>NC_138769.1:195393310-196138310 GCF_965119305.1 Pelophylax lessonae
TTTCCTACTTCAAATGGTCTACATTCATTATTAGTTTCTGTTGAACCCGTTCACTCATCGTTCATCTTTTACTGTTGATTTCTTTATGCTGCCATGTTATTACTCTAATGTTTCTTTTTATTCCAGTTTACTGATTGGGCCGGGTAGACGGCCACCGCCACCCACTGTTACAGGGCTGCCACAAGTTACCCAATATCCCGCTACCAGGGGTGATACAGACTCCTCTGTCCTATCCGGATGGCATGGATGACTTCTCCTGCGGGGTGCAGCTATTCGTAAGTGGGGGCGGCCTCGCCGTGAGGGTTGTATCCTCTCCATCTTCCGGTAACGCCGTAATAGGAGGTTGCACATATGGAAAAAAGTGAAGCACGTGCTTCCTTGAGTATGTATTTGCCCTGTTTATGTTTGCTTACTTTTGTTTTTGCCTATTGTTCTGGTTTTGCCACCCCATTCGTCTTCCCCTTACCCATCTCTCCCATCCCCCTCGAATTATACCTCCACCAGCTTCTATTTTGGCGCTCTCTCACTGTTAGCTACACCACCTTAGATTCCACCTCACACTATCTACACACTGATACCATGTAACCTCACAACCCCCCAATGCTTAAGGTAGTATCTTGGAACGTGAAGGGGCTACGCTTCCCGAACAAGCGAATGGCGATCCTACGCCACTTGAAAAGGCTTAAGGTCGACATTGCCCTGCTCCAAGAAACACATCTCTCACAACTAGATCTCAGCAGAATGCATAAACTGTGGGTGGGTCAGGTACTGGGCTCCCCTGCTGTGCATTGTAAGGCTGGCGTACTGATACTACTGCACAAGAACTTGACATGCTCAGTTGCCTCCACCCATATAGATGAGGCAGGCAGATTTATCGCTGTAAAGTTGACCATGGGTGACAGGGAATGGGTGGTTTCAACTACCTATGCCCCTAATTCCCCCACTAAGTGCTTCTTTCAGTCATTGGCCATCCACCTTGCCCCGCACTTACATCTCCCCCTGCTATTGGCAGGGGATTTCAATACGGTCATGGATCCGAGGGAAGATAGATCACGCACTCACCCAATCCCTCCCTCTCACCCTTCCAACACTCTATCCCTGCTGTCTCAATTTGCTGACCACCTACTCCTCACGGACGCCTGGCATCTATAACACCCTGAGGACAGGGAGTTCACTTTCTTCTTAAACCCGCACTATTCCCTCTCCCGAATTGATTTCACTTTTCTCAATGCTTTGCTAATGCCATTCCTCCTAGACACGGACATTCAAAATCTAGCCATATCTAATCATGCGCCCATTTCACTCTCGCTGTCGGGTTTCGCATCCAGACCCCCACCGAGTGGCTGGAGGTTCCCGGCCTTTTTGGCTCATGATGACAAAGTGGCCTCCATCATTCAAGACACTTGGCGGGACTACTCCGACACCAACGCGGAACATGCTACCGACCCAACCCTTTTCTGGGAGACCGAAAAGGCGGTGCTCCGTGGACGGATTCTGTCCCACGCCGTTGCCCGCAAAAAGGCCATCCACAAATCTTATGGGTAAGCCAGTAATAGACTAAGAGCCGCTCAATTAGCTCTTTCTCAATCCAACAACCCAGCCAACAGAAAGCGATGGCACGAAGCCAAGTCTGCCTTTGACTTATGGGCAGCGGCGCAGGAGAGACTCCATTCCTCACATTTCAGGACCTGCAATACCATAAATATGGGAACAAACCTGGAAAGCTTCTAGCTAAACTCTGCAGGGGACCCCACACCCCTACACATATTTCAGCCCTTAAAGACCACAATGGCTTAAAATCCTCCTCACCCACAGAAATCGCAGCAATTTTAGCTAAATTCTACAATAATCTCTATAGTGCAGAACCTACGGATATAAATGTCGCCACCTCCTGGCTTGACCAGGTTACACTACCCACTATCGACGAATCACTACTCCTTTCCCTCAATGCCCCCATTGAATTAAATGAGATCACATGCACTATCTCACAATTACCCTCTGGGAAAGCCCCTGTCCCTAATGGCTATACCTCTGATTTCTACAAGCTTTCTGCCACCACCATTGCACCCTCCCTTCAGAAGCTATACCAACACATACTCTCTGGCCACCCCTACTTTCCTACTGGTCTCTAAGCTCATATCAAACTGATACCGAAGAAGGGTAAAGATCCCACCGACCCTGGGTCATATCGCCCCATTTCTTTGTTAAGCATCGACAGAAAGATTCTATCGAAAATAATAGCAAACCGCTTAGCCCCCCATTATGCCTACTCTTATTGACCCAGCACAAGCGGGCTTCACGTCCAGTAGGTCAGCTACGGCTAATGTCAGAAAAGTACTTGCGGCTCTCAACACAGCCCACACCACCTTGCACTCCGACATGGCCATACTATCCTTGGACGCCGAAAAGGCCTTTGATAGGGTGGAAATAGGTTGGTTACATATGGTCCTTGCTCGCTTTGGTTTTTGGTGCCCCTTTGTCCACCTTATCAAAGCCATGTATTTGAATCCTTCGGCACACATGGTGGCTAATGGTCAGGTCTCACCCCCCCATTTTGCTCGGTAGGGGTACCAGGCAGGGATGCCCTCTGTCCCCCTTCTGTTCAATCTGGCCCTGGAACCACTGGCCAGGCTGATACTTGTGCACCCTAACATCCATGGCATTCAGATAGGCACACAAGACCTGCGCATCGTACTCTTCACTGATGACATACTCATATTAACTTCTAAACCATCCCACGACATTCACCAAATCTTTGAGACTTTCCGTGGCCTCAAAATTAATTTTTCTAAAACTGAACTTCTACCGCTGCGTTATTCACCCCCCGAATCTTGGCCGGCTACCCCTCTCTTCCCCATCACCAAAGACTACATCACTTACTTAGGTATTAAAATAGGCCGTTCCCCGTTGTCAATTTACCAGCTCAACTTCCCCCCAGTTATTTCTAGAATTGTGGTGGAATTAGACACTTAGGAAAAACTTCCCCCTCTCCCTCTTCGGTAGGTGTCACCTTTACAAGATGGTTAACTTCCCCAAACTCCTATACCCTCTACAAACTATCCTGCTCCTACTCAAGCATAAGGATGTCCAAAGATTACATAAAGCAGTCACCTTCTTTATATAGAATGGTAGGAAACCAAATATTGCTCTTCACAAATTGTTCCTGCCTAAGAGGGAGGGAGGGGTGGCGCTCCCACATACTAGATTATATAATCTTGCCTGTCGCCTTAGAGTGGGGCTTGACTGGGTTGGCAAAACCTCTAGATATTGTAATTTACTATTGGAATCGCAAATAGCTGCTCCCTATACCTTACCCGCCCTTCTGCACTGTGGACACAGAGATCTCCCTGATCACCTCAAAAACGACATTCTCATTAGAAATACTAAATCACTTGGAGGGAAGTGATGAAACAGCTTCAAGCTTCTAATCTCGTCTCAGCAGATTTACCTATTCAGGGCCATCCTCTGTTTCCACAGGCGCAGCACCACATTCCTTTTCATTTATGGCCTGCCAAAGGAATCACCCATTTTGCACACCTCTTTGATACGGACTCGGGTAAACCACTGGGAGCTTACACCGTCCTATCATGCTTCAAGCTACCCTCAGACCACACTTTGGGAATTCTACAGGCATCGAGCTTTATAGCCAAACTATGTCCCTCAAGGTCACACCGGAACTCTGATAGATCAGCTCCTGGATCTTGACCTACACAAGATATCGGATATCTACCAGCGCCTTCTTTCTCACGCCGGGATATCAAAACCACTGCCCTGCTCTACCTCATGGGACAAAGCTTTCCCTGACACAGATGCATGCCATCCTGCCCTCTCTGGATATCTTACCACCTGCAAATACAACACCAACGAATTTTTGAGGGAACAACATTTAAAATTCTCCACGCGGTTATGCTCCGTATCCACGTTCCAATTCTGCGTTGATCTCTACTTGTTGCCCTTAATGTGATACACCCAAACCTTCTCTTGAACACAGATTTTGGAGCTGACCTCAGATTCGAACCTTCTGGGCCAAGGTGGAACTTTATATGGTCTCAACCACAGGGCTAGCCCCCCACAACGACCCCTTTCTTCTGATATTTGGCCATTTCGATTTAGCAGCTCACAAGATTTCTCAGCTCCAAGCACGTACTCTTCTCAACCATAAAAGCTGGCTGTCCTCCTGCTACATGGTAGCTAGGAGATCTATCCTGGTCAAATGGATATCAAATTCTCCCCCCACACTAAGATGTCAAGCTCGGTCTCCAATCGCTATTTGACAAGGAAGCATAGGCTCTCCAACACCTCTGACACTGCCAAGTTTGATAGAAGATGGTCCAATCAACTGCAATCAGCCGATCGCGGCTGATCTCCTCTACTGATCTGCTACTCCTACCGGCTCGCCACTAATCAAATGTGCCTATGATCTGACTTGCTACTTTGCTCTGTGTACCTCCTCTCAAGTATCCTAGGTTCAACATCTATTCTCCAGTAATTGGTGGCAGGTGGGAAGTGCCCATTGAAGGACCGTTCTTCTTCTTCTTCTCTCTCTGTCATTAGGTGTGCCTCTTCAACTCTACCCCAATTGAACTCATATCGGTGGAATCTCCGAATCCTGTCAGATGGCAGTATCAGCTGCCGATGCCTGTAAATGTGCTTTCTTAACACTCGAGCAGTGCTGTTGTCTGCTTCAACTTACATGGAGCTGCTGAAGGGACTCACGAAGCAGAGATCTTCACCATACGTCCCTCCCCCCTCTTCCCTCTTACCACCTCCTTTAGGCTTCCTCGTACATGAGGATATGTTTCTAGATTCACATATGTTTACCAGTTGTAATTTGATCTTCAAACTGCAATGGATCCCATGTGCTTTTTCCCGCACTTGTGGAGACCACATATATTTTTGTTACTTACCCATATTGTTATTTTCACATGTTTGTTATCTTTTGAAAATCCAATAAAATGTCTTTAAAATAAATAAATAAATAAATAAATACATTACATTTTTGAGTTTAGCTTTTTTATTCATCCTTTCTAATTACATTAACTTAATATTTTGTGTTGCACTGCATTGAAACACTTTGCAGTGCATTGTACCACAATGGCTTATGTTGCAATGTATGCCTGGATTATTTTTGCGCAATGCACCCTCCTTTTTTGGTCATGTGATCAAATTATTTTCAGACATTTAACCTATATTGTCAACAAGGTAGCTTGGCAACCAACATCTTCAGCAAAGGTAACTGTTTGTGTCTTTTACTGTATCTATCCCAGTGTTAGGACCCTTCCGTGAGCAGGAGTGTCCCTATTCTTTATGTATTGCTGCTGGGCTCTAGTCAGCCTAAGTCTGATTAATAGTTGTGCTCTATGTAGATTTTCCTTTATGTTCAAGTTATTGTTCGCTTTTGCTTGCTTTTGGGGAGTGTCCCTGACAATAATGTAAGAGGATCCAATAGTTTGGAATATTTATGCCTCCTTGGACAACCACTGGGAAGTTTATTTCTGGCGGTGCATGCTGAGGGAAATTATAAATATTATTATATTTATTAAATATTTGAGGAAACCTTGTGGAAACTTTCTTGCCTCTTATGATTTTCCTGGGGAGGACATGTTTAGCTGTTCTCTGACCTCCTGGGCCTGCTGCCTGGAAAGTACGTGTTTGCGTGTAGAAAGAAGGCCTGAGTATGCCAGCCAGAAGATTTATCTGGGAGGAGTGAAGCTGGAACCTAAATAGGAGCATCAGGGGTGAACATCAGCTGCAGAAGGGGTGTCTAATAAAGCTAGGGACAAGTTGGCTAGAAAGTCGTGTGGCACACCTAGGGAGTTTGTATGCTGCTGCTTTATACTGTAG
Source organism: Pelophylax lessonae (assembly GCF_965119305.1). NCBI lineage: Eukaryota > Metazoa > Chordata > Amphibia > Anura > Ranidae > Pelophylax > Pelophylax lessonae. The sequence goes on from NC_138769.1 coordinate 195,399,155, forward strand.
TTAGAAGAATAGAGAGTGATGGTCTGGCTTAAATTTTCAATTTCTCTATCGACTGTAAGCAGGTTTTGGAATCTGTGTTTTGTTTCTTTTGGTATTTTCTGCCCTATTTTTTCTCTCCCAGCATTTTTCAATGAAATAACTTCCATTAACCTATTTAAAAGTAATTGGTGTCCAATTATTCACACCCCACAACAAGTCAAGGTGAAATGTCAGGACACTGGAGGGTTTCTAGATGCCTTCAAGGATAAGGGGGTACTACATCAGCTAGTCTTTAGCCCCTTTCATTCCTTAAGATTTACCCAAATGTTTTGCCCTTGGGTAGAAGCAGTTATGATCCTGGTATTCATTTTTACAGGCAGTGATCGGCTTTATTGTAGAAGTGATTTAAGTAGCTTGCTCTACAGCCATCTGATCACTTTTACAGGGCTGGGAAGGACAACCCCCCCCCCAACTGCTGGGTCAGCTAAGCACAGAGGAGAAGACGGAACATCCTTTCCTCCCCCACTTCTGTGACAAATGATCCTGGAAGAAAGCAATGATTTTATCACTTCCAATTTCAGTTCTTTGTTTACTGACTGTTACAGGCCAGACATGCATTTGATTAAATTAGTCTTGGTTTGATCAAATGCTTGTGAGGACAGAGGAGGCAGCAGGGGTCTTATAGATATTTTTTATTTCATAGACTTTTTTTATAGATTTTTTTGCGATACGGCACTGCGTTACTTTAACTGACAATTGCGTGGTCGTGCAAAGCTGTACCCACTCTATTTGTGTGTGTTTTCTTCCCACAAATAGAGCTTTCTTGTGGCAGTATTTAATCACCTCTGTAGGTAACCATATTGCATTGCATTTCAGAAAATTTCAGAGGCTGCAGATTGAAAGGGAAAGGAATTTTTAAAAAACATTCAATTACAATACAACTTGTGTCGCAATTGTATACGCTATATTATTTTTTCTTTATGTACTATTGTTTTTCCCCCACAAAAGTTTATTTTTTCCTGAAAATTTGAATTTGATAAATGGATGCACAAATAAAGTGCAACATAAAACATTGCAACAACCACAATCTTTTAATCTCCAGGGCCTCTGCTTTCAGAAAATAGACAATTTGTATATGTGAAAACTTTTCAAATTGCCCTGGGTAACAAGTGGTTAAAATGATACTAAATAAACACCGTTTAATTTTACAAAGCTACAAATAGAGTTGGGTGTGCGGTTCAGGCCAAGCAAAAGTTCTCAACATGGGGGGGGATTGGGATATGTGCCCCCCCCCCCCTATTCACCAAAAAAGTGTCCAAAAATATCAAAAACACAGAGACAGTTTTTGAAAATTCCTTTACTAAAAAATAAAAAAACAGTGTCCCCTGATGTAAATCCATCATCAAACACGCCACCGCTGGACCCCAAAAAGAAAAAAAAAGTTCTTCCATCAACTAAGGCAAAATGCTAAATGTCTGGTTTGCCATTTGACAGTTTTTATATAGGTAAGTGGCAGAGCCATCTGGAGGCGTCACCTGGTGGTACTGCCCCTCTTGTGATGTCACCAACTGGTGCATTTACTTCGGGGGAACATTGTTTTTTTTTCTGTCTTCGTTGACTGCGGTTCAATTTTTTTTCTTTTTTGGGTCCGGTGGTGTGGTGGGCATCATATTTGATGATGTATCTACATCAGGGGACACTTTTTTTTATTTTTTAATAAAGGAATTGTAAAAAAAAAAAAAAAAAAACTGTCTCTGTGTTTTTATTACTTTTTTGACACTTTTTTTGGTGAAAGGGTAGCCGTACTTTTTTTAAAAAAAATTGGCATGGGGTTCCCCTTAAAATCAATATCATACCCAAAGGGCCTATTATGGACTTGGGGGGGGGACTATTTTTTTTTATATTTTTCTTTTGCTGACAAGGGTATTGTATTGCCAGCAATTTTCATTATTTTTTTTTCTTTAGAAATGTCATTTTTGCTGCAGCATGCTCTATATAATGCTCCACTTTACTGGTAAATTAAGGGGACCTCCTAGGCACTATATTTAAAGGAATTTTTCATTTTTATTATTTATATATCGCTATCATATCCCCTCTCAGTCATCTCCTCTTTTTCCTAATCAATATATACCTGTCACGTGAACCAGATTTCTGCAGAGAAACATAAGCAGGAAGAGCTTATAATCAAAAAAAGTTTAAAAAAAAAACAGCCTTTGCTATACAGAGTAAAATTAAATAAATAATATCAATAAACTGTTTTAAATTGACAAAAGAAAATATATATTTGAAATTAAATCTTTATATATTTTGTGGAAATTCCATAGTGTGGGCAGATTTCTGTTTGTCTGTGTCACACCCCTTCAGCCTGTGTCTTAGAATAAGAGGAAGCTAAAACCTCCCTTAATCTACGTGTAAATTCCTGCTTGTGTTTTGTTGGTTAGTGAGCATGGAGGAGGAGGGAGGGAGTGGGTTGTCATTTACCACTGTGTATAAGCCCACATGTGTGACTCTATGCTCACATGAGCTGGTCAGCTGTGATAGGGAGGAAATTCTCTGCATAAAAAACTCATTGAAAACTGAGCATGTGCAGAATTGCCACTATAGCTGCAAAATCCCTGGCTGAATTGTGGACATGAACAGAAGGTGGCAATAGAGAGTAGCGGGATCGACCAGGTTTTATGCAGAATACAGAAAACAAATCTAATAGTGAGTATGAACAGCATGTAATACAGCATTTATTGATAGTTTTATTTAAAGTTTTTTTATGATGTGGGTTTACTGACACTTTGACAGTGTCTTTTCAGAACTGCCATACTTATTTATACTCCTCTCTCCCATTGTCCCATGCTGCCATTTTCCTCCATCACAGACAATGCAAGATTGTTCCAGGTAAGGGGGACATGTGGCTTCCTCACATAATTCAATGTTAAGGGCTAGCAGCTAATAGCTCGGCCTTAGCACTGTAAAATGATGGCGATGTTGATGTCATCACTCTTTCCAGGCTCTGACACAAGAAGACAATGTCTATTTTGGTGGTGACTGCAAAAGAATAGGGGGCAGTGGGGAATCACTGGAGAGGTCTGACAGTACTATGTTAATTATTTAGGTCCCATCAGTCAGGAGAACAGCCTGCTCAGTTCTACTTTCTTGCTGGCTGTATTTTCATTCTCTACAATTCATCCAACACTTAAGTGAAGTGAACCTGCACATATTTTAACCACTTTAAAACCGGAAGGATTTGCCCCCTTAACCACTTTAATACTGGAAGATCCTATTTTGCGATTAGGCACTGCGTTAATTTAATGGACAATTGCGCGGTCGTGCGACTCTGTACCCAAATAAAATTGACGTCCTTTTTTCCCACAAATAGAGCTTTCTTTTGGTGGTATTTGATCACCTGTGCGATTTCTATTTTTTGCACTATACACAAAAAAAGAGCAACAATTTTGAAAAAAAAAAACAATATTTTTCACATTCTGCTATACAACATTACCAAAAAAAATGTAAAAATCAAAATTTTTTCACATTTTAGGCCAATTTGTTTTATGCTACATATTTTTGGTAAAAAAAAAATCACAATAAAACGTATTTTGATTGGTTGGAGCAAACTACTAGTAATGGCGGCGATCTGTTTTTTTTTTTTTTGCGGGACTGCAACATTGCGGTGGACAGATCGGACCCCTAACTGACATTTTGTACACTTTTGGGGGTACCAGTGACATTACTACAGTAAACAGTGCTAAAAATATGCACTGTTACTGTAATAATGCCTTTGGCAGGGAAGGGGTTAATACTATTGGTGATCAAGGGGTTAAATATAAGCCTAGGGGAGTGATTCTAACTGTGGGGCGGGGGGTTGGGCTTGTGAGATGATCACAGAGATATGCGATCCTATATAGTAGGATCACATAGCATCTGTGATCATTGCAGGAAGAAGGACAGACGGCTGTGTTTACATCAACCATCCGTCCTTCTCTGTCAGCAGGGGGAGATTGCCAGTGTCAGGCGGCAATTGGAGCCGCCTGACACACGCACTGGCTCCCCAGCTGATGAGCGGGGGCAGGAGCGTGCCGCCGGCATTGCGCACTCACCCCCTAGCCTCCTGAGAGCGAGCAACATAGAGCTACGTCACTTTGCCCAGGAGGGGCAGCCTGCCGCAGTAAATCTGTGGTGGGCGGTCGTCAAGTGGTTAATGACCAGGCCCTATTTTGCGATTTGGCACTGCGTTAATTTTACGGACAATTGCACAGTCATGCGACACTGTACCCAAATAAAATAAAATCTTTTTTCCCCACAAATAGAGCTTTCTTTTGGTGGTATTTGATCACCTGTGCAATTTTTATTTTTTGCGCTATAAACAAAAAAGTATTGACAATTTTGAAAAAAAAAAACAAAACAATATTTTTCACGTTCTGCTATATGACATTCTCAAAAAATGAATTTAAAAATCAAATTTTTTTTTAAATTTTAGGCCAATTTATTTTCTGCTACATATTTTTGGTAAAAAAAATTGCAATAAGCGTATTTCAATTGGTTTGCGCAAAAGTTATCATGTCTACTAACTACGGGAAAGATTTATGTCATTTTTATTAAAAACACAAAAAAGGTTCAGGCGCTACCAGTAGTCCTGGATGCAGTTTCCTGCCAAGTCATAAACCCAGAAGCTGTTGTGCTGTAGAAAATGTACATCAGTTGCGCCACGGCTGCCCAATCCTTAACACGGGATGGTGTTAGAAAACATTTAAGACAAGAAAGAAGGATGGCGCTCTTGTGTGCACATATGGTTAATCCCTGTGTGCGTAATGGACCAAAAATAGTCTCAAGGTGAGCCATGAAGGTTTAATGAACATAGGACAAATTAAAATGAATTAAATGATGGTAATTGGGGGAATCCAATGGCATCGGGTGACACAAGATGAGAAAAAGGTACCCCCAGATGATATGTCTCGTCACAACGGTGGCGGAGGCTCACTAGGTCCTGTGTGCGGCCGCTACACTGGACCGGAGCCGATGCGATCTCCGTAGCCGAGTCCTACGTGGGAACCGGAAATGGCGCATGGGTGACGTCACCGGAAGTGACGACAAGGAGGTAAACAGGAATAGCTTCTGGTTTACCAAGCTTTACCAAGCTTTGTCAAGTTCCCCCAATTACCATCAGGGATCCCTACAGCACCCCAAGGAGACTCAGAGGCTTCAGGGACTGGTTTGGAAGTTTATTTATTTATTCATTTTAATTTGTCTTATGTTCATTAAACCTGTATGTCATTTTTATTGTTTTTTTTTTTTTTTTACTAATAATGGCGGCGATCTGCATTTTTTTGCGGGACTGCGACTTTGCGGTGGACAGATTGGACCCCTAACTTACATTTTTGACACTTTTAGGGGTACCAGTGACATTACTACAGTAATCAGTGCTAAAAATATGCACTGTTACTGTAATAATGACACTGGCAGGGAAAGGGTTAACCCTGTGGGTGATCAAGGGGTTAAATGTGAGCCTAGGGGAGTGATTCTAACTGTGGAGGGGACGTTGCTTCTGAAATGACCATAGAGACCCTTCTACCTTTCTTCTTCACCTACAAACAGCCTCCCCCCCTATTTTGTTGGTGGTCCCTACCTCTCATGGCTCTAGAACTCTCCTTGACAAGGCTCCTGGGGCTGACTGGCCCTATACTCAACGTATGACAGCTGTTATATCCAAACTCTCATTCAATCCCCTAGGGGCCAATGAGCCAAGGAGTTCTGGGAGGGGTAAGTCACACATACAATCAAGGTCCCATCTGTGCATTGGAGGTGGCATGTCTGGAGTGTGCACAGGATTTCATAATGGCATGGAACATTTGTCTGCATATTGTCCAGATGCTGTTCCTGGATCACATTCCCAGCCTTGGGGACCCCTTTGTTTTGTTGTTTGCTGGTTGTGGCTATAGGTTTTGAAGACAGTCTCCACTTGAAGTGTTGCATGAAACGTAATATTAGAGGCCACATAGATATGAGGACTAAGACATATAGGCCCATTAAGAGCAGGTTTGTTGACACTGGATGGTCCTGCCCCCTCCTTCCGGGGGGAGGGAGGGGAAGAGGTGGAGGAACATTGAGCTACTCTCTATATAAACTTCAATCTGCTATGGCACGACCAGCTCTGAGGAAGGGAGCTTGACTCCCGAAACGCGTTAGCGGTCGCAATTTCCAGGACATGGTCCAACACATGGGGGATGGGAATTTGCAATACGATTTTAATTCTTTATGTTTGTGAGTATGCATTCAGCATTTTATTAAATCATTTTAACAGTACCACGGATAATGCACTAGGTGTTTGCGCCTCCTTTCTTTTATGCATCCATTTGGAGTTCCCTGCCTGAGGAGAGCAGCCCGCCAGTCTTCCCCTTCGGAGTGAGCGCTTGGCTGATATATTTGTTTGGTGTTTACAACAGCCGACCATCCTTCTCTCTCAGCAGGGAGCGATCGTGGATGTCAGGCGGCAATCGGAGCCGCCTGACACACGCATCGGCTTCCCCGCTGACAATCGGGGGCGAGAGCACGCCGCCAGTATACGTATGTATATGTTGTTTTGCCTGTACGAGCCACCCTGCCGCCGTATATATATAAAGTAAGCGCTCGGCAAGTGGTTAAGCATCAAAACATACAGTAGTTTCTTCACATTACTAGTGTCTGAAGCAGATATAGCTTCATTTTATCTCTCTGCACACTATAGTAAATCAGTTCCCCTGCCTATGCCAGGTCATACCACTGTCTGGCACCCCCTAAAACTAAGCCTGTGTTTTTAAAGCCAAAGACTCTCAGTTCAGCTATCAAAATCTCCCTGTATTATAATTCTACTGCATGTATCCATTGATTAAATGTAATTACAGCATGTACATTCACAAATAAAAAATTCAACACAGCTGTTCCACCCCTGATCAAAATAACTAAAATAGAATGTGGTTAACGCATTTAAGACCCAGATTAAGCTAAATGAAGTGAGATTCTGGAATTTAGTCAGTTGAAATGCATCCTGGATATATATAAGCATTTCTCTGAATCACTGTACAGATCGCCTGGAGCTGATTTTTAAATATCATTAGCGTCACTGCCTTTGCATTAAATGTGCAGCAGATCATGGGTAGTCGTTGTGTCTTAGCTGCTCTTTAAAATGCAATCTTAATTAATTGGGACCTGATAAAGTGAAATTGTAAAAGAGTCACGGGCAAAGGTGAGGAGTAATAAAATATTACCATTGAAAGAAAAAAAAGGGTAAGAACAAGCATTTGACATTTTATTTATCATTGAAACGAATGTTGAATTATGCAGAACACTAACATGAAATGAAAAGAATCCCGATTTAATTTGACATGGTTCACATGTAATAAAAGGGTCATTTCAAGTACAGTGTTCCGGGAAGAAAAATAAAACTGTTTTTCTGAACAGCGCCATCTACATTGTTTAAATGTCCTGAAATTAAGGTTGGTCGTGAAAACATGATAGATATTCTAACCTTACACAGCTTTATTTCTTTAGTTCCCATATTCATGTTTTAAGCATACTAAGCAATTGCTAAAGCTCTGAGACTCTCTATCCCATAAATGCTGCACATACAAACCTTAAATCAGTTTAACTGATTACAAATATACATAAAGCGCTACTAGTCTATGATCTTCCTCTGATGTCCAGTGAATTATTTTACTACTTTGTTGTGTATCCAATTAAAAGCTGTTTCTTAAACATCAAATTTAACTCTAAATGACCATACTTTCTTGGATTCACCCTGAATCACCCTGAATCCATTGGCTTCAGTCTAGTAAGGGATCATATATTTAAAAACCACTTTCCACCCAAGTATGTACCCATACGTTCTTGGATTTCAGTGGTTATACCAGGATGATGCCTGCACCTACAGGCATCATCCCAGTATCATTGTTTGCAGCCAACAATTTTCTACACGGCAGAAGTGATTTGAATGGCTAATTAGCCACTCGAATACTTCTGCAGGTGGTAGAAGGGGGTCCCACCCCCACCCACCGCCTCTCCCAGTCTCTCTGGTCCCATCACGGAGGCTGGGAGGGATGCGGCTGGCGGCAATGGCTGCCTGGTACAGAGATAGAGAGGAATTGACATCGTTCCCCTGGAACCCTGGAAGCTGGGAGTGATTGGTATTTGTCACTTCTGGTTTAGTCCCTTTGTTTACCTGGCCACCAACGGCCAGAGAAGCAGCTGATTGGACCGATCTCGATCTGATCGGCTGCATGGTAGGCCAGAGGAGAGATTTGGGGTCTAATAAACCCCAAATCTCTCCATAAAGAAAACCTGGCACGGCCCATGCTGTCACAAGGGATGTTGTTTATCCCTTATAATAGCAATAAAGTTTGTACAAAAAAAAATGTTAAACAAAATGTTTTGTATAAAATAAATAAATAAAATAAAAAATAAATATTTAAAGTGCCCCTGCCCCCCCCCCATGCTTACGCGCAAATGCGAATGCATACATTACTCCTGAACGCATATGTAAACAGTAATTGCACCACACATGTGCGGTATTGTCACGAACGACAGAGCGAGAGCAATAATTCTAGTACCAGACCTCCTGTGCCACTCTAAACTGGTAACCTGTAAAGGCATTTAAAGTTTAGTCTATGGAGAATTTTAAGCACCGTTGTTTGCTACCATTCCACGGGCAGAATCAATTTTAAAGAGTGATATGTTGGGTATCTATTTACTTGGCGTAACATCATCTTTCACATTATACAAAAAAATTGGGCTAACTTTACTGTTTTGCATTTGTTTATTCATGAATGTGTTTTTTTCCAAACAAATTGCGTTTGAAAAACCACTGCGCGAATATAGTGTGACATAAAACATTGCAACACACAACATTCCAGGTTCTTTTTGTCAAAGCTTAATTTAACAAGCTGAAGTTAGAAGCTGAAGTTAGAAGCTGATTGGCTATCATGCACAGCTGCACCAGACTTTGCACTCTTCCCAGTCTGTCAATCACAGTCCTCCATCCCTAGTCAAAGACATGTCTACCCTTCCTGCAATATGGGAGTGATTGGAGATGGAGGGGAAGGTTAAACCACTGACTTTTGACAACAAAATTTTGACTATCAGTGACATCACTGATTGCTTATGCTGCCCTTTTTTGGTAAAGAAGGAATACATTTAAAATAGCCGATGAAGTGGATTATGAGAGAACTATTATGTTTTCATGTTTGAGCAGTGGAAGGGGTCTTTTTAAAAGATTCTTTTAAAACACACTACTCATTTATGTATTACTAATTTATCATAGCATTGAATATTTAGGATTGGGTGGGCACCCTCAAGTGTTGACTACTGTAGGAATATAATTGCTAATACCATGGTAATTGTAATCTCTTATGTCTACTGACAGAAGCCTCCAACCCTAATACTAACAATTTCACGAGCTGTTATTTAACCCCCCCCCCCCCCACCCGCAATAACACTCCTTTTTAAGAAAAAATATCAATCTTTGGTATATGCCATTTTATAAATCAGAGCTACAACATCAACCTGAGCTGAAAAACATACTTTTGCAAGTAATGGGACAATGATCGATTTTTTGTACCTTTGGATGGCCCCACTGAATGGTATTTGATTGGTAATTATTAATTATTCAATAATAAAGAGTAATTTAGGGTAAAATAGTAAAGGAGTATATCTATTTTCTGTTATTTATTTACTATGGTTCTTTAATTTACACATAACATTTGGTTTCCCTTTTAGATATAAAACTTTAAGAACACTGAGTTTAGTAAAAACTTTCAAATGTGAGGGGGTAAGTGTTCTCAGAGTGGACACAGAAAGTAACAAAAACTTGACTGATCCTCTAAACTTGTCCATACACACAGTTTAACTGCAGGAAATTTAAACTGTGAGATTTACTGACCAAAATTTGCAGCTTTGACCTAATATCTATTTTAGCTAAAATAAATAATATATCACAATGTTCCTTGCCATGGTAATATGTATTATGCACTAGTTAAAAACACTTTTTTTCAGAACCATCAAGCAAATTCATCAAAAATAAAGGATGGATAACAACATGTGTTTAGCTTAAGTAACAATGCATAATCATTTTATTGCTATAAACCGTGTTTATACTGTTAGAAAAGTAATTAAATCCTGGGAACTAAGAATACAGCCACTCCATGAAAGGAAAATCACTAGAGAATATATGTTCAACCTAATTCCCTGAGGAAAACATTTTCTCAAGCCTAAAGAAACATCATCTGTTTGCAAATAGACCCCCTGAGTCATATGCCATTCATCAAACAATTGAGTCCTACTGCTTATACAGCATTATTATTTTATTTATCATAAGCCCCTCTTAACAGCTTTGCTTACATGGGGCACAACATGTAGCACTTTAAAATTCAATAAAACAGATCTCAATATTTCACTAAATTATCTGGAGAGTTAGTGCCATCTGTGACTAAGGTTTTAATGTTACCAAATAATTGTTCTATTTTAAGTTTCAGCCTTTAATGTATTATATGATAATAGTCAGCAACTTCTTACGGTGATCAGCTAGAAGTAAATTGAGTACAGATGTGAAGTGTGTTGAAGAGATTAACTGTTTTCACAGTGTTCCAGGGATGAGTTTTTTAATATGAAGAATCCTAACTCACTACAGTTTTATAATTTCCCACTCTCAATTTTTACTGTCACATGTGTTTACCTGAATAATCAATTGTAACATAGGAATCACTTTGACCATGGATTCCCTATCTATTTTGAAGAAAACAGAATAAGAGCAAGTTTTCATTTTACCACTTGATTACTCTAGACTTTTTATTTCTGACTACCCTTCTCCAGTTCTATATTTAGGGCCTGTCTCTGTGCAAATCTAACCCCCGCTATTCATATCTCCCTCTCATCCTCTTCCACCAATTTAGAAATAAAAAAAACTCTCCTTTTTCACTTACCTTAATCCATCATCATGTGTCTCTTAGCACTAAATCCAGGAGGAGAGACTTGAGATCTAGCACTACAATCTACTGTATGTCCACTGCTAACCTGTTCCCTGCAACTGGCAAATAGATTAGTTCTGAGCATATAAGTCCTTTACAAGGTAATTTATAGTAGGTGACTGGGGACAAAGAATAGACAAGTTTTTTTTTAAATACCTTCTTCAGCTTTGTATATACAATGAACAATGGGGGAGCTAAAGTTCATAATAGAGGTAATATTAACATAGCCCCCAAGAGAACCCCAGTGGCTTGAAATTGATATGGTCCAGTAATTCTTAGACAAAAAAAAGGTAAATAAAGCACCTGGACCAGATGGGTTACATTCACGTGCTCTCAAAGTGAGCTCTGTCATTTTTTTATTTTTAGAGCCTGCCTCACAACCACTTTATTGGTGCAAGGCCAATGTGGGGCCTAAATTTAAAAATGGACGGAAGTTTTTAACTAGTAACTACAAACCTTTTAGTTTAACATCTACAGTATAGTCAGGAATATACTTGAGAGTTGGATAAAAAAAAAACACACCTAGGGGTTGATTTACAAAAGCTGGAGAGTGCAACATCTGGTGCAGTCAAAGCTTAGTTGAACATGCTGAAGTAAGAAGCTGATTGGCTACCATGCACAGGTGCACCAGACTTTGCACTTTCTAGTTTTAGTAAATCTACCCCATAGAAGAGTAAGGTAAGTGTTTGGGAAAGGTAAGGTAAGTGCCTGGTGCTGTCAGATTGATTTTTTGGAGCAATTAGTTAGAGAGGGAATGGGGGGATTGCTAAAATTTGGAACAGAGCTTTACAGCCTCATACACATGGGTGGTTTTGACCCTACAGCATAAAAAACAAATATTTTTGGGTAACCGGGAACCACAGTTGCAGTCTACAGCCTTTTACCTGCAGGCTAGAAAAATCAATGACAGTCTAAAATACATGTCTCCATTATGTGGCTACATGCTGGACTTAGCAGTACACAGATGCAGGGTTGTACAGTGCTTGGGGCATGCGTTTGTAAGAATATGGTCATGTACTTCAATACCACTCAGAACCGTGTACAGGCATCATGAATTTCATCCTGTCATATACAGGAGTAGATTTATTTAGAGAAGAGAATACCAAGTCTGAGCAGATCTGAAACAAGCAAATAGCCACTAACTAACAGTTAAAAGAAGAAAGCGCCTAACAATAAAGATGTAAAAAGCTCCAGGTGAGAACCTTCTAAAAAGTTGAGGCTGAGAATTCAATAAAGCTGTAGAGGCTGTTAATTTAGTAAGGTGAATGTTGGTATGTTTGGTGAACCTATGTTCACTTTCAATACACAATTGAGGAAACTAGAAAATCTGAATTTTGCTGGCACACAGTTTGGTATTCAAAGTTAACTCAAGTTCATCTTATTTACTAACATTCACTTTGTGAAATGAACAGCCTGAATAATTTTAGTAAATCAACCCCATTGTGTTGTTAAATGCATACGTAATATGTAAGACAAATAAATAGGTTTTTGTTTAGAAATATTTTCTTTTTTTTTTCTACTGAATGCATGAAATTGATCACATGATTCAGGTAGTTCATTTATTCACTTAATTCAACTTTTGTAGATGGGCATTTACTATGTGGAAAATAAGGCATACACTGAGGACTTACGTTTTACCACTATCCCTTTATTTATTTTTTTCCTGTAATTTAACAAACTATCAAATTAAAATTGATAACTTAAAAGGTATGTAGAATCTTGCTGGAAAGTTCTGCCAACAACAAATAAGAAAACATACAACTGTGCTCCTAGTATAAAGTATTTTTGTTCTATCATATTTAAAGCTATAAACAATATAAATATATTGAGGTACTTTTGAAATATGTGTAAAATTTACAATAGTCTAGTCATTCCCTTTAAATTACAGTGTACCACTAATGAGCCATAGCTTGATATTTAAACCCTTAATAGCATTAGGATCTGATGGATTCAATTAACTTTGTACATAGGGTACTTATTTTTAATTTGCAGTTAATTCATCTTCAACATTGACATGTCTAGCATAACTAATTTTTAGATATTTATTTAATTTAGCCATATTAATCATTTAAGAGAATAATTAAAATGTAACTAATTTTCTTAATTAAAGTTATGCAATATGTTTTTTCTGACATCAAAATCTTGTGCAAGGAGTTTATGTTATTTAGAACTATTAGTTTTATGACATAGTAGCGTTATCTAAAAATAGATAGATAGATAGATAGATAGATAGATAGATAGATAGATAGATAGATAGATAGATAGATAGATAGATAGATAGATAGATAGATAGATAGATAGATAGATAGATAGATAGATAGATAGATAGATAGATAGATAGATAGATAGATAGATAGATAGATAGATAGATAGATAGATAGATAGATAGATAGAATAGATAGATACATAGATAGATAGTTTAAGTTAATTTTATTGCTCAGCACTGTCACTGACAAATACAAAATTTCAAGTTGTTTCCTCTTGTCACTGCTCTACCTAGTCTACATTTGTATGGTTGCTATGGTTCTATTTCTTACAATATTTAGGATGTGAGTGTGGCTGTGCACTCCTGCGCCTACACCCATATAGCTGTATATCTGCACCTCTTCAGTTGCTTCCTAAATATTCCCCCACCAGTTTTTAAGGCAGGCAACTCTAATGGTCAGGGCCTGGTTCACCTGTAGGTAGCACTGTGGTTCTCTGGGTTGAAAGCTATAGTTCCATTGACAGTTTACTGCATTCAGTTCCACCTGGCCCCAGCTGTTAGGAGGGTGCTTATTGAAATTTGAATCAGTGTTTTGATTGCCTTGCTTGCTGCCAGACCCATGGTACCGTAGCCAGAACAGCTATATTAACAAGGACTAAGACTTAAATGAATTAATTAAAATAAAAGAGATCTGACAAAAATGTACCTGTGGGTATGATAGGCCGCGGCCATTTTATTAAAACAATGAGTAATTTACAATTATATATATTTTTTCAATCATCCAAATATACATAAAAACCTGTAGTTTAGCCATGCAGCTCAAACTACTACCAATTATAAAACACCCACTACCAGCACTTGGAAAGGAAAATAAAAAACCAAACATAAAATTTGAAGACCGCGACAAATTTAGGGCGGGAGGGTGGGAATGTGAACTTTACTCTTGTGCTCCGCTGACCGACTGCCTGTAACGGTTCTTTTTACCCCTTTTTTATAGACAGTGACTCGTGCCAACTTGTCAGTTGCTAAAGAATTGTCCAATTACAGGTAAGTAATTATTTATTAATTTATTTATTTTTTTAATTTACAGGTTTCAACAGCTGTCTAGCAATGGCCCCATATATGGAGGGCGGGTACATTTCATGACCCTCGCTCCGTTTTCATTCTGCTCTTGAGCTATTGTTGCATCCTTTTCCCTTACTGCTGCCTGGCTTGTTCCTCTACCCAGTCCTGATTCCCCCTTTTTCTTGAATTGCCCCTGTTACCCTTGCTTCCTATATTGTAAATATTTGTACATATTGTATATAGTTAGTTTGCAAGGTTTCTATTATTTAGGCATTTTTTGGTTTTGGGTCGCTTGTTGTTTATGTTCACTATTTTCTGGTGTGTCCATGTCTTTCTGCTTGCTGTTTAAAATTATCGGATGGTTTTATATTACTAGAGATTTGATGACCCACTTACTTCAGAGGCACATCTATCCATTGGGTAACCCCAGAATGGGACACACTACTGTGCTGAAAGACTACTGGTTTTCAAGGTCTATAAACCATTTAATTCTGGTGAGTGGATCCCCAAAAGGGTTTTGGGGCACCTTTCCACTGTGTGAAGCACTTTAAGCACCTTCTTTTTGGATTTCAGCACCTTATTGAAGCTACACTTTGAGTGGGGCTGTTTACCTAATTTTTTTCACTTTAACACTAGATTATTGTGATCTAGTTTTGGCACTATTGCACTTTTTTTTCAGAAAGTGAAGGCATTTATTGTTATTATTTGGTATAGCACTATTGCACTTTACAATACTTTAAATACCCAATTGACGTTCTTTATATTTACCCATTCTTTGATATTTGCACTATTGCAAGTGCTGTTTTTGGCATTTTATACAAAGCAAAAGGTGGTTCAACAAAATACTGCCACATTTTTCCAACGCAGTAATTCTGTTTTTGAATTTTTTTAAAACGGTTGTTGTTATATATTTGCACTGCGTAAATACAGCTGGATAAAACAAAAACTGTGTCTGACTTTATTTCAGGCTGCAAAGCAACACAATATGATTATTTTAAAGGGGGTGCTTATTTTCTATACCCATTGTATGTACTGTACATTCTCATCAGTCCCTGCCCCCGAAGAGCTTACAATCTAAGGTCCCTAACTAACATTCATAAAAATACATACTAAAGACAATTTAGACAGGAGCCAATTACCCTACCAACGTGTCTTTGGTGTCTGGAAGGAAAGTAGAGTACTCAGAGAAAACCCATGCAGGCACAGGGAGAACATGCAAACTCCATGCAGTTGCTCCAAAGCTTAGCAAATGAGATGAAGCTTCACTTTGCAAAGAATATGCATTTGAACATTCTTAACTTTAGAAAATCAGCCCAATAGATCATAACAGACATAATGAGGTTGATTTACAAAAACTGGAGAGTAAAAAATCTTGTGCAGCTCTGCATAGAAACCAAGTAGCTTCCAGTTTGTTTTGTCAAAGCTTAATTGAACAAGCTGAAGTTAGAATCTGATTGGCTACCATGCACAGCTACACCAAAATTTTCACTCTACAGTTTTAGTAAATCAACCCCAATAAGTCAGTAATGGAGAAAAGATAAGCTTCAGGAAACCTATAGCTAGTACTGGTGAGTAGGCATTTCCTCGCTGCTTGCCTCTGTCACATCCTCTTGCAGGACTTGTGACGGGACAGAAGGCCTTGGCTTTGTCTGCTGCAATTAATTAACATCTACAGCTCTTGTCTCTTCCCCAGCCAGTGACAAGACAGTGCAAGGATAATCAACAGACCAATGAGCTCAGCTTTTGTCATTGTGCTCTCTCCTCATATAAGCACGCCTCTTGTTAGAACAACAGTACACCCAACTGACACCTTGTCCTGTCCCTTTCTCTCCTAGCGTACTTCTGTAGAAGGAATAAAAATAGGCTACTACCACAACAAATTTAGGTTCCTTAGGCTGTCTCTTAAGTTCCTTAAGTTCACACTGGCATTAAAAGCAGGCAGTTGAGGGGCGTTAAAAATGCCCCTCAAATACTTTTGCAAATGATGCACTGGACAGCACACTGTGCTGTTCACATTATCAAAACATGAAGCGTTAGCGTTAAGTCGCTTCAAGCCTTGACCTTGAAGTGGCTACTTTTTTCAATTTAACATTTCCTATACATACTGCACCATGAAGTCCTTCTGTTCTTTTATGATTTGATCGTGCACGGCTTGATTGGAAGTATCGAGGGGAACCTACACCAGTCCTTTCCATAGCGGAGAGATTCCCGGGCTATTAAGCGAGCGGGGGACGAGTGTCTTGTCTATACCGGGATCCTTTTTGGAAGTTACCACTTACCTGTGCTAGACCCCAAGGGGTCATCTGGTAAGTGTGTGGAGTATCTGGTGACGGATTCCTTCTCCTTCTTCCTTCCTTGCATGAAGGATGCAATTCTTTTGAGCACCAATCACTTTAACATATCGGATTTGTTTGTTGCTCAAGTCGCAAGTGCACTTTCAAGCTATAAGCACCATATTTATTTTTGTATTTGGATTATTTATTCATAATTGCACAGTCACCTTTTGCACTGTCACTTTATGGTATATCAATTATATCATATTTATTTGGAAGATTTGTGATTTACTTTTAGCAGTGTGGGGAAAGGGCTGAACTTCTGACAATACATGTATTGCTGTGTGTGCTTACCTCTCCAGAGAACCACTCCCACAATTTCCTAAACAATCATCACAGGGACAGGTAGGGGAAGGAACTTTTCCCAAATAGGGGGTCAAAGGCAGCAAAACAGAACCTAGAATGCAGAAAAAGACAGCATGTAAAAATTAAATCCGGATAGAAAATTAGGTTCCATTTCATAATCAACACCAATGTTTCGGGGGCACACATGTCTCCTTTATCAAGGTGACAGACGGCAGACAATAAGCAACCATAGTGCATGTGTATATACACATGTCAACTGACTACATCCAATCAAGTTGCTAATACCAGTAACAGAGTAATAACTAAGACAAAACATGTATAAGTGCCAGTTCCCATTGGTGCGATGCGGGAACCCTGCAAATCCACTACTCGTTCCCGCTTCGCACCTGACTTGCAGGCAGTTCACACTGCCATATGCAAACTGCTGGAAGTGTCAATACATAGGTAATAACACCCCCACATTAGTTTTCATATTGCAGTGCGAACTGTCAATTCGGACAGGAATCAGATCGCATAGGTGTGAACACCAATGTGATTCGATTCTGGTGCAGACCAAAAAAATGGTCCTGCAGAACTTTGGTCCAAATGCACTTGGAATTCAGCCAATCTGTATGGCTGAATTCGCATTGCACAGACATCGCATGTGATTTTCAGAGCAGTGCGGTGTGAATCACATGCAATGTCTGACATCGCTATAGTGTGAACCGGCACTTACCCAGCATCAAACATATAACATAAAATATTCTAATTGATAAATGTTTTGAGTCAAAAGGGGTGGAAATCAGTTAGCTCTTCTCTGTGTGCAAACCTACATTCATGATGGAGAGTCGGAGCTCAGCATTAACATGCAATGCAGGGGCAGAAAGTATGTCCACCAGGAAGAAGAAACTGGGTAATGCTGATTTTAAAAGAAATAAAACTAGGATGAAAAAGTAAAAAGTTGCAACAATACAAGAAAAAAGAGTAGGGCAACATAGGAAAAATGTGTGGCAATACAGAAAAAAAGTAAAAACAAAAAACAATAAAAATAATAAATATAAATAAGGAATGGTGGAAAACCAGAGACAATATTGTGCAGTATAGTACACTGTGAGGGAAATTTACTAAAATTGGTCACACAGAATCTTATGCAGCTGTGCATAGTAACCATTGAGCTTCTATGTTTTATTGACATAGCTTGATTGAACAAGCTGACGTTAGAAGCTGAGTGGTTGCCATTGAAAGCTGCACCAGATTCTGTTTGCATCGGTTTTATTAAATTTCCCCCCGTAAGTACAGAGAAAGGAAAATTGCAAAATAAAAAATACAAAAATGTATAAAAAGAAGCAAAGTTATATGAATAGAAAGACTGATGCATGAAAGAGAAACGACTTCTTACAGAGAAAAATTAGCGTTCAGGTAAAAAAAAAACAAGTAACAGTTTGTGTTAGGTCACCTGGACCACACAGTCTACAACATTTGAATCCATAAGGATTTATATTGTAGCAATAGTTTGTCTCTAGTCTATACCACCATGATGGGGCTATGGATGTGATATATGACTATGCCACACAATTCAAGTATTTGATGTTGTGCAAACAAAATGTATGGCAACCAGATTGTCTCAATTGATTTTTGAAGACTGTGAAGTCCAAGAGCCACGCAGATGTCACCAGTGTTTTTGGAATTGGTATTTAAAGGGATCTGATGTGATATACACCAAAGAATAAGGACATTTGGGTAAATATATACAAAATTCTGGAATTCAATTACAATTTTTGAATTTCCAGAAGGTCAATGCAAAATCTAGAAAAATATTGGAGTTTAGGGAATTCAAGAAAGATACAAAGGAATCAAACTGGGTAGAGGAACCACTCCAAACCATGAAAATATCATCCTTGTATCTGTAACAGGCTTTGACATGATTCCTATACAATGAAGAGAGATAACACCGCTCAGGTTAGTCAAAGTCCACAATTCAAGGTGGGTGCTGAACCTCGGGTCACCACCAGGAGAAGCATAAAAGAAGTAAATGGTTGCACACCACTACGGAAGCCAATGAAGAAAAGTTCCTTTATTCACATAAGTGGTACAAGGTACAGCAGGGTAGGACAGTAGATGCATTTCATATGACTGCTATGTGCTTGTTCACTACCCCGACTGCTACTTGTAATGAACAAGCACGTAGCAGTTGTGTAAAAAGCGTCTACTGTCCTACCCTGCTGTACCTTGTACCACTTATGTGAATAAAGGAATTTTCTTCATTGGATTCCGTGGTGGTGTGCGAACATTTTCTTGAAGCGGGGCAGGCCAGAAGTTCAATGGCAAATTGGGATAGCTCAGGCCACAGGTCAAGCCTGCACACCCAGTAGTCAAGGGGTTCATCGCTCCTCAGAGTGTCCATATCTGCAGTTAAGGCAAGGTAGTCTGCTACCTGTCGGTCGAGTCGTTCTCTGAGGGTGGACCCCGAAGGGCTGTGGCGATGCGTAGGACTAAAAAAGCTCCGCATGTCCTCCATCAACAAGACGTCTGTAAAGCGTCCTGTCCTTGCCGGCGTGGTTGTGGTGGTAGGAGGAGGATTACTTTCACCTCTTCCCCTGTTGGATTCCCGTTGTGCTGTGACATCACCCTTATATGCTGTGTAAAGCATACTTTTCAACTTATTTTGTAGCTGCTGCATCCTTTGCGCCTGCCGGTAATTAGGTAACATATCACAGACTTTCTGCTTATACCGGGGGTCTAGTAGCGTGGCCACCCAGTACAGGTCGTTCTCCTTCAGCCTTTTTATACGAGGGTCCCTCAACAGGCATGACAGAATGAAAGACCCCATTTGCACAAGGTTGGATGCCGAGCTACTCATGTCCAATTCCTCGTCCTCACTGATGTCATTGAAGGTGTGTTCTTCCCCCCAGCCACGTACAACGCCACGGGTACCAGATAGGTGACAACGAGCACCCTGGGATGCCTGCTGTGGTTGGTGTTCCTCCTTCTCAAAGCCACA
Organism: Pelophylax lessonae; assembly: GCF_965119305.1. Classification (NCBI taxonomy): domain Eukaryota; kingdom Metazoa; phylum Chordata; class Amphibia; order Anura; family Ranidae; genus Pelophylax; species Pelophylax lessonae. The sequence goes on from NC_138769.1 coordinate 195,419,009, forward strand.
TTCCTCCTCTGACTCCTCTTCCTCAGACTCCTCTTCCAGTGTTGCCGCAGGTCCAGCAAGCGATGGTAAGGCTGTTTCTGGTGGTGATGGTGACCACAACTCTTCCTCTTCCTCTTCACGCTCATCTACGGCCTGATCCAGCACTCTTCGCAGGGCACGCTCCAGGAAGAAAACATATGGGATGATGTCGCTGATGGTGCCTTCGGTGCGACTGACTAGGTTTGTCACCTCCTCAAAAGGATGCATGAGCCTACAGGCATTGCGCATGAGCGTCCAGTAACGTGGCAAAAAAATACCCAGCTCCGCAGAGGCTGTCCTAGCACCCCGGTCATACAAATACTCGTTGACCGCTTTTTCTTATTGGAGCAGGCGGTCGAACATTAGCAGTGTTGAATTCCAACGTGTCGGGCTGTCGCAAATCAAGCGCCTCACTGGCATGTTGTTTCGCTGCTGAATATCTGCAAAGTGCGCCATGGCCATGTAGGAACGCCTGAAATGGCCACACACCTTCCTGGCCTGCTTGAGGACGTCCTGTAAGCCTGGGTACTTCTGCACAAAGCATTGTACAATCAGATTCAACACATGTGCCATGCACGGCACATGTGTCAACTTGCCCAAATTCAATGCCGCCAACAAATTGCTTCCGTTGTCACACACCACTTTGACGATCTCCAGTTGGTGCGGGGTCAGCCACTGATCCACCTGTGCGTTCAGGGCGGACAGTAGTGCTGGTCCGGTGTGACTCTCTGCTTTCAGGCAAGTCAACCCCAAGACAGCGTGACACTGTTGTATCCGGCATGTGGAATAGCCCCTGGGGAGCTGGGGGGGTGCAGTTGGTGTGGAGCAAGACGCAACAGCAGAAGAGGACTCAGCCGAGGAAGTTAGCAAAGAGGATGGAGTAGGAGGAGTAGAGGAGGTGGCAGCAGGCCTGCCTGCAAGTCGTGGCGGTGTCACCAACTCCTCTGCAGCAGAGCCACGCATTCCATGCTTGGCAGCCGCCAGCAGGTTTACCCAATGCGCAGTGTAAGTGATATACCTGCCCTGACCGTGCTTTGCAGACCAGCTATCAGTGGTCAGATGGACCCTTGCCCCAAATCTGTGTGCCAGACGTGACATGATTTCATTTTCCACAATAGAGTACAGGTTGGGGATTGCCTTTTGTGAAAAATAATTTCGGCCGGGTACCTTCCACTGCGGTGTCCCAATAGCGACAAATTTTTTGAAGGCCTCAGACTCCACCAGCTTGTATGGTAAAAGCTGGCGGGCTAAGAGTTCCGACAAGCCAGCTGTCAGACGCCGAGCAAGGGGGCGACTCTGTTAGATTGGCTTCTTACGCTCAAACATTTCCTTGACAGACACCTGACTGTGGGCAGATGAGCAGGAACTGCTGAAGGTGAGAGGCGGAGGGGCGGGTTATTGATAGGGGGCATGGAGGACAGCAGTGGTTGACATGGCTGAAGATGCTGGACCAGGAGGAGGATGGTGGCTTTCAGTTTGTGTGCTGCTTTTACTCATGTGTTGATCCCATAGGCGTTTGTGATGTGAGATCATGTGCCTTCGCAAAGCAGTTGTACCTAGGTGGGTGTTGGACTTCCCACGACTCAGTTTCTTTTGGCACAGGTTATAAATGGCATCGCTGATATCAGAGGCAGACACACAAAAAAAATGCCACACTGCTGAGCTTTGCAAGGACGGCATTCTGGTGGTGGCAACAGCTTGCGTTGATTGGCGTGCTGTCTGGCTGACCCCGGGTGCCGAATCTACATGCTGTCTGACTGCGCCACTAGCTCCTTGCAATGACCTCCTCCCCCTGCTTCCAACTTGTCTCCTCCTCCTCCTCTCTGTCTCCCCATCTGAACTTTCCCCCTCTTCTTCTGCTCTTCGAGCAGGCACCCAGGTGACATCCACAGACACATCGTTATCATCAGCCGCTTCACTTGACAACTCAGCAAAGGCAGCAGCAGCAGGTACAACATCATCATCACAATGTACGTCCATGTGTATAATGCTGCCTGACTGAGACATATCCCCGTTATCTACATCCTCTGGCACTAATAGTTGCGCATCACTTATTTCTTCCAACTGATGTGAAAATAACTCCTCTGACGGATCAAGTGAAGCGGCTGTGGTGCTAGTGTTGGTGGTGGTGCCGGCGGGCTGGCGAGTGGTACATTGAGAGGTGCCGAAGCTGAGCTGGAGGAGGATGGTGCATTAAGGTTCCGAGCGGAAGCTGTAGACGATTGGGTGTCCTGTGTAAGCCAGTCAACTATGTCCTCAGAATTTTTTGAGTTCAGGGTCTGTGGTGGCCTCTGAACACTGGGCATTATTCTAGGGCCTAAGGAAATCACAGCACCACAACCACGACGGCCCTTGCGGGGTGGCCTGCCTCTGCCTGTCATTTTTTTTTTAATGTGTTGTACTATGAGTGCAAGGTGCTGTGCCACCCTATAGGAGTGTTGGGCAGTGGGTACAGTACACTCTGTGGACCTGACAGTCACTGGCAGCCCAGGCAACTGCAATTATAAAAAAATATATATATTTTTAATTTGCAAGCTGCTGTGCGACCGTATATATCAGTGGTGGGTGGGCAGTGGCACAGTACACTCTCTGTGGACCTGACAGTCACTGGCAGCCCAGGCAACTGCAATTATAAAAAAAATATATATTTTTAATTTGCAAGCTGCTGTGCGACCGTATATATCAGTGGTGGATGGGCAGTGGCACAGTACACTCTCTGTGGACCTGACAGTCACTGGCAGCCCAGGCAACTGCAAATTATAAAAAAATATATATATTTTTAATTTGCAAGCTGCTGTGCCACTGTATATATCAGTGGTGGGTGGGCAGTGGCACAGTACACTCTCTGTGGACCTGACAGTCACTGGCAGCCCAGGCAACTGCAATTATAAAAAAATATATATTTTTTTAATTTGCAAGCTGCTGTGCGACCGTATATATCAGTGGTGTGTGGGCAGTGGCACAGTACACTCTCTGTGGACCTGACAGTCACTGGCACCCAGGCAACTGCAATTATAAAAAAAATATATATTTTTTTACTTTGCAAGCTGCTGTGCCACCGTATATATCAGTGGTGGGTGGGCAGTGGCACAGTACACTCTCTGTGGACCTGACAGTCACTGGCAGCCCAGACAACTGCAATTATAAAAAATATATATATTTTAATTTGCAAGCTGCTGTGCCACCATATATATCAGTGGTGGGTGGGCACGCAGTGGCACTGCAGTGGGCACAGTACACTCTGTGGACCTGACAGTCACTGGCACCCAGGCAACTGCAATTATAAAAAAAATATATATATTTTTACTTTGCAAGCTGCTGTGCCACCGTATATATATATCAGTGGTGGGTGGGCACGCAGTGGCACTACAGTGGGCACAGTACACTCTGTGGACCTGACAGTCCCTGGCAGCCCAGGCAACTGCAATAATAAAAAATATATATATATTTTTTTTAATTTGCAACAAGATGCTGTGCCACCGTATATATATCAGTGGTGGGCAGTGCACTGCAGTGGGTACAGTACACTCTGTGGACCTGACACAGCACTCACTGCAATTATGACAAGGAAAAAAAAAATATTTTTTAAAATGCACGGTACTGTGCCTGTGCCACCTGAAATGAGTGTGGTGTGCACACAGTACAGTCTGTGGTGGGTCTGTGGCCTCTCACACACAGCGGGCAGGCAACTGCAGTGTACAATATATATATATATATATATATATAAAGAAAAAACTCAATTACCAGCCCTTAAAAGGGCTTTTGGGGACACTAGATATATATATATATATATATATATATATATATATATATATATATGAAAAAATTACACAAATACCAGCCCTTAGAAGGGCTTTTTGGGGTGCTGTCAGGAATAGGATGCTGTCCTTACAGCAGTAGTGGACCAAGAACACTGACTAGCAAGACCAGGAACACTGACAACTGTCCCTAGCTATTAGCAGCAGCAGCAGCAGCTCTCCCTGCTCTCACTAACACACACTGCTTCAGAATGATCTAAGATGGATGCTGCCCTTGCTTATTTATAGGAGGTGGGAGGGTGTGGGAGGGAGGTATGCTGATTGGCTGGAAATGTGCCTGCTGACTGTGAAGTTCAGGGTCAAAGTTTGCCTCAATGATGTATTATAGGGGGCGGACCGAACATCGCATATGTTCGCCCGCATCGGCGAACGCGAACATGCTAAGTTCGCCGGGAACTGTCCGCCGGCGAACAGTTCGGTACACCTCTACTCCTGTCAAGAGGAATCGGGTATCCCAGGCGGCTTGCCTGAGGGGATACAGGGCTGAGCTTAGCTGCAGAGAAGGATCCAGTATGCTGAGGACCAGCGGAGCTGTTGGGGACGAGTTTCAGGAAAGCATTCTGAGTCGTGAGTACTGAAAACTGCCCCTGGGGTCTGCCTAGGAGATGGGACCACTCCAGAGAAGGTCAGAGGGATCCAGGAGCTAGCTGGCCAGGCAGCAGTGACAGTAAAGGGGGTGCCAGAGTTAACCCTGAAGAGTAAAGGGGGTGCCAGAGGTTGGGCCCTGAAGTGTAAAGTGTTAAGTGTTGCAGCAGTAATTGCAAGTGGCTACCTCAGTCAGGGAGGACTGGAGGAAGCAGTGAAATAGGACTTTTGAGCTAACAGGAGTGCCAGAAGTCAGTTTCAGTTCAGTGAGAGCAAGTCAGTGTTCACAAGCACCAGTAAGCGTTGGTCGGCATTCAGCCGGCGTCAAGTCAGTGCTAGAAGGCATTTTTCTCAAGTGTCCCATTCTTGTAACTAGTTGAGCCAGAGGAGTATCCCACTCATTCCCTTCTCCCATCCAAGTTCCTAAAATAAAACTAAAAACCAAAGATGCCGGACTAGTCATTGTCTCAGTATTCACACTTGGGCAACAAGCTTAAATGTGCTGTTGGTGTTAATGGTAACCATGGCAGACCCATATCCAGCACTGATGCTGGAAATACTGCTACATTTGTACTTTTTAGTTCAATGGACTTTAAACAATAAAAATCCAACCCACTCCAATAAAGCTAAAAAAGTAAACTTGACTGGAATTATATTTTAATAAATCAGGTGAAGCTGTGTTCATTTTAGTTTATCATAAGCATAAAATGATTAGGGATTAGGGATATGAAAAAAAGTTTTTTCTAGTGAACAATGTCCACTCTTTGTAAATCAACACCATTGTAGATGCGGCTTTCAAATAAATAGCGTATTTCATATGCATACCAAGTCTATTGTGTTATCGCATTATTACACTATAAATGAAACCTGATAATCAGTTAACAGTCTAGCTGTACCATGCAAATGAAAACAAGGTTAAATGAGAAAATGCTTCCCTGAGAAAAATGTCATGTTCACCTGGCAGAGTTTAATTATAAGTTAATTGCAAAATTGTGCTGCTAAAAAAGCCAATAATATTTCTGTGAAGGAGCTTTTTTTTTTTAGATTAATCAGTTAGACTTTACTTCTGAGTTTATTTGGATTTTCAAGCACTTTCATCTGTTAATTTTGGGTGCTCTAAGCTTGTTTGCTAAGTGACTGTTCTAAAAGATCATACAAAAACAGTGAAGGACTTGGACACGGTATTTGGCAGATGTTGCTAGCAATACGTGCTCTCAGCTGGTGAATATGTGAACATGGAAGACAGTCAGTGACACATGCTGCTCCCCTGCTAGTAAAATGTTTTGATGCCAGATTAGATTTTAATAGGAGACATGTAACAAATAAATGTTCTGCCTTTTAATTTTAGCTTACAAATTTTACACTTTATATTAAAACAACAAGGAGTGGGTACATGAAGATATAGTACATGTTCCAAATTATATCCATGTACCAAGGGGTGTAAATACAGATAATGGGGCCCCTTAGAAAAATGTTATTGGGCCCCGGGAAATCTCCCTGCTGTCATTTATGCTAATATAATGCATGTCTAAATAAAGGCCAGGTAGCAGGAAAACTGTCAGAAAAGACTGTACAGTACAAGGGATGCGTGTTGTAGACAGAAGATACCAAGGAATAGGGGGGCATCATTACGTGAAATTAAAGTGTATCTAGGGTCAATGTAAAAAACAATAAGAATGTAAAATGGATATATATTGATGCAGGGAATCCATGATGTTTTTGAAAGAGATGGACAGCAGTAGGGCAGCACTCACACATAAAAGGAGAATTTTAAAGTAAGCTTTTAATGTATTGCCAAAATAACGTATTGCTCTCACAGTGCTAAGGTTTTTTACTGCTACAGGGCGGCATCCATGCCCCAGATGACATATATTTACGTGATCTGAAACATCTGAATAGGGGGGCGCGCATGCATGATTACACACAGTGGAAGCTGATCAGTGGGGGCACAGTACCCGATGTCCACCGGCACCAGATAATGGTTCGGCAGAGAGGCAGAAAGGCGATCTGCCTATGTAAACAAGGCAGATCACCGTTCTGACAGGAGGAAAGGGATGAAATTTGTGTCCCTGCAAAGTACAGTACACATAAACACTGGCTAGGCACACAGTTAACCCTTTGATTACCCCTGAGGTTAACCCCTTCATTAGCACAGTGACAGTACATATTTTTTAGCACTTATCACTGTATCAGTGTCACTGGTCCCCAAAAAGTGTCAAAGTGTCAGTTACGGGTTGATTTACTAAAGCACCTTGTGGGCAAATGGGCTCACTCCCATGCATTACTGACTACTTTTAGTCGAAGAAAATATTTACTAAAGCGCTCAGTCAACAAATAGTCACAAATATAAATTTACTAATGGTCACAAAACTAAGTGACCATCTAAATGATCCAGGTGCACAGAAGAGAAAAATCTTGTTTAAAACATGATCTCAAGCAATTTATACTACCTATACATATGTTAAACATTTTAGAGAATAACTGCTTTAAAAGAATTCTAAACGTGTCTGTATGAAGTGATATATTTTAAAAAATCCAAACAGGCATTTACTTCACCTAGTTCAAACATCTCAGTAGTGACACAACTGAGCATGCCCAGACTAGGAAATGTATAAAGTACCTTCCCTCTGTTGTTTTTTGGGATGTGCTATAGTAAATGCCTATGTTTGCAAACCTGGAAATGTTGTTCGAAAAGAGGAAACCTGTTTTTGCGAAAGCCTGATTAATAAACATGCTAACATTTATATATATATATATATATATATATATATATATATATATATATATACAGTGGGTACGGAAAGTATTCAGACCCCCTTAAATTTTTCACTCTTTGTTATATTGCAGCCATTTGCTAAAATCATTTAAGTTCATTCTTCTTCCTCATGAATGTACACATAGCACCCCATACTGACAGAAAAACACAGAAATGTTGACATTGTTGCAGATTTATTAAAAAAGAAAAACTGAAATATCACATGGTCCTAAGTATTCAGACCCTTTGCTGTGACACTCATATATTTAACTCAGGTGCTTTCCATTTCTTCTGATCATCCTTGAGACGGTTCTACACCTTCATTTGAGTCCAGCTGTGTTTGATTATACTGATTGGACTTGATTAGGAAAGCCACACACCTGTCTATATAAGACCTTCCAGATCACAATGCATGTCAGAGCAAATGAGAATCATGAGGTCAAAGGAACTGCCTGAAGAGCTCAGAGACAGAATTGTGGCAAGGCACAGATCTGGCCAAGGTTACAAAAAGATTTCTGCTGCACTTAAGGTTCCTAAGAGCACAGTGGCCTCCATAATCCTCAAATGGAAGACGTTTGGGACGACCAGAACCCTTCCTAGAGCTGGCCGGCCGGCCAAACTGAGCTATTGGGGGAGAAGAGCCTTGGTGAGAGAGGTAAAGAAGAACCCAAAGATCACTGTGGCTGAGCTCCAGAGATGCAGTCAGGAGATGGGAGAAAGTTGTAGAAAGTCAACCATCACTGCAGCCCTCCACCAGTTGGGGCTTTATGGCAGAGTGGCCCGACGGAAGCCTCTCCTCAGTGTAAGACACATGAAAGTCCGCATGGAGTTTGCTAAAAAACACCTGAAGGACTCCAAGATGGTGAGAAATAAGATTCTCTGGTCTGATGAGACCAAAATAGAACTTTTTGGCCTTAATTCTAAGCGGTATGTGTGGAGAAAACCAGGCACTGCTCATCACCTGTCCAATACAGTCCCAACAGTGAAGCATGGTGGTGGCAGCATCATGCTGTGGGGGTGTTTTTCAGCTGCAGGGACAGGACGACTGGTTGCAATTGAGGGAAAGATGAGTGCGGCCAAGTACAGGGATATCCTGGACAAAAACCTTCTCCAGAGTGCTCTGGACCTCAGACTGGGCCGAAGGTTTACCTTCCAACAAGACAATGACCCTAAGCACACAGCTAAAATAACGAAGCAGTGGCTTCACAACAACTCCGTGACTGTTCTTGAATGGCCCAGCCAGAGCCCTGGCTTAAACCCAATTGAGCATCTCTGGAGAGACCTAAAAATGGCTGTCCACCAACGTTTACCATCCAACCTGACAGAACTGGAGAGGATCTGCAAGGAGGAATGGCAGAGGATCCCCAAATCCAGGTGTGAAAGACTTGTTGCATCTTTCCCAAAAAGACTCCTGGCTGTATTAGATCAAAAGGGGGCTTCTACTAAATACTGAGCAAAGGGTCTGAATACTTAGGACCATGTGATATTTCAGTTTTTCTTTTTTAATAAATCTGCAACAATGTCAACAATTCTGTGTTTTTCTGTCAGTATGGGGTGCTATGTGTACATTCATGAGGAAGAAGAATGAACTTAAATGATTTTAGCAAATGGCTGCAATATAACACAGAGTGAAAAATTTAAGGGGGTCTGAATACTTTCCGTACCCACTGTATATATATTTAAAAGTATACATCAATAATTGTAACTATAGATCTGTTACTATGCACAGAAACACCAACAGATAGATAATCTAAAAACATTTTCATTTCCTTTTTACATAGTTATATAGTTACATAGTTAGTGAGGTTGAAAAAAGACATCAGTCCATCCAGTTCAACCTATGATGTGTGTGTGTGTTTGCTTTTAACCGTACATTGTATACCCCTGTATGTTGTGGTCTTTAAGGTGCCCATCTAATAGTTTTTTGAAACTATCAATGCTCCCTGCTGATATGACTGCTTGTGGAAGAGAATTCCACATCCTTACCGCCCTTACAGTGAAGAACCCCTTACGCATTTTAAGGTTAAACCGCCTTTCCTCTAGTTTTAGTAAGTGGCCACGTGTCTTGTTGTATTTCCTTACTCTGAATAGTTTGTTCCTTATGCTAGGGTCGCCAGTACAGTATTTGTACATTGATATCATATCCCCCCTCAAACGTCTCTTCTCTAGAGAGAATAGGTTCAGTGCTTGTAGTCTTTCCTCGTAGCTGATGTCCTCCATTCCCCTAATTATTTTTGTTGCCCTTCTCTGGACTCTTTCCAATTCCAGCACATCCTTCCTGAGGACTGGTGCCCAGAACTGGACAGCATACTCCAGATGTGGCCGGACCAGAGTCTTGTAGAGCGGGAGAATAATCTCTTTATTTCTGGAGTGAATCCCCTTTTTTATACATCCCAATATTCTGTTGGCTTTGCTTGCAGCTGCTTGGCATTGCATGCCACTGCCAAGCCTGTTGTCTACCAGTACCCCCAAGTCTTTTTCCATCCTAGACTCCCCCAGAGGTTCCCCCCCTAGTGAGTAGCTTGCTTTCTGGTTTCTGGCCCCCAAGTACATTACTTTACATTTATCAACATTAAACCTCATCTGCCATGTAGTTGCCCACCCCGTTATTTTGTTTAGGTCCGCTTGTAAGGTTTCCACATCCTGTATAGAAGATATTGGCATGCTTAGTTTAGTATCGTCCGCAAATACTGAGATTGTACTCGATATCCCCTCCTCTAGATCATTTATGAATAAATTAAACAGGATTGGTCCCAGGACAGAACCCTGGGGGACCCCACTTTCCACCCCCGCCCAATCCGAGTACTCCCCATTAATCACCACCCTCTGGACTCTCCCCTGGAGCCAGTTCTCTATCCAGGTACTCACCTTATGGTCCATACCTACCTTCCTTAGTTTGTACAGTAAGCGTTTGTGGGGAACGGTGTCAAAGGCCTTTGCAAAGTCCAGATACACCACATCCACTGGCTTACCTTTATCTAGATGGCAGCTCACTTCATCGTAGAAGGTTAATAGATTGGTTTGGCAAGAACGATTTTTCATTAATCCATGCTGATTACTACTAATTATATTGTTTTCATTACTAAAGTCTTGTATGTGGTCCCTTAACATCATCTCCAAAATCTTGCAGACTACAGATGTTAGGCTGACAGGTCTATAGTTACCCGGGATACACCTCGGCCCCTTTTTAAATATTGGTACTACGTTGGCCTTTTTCCAATCTGCTGGCACCATACCTGTCTGTAAACTATCCTTAAAGATCAAGAATAATGGTCTGGCAATCACCTGGCTGAGCTCTTTAAGAACCCTCGGGTGCAAGCCATCCGGTCCCGGTGATTTATTTATGTTGTAATTTTATTTAGCTTTTTTTTTTTTTTTTTTTGCTTTCTTTACATTATTTCTATTTTCTCATTTTTTTAAATAATGCTAGTACCATGTTTGAATTTTTCTTATTTTTTTGCATATATTTTTTGCAGTATATATACTTATGTAAGTACTGCCATGTGCATTGAGCATGCCCAGAAACGTAGACATTTAGATATATTAACTAAATTCGATGTGTGTTGGTTGTATGTATTCCAATACAAAAGACTATAATATTATTCCAAAAAATGTGATGTGTCCCAACATCATAAATACACATAAATATGAAAAAATAAAATAAAATAAATAAATGAGAGGGTGGCACCACTATTTTTAGAGTGACACACCAATAAAATATCAATTCATAAATCAATAAACATAAATCCTGATCAAGGTCCACCACTTATATGTAACTGTCCATATAAAACAACTAGTGTAGGAGGGTTCCACCATCATTGTAAATCTTTCGAAAGTTTTCACTCATTATTCACAATGAGCAGCCTTGCGAATTCCACACTAACATCAATTGCAGCCTTTTACCAAGCGCTAAGACCCAAAATATAGGTGGTGTTATAGCAGCACGTTGTCAGTAATCATCCATCCACAGCCTTGCAACCAGATGGCATTTCACAGCAACAGGTTGTTCAATGGCACTCAGGAACTCCAGGGTACATCAGCAGAAATTCACTGTTTACATCTCCACTCCCCCATGTACATTAGGCCATGTAAGGGATAAGCAAGCATTCCATACATTCCATAGTGCAACCTACAGATTTTGTGTAATAAATATTGTGCATCTTCTCACATTAGTACAAGTATAAATTACAGGGCTCAATGTACATGATGGAGCAGAGGTTAAAACAGTAAATCCCTGCTTTATGTTTTTTTCTTTTTTGTGTGTGTTATTTGGAATAGTTGTGTCACCCTCTAAACCTAGGGCTGGTTCAAAGAACAGAGATGCAGTCTACATGCATGTGGCAGCCCAGTGGATAAGTGGTAAGCGCTTCTGCCTAGCAGCTCTAGGGTCGTGTGTTTGAACCCCAACCATGACACTACCTGCTTTGGGGTTTGTATGTTCTGCCTGTGTGGGTTTTCTCCCACACTTCAAAGACATGCTGGTAGTTGTTTTGGCTCCTGTCTAAATTGTCCCTAGCATGTGTATGAATGTGAGTTAGGGACTTAAAGCGGAGTTCCGGCCTCAAATACCTTTTTTAAATAAAAATACCCTTATAATACTAATCTATCACCCTTTACAGAACCACTATTTTCATACTTACAAGGTGTACAGTATTGGATTTTAGTCAAAATCTTACTTTTAAAAACGCTGTCTGGGCGCGGCCATCTTAGATTTGGGCATCTGAAGCCACAGTGTAATCTGCTGTGTCCTTCTTCCTGATTCCAGGGAGTGTTCTGGGAGTTCTTCCTGATTCCAGCCTCCTGGGAGTGATGACAAACAGCTCCCAGGATGCAATGCAAAGGCGGAAGTGATGTCAGTGGCCGTGGCCACAGAGGGGGGGAGAAGGAGGAAGTACAATCAAAAATGCCCTGAAAAAAAATTGAAAATGCCTAATTGTTGATTAGCATAGCGAGCACTCCAGGAATCATTAAAGTTGTAAAATAGTCCAGAACTTCGCTTTAAGGCTGTAAGCTCCTTGAAGGTATATATATAAAGCTCTGTGTAAATTGACAAAGCTATATAGGACATAATAATAATGCATGTTTTTTTTTTTTTGTAATCTGGTACATTTTAGAAGGGTTTCACATAATGTAAACCAAAGAGCTGAGATTACAAATAAGAACACATTTGTTATGTTCTAAATTGGTGGGCTGCACAAGAACACGCTTCACTGGGGTGAACTAGAGCCATTGGAATAAATGGAAAATACTGGACATGTGTTTTGGATGCTGATGACGAATGTGCTTGTCAGCAATTTGGGGGAAGCAGCCTTCACAAATTTGAGCTTTCCTGCTTTGTACCATCCACATGCCCAATGACTTACAACTTGTATTTGCATTCACTGAGCATGCCCAGTGACATAAACATTTCACATTTGCACTGCTCAGGTACATATGTTTATATAACCTTTGCTTTCTTTCTGTGCATGCTAATGGGGCTTAGATCTTTTGTCTGTAGTGTGTCAATTGATACACATAGCCAAGGGCTAACACAGTTGAAAAGATAATTTGTGGCTGTTAAACAGGTGCAGCAAATTTAGGCATTCATGAAGAGATAGACTGAATGACACTGGTGGGCTTGTCCTTTATTGGGCATGTGTAGGCATGCTCACAATCCAACCTATGTTTTATAAAGGACTGCAGTAGTGGGGTTTGCCTTGTCTGAGAATAGGCCAGGATATTTTCTGTCAGTTCTAGCATTTTTTTTTTTTTTTTTGGGGGGGGGGGGTGTTGATATTGTGCACAATGACCAATGCCATTAATGCTTTTTTGATGTTTGTCTTCTGTGTTTTCTGTAATTTTGCATTTGTTTCTCACCAGTGGGTTTTTGTGGGCTTGGCTTCAATTTTGGGTGTATTTTTCCTGTCTGACCAGCGTTTATGGTGTGTAAGCATCTGCTGACCCTTGTCTTGTTATTATTACTATCACATATCAATTGCTCTACCCTTACAACTACTAACTCTGCTTAATCATGCAGACAGAAATGCAGCTTCCTGCTTACCATAATTAGAAATGTTATGTGTTTGGTGATTTTTTTTGGGGGATGGGGGGTGCGGGTGCTATGTTGTAGTTTGTTGGTATGCTGCAATTTTTTTTATCCCCTATTTTGTTTTTGAGAATCTTGCACCTAACAACAGATTGATGGGGGTGGGTGGGGTCGTGGGAATTGTTGTGCTTTTAAATGGGTTGCCTGCTGTACACTGTAAAAGTTAGGTTGTAAATCCTATTAGATTGTAAGCTCTTATGAGCAGGGCCCTTCTAACACTATTGTAAAGTGCTGTGCAAAGTGAAGCACCATAAATACAGTTAATCCTTTTTGCACACGTAAATTAATGTACCTAATTGTGTTGCTGCTATCCAAAAAAATGTAGAATATAAAACTATTTATGTTTTTGTTGGATCTTGGATCAATAATACATTTTTTTCCCTTAAGACCCCGTTCACACTGGGGCGACGCTACTTGCCGGGGCGACCTCAGAGCGGCCGGCACGGACTTCATATCATTGAAGTCAATGCAGGTTGCTCCAGGTTGCCCCAAAGAAGCTCCGGACCCTTTTTCTAAGTTGGAGCGACTTGTGTCGCTCCTATTAGAACGGGTCCACAGCTACTCTATGGCAGGCGACCTACGGCGACCAGGTCGTCTGACAGGTCACCCCAGTGTGAACTGAGTCTTAGTGGAATGTATTGGTAACACCCATACAAATAAATAAAGCTACAATAGTCTACAAAATAAACATTTTATTCTGCACACAGGCAAGGCATTAAATTAAAAAAAAACAACAAAAAAATAAAACACCCCCCAAAAAAACCTTTCACAACTCCAAAGCTTCATTTATTGAACCATTAAATTCAGCTGGTGGATAGGTAAGAGTGTTAAACATGTCAACCTGGGCCTTCATTTTTTAAATCACCAGTTGAAATCCCAGGAGCACCAATTCATTTGTAAATAAAGTCAAACAGTTATCCAAATAAATCTAATGCACACTAAAGAAAATCTATTCACACCTCATCATGCATAAACATTCACTCTTGCACACAGTCTCAGGGTCGGCTGCCGCACCAGAAATGCGCCGTCACATTAGCAGAAGGACGTTCGCATGCACCTGGAAGTGCTATTGCTACTTTGGAAATTGATCGAACATGGTGAGGTCCTTGTTAAGGAAAGAGGAGTTGTGCTGATTTGCAAGAAGAGAGATGTACTTGTGTTCACTAGGTTTGAGGGAAATGTGGTAGTTAGGGTTTTTTTTTGGGGGGGGGGTGGTAGTTCGGGGTTTTCAGGAGAGGTGGAATTCTGTGATTAATGATCATCAGCACACATTTACTTCCTGCTCCTGCACACACATCACTTCCTGTTTAATTGCACATCAGACTTCATGCATTTGTACATGCTCATATAGTGTGGAATTTTTATATATATATATATATATATATATATATATATATATAGTCAGGTCCATAAATATTGGGACATCGACACAATTCTAATCTTTTTGACTGTATACACCAGATGTGCTTTAACTGCAGACTTTCAGCTTTAATTTGAGGGTATTTACATCCAAATCAGGGGAACGGTGTAGGAATTACAACAGTTTGTATATGTGTCAAAGTATACTCAAATCAATCGTCCCTTGGAACAAATGAAAATGGCATAAGTAGCGCAGGTAAAAAAGAGGAGAAATGACGTGAATCACGCAGCATGAGTCAAATCAAGCCCTAATTAAGTCCTTTAACGTCCATACATTCACATCTTATGAAGATTCCAAACAAGGGGTTAAAAATTCTCCAGTGATAGTCCGATACACCAAGTAGGGATCACCACAAAGTGTTAGGGTCACCACAGCACTACACCTCCACCGATGTGATGTAAAGAGGGGGATGGCAACTCACCAAAAGCAATGGCCTACCTATTTGCATAGGACAGGCAAACAGGCTTATGTGTAATGGATCCCACTTTGAAGCGACTGCTGCTGCTGTTACTGGACATCAATCTGTGATGATCTCATATATCCCTTTTCCTCTCGAAAATTGCTCAGATAGCATACATAAAAGGGGAAAGAAGGAACCGCACTAGCGTGATATTGTTTCACCAATCAGATTTAATACCAAAAAAACCCCAATAAAATCGCACTCACAAACGCAAGATAACAATGCACCTTCAATATCCTAGTGTGTCATAGTGCTATGGGTGCCGTGATAGGCAATGTCGATCCTGCTCACCCTCTCCACGCTGGTGTCACGGACCTCCAAAGCCGCCGCTCGTGTCACCCGTGCACTTCAGGTCCGCCGTAAGGTTCATGCTCTGACGTGTTTCGTCATTTCTGACTTTTTCAAAGGGCGTGAACCTTACGGCGCGGCGTCCGAATATATAGGGGTGTTTGCTGACGAATTTGGCATTGATACAATGGACCGCCTTCGTATGTAAATTAGGCCGCTCGATAACCCCGAGCACTTCCGCCCATACTAGACCACTAAAAGGTCCTACATACTGCCGCTCGTGCCCAAACTTAGGTCCTACTGCCGTGAACATAATTTAAGATGCTCTACGGTTTCTCATTGATTTTATAATATACAATGGGCGGTCATGTAAATCCGGGACTTCCCCTTATTCTGTCAGCGTTCACCTCCCATATTTCAATTGTAGCAAAATACATACAATAATACAAGCTCATATTCCATATAAAAGCACATATATAAATGCACATAAATTAATATAAATAAATGAGCTCCACGTTGTCAATCTGAACGGGAATCTACTGTAAACTGTACATGGTAGATAATGTAAATATAAAGTTAAAATATTAAAATTATATATATATATATATATCTTATGAACAATATGCATATATAACTCTCAATATCTAATACAACGTACGTGGTTAGGAACGTTTTTTTAAAATGGATAATGATGACAATGATAACAACACATTAGCGGTCAATATGGATATTAATGGGATCCCAATGGAATCCCCGTGGGAAAGGAGTCATGAATAATAACTATAACAGAGTACTGACAAGTATAAAAAATGAAAATATATAAAAATGTGAAAACACTTAATAAAGTGTCTCAACATGTATCCAAAAATTCTGAATAAAATCCTTAATAAAATTCATCATAAATACATAAACGAAATAATCCTAAAAAGGTTAAAAACAACAAAGGCCCATCACATCATTATATCATGTCCATCACAGATCACTAATGAAACAGTTAAGGTCCAAATCTATATTTAGCCCTTTAGGGATCAAGGCCTGGGTGAGAAAGATCCATCTGGTCTCACATTTAGATAGTTCTCGCACCCAGTTAGATCCCCTCCAAGAAGGAGTCACCCTTTCTACACTCCAAAAATGTAAACCAGTGGGGTCCTGGTTATGATGCCTCCTAAAATGCTCCGACACGCTATGGTACTTAAAACCATTTAGAATATTTGTGATGTGTTCCCCCACACGTTTCTTAACGGTCCTTTTTGTTCTGCCGATATAGATCAAATTGCACGGGCACATTAAGGCGTATACTACGTGTGTGGTATCACATGTTATTAAACTTTGAATTTTAAACTGTTTCCCTATTGCAGGGACATCAAACACATCTCTTTTCTTCAAATTACCTTTAGTGAATGAGCATGCCCTGCAACGCCCACACTTATGAAAGCCTTTTCTGTCAGGGAAGAAGGTAATATTTGGGGGGTCCAAAAGCTTCTTAACCACTCTATCCCCAAAATTGGGGGCTTTGCGGTAAATGAAGGAAGGGTTGGTCGGAAGAACTGGGCCGAGTAACCTAAGTCTTTTAGAAGCATAGGCCAATGCTTTTTAAATATTGCCTCTACATTTTTGTAATCGCTTGAAAAGTCAGAGAGAAAACTCCATTCTTTTGCATTGTCTACAGACTTAGTTTTATTCTTCAGAACCTCTGATCTAGACAGATCGAGAATCTTTTTAATCTCTAAATCCAGCTTATCCTCTTCATAACCTTTTTGAAGAAACCTCTCTTTAATAACTGCTGATTGTGTCAGAAAGTCATCATCAAACGTGCAGTTACGCTTAACCCTCATGAGTTGGCCCCTAGGAATGTTTTTTAACCATGTGGGGTGGTGGCCACTCATGATTGACAGATAACTGTTACGATCTGTTTGTTAAAAAAAGACCTTTGTTGCAAACCCTTTAAAATGTCTAAAAATGGTCACATCTAAAAATTGTATACTTGTGCTGTCCCAATGAAACTCCAACTTAATGTTGTTGGAATTCGAATTCAAATGGGACATAAATACCAACATAGATTCCTTAGAGCCTTCCCATATAAACAGGATATCATCAATGAACCGTTTATAATAACGTAGTTCATTTTTTCGCTGGTTAAAAACAAATTTGTCCTCCCATTCGGCCATAAAGATTTTCGCCAAACTGGGAGCAAATTTCGCTCCCATGGCGACACCTGTCTTTTGACTATAACAATCCTGAACCCAAAAGTAATTATGGGAGAGACAAAAATCCAGCGCTTTCTGGATGAATCTCTTTTGCCTCCCACTTTTTAAGGGACCAAAAGTAATGGGAGAGATTACCAATCATAAATCAAACTTTCACTTTTTAATACTTGGTTGCAAATCCTTTGCAGTCAATTACAGCCTGAAGTCTGGAACGCATAGACATTACCAGACACTGGGTTTCATCCCTGGTGATGCTCTGCCAGGCCTCTACTGCAACTGTCTTCAGTTCCTGCTTGTTCTTGGGGCATTTTCCCTTCAATTTTGTCTTCAGCAAGTGAAATGCATGCTCAATCGGAATCAGGTCAGGTGATTGACTTGGCCATTGCATAACATTCCACTTCTTTCCCTTTAAAAAACTCTTTGGTCTATATATATTTATGTGGTGGGGTGGCACGTACAGGCACAATCATGTGTATTTATATTTATGTCATGGTGACTAGTGGGGCTAAGGGGGTTGCTGCATGTCTGCTGTATGCACTGGACACAGCGAATTGTGGCTCACGGTACTCTCCTGCTTTGAGCAGCCCTGGGCTCATACGATTACATGATCACAATGTCTATAAAGCTGTTATGAATGAATCTCATTTATAACTGCTTTGCTTCCTATACTAGTGACCTGTGATTGGCACACAGCTGTCACATGGTACCTGGGCCTATCCCAGCACCCTGTACCATGTCATTATCTTTAGCCAATCACAGATCCATAGTAATTACAACTGACATGAATGAAACGTATGCATGACAGTTCAAGGTAAATCCTGGTACAAGAATTTTCAATGTATCACCAATCAAAATGTTAACATAAAATGTTTTTACTCCCCCACACAAAGTAGTACAGTGTTACTATGGTGACACTGAACTACTCAGATGGAAGTATGTTACATAATACAAAAATACATTTCAATAAAAAATCTTACGTTTTTTGGTACACACATATTTTTTTTTTCCGCATTTTTAACATACTGTCCCAAGTCAGTGTCCCTAATCCCCACCACACCAGTCATATGCTGAAACACAAGAACATAGGTCATTTTCTTAAGCTAAGGGTTGAATCACAACACAAAAAAAACTCTCCAGATCCATTCCAGATGCATTTCTGCATTTGTGTTTTTAATGCGGTCTGGTGCATTTTTCATGCGTTTCCTGATGCATTCCAGATGCTTTTTTTCTCTTTTTTTTCCCCTTCTTTTTTTCTACTTGACTTGAGTCTTGTGCATTTTTTATGTGTTCCAGTGCATTGTGGTGCATTTATTAGGTGTTTTACCACATTTCAGTACAGTCCAGTGCAGATAAAAAGCAGCATGTTCTACTTTTTTTGGTGTGAACTATGGCATTGGACGCACTGGACTGCACTGGACTACAAGAGGTGTGAACTGGCCCTTAAAGCACACTACAACAGCTTCAAGCAGCTGAAAATTAGAAAACTAAAATACAGAAAGAGACAGGCTGAACAAATAAAGCGGGGAAGGGGAAATTTCTGTTACAGTTAGAGAGATGTGGTTAAAGCTATAGTTTGTTTTAGTTATTGTGGTATTGGAATCTGGTTGTGATGTGATGTTATACGTGAAAAATATAATGAAATCAAAGGAGGGGCTTTGTGAATTATAAATTAATAAAACCTCTGAACCTCTGTGTCTGAATTATAAATAGAATTAGTATACAGTGCCTCCAGCCCTTTACGACACATATTAAATAACTTACAAATATGAATTTAGTTCAGACACTTGATGAAATACTGTATACCACAAGAATCACATTTGCAGAATTCTTTCAGATATTATGATTTCTTACCAAATATACAAATATCTCCCAATTAAATAAATAAATAAAGATAATTTATTAAAATTCAAGTATATTTATATACAGTATATCTAGATACAAAACCAAATTCACTGCTGATTTATATTTCAAACACACAATCAAAGAAAATAACGAAATAAAAATGCAATTACTTTGGAGATTTCAAAGGCAAACACAGAAATGTATAGAACCTAATATGTGATGAGCTGTGATACAAAAATAGCAAAATCAAATAACCTAACTGTGATACAAAAATAGATGAATAATTGTGTAGCACTGTCCCCGTAGGGTTTGCTGTAGGGTTATAATAACTTCTCGGGCCTCCTCTAACAGTCACTTAGGGAACAGTTCACACATCCCTCCTTACTCCCAATGGCTCGTCACACAATAAAAAGTCCAGGGGTATTGGTTTCAGGTGTTTATTTTGGAACTTGGATGGGAGAAGGGAATAGTGGGGTACTCCAACTGTAATTATTCACAATGGATAAGGACAACTCTCCCTTGGCCTCACCAGGTTGCTTGTGGAAGTAGCTGTATTGCTTAATCCATATTGCCACATGTATGGAAAGAGTTAAGTCTCCTTGCTCTTTTCTCTTCATCAATAGACTTTGTGAATCTACATTATCTTCGGGACACTCACTTGCATCCGCTTTACTGACACCCATCCACTGACTATTCTAGCTCCAGGGGTGGCCCCCCTCAGGTAAGGTCCCTTGACACAGATCTGTACTCCTTCTACTGCAGATTTAGATCCTCCAGTGTCTCCCCTTTCAGTCGGCTTCACCGGACCTCTGGGTTCAGTTCCTCACTAGCACTCTCCAGGCTCTCAGGCCAACTACCTGAGACTGCATGGCACCTCTACAGAGATCCTGGTTCTATTAACCCTCCCCAGGTAGTGAGAAGTGCCTCATGGGCCTTGGGTGGTGCATCCCTCTTTTCTCAGTTTAAAAATCACCGCACTGTCACAACCACTGGTAGTATACCTACCGGAGGAATCAATCTGCTTTAAGCCCTGCAACAGGATATATATTCAGAGCTGATCATGAGTACATCTTTTCACATGATGCCTTTAACTTCTGAACATCCATGATCTACGTTCCTGTGATACAGTTATCTTGGATGCACCAACAGTGTTCCTATACCCTACACTATTATGAGTTGATGCATCAACCTCACTTAGAGGAAAATCCTTTTCCACTAATTCAGAAATTGATATCTGATCCCCTCGCTCCTAGTAGTTAGTGTGAAGGAGGTCTTCAGGTCGGACCAAGATTTCCCATAGATGCCGATGTTAAAGACAGGGAGCAGCGCCATGTCAAGCTGATTAATATTTCCCATAGATGGTAAAAAATATATATTGGCGTTAATCACCAACAGTACCTGCGCAAATGGCAAAAATTATATATATATATATATATAACCGTGTAAATCCTATCTTAAATTAAATGTGTAGAATAAACCATAAAGTGCAATATATAGGTGTGAACCATATAAAAGAGCTGCAGCTGAATCGTGAAATGTATGAATGGTATAAATACACTTAATGAGGTGTACAGAGCCGCGCTCATCTAAAGTGCACTGTGTGTTTTAAAATTGTCAAACATTGTGAGCCATTAACAAATAAAATTATTAAATATATATAAATATGTAAATATAAATATAAAGTGCTTCAACAGTTAAAGTGCATAAACAAATATAAAGTGCATCAACAATAGGTGAGTGAATCATAAATAAAGTCCCATACACCAACAAAGTTTAGTGCAGTCTCTAAAGGATGATTCTTCCACATATAATCAGATCTTCATTCCCTTCACCACATGGACACCCAATGTGTGAAAAGGCTTACCAGAAAGCACCGACCCCTTAGTTATAGGGGGTCAGTGTAGGCAGAATGATAATCAGAATCCAGAGTAGGTCTGAGCCCTCCTGAAGGATCCACCTTACAATCGCCAGTGTACAGATATGCTCCAAATTCCTTAGCCAACCCCAAGCTCCTCAGCGGTATAAAATAAAGGAATGGCCAATATGGTGAAGTACGCTCAAGCAATTTATTAAAAGTAAGGTAGATACACTTACATTTAGACAGGTAAAAACAGGCATTCAATCAAACAAAGTCTGGGGATGACGAGTACCGCCTCCGCATCTCAAAGCGTCTCATCCGACCCCGGAAATGGCATGGCAGTGTGATTGCGGTCCTAGAGTCCCAACCAGTTTCGTCAGCACGCAGGCCATCGTTGTCAAGGCCCTATGATCAACCCAGATACCAACCCCCCCCATGTGAATTGGTATGGGGTACATCGTACCCCTACTGATTCACCAAAAATGTGTAAAAAAGTAAAAACCACAGAAAACTGTTTTTGACGAGTCCTTTAATAAAATGTAAATTAATCATCAATCACGACGCCCGCCGAACCTGAAAAATAGAAAAAATTAATAAAAAAATGATTTGCCTCTTAAGAGGCTACCTCCCATATTCCTGATCTTCAGTTTTGGCAGTTCTTTTAAAGGCAAAGGGCAGGGCCACCTGGGTGCATATAAAGTGTACTGGGAAAGGCCAGTGGACAGAAAAGAGAGCCTTTGAGGGATGGACAGAATGAAACCGCAGGGCAGTTTGTTCAAAATAAATTGTATTTATTCTGGTTATAAATAAATGCAAGTAACAATTAAGGTTCAGACAGGGAAGTGCAGAGTTATGTGGTGCTTTACATTGAGTAATGGCGGTGATGCGTTAACCTATGTGATACATTAAACACAATAATAAAGCCATTAATATTGAATGTGACCCAGTGGGGGTGACAAACAAACAATGTTATGCATGGTGAACATACACACAATAATAATACAAACAATTAAACAATCGGACGTCCGATGGGGGGATGGCAGTGTGGAGGTTTTGTTACAAATAGTATTTAGGAAGATCAATGGGAAGGCGATGACAGTGTCAACCCTGCATGCATGAACTGTGTATGCCAGTGCTGGCTACAGTGCACAGGTTCCTCCTATGTAGTAGTAGGTAAGCAAAGGACGAATAGGAAACTGAGGATGGACAATGCAAAGGAAAGTATCCTGGCCAGGATTGTCACAAGTATATGAGCCAAAGGCTAGTTCAGGCAGAAGAGGGAGAGAGGGAAGGGGGCAAGTAGCAAAGCACAGGAGACAGTTGCTAGTAGATTAAGGGGGGCCGGATGGTCTGGATATCCAGAAAGATCAGGAAGTGGGGGGAAGGGGAAGGTACAGAGATCCTGGGGGGATAGTAAGTCAGCCCTTATAGGGTAATTGCATAGTACCTCTATCCTGTGTGCTCAGATCGTCTGGTAACCACCACTGCTGTGAGCTGGCTGTGTCCCTGGGGCCTGAAGGGATGGATGAGTCTCCGCTGCTCCACTGATGTGTGTGCTGATTTTAGCTCTTGTCCTGGCTCTTTTGTGGGTGAGTGATTCCAGTGGTCCAATTGGTTCTGGGGGTCCTGGTCGGGGTAATTGTGCTGTCCTGTTGGAGTCTGTATCAGCTTATGGATCATGTAGTGAGGTACAGTGGCGGGGAGACAGATCACTGCTGCCTGTAGAGCCACCAGTTACTATGTTCCCTCGTGCTGCTGCAGGGATCCGCCCATCAACGTCCGGGTGCAGGTAGTGTCACGTCGTCTACATATTTAGCAAAGAACAGTGCATAGCTTTGTCTGGACGTCACCTAGCTACATCACACGGTGGCACTGCCACCTTCTGATGTCACGTGACATTATGTAACGCCAGAAGGGGCAGTGCAAGGTTGTTAAAGGGGGCTTCAAGATTCAGATAAGCCCACACCGTTTTTTTTTTTCTGTCAAAGGGTTCACCTTAACCACTTAAATACAGGGAACCTTCACCCCCTTCCTGCCCAGACCAGTTTTCAGCTTTCAGTGCTCATTGGCCTCTATAGAAAATATTGGCCAGCTTGACATGGCATTGTTCCCTGTTTTTAACATTGGTGTCTATGGGAAATCTAGGTCAGCTTGACATTACACTGCTCCCGAACCATAAGTGGCAGGGACACAAAACTTGGGGAGCTCCGAGAGGGGATCCAGGACTACAACATATCCATAGATTTTAAAACTGGAGTGTGCCTGTACACTACACTGACTGCAATAAACTGACTGAATTCACTATCCACTAACTACCTGACTAATCTCTATTGTCACACACTATACACAGCTGCCGTGTAAGCAGCAGCCTTATATAGTGTGGGGCATGGACTTAGCCCCTGAGCCACGATTGGCCAAAGGCACTCTGCCTTTGGCCTATCATGGCTCTCGCAGTACATTGTGCTGTGATTGGCCAAAGCATACAGGTCAGGTGCATGCTTTGGCCAATCATCAACAATCAATGCACTGCAACAGCGCAGTGCATTATGGGGCGCTCATCGGCGGGCAAACTTTTGCTGAATGCTTCATTTGTTCAGTGAACACACGAGCAGCTGATGTTGGTATTGTGGTGACAGGTGGTGGAGGGCTAACATTATTGTGAAGTTGTTATTTTGTATTGAGTCCAATAAAATTTGTAACATTTTGATACTTTATACCGTCTAGGGTCACTTTATACCAACCTATATTGGGATTCCTTCCCATTTTTCTTTTTTTCTTGATGCTCAATTTTGGTATGTTGACCTACCCACACAGATGGTGGAATGAAGGATGCGTGTTTTTTAAGAGGTCATTCCAGTTTAAGTATCTTGGTTTATTTAGCTACTGTCCAAGGGTTTATTTAGCTACTGTCCAAGGGACTTTTCCTGTCTCTTGTCCTAAATGTTTCATGGAAAGATTTATTTCACTAATTCCAGAATTCATAGTTCATTTGTTTTATAATTTTATATACAAATTCCCTGACATAATATAAAATTGAGAGACATCTTATAGCCTGCCTACACCAGCCACAGCTTTTTGCACCGCGCGCATATTTGGAAAACATGTGGGACTCTGATGTCATGGTTAGAATTTGATGGGCTAACCACTAAGCCAATGTGCTGCCCATAGTGTTACCTAGAATACATAGTAGTACCATGTTCCAAGAATAAGGATATATAATTATAAGTAGATATTCTAAAAAAAATTTGAATGAGACATGAAACGATATTTGTCATATTCTAGAGATATACTCTCTAATTTTTATAGATATACTTAACATTACAAAAAAGTATGCAATACTCTGTAACATTAATTAAAAAATGCATTAGCTTGCCAAACATGTAAAAGAACACTACAAAACAGGAAAGAAAAGTAATATCTTTAGTATCAAAAGCTGCCCAACAAGAAATCACACCAGCTAATTGTTTCTTTTTACACACAAATGGGATCTTGGCTGAATCCTGCAGTCCTACACTCTCTAAGGACCATGTTTAGCATTTTCTATCATGGAAAAGTGACTATCCTGACTTGACATTTACTAATAGGCTTTCACCTATGTGATGGTGCTTCTCTATTCTCCACGTTAAAGTTTTAGTTGTTTAAATTAGGTGCAATTAGAAGTCTAACATCTATTTCTTCTCCTTATTCCTAAATTAACCCTTTAATGTCAGAATGTCTGCCGCAATGTCGCAATCCCGCTATAAGTTGCTGATCAATACCATTACCAGTAAAAAAATAAATAAATAAAAATATCACAAAGTTTGTAGACGCTTTAACCTTTGCGGAAACCTATCAATATACGCTTTTTGGGATTTTGTGTTACCAAAAATATGTAGCAGACTACATATCAGCCTAAATTTATGAAGAAATTAGTTTTTTTTCAATTTCCTTTTTTTATTTGATAGATTTTATAGCAGAAAGTAAAAAAAAATATATATATTGTTTTTTTGTTTTTGTGTTTTTTTTTTCAAAAATGTCAGGTTTTTTTTTTTTTTGTTTATAGTGCAAAAAATAAAAAATGCAGAGGTGATCAAATACCATCAAAAGAAAGTCTAATTTGTGGGAAAAGGGACATAAATTATATTTGGGTAAATTGTTGTATGACAGCGCAATTGTCAGTTAAAATAACGCAGACTGTAATTTATAGTCTAACATACCTGTCCCAGAATACTTTGTTATGCTTTTCCTTTAAAATTAGGAAAGAGGGAGGTGCCATAAAAAAAAAAAAACAATCTCACACAGGATGCCTATTAACCTGAGGCCTGACCTTAATTGAATAAATTAACTAAAGTTTGCTTAACCTTAATTACCAACCTGTATTTAGAATGGAGGCAGAGGAATTGCAAACAGATTTATTGCTGCACCTAACGCCTAATTACAAATGTATGTTCTTTAATTTTTTTAGCAAATATACCACATAGACTAAAATTTGGCTACTCTTATTCTCAAATATAATAAAAAAATTATTAATTCACTAAGCTATGACAATGTTTTTTTTTACCATAATGACAGCTATTTTCAGTAATGCAAGCAAATGGGGAAACAAGAGTCATATAGCTGAAAGCAAAACAAGGAGCATTATGTGTAGAAGAAACGTGTTGAAACCATCAACACAAATAATAAGACCAGTAACATCAAGCTTTTACATGTATTTTACAAAAAAAAGAAAAAAAAAAAAAAGAATTCCTTTTTAAGATTCTCATTTGATTGTGTATATATATATATATATATATATATATATATATATATATATATATATATATATATATATATATAACACAAACACAAGTGTTGTGTTTGTTAATGCTTAACTGTAACAGATTTACCAAGCAAAATTTCCCATTTAACTTGTTGAAAGTACCCCCCGTGTTAACTGTATCATTGGGTGAGAACCTCTAGTTTAAAATATGCTTTGTGTAGAATAACTTAAGCAAATATTGCACATCACATTTATAAAAGATAAAGCAAAATAGAGGCTATTTATACAGAGGGGCCATTATCTTTATAAACTGCAACACAACAAAAAGCCTATAACCATATCTCACAAACAAATTGTTTCTCTAGCTGAATAGTAATCAGGTAACAGTTCTGCAAAAAAAAAAAAAAAATGAAGCAAACAGTTAGTTTACAAAGTCAGTATGTGGCCACTGATTCATTTCAATTATTACTTGTATAAGTTTGTAAGTGTTGCCAAACATAAGTACGTGTATCCGCAATATATATCAACACATTATAAATACAAGCACCAAAGAAAGTAATTTGTTTTTCCCTCATACAGATTTTGTTTACACTTCAATTGCCTAAAAGTCTATTTGCCTGCAATAGTTCAAGCACCTTTCCAATATTTATTTCCCGCTTGTATCATTTTTATACCTCTAGTCTATGAGCGCAGCTTTAGAGAGGGTTATAGGTAGACACATGAAAGAAAATTACTTATTCGTTCCTTTGATTCTTATGTGATATGGGAAAACACTTTAACAGTCCTTAAAGCAAGAAGAAAATAGACACATTTGATAGGGAATATTACTATTGAGCCAGTGTGCTATTAAATACCTTCTGAGTCTTTTAAAAGACTCTGTGATGCAAAGTTCACACAACAAAATAAAGAAGAAAAAATATATATAAAATAAAATAAAGATTTCAGAAGCATGTACGGGGCTAAGGATAAATTTTAAATATCTCTATTCACTTTCTAAACAGGTTGCTCTGTTTTTACATTTTATAATTATAATAAATAGAGCTGACAGCTCTCTATGCCATACCTAAATCCCATTTAGAGTTTGGGTTACGAAGTTGCTTTGTACTGTGTCCAAATCATGCTTTTTTGTAACGTTTCATTTTTCCTATCATTTTTTTTACAATGCTGCAGAAGGTAGAAAAAAAGAACATTAAAGATGATCTCTGGGTATCAAGTCCTTTTTTCTAAATTATTGATGTGGTGGTGGGACTGAGGAATAATAGGGGGTATTACATTGCTCAGAGATGGGATTTAGGGAGATTTTTAGTCAGGAGTAAATTGCCAATATATACTGTATGCAAAATATTAGAGGTTATAAATTAGTTCCCCACAGCTGTTGGATTTAGACAGGTGTTTTTTGTGGATATAGGTAGGTTCATTAATGCATAGAAATGCATTATGATTAGTTGGCATCCAGAACCTGCAGAAACCTAGGACAGAAACATTTCATGCTACAGGCTAAGCACTTTATTAAAAAAAAAAAAAAAACAGAGACAGATAAACAGTAAAATTCATTTTACATATCTATACCTGTGTTTTCTATTTTTCTATACACAACTAGATTCTAGTATGCTAGATGCTGTGTGCTATGACTAGGGATGGGCCAAACACCCCCCCTGTTTGGTTTGCACCAGAACATCTCGAACAGGTAAAAAGTTCTAGCGAACATGCAAAATCTATTAAAGTCTATGGGACACAAACATGATAAATCAAAAGTCCTAATTTTAAAGGCTTATATGCAAGTTATTGCCATGAAAAGTGTATGGGGACCTGGGTACTGCCCTGTGGGACATGCATCAATGCAA
This sequence comes from Pelophylax lessonae, assembly GCF_965119305.1. Classification (NCBI taxonomy): domain Eukaryota; kingdom Metazoa; phylum Chordata; class Amphibia; order Anura; family Ranidae; genus Pelophylax; species Pelophylax lessonae. The sequence goes on from NC_138769.1 coordinate 195,446,927, forward strand.
TTTTTTTTTTTTTTAATGCTCATTTTTTTAAAGTAGCAGTGATTTTAATGATGCATAAAGTAAAACAAAAAAAACAAAAAAATCCTTTAAATATCATGCCTGGGGGGTCCCCTTAATGTGCCTGTAAAGTAGTACAAATGTACGATGTATGGAGCCTCCTGCAGCAATACTGACATTGCTAAAGAAAAAAAATGTAATCTAAACTTGCACGAGGCTGTAATGTATTGTCTGCTCCTGGCAATAAAGATAAAAAAATGGAAAAAAAAAACAGCCCCCTCCCATCAGTCCATACCAGACCCTTTGGGTCTTTTATGGATTTTAAGGGGAACGCAAAATGAGGAAAAAAAACGGCTTGGGTTCCCCCCCAAAATCCATACCAGACCCTTATCCGAACGCCGCACCTTCTGACATCAGAAGGGGTTGGTACCACCGGGCGACGTAGGCATATGTTGGGTAGCCTTTTAAGAGGTGAAGCTTTTTTATCAATTTATTCTATTTTTCAGGTTCGGCATGCGTCGTGATTGACGATGGATTTACATCAAGGGACTATTTGTTTTCTTTTTAATAAAGGACTTGTCAAAAACTGTGTTCTGTGTTTTTTATTTTTTTACACTTATTTGATGAATCAGTATGGGGACAAGGTACTTTGGGGGGTGTAATGATATCGTGCCCTGAGTATCCTAAAAGCTGTCGAGAGCAACCATCTTGTCTCCACGGGCAGCCATGTTGTCCAGTGACACAGGCAGCATTTCATTTTAAGCTGTAGCCAGCAGATGTGTACTCAGCAGAGATATTCCCTTCCCCCCTCTCTCTCTCTCCTCAAACTAATTACCCCCCTGGGTCCCTTTTGCATTAGTATGCAAGGCTTGAAAAGAGCACCTTATCTCAAAACACATCCTGGCAGGCCAGGTTGTAAAGTCTTATCTAAGAGCAGATGTCCACTACAGGCTGTGTGGAATTCCACAGCAACTTGGTCATTAGGAAAATGACCACAGTTACACACAAATTCATAACTTTTTACCCGAACATGACACATTGACAAAAAGTAGATAGTTGAATGCCAGATAAAATACTGATCGAATTAAGATCAAACATGATCACGTTTTTTCCTAGGGAAGATAAGCTAGCGATCAGATGCCTTACGCGTTAGAGGTTATTATTACGAGATAACCCGTGTTTAGTGTCTGTGGATAATACATTCACTGCCGTACAATAAAATATCAGTTTCAAGAATGTAACCATTACATAGTTCAAGATATGAGTTATGTTAGAAATCTGTCTAAGCGAGAGGTGTCTTGGCATTTTGCTAAGCTTTCAGGGCTGCCCATGGCCCCAGTGTTTATTGGTCAAGTACTTCTGGTGACACCCCCCTGGGGGTCGGAGAAAAAGAGAGAGATGATGGAGCTCTCAGTTCTCAATTTTAACATCAAGCAGTAACATCGCTTATGGGGGAACCGATCACACATGTTCAGCCTCTGAAACTCTGAAACACCCAGGACTTTTGAATGCAAGTATTTCATAGCCCTCCAGGTCTGCTACAGCTGACATGTTTTGAGGGGAAGCCCCCTCTTCATCAGAGCCAAATTCCCTCTTCATCAGAGCCTTGGGGAATGTGGTGAAGCTTCACTTTTTCAAGAATATCCAATTAGGTGCAAGCCAAAAAAAAAACAGCATTTTTGCTTGCACATGATTGGATGAAAGAAATCAGCAGCGCTTCACCACATTCCCCAAGCCCTGGGGAAAATGAGCTTGCATAGTGCACAGTCATTTTCTTAAAAACACATGTAAACAGACATTGGACTCGCCGCCCCTTCATGTCCTCAGCAGTGATGTCTCAAGAGGGCAGGGTCTCTGGATGACGTCACCGGATGGCCACAACCCATAGCTATATAAGAAATGGTACACACCAGAGCTAACACAAAAGCAGGAGCTAGTGTCAGGGGAAGACATCAGTGAAGGGAGCAGAACTGGCAGAGGAAGAAGACAGCAGAGGGAGAAGAACTGGAGTAAGAACCAGGGGAAGAAGACAGTGGAGCGAGAAGAACCGGAGGGAGAAGACCGGAGGGAGAAGACATCACCGGAGAAAGAAGTTGGGGCTACTTTATTTAAGGACTTTGTCAAAAACCAGTGTACTGTTTTTATTTTAGAAGAAAAATATAAGAGGTATATTACTCGCGCCAAGTGAGGGGACCTATAAAGGTGTGTGAGGGCCTAGTGATAATATTAAAGATTTTAAATAAAAATGATGAGGTGAATAAATAGATGGCAGCTGCTATAGTAAAGTGCTAGTGCTAATGGTGAAATATAGTAATCAAAGTAGGTGATTACCTGTAGCGCTTGCTAAACGTATATATACCAAAATGACAATATAAAAAGATGACAATATAAAAATCACTTGCTGTAAATATTGGAGAAAAATATTGTGCTAATTAAATAAGAATAAAATATGAATAAATAAATACTGTGCTTCATAAAATTATAAAATACACTATCAAAAATAATATAAGTAGTATCTAAAGTTCATGTGCACAAACGGTGAATGAATTATAATAGACAGTCCATTGCATATTAAAAAAAATACACCAAACTGTGACTTCTTAGTGAAAAAATAGTCCAAAAAATATATATATATATAAATTTTAAATATTAATATATATTTAAATCATTTTGGTATATATACGTTTAGCAAGCGCTATAGGTAATCACCTACTTTGATTTACTGCTTTTATTTGTTTTGTCACTCTTTTGGGTGAATGAGTAGGGGTACAATGTACAAGGGGTACAAATCTTCCTGCTAGTGGTGAGGTACTGGAGAATACGTAATTAGGATATAACATGCGGCATTTCCCATTTCTTATGAGATTATACATGGCAAATGAATGAACAAGCAAGTAATTCCTTTTCTGCTGTGAGATAGGAGAAATCAGGGCATAGACCAGGACACAAATTTCCATCCACACTGGAGAGAAGATTTTCTAGGAAATAAATTCATAAGTGAAACTGTTATGTCTTTATATTCAAGTTACTTACAAAAAGCCAGAATCCACCAATTGCAAATGTAATGGCATCAGGTAGGTGAAAGGTGATAAGAGGAAAAAAAGAGAATTCGTTTTTTCAGTCTTTGTTTTACAAAGAAAACTTAAATTTCCTTGACTACTGCAATTCCCTTCTCGTTGGCTTACCTCTACATAGGCTATCCCCCCTTCAATTTATCATGAATGCTGCTGCCAGACTCATCCACCTTACCAATCGCTCAGTGCCCGCTACTCCTCTCTGTCAATCCGTCCACTAGCTTCCGCTCACCCAACAAATTAAATTCAAAATACTAACATCTTACAAAGTCATCCACAATTTAGCCCCCAGCTTCATCACTAGCCTAGTCTCAAAATACCAAACTATTCAATCTCTTCGTTCCTCTCAAAACCTCCTGCTCTCCAGCTCCCTTGTCACCTCCTCCCATACTCACCTCCAGGACTTTTCCAGAATCCTATGGAATGCCTTACCCCAATCTGTCCAATTATCTCCTACTCTATTAGCTTTTAGATGATCCCTGAAAACCCTCCTCTTCAGAGAAGCCTATCCTACCCACACCTAACAACTGTACTCTTATTTTCTCCATCAGCTCAACCCCTTAAGTTATTGCCTTTTGTTTCACTTGACCCTCCCTTCTAGATTGTAAGCTCTAACAAGCAGGGACCTCTAATTCCTCCTGTATTGAATTGTATTGTAACTGTAACTGTCTGGCCTCCAGTGACAAAATGAGTAGGGCAGAGCCAGGCGTCATTGAGTCACTTCCAGTTTTCGTCCATGGAACGCAGGCACATTCCCAGACTTCCTGCTTGTACAAATTTAGTGCTAACAGTCGTTTACTTACATGTAAGTGTTTTATGTTTTAAAATTACTACAAGCCCAATTCCAAAAAAGTTGGGACACTGTACAAATTGTGAATAAAAACAGAATGCAATGACATGGAAGTTTCAAATTTCAATATTTTATTCAGAATACAACATAGATGACATATCAAATGTTTAAACTGAGAAAATGTATAATTTTAAGGGAAAAAGAAGTTGATTTTAAATTTCATGGCATCAACACATCTCAAAAAAGTTGTGACAAGGCCATGTTTACCACTGTGTGATATCCCTCTTCCTTTTATAACAGCCTGAAAACATCTGGGGACTGAGGAGACAAGTTGCTCAAGTTTAGGAATAGAAATGTTGTCCTATTCTTGTCTAATACAGGCTTCTAGTTGCTCAACTGTCCTAGGTCTTCTTTGTCGCATCTTCCTCTTTATGATGCGCAAAATGTTTTCTATGGGTGAAAGATCTGGACTGCAAGCTGGCCAATTTCAGCACCCGGATGCTTCTTCTAAGCAGCCATGATGTTGTAATTGATGCAGTATGTGATCTGGCATTGTCATGTTGGAAAATGCAAGCTCTTCCCTGAAAGAGACGACGTCTGGATGGGAGCATATGTTGTTCTAGAACTTGGATATACCTTTCAGCATTGATGGTGCCTTTCCAGATGTGTAATCTGCCCATGCCACATCTTTGGATGATATTATGCACTATAGATGATGATAACTTCAAACTCTTTGCAATTTTTCTCTGAGAAACTCCTTTCTGATATTGCTCCACTATTTTTTCGCTGCAGCATTGGGGGAATTGGTGATCCTCTGCCCATCCTGACTTCTGAGAGACACTACCACTCTGAGAGGCTCTTTTTATACCCAATCATGTTGCCAATTGACCAAATAAGTTCCAAATTGGTCCTCCAGCTGTTCCTTATATGTACATTTAACTTTTCCGGCCTCTTATTGATACCTGTCCCAACTTTTTTGGAATGTGTAGCTCTCTTGAAATCCAAAATGAGCCAATATTTGGCATGACATTTCAAAATGTCTCACTTTCAACATTTGATATGTTATCTATATTATAATGTGAATAAAATACAAGTTTATGAGACTTGTAAATTAGTCCATTTCTTTTTTACTCATAATTTCTACAATGCCCCAACTTTTTTTTAGAATTGGGTTGTAGTTTCAAGATACTGCCTTATGGAAATTATTTTTCTATATACATGAGGAACTATCCTCCTGGGTGACAGCGCGGGGAGAGGAGGCACTCGTGCGACTGACATCTAAACTTGAGCTGGTTACCCCTATTTAGGGGTTTTGAATCTCATGAGTGTAACCCCACAAGGGGTGGCACGAGTGAGAGCACTAAATACCGCACATCGGGGGTGTGTTCCCGGATTTGGAAGTATAGTAAGATATTGGTTTTTGGCCTGTGGCTGCAGTCTCAACATTGGAAATACTGCCAACTGTGCACTTTCATAACGGACTCCAACCAAATATTACACCAAAGCTTACCACTGTTCACATTGTATGGATAGAGGCACCCCCCACTAGAGGTCTCTCGCTGCTAAAAAAAATTCATTGTGTACTTGTACTGGCACTGGCAATTTGTGCACATTGCACTACTTGTATGGAACAAGAGATAGCACTAAGGCACTTTTTGTTTGATGTAATTAATGTGCATATTTTAATTAATTGTATGTATAATTTTATGAATTATATATCAGTTATTATCAGCTAGCACAAACCACACGTATGATCCATTTTTAGTTTATTGATTAATAGCACACATCACGATTGCATGGTTTGGATGCCAAAACCTTCCCATACCTTTTTATATTTTTCACTAAATTATTTATCATTAATATGTACAAGGCAGCGCCACTACTCACTTGCACACTAGCACTTTTTTGTATCTTATGGGACACTACCACTAGATGGCAGTTCATAATGAGGTCAGCAGCCACATGCACAAACCTGACAACATGTATATATACTGGCTCAAGAAAACAGGAAGGGGCCAACAGTTTCCACCCTAAGGGGTTAAATCCAAGATATGGGTATCAGATACATATGAAAAATAGTCCATACACAAGTCCATATGTGTACAATCTTCTTTAGCACTGAAGGCTGCTCGGATGCAAGTAAAAAGAGAACTTGAGGGAAACTGTAAAGGAAAACAGGTGCAACTCTAAGTGCAGTAGAAAGGCTTTAATATAAAATGGTAATCAAACACCAATATACTCACAAACGAGTATGTACATATAGCAAAGTCAATGGTCCGTCCGTGGGGGTAGTGATTCAGGATGGCTCCGGCGGTCTCAGTAACTCGGTAACAGCTGATGGATGTCGGCTCTTCCTGGTAGCTGGAACGCAGGGGCAATCTCCAACGTCCTCAGTGACTGAGGCCTGAGGAAGGAGCGCATTCTCCGCAAACGCGTCGCCGCCTGCGTCATCACGTCACGACCGGGAAGTGACGTCGGAGAGTGCCCCTGCGTTCCAGCTATCAGGAAGCGCCGACATCCATCGGCTGTTACCGAGTGCCTGAGACCACCAGAGCCATCCTGAATCACTACCCCCACAGACGGACCATTGACATTGCTATATGATGCTCCCTCTACATACTCGTTTGTGAGTATATTGGTGTTTGATTAACATTTTATATTAAAGCTTTTCTACTGCACTTAGAGTGGCACCTGTTTTCCTTTACAGCATGCACAAACCTGACACACTCTTTAGGTCCATAGCTTGGGTTAACCTTTCATAATTACTAAACTTGGACTCAACTGCTGTGTCTTTGGATTCTGCAGAATCAGCAAGTGGGCATACTGTCCAGATAGATTTAGATCTTTGGGGGTATGTTACAGCATGAAGTGGCAGTGGAGACGGAATATGTATGGTAATCCTTTTCACAACAACAGTGGTATAGCTTATTGGAAACCCTAGTTAGCACTTCAAAGTGCTGTTTTACAAATGCAATCTAATTTTCAGCTTAGAACACCAGGAGCTATTTTAGTTAAATGTACTTCATTCTATCTTACTCTATGAAAGCTGTAGGGTTTGCTGTTTCAATAAATTTCACTTGATAAGTTTAGAATAAAACTGATTTTCTTGTGTCTATACACTGGAGCATTATCTCCTTACGCTGTCAAAAAGTCAATATAGATATAGATAGAATATATTTTTTTCTAGCCAGTGTTAAAATGTAAAATACTTTACAAAGTTATATAAAGGTTTCTGCAGAGGCAATTTAAAAAAAATGGTAAAGCTCAATGGGCAGCTTATCTCAATACTGCTACTGGGTTTGGTAACGTTAACAATGCTTGGAACAATGCAAACATGCACTTAGCCATTGTACTATAAGATGGATATATATATATATATATATATGTATCATGGACATCTAAATAGATGTCTGCTATTTAAATAACAACGAATTTAGATCACAACAGTAATGCATATTCCTAAATAGCCATTTTTTGTTAAGACAATCCATTAGGGAAGTTTCTGTACATAAGCAGATTTTACTTGACTGTAGAGCTGAAAAAGTACAAATGCCTCCAGAAAAAGAAATAAGCAGATGCATTTAGTTGAATCTGTCAAACTGTTAAATAGAAATGGTATAGTGACAACCTCTCAGCCCTAATTATCGCAATGTCATAGGCAGAAACTAAGAAATCTGGTTAAATCACAACTACAACTGTATATTATAAGCAAATGTTAATAAATGTATCAAGTTCAACCTAGAAACCTAGACTAGCCTGTCTCCAAGAGGATGTTAGTAATCATTTGTTGCGTTACACCAAATATGTTTTGCTCTATTGTACTGTATGTGTTTTGGTGACAACTGGCAGGCCTCCTCATGCTGTCCTCCATGCTATCCCCCTATTATTTTTATTGTTTTTCTGCTCTGTAAAAATTTCAGGAAGGGTGGCATCATGAAAAACAATCCCTGTTTAAAAACATTACTGTAATACAGCTCCATACCTCCCAACTTGCAGAGATAGAAAAAAGAGGGACACATATTTGCAAAAAGTATGTTTATATAGAACATACTCCTGTCATAACATGGGGAATCAATACGCACATTATGTAGGGTTAACCATTAATATTTCTTTAAATTGGCTTTTGAAGTTTACAACTGTAACAATTTTGAAACTGGATAAAGGTTTAGCACTTTTTGGTTTAGCACTTTTTGTTTATGAAACTGAGAATTTTTTTCTCAGTTCAGTTCTCGGAAGCTCTCAGAGGGAATTTATCTCCTCTGCAGCCTGTTTATGAAGCCGAGAACTTCAGTTCTCAGAGGGAGAAGAGAGGAGAACCTTTTCCTCTAAAAATGGCCGAGATCTGTATAGAAGAAGGTGAGCTGCCTGTAATCTTGTGAGATTACAGTGCCACCCAGTTTAAAAAGTGAAACCAAAGTTAAAAAGAACACGACATGTACAGACACATAGTAGCTAGGTAGCTAACTAATATGTATACTGTATATATATATATTTTTTTTTATATATTCATTTTTAACCTACTGGTGCTGATATATTGGAAGAAAGAAGTCTTCTTCCTCTAATTGCAGCAGCTTCTCTCCCAGATTCTCCACCTCTTAGCTGGAGAGTCTGGGAGGGAGATATTTCAGTGTAACGGCCCAGAGATGTACCTAGGGTCTTCAGTGCCCTTGCCGAGGAGCTGTATCGGCGCCCCCCCCCATGACCATGCCAACCTCCCCCCTCTTCAATATCCCCACCCTTGCCATCTCCCCCTTCCTCAATATCTCCAGCCCCCTTGCCAACCTCCCCCCCTTACTCAATATACCCTCCCACCCTTCCTGAAATCTACCTACCTATGCAATCCTCCTCCCACGCAGCACTTACAGAGCCAGCTGTCCAATAAATGGCTATCCTTACTTGCCTCCCTCCCTGCTGTTTTGCATGTCATAGTAGGGGAATGGAGGGGGGCGTCCGATGTTTGGCGTGCTGTCTGTGTCATGCTGAGCATGGTGAGTGGCACCACCGCGCTAGTCTGTAGGTAGCAATGGCCCTGGTACTGCTCTATTAACCTCCCTGGCGGTATGATTCTGTCAGGAATTCTGTACCAAAAGCGGTACAATTTTTTTCATGGAAATTTGGCGTTATGTATTATAGGCCTACAATTCTTACTAATTACTGACTTAAACCTGGCCAAAACAAGACTCTAGTAGACATCCCAGATGTGATAAATTTGAAACACAAACGCATGAATTATAATCGAATCAATAATATAATTTTATTATAGAATATATAATATATATAATAAAATTATATTATTGATATATATATATATGTGTATATATATATATATACATATACGCATAAATTATAATATACACAATATACAATATATATATATATACATAACGCATGAATTATAATCGAATCAATAATATATATATATATATATATATATATATATATATATATATATATATATATATATATATATATATACTGTATATGCATATATATGATATAAAATGTGTTTGTGTTTTGTGCAACGTTTTTTTTTTTTTTTTTATTTCCCTCCCTAGTTCCGCTCCCATGCAGCATTGCTGCTGCAGGGAACGGAACTAGGAAGTCCTCCTACCGACAGACGAGTGGCGGAGATCTCGGCTGGCGGTCACAGCAATGAGAGCTCATCGCTGGATCACCAGGATAAGGTAAGACACTCCGCTGCGCTGTCTGCACATTCACCCTGAGCGTGACTCGGGGATACCGATAATAGCAGGAAATTCCTACCCCGAGTCACGCTCGGGGTTACCGCTAGCCTGGTTAAGGAACCGCACGCTGCCTGGGGGCGCTGGTTGAGCCCAGGGCAAAAATCACTGTTAACACTGCCAATTGATTTTTATACTGTCATATACACTAGACCATAAAGAGACAAAAAAGTAGGAAAAGGGGATAGAGGGACGCTGGGCTCTATTCACAGAACCAGATTGCATGCGGTATGTTGGTGTCTGGATCCCCCAACTGTCAATTCACCATACCATTTTGCGGTATTTACCACAAAATGCTCAGAACTCAGTAGTCTCTGCCTTTTTGGATCAGTTCTCTCAACAGTAATGTATAGAAATCTAAATATGAAAATATTGAAATCATTGGGGTTAATTTACTTGAAGTGTAAAGTGTAAAGGAAACATGTTTTTTTTTTTTTAAGTTTGGGATAGATTGGAGGTAGATATGAACATCTAGCAGGATTTAATTGCTGCCTGTGCCCCCCATTAGGGAAATTCACCCTCTCTATATTTGTCCTGTTTATCATTATGATTGAAAGTAAAAGTAAAACCCCACATTTGGTGTTGTCTCCAGAAAAATATTAGAGGGGATATCTTCCAATGGGACACAGATGGCAAAAAAAAAAAAAAAAATGGCAGGGGTTATAACCCTCCCTATCCAAAATGAAAAAAAAAATGTGTGCCTATAGTCCTACTTTAAGGCAAATAGACTGTGCAACTTGCTCCAAAGCTTAGTAAATGAGGTAAAGCTTCACTTTACAAAGAATACGAAATCACATACAAGAAAAAGAAAAGAAAATGCATTTTTGCTTGCACATTGATTGGCTGATGGAAGTTAGCAGAGCTCCCCCTCATTTACTAAGTTCTGGAGTGATAGCACTTGCAAATTCCTGTCTATGTGCCTTTAGTAAATAAACCTAATTATGTTTAGTAAATTTACCACATTACATTTAGTGAAATATATCTATTTTATACAGTAATTTCTCCAGATTTTTTGGAATGTGATTTTTTTCTGTGAATATACTGTACAAGCATATCCATGATTTTCTGCAAACCTCCCAATCTATGCATAATACAATGTACTGCACATGCAAATCACAATGGTCCAATCCCTTGTTAGAACATATGTCATACTGTATGTAGTGAGGATACTTTACTAATTCACAATTATTTTTAGAGATATCTTTGGCTCAAATATTCACAAGATAGAATGGGATTATGAACAGATAAGTATTTTTACAAAGGTGAGCTGTTAGGAGAAGAGTGTCATCAATTTGAAGGTTTGACAGATACATACCAGAGTGACACTTTCAAGAACATCAGAGAATGACATTGTCTATTCTTTAACAAGAAAAAAACAGAGCTGTTCAAAGATGTAGAAATGGCTTTGCCAAATATCACAGCAAAAATGAAGTGTTACTAAACCCACAGCAGTAAAATCAGCCTGTATATGCAGTAAAGCATGCTTGTTATGGTCACTGTAGAACCTAAGGGGTTAATTCTCTTCATTGTGTAAAAAAACTGTTTGATCCTGTCTTCTCTGGTCCTCCATTCTTCCACTGTCCCCATTCTATCTCCTGATAGAACAGAGTCTTGGAGGCCCTCTGCACATGCTCAGTTTAATGCATGCATGTGATCAGCACAAGGCCAATCAGCACTGTTCAGAAAGAGAGTCAGGGGTCTTACGGCCTCGTGAGTATGAAAACTCCTCCTACCAGCTTTAACCAGACACTGATAGAAGTCAAAAGACTGCTATATACTGCTGATGAGAATAGGTATTTAGCAGTTTATATTTACTAAAATAATTGCAGAGGTTACCAGGGGAAAATAGTACCAAAAATAATACACACATATGTAATTACCCTTCTTCCACCAATAAAAATGTTGTATTTTTTATTGGTGAAGAAGAGTATTTATATGTGTAATTTTTGATACTATTTTCATTCAATATTTGACATTTTTAAAGATATTTTGTATTTACCTAATTTAACTAATTGTTTTTGATACACCACATGTGTACTGTGAGAGAAGCTTCCTTTTGACTGATATTCTAGTCACCTATTTTCTTTTGTAATAATACCTATGCTGTAGGGACCCCACTGACTTACTGAGTTTGCATATTTCTGCAGTTTAAACCATTTTACCTCTTTATTAGCATAACAAACTGACAGGGGTTCTCATTCTTCTCCACTGTATCCATCCCACTGGATATCGCATGCTTTCATGAGAATAATACTGCATATTTTGATGAAATACCGTATCCAGTATTTTAGTAGGGTTTTTTTTTTTGTCCCTCCAAATTGTGAACTTTTGGGAACAATGCAAAAGAGTGCTGCAATACTGCTTAGCGTCTTAATTGTGGTGCTTCTTTTGCTTGCTTATTGGCATCCTCAGTGCACAAACTGTTCATTGCAATGCTTCACTAGAGCAGTCTTCACTACTTTTTGCAACTTTGGTCATTAGTATTTGCTAACTGGCATCCCTACTTCTTTGTGTTGCTCAGACTAGGTGATCTTACCGATGCCACATAATAAAACCAAGGGTTAGTCTAGTTTTGTTTTGGAGTCTACTGGATATTAAGAGTCAAATAAGGGGGAGAATGGAAGTGATAGGGACAGCATTAAAATATTCAAGAATAAATTTACTGTTTATCTTCTCTTTGGTTCCTTGACCATGAGCTTTGAAATTTTCCAAAAGCCTTTTTTTTTCTTGAAAATTGACAGGCCTCAACACACAACAAAAAAACCCAAACAATACAAAAAGGTGCGCTCAGCTGCAAATATGTGAAATCAAAAAACTGCTTTAATCACACACTCCTTGAAAAAAATAAATTTGCTAGCCTTCATCCCAGTTGATGCCTTCTGAGAGGAAACACATTGGATTGGAGGTAGCAAAGTGACGTCAACTACTGTCGACAGCACTGCAGGCGGCCATGCAAGATTTTATCCCAAATCCTTAAGGCCCGTACACACGTACCGATTGTTGGCCGTGATTTTTCGGCTGCCGCCCGATCGGCCGATTATCGGCTTGTTAGTATGATGCTTCCGACAACCGACTGCGACTTTTCGGCCGAACAAAATCTGGTGTGCAGGCTATAAAATTTTTGTTGGCCATCAGCAGAACGGCCGAATGTTCCACAGTCAGTACAGATTTCGGCCGACAAAAATCAGAGGATCAAGACTGGGCATGCTCAGTGAAGAAAAAACACACGAAAAGTAGACCAGAACATGACATCACTTCTGCAGTTGGTTGTTGTTGGCCGAAAAAATTCGTGTGCAGTCTAGAGCACATTTCAACCGACACAACAACACTGGACAAAAGACGGCCGATCGGTCGGCCAACAATCGTTGCGTATGTACAGGGCTTTAGAATTTACTGCCCTTGATGTAAGTGTAATTTGTATTTAATAAACCAGCTTTATACACATGAATGCACTATGAGTATCTTTCATTATCTTTTATAACCACATGACATGAATAACGAGATTAAGGAGCACCATAAGCCTGGATTCATTCTCTGGAGCTGGCTGACCACTTCAGAGGCGCCTCCACTCACACGCATATGATCTGTTGATGGGATCATTTGATTCGGTAAGCCGCCAATTTTCACATATAGAGCACAGCGGTGACACGCTTTCCCTTGTGGATTATTTCAGCTGCACTACAAACAGTTTGTTGTATTTGCATGTGGGAAAGCTGGAGCATCATCTTTTCAATAAACACATTGAATTGTGTAGTTATTTGAATTATTATTTTTCATTGTTTTTGAACAGATCTTGGCTACTTATTCACAAAAAAAAATGTGAATATGTAATTCACTTGATACACCCTTCTAGGTAACAACAGTTGCACATATCTAGTGACAATTTGCCATTTGAGAATTCACTATTGTTTGATTTTACTTATTGCGCATTGTTTATTGCATCTGTTACCTACCTAATCATATTTAGGATAATATCTCACTCAACACACAAAATATGCTTAAATAATGTACTATATGTCACTTTTGTTGAAGGTTATCCAATAAAAATGTTTTTCTTTTACAAATATTAGGCTGCAGTGACAAAATATTACTTTTGCAGGGTGTCTTTTGCATGGTGCTGAAACTCAATTTCATGCATTTGCATTTTATGTAAAAAGTTTGGCTGAAGCTAGAACTCAGAAGGGTAAGGGACTGCTCCTGATGGACCCTAAACAAATCAATTTACAGTTTGTTTCTTACTATAGACAGTTAAATTCCTCTAGAGCCAAATACACCCTTGACAGTTTGCAGCAATACCCAAAATCCATTGAATTTCTAGTGCTCAGTGCACAGGCTAAGCAGACATTATATACCCTTATTACGCTGGATGAGATCAGGAAGGCTATGTCTTCACTGCAGGTGGGGAAAACCCCAGGTATAGATGGCTTACCAGCAGAGATGCACAATGAACTCCTCAACCCCCCCCCCCCCACACACACACACACACTTGTATGAGATGCTTAAATTTGTGCTAAAAAAGGGATGCCTACTGCCTTCAATGTCAGAGGCAGTGGTTGTGGTCATGCCAAAGCCAAGCAAGGATCCATCACTATGTTCCTCCTTCCGCCCTTTTTCATGATTAAACATCAATGCCAAGGTTTTCTTTGCAGTGTTGGCTAATCAACTAAATAAGGTTATACTCAACTTGATCTATGGGAACCAGTCTGGGTTCATGCCAGAAAAAGAAACAAATAGAGTTAGGTGAACGGTTCAGCCCGAGCATGAGTTTGGGTCGAACATTGACTGTTCTTCCATTTGACGAACACTCAAATTATCAGGGTGTTCGACCATTTGGCCACAATGCACTGCACCTCCAAATACAGTATATTTGTTAGTTACTGCAGATTTAATGCATTATATATCGCTGCATTACTGCACATTTAAGGCTGCATATATCCTTGCATTACTGCACGTTTTACGCAGTATATATCCATGCATTACTGCGCATATAACACACTATATATCAGTGTGTTACTGCACGTTTAACACAGTACATATCCTTGCATTACTGCACGTTTAACGCAGTGCATATATCAATGCGTTACTGCACGTTTAACGCAGTATATATCAGTGCATTACGGCAGGTTTAACGCAGTATACAGTATATCCGTGTATTACTGGATGTTTAACACAGTATATATCCGTGCATTACTGTACATTTAACCACTTACCGCAAAGTAACGTAGATCTACGTCGGCAGACTTTGTGGGGGTATACCGGGATGATGCCTCTAGCTAGAGGCACCATCCCGGTACCGTGGTTAACACCGACGGTCGGCTTTCCGTCGGTAACGACTGATGCGGCTCGGGAGGATAACTCCTGTATCAGTGGATGCCCTATCAGAGGGAAACGCGTCATAGAGGAGGCGCTGCATCGTCACATCCTACAACCGCGATCCGCACTGCAGGCGGCCGCGCCTACACTAGTGATAGCAAGCCTATTGTCACCTTTTTACATGTAAGTGCAATCGTCTTTTTTTCATAATAAAGTATCAAAAGATAATGCACTATTGGATCCCTTTCTTATTCTCCAACATACTATGCATCTTGTGGGGGAGTGCTGAGAAGAGAGGAGTGTAAAAAGTGTCATCCCTTGAGACCATACAGATGAGATCCAGCAGCAGGAGTCATCACACACTCTGATTGCTATACAGCTCTGGTAAGAGGCTATATTTTTCTCAGGCTGCAGAGAAATACAAATGTGTGATTCTCCCATATGGTAAAGGGGTGTTCTTAATTCCGCATTTATATCCCTTATCTCTGGTAAGAAGCAAATCCTGAAGGTGGTGGGATTCAAGCGTGTCACTGAGCACTGAAAATAGTTTCTTTCACCTTGGGATTGTCACTACTGAATAATTATTGCACGGACTTTATTTTACTTTTAGCACGGATACATATTGTGGACTTGATTTTTTTTTCACAAACCCTTTGGGCTTTATTCACTTCATGGTTCATATTGGTGTATTTGAATATACACCTTGTTTTAATGGTTGTCACTGCATTGATTGATTTAAATCACATATGACAATTGGCACCTCATTAATTTAGCGCACCAGACCTATTTTTCCAATTTATTATTTGTCCAGATCAGATATCCGGATCTTTGGTAGCAGCTTAATTTTTTTGCACGGAATTGTCAGCGCACTCACAATTACTTTATCATAATTCTTCAAAAATACCTCTATAGGGACATCAGACACCAGACTTTAGCTAAAAAAAACATTTATCTTGGCCTGAGTGTACTATAATTTGGTTTCTTCACATAAGGCTTGCTCACTATGGTGCAAAACTTTGTTATTTTCATCCAAAGTCTGCCACAGAGACACCAGAATTGATCCAAAAAATCTTAAAATCTTGTTCTGGGTTCACTAAACTGTGACCTTCTTATACAGACTGGCTCCTCAAGCCATTCCCCCAAGGCAGTACCCAGGCCCCTATGCCCTTTTTATGTCTAATAACTTGTATGGAAGACATCGCTGGAAGTGGCAGCAGAGAAGGAGCTTTCTTTCCTCTCCTTCCCTATCATACTGGGTTGTTCCCCCCCGGAGTCCAGAGGAGCTTTACCAGTCCACAGGACCGCCTAAAGGGGAACCTTTTGGCCCAGGAGGCCACCAAAGCTTGAATGGTCTTAATGTCATACGACATGAGACCCACTGCATCTGGTAAGTGATCCAATTCTTTCATTTACTTGGGAGAAGGAATCGACACCATAGTCAATCAAGTCATGGCATTTGCACCTTCCAATTGTAAAGAATCACTCTCACTAAGGACATTATTTTGAGCACAAAGTCACTACTCAATATTGGACTGTTCTGTTATTGAATTGTAAAACAATAACGTATACTGCAGATTGCAATTATTTATTGTTTGATATTTATATTTGAATTTTATGTCACAGCCACTCATGCACAAAGGGATATAATGTGAGCACAAAATCACCTTCTCACTTTTATTGTTTTTTACTGTGGATTTTATATTTTATCAAGTCATTCATGCATTTGGTTTAATCAATATTCGGAATCTCCATATATATAATTTATCTAACTTTTAGCTAGCAAGCGCTGTATTTGCCCTTTTTTCCAAAAAGACCATTCTTTTACAACTTGTATATAAGCCTTCAAAATGGGGACTTTTAATTCTTCAAGTTTGGGTGCCATAGACTACATTAGAGTTTATGATTTGGATCCAAGCTTTTTCCATGTTCGGTAGTTCTCGTGCAAACCAAACCGGGGGGACGTTCGGGCCCAACTCTACTTCTGTATATTATGCCCATTAAAGAAGGTATCTTGATGTTTTTGAAAATGTCAACACTCCCAGCTGACATCACTGCCTGTGGAAAGGGAATTCCACATTTATTGCTGCTCTAACCTTAAAGAACCCCCTGCACAATTTCAAGTTATATCTCCTTTTCTTCAACCTCAACTTGCGGCCATGCATCTTTGTCAGGGACCTTAAACTAAACAGTTTGTTTCCATCTCCACAGTCACTATTGTTTAATTTCTGTATAGAGGTAATGTTACCTCTTAACCACTTAACCTTCCGGATGGGGGGCACTCAAGCAGGCTCACTCTCGAGCCACGCTCCTGTGAATGGACATTTCTTAGCCCCACCCCTCCTCTCTGCTCATTGACTCACTGGCTGTGAACAGTGAGCTAAAGAGGAGAGAGAGACCCGGGAGAGCTGTTGCTCTCATGCTCAATGCTAGATTGAGATTGGAATGAGGTAAGTATAAGGGGGACTGGGGCAGCTACACTGCCATTTTGTCTGTGAAGAAGAGGGTTTTCCCTTAAAACATGTCAGCCATTATGGACGCTGCCTTATCTTCCCATACCACTGGTCAATTCCAGCAGTCCTGGAGGTGATTCCTCACAATTGTTTAGATATGCGTGTATACATTATGCTTTTGTGAGTATAACATTTGTTGCTTTTTATCTTTTAATAAAACATTTATTGTGGTAATCCACTAGGTTGGTGCACCCTCTCTTGTTGTTGTTTCCCAGAAGTTTTTTTTACCTTAGTGCATAGAGTGCATTAAGTTAGAAAACCGTCTGCCTTTAGAACCACTTTAAAGCCACCTGTTTGGGCTCTGAAAAAGACGCTGTGCCCTGAAGCATGTTAGCCTTACCAGAAATATATATAAACTGTGCAGCCTGTTGGTGGATTTTTTAAAGAGGTTGTAAACCGAAATATTTTTTATTTTTTTAACCCTGAAAGAGAAACACATAATGAGCTAGTATGCATCGCATACTAGCTCATTATGAAATACTTACCTTAGAACGAGCCCCCGCCGTGCCACCCGCTTACCTCTATGACGGGCGACATGTTCAGTTGCCCGTCTTCTGGGATCGCGGCATCCGGCCATCTGATTGACCAGAGCCGCGGTGACATCACCCCCGCGCACGCGTGCGGGAGCCGACGGTCATGGCACGGGGCTCTGAAGGAAAGGCACGAGCGGCCGCTCCTTCAGAGCGCATGTGCCAGTGACATCACTGGCTGCTTGTAAGGTAAATATCTCCTAAACGGTACATGTTTAGGAGATATTTACAGTACCTATAGGTAAGCCTTATCATAGGCTTACCTATAGGTACAAGTTGCAGAGGAGGGTTTACTTCCTCTTTAAACAGAATACATGTTGTTTCACAAAGGCAGGGTACTCTGTCACTTTTTGTACTAGGGAGTAAGTATGTACAATGAGGTTTGGGAATGTTTAAAAGCTGTTTTCTACAGATGTTCTGGAAAAAGACCAATAACTCCCAAAAGAGGGGAAAAGGGGTTGATTTACTAAAGACAAAAAGAATGAGCACTTTAAAAATAGCGTTAGGCAAGTGGTTCGGTTGGAGCATAAGTTTGGCCAGAACATCACCCATTCAGCGAACACCTGCATTTGCGGGGCACCTGGGGGGATGTTAGCCCGCCGAGCACCCCATAATGCACTGCACAGTGCATTCTAGGCCCTGATTGGCTGAATCAGGTGCTCGGGTTTAAGGCTTTTCCCAATCAGGGCACAGTGAATAGATGGTTGTTAAGAAGCCAGACAGTAAGCCGGCCGCTGCATCCTTAACAATGGATGAGTCACCAGCTGCCAACAAGCTTCCCCCACTGACAGCTGAATGAAAAAATAAAAAACATTGCCAGCAATAAAAAAAATGTGTAAAAAAAAGGCCCTTTGGGTCTGGTATGGTGTGGGGTCCCACCATAAAATCCATACCAGACCCTTAGGTCTGGTATGGATTTTGAGGGGAACACCCGCATCAAAAAAATTTATATGGATTCCCCCCAAGATCCATACCAGACCCTTATCCAAGCATGCAGCCTGGAAGACCAGGAAAGGGGGGGGTAAGAGTGAGCACCCCCCTCCTAAATCATACCAGGCCACATTCCCTCAACATAGGGGGTGCTTCCCACCCCAAAGTACCTTGTTCCTATGTTGATGGGGACAAGGGGCTCTCTTCCATCACCTTGCGCTGTGGTTGTGGAGGTCTGCAGGCAGGGGGCTTATCAGAATCTGGAAGACCCTTTTATAAGGGGGCCCCCAGATTCCGCCCCCATGTGAATGAGTATAGGATAGATTTTACTCCTACGCATTCACCAAAAAAAGTTTCAAAAAGGAATAAAAACACACACACAGATTTTTTTTTTTTCAGGTGGTATGGAAGGTGTCGTAATTGATGATGGATCTACAACATAATTTTTTAAAAAAGGAGTTGTCAAAAACTGTGTGTGTTTTGATTTCTTTTTTACACTCTTTTTGTTGAATGGGTGGGAGTACTATGTACCTTATACTCATTCACATAGTGGAGGGGGGGATCTGGGTACACCCTTTTTAACCTCCCTGGCGGTATGATTGTCAGGAATTCTGTACCAAAAGCGGTACAATTTCTTTCATGGAAATTTGGCGTTATGTATTAGAGGCCTACAATTCTTAGTAATTACTGACCTAAACCTGACCAAAACAAGACTCTAGTAGACATCCCAGATGTGATAAATTTGAAACACAAACGCATGAATTATAATCTAATCAATAATATAATTTTATTATATATAATATAATATATATATATATATATATATATATATATATATATATATATATATATATATATATTATATTATATAATAAAATTATATTATTGATTAGATTATAATTCATGCGTTTTATATATATATATATATATATATATATATATATATATATATATATATACATACGTGTATATACGAGTGAGTAAATGTGTGTGTATATATATATATATATATATATATATGTGTGTGTATATATATATATATATATATATACACATATACATGTATATATATGTATATATATATATATATATATATATATATATATAATATTATGTGTGTGTTTGTGTTTTGTGCAACGTTCAATGTTTGAATTTCCCTCCCTAGTTACGCTCCCATGCAGCATTGCTGCTGCTGGGAACGGAACTAGGAAGTCATCACACCGACGGAGGACGGACGAGCGGCGGGGATCTCAGACGGCTGGCGATCACAGCAATGGGATCTCATCGCTGGATCGCCAGGAGAAGGTAAGAGACCGCTGCGCGCTCTGCCCATCCACCCCGAGCATGACTCGGGGGTACCGATAACAGCATGGAAAATCCACCCCGAGTCACGCTCGGGGATACCGCTAGCCAGGTTAAAGGGGTCTTCCAGATTTTGATAAGCACCCTGCCCACAGACCCCCACCATCACAGCCAAAGGGTTATTGGTAAGAGGCCCTTGTTGCCATCAAGATGAGGACAAGGTGCTTTGAGGTTGGAGGGGAAGAGCCCCCACCTCAAAGCACCCCAATGCTTAGGGCATATGGCCTGTTATGGTTAAGGAGGGGGAACTCGCCCCCCCATTTCCTGCATGCTCAGATAAGAGTCTAATAAGGATTGGGGGGTCTCATTTTTTTTTAATTTTAGCATGGGGTTCCACTTAAAACCTATGCCAGAACCAAAGGGCCTAGCATGGATTGGGGGGGGACCCCCCACACCATTTTTTTCATAATTTTTTGTATTGCCAGCAATGGCTTGCAGCCAAAAAAATCTATTTAAATGTCTTTCTTTTTTTATATATGTCAGTTTTTCTGCAGCAGGTTCTATACACATTACAGATGCGCCAATTTACTGGTAGATTAAGAGGACACCCCAAACACTATATTTAAAGAATTTTTTCATTTTTATTGTTTCACTTTAGGCATCACTAAAATCACTGCTCCTGCAAAAACAATCTTTTAAAAAAAAATTGCATTTATGTCCCCTAGGGCAGTACCCAGGCTCCCATACCCTTTTTATGTACAATACCTTGCATATAGACCTTCAAATGGGGGCTTTTGATTCAAGTTCAGGTCCCGTAGACTTTAGAGTTTGCGGTTCGGGTCCAAGCTTTTTCAATGTTCGGGGGTTATGGTGTGAACTAAACTGGAGGGTGATTGGCCCATCACTAATTGCAAAGTGCTGTTGCACTCTGCAAGAGCAGTTGCTTCAGAGCTTAGTAAATCAGCAGAAGCTCTGCTGACTTTTATCATCCAATTATGTGCAAGCAATATGTTTTTTTGTTTTTTTTTCAGTGTATGTGATTGGGTAGTCTTTGCAAAGTGAAGCTTTACCTCATTTGCTAAGCTCTGGAGCAACTGCACTTGCAGAGTGAAATTTCCCTTTTCAAATGCACAGTTTATTGCCCTCTAGGAAATCAACCCCAATGCCCTTTCTGCTAGCAGTGATGTACAAATCAAAGTTGAAGGGCAACGCAAGAAAGATTTTGGCCGTAGGGTACCATTGGATGACCCCTCCTGGGCAGGGTATGCACTGAGGGGTATTTTTTCTCTACCAGTTTTTACCTCCTCTTTTTCATCAACTCAAGAAAGAGACAGTATTTGGAGAAACTAAAGATGTTTTTTTTTTAAAATACTGAGATTTATTGTGTGCAATCAATTGTTTAGACCTATGTATATGATAAATATACTAATAAGTCCAGATATTATAAAAAAAAAAACATACAGATGTGCTACAGAGACTTCTGTTTTACTTAAATAATATTTATATACTATTACTTATACATTTACACTTCTTGAATACTAGTGTTACTTTAATTTAATACAGTATGTCATCTTCAGTGGAACTCTCCAAGAGCTAATAGTGAAACAAAGAAAAAATAGCTGCTATGGCTATGAATCAATACATGAAAACCACCTCAGGTTATATACAAATAACAAATAACTAAAATAAAAGATTACAGTGCTTTCTAGAAAAACAGATCAAACAAAAAAAGTCAATGTTTATTTATAAACAAAATAACACATGTATCAAACAAATGTACCTTTGTGACCGCATTTGTAACATGTGAAAGCAAAAAGAAGGTTTATCGATCAAAAAGGTTAAAGTAGAACTAAAGTATCATTTTATTGAAATTAGATTTTAAATACCAAGTTAAAAATAGTACATGCATGCACACTGCAAATCTGTGTAAGCATTAGCTTTACCTATATTTTTCTATCTGTATGCCATCCTGCAGAGTCTTTATTATTACTTCTCCCTTTAGAATAAGTTGAACATAGGGATAAGCTTAAGGTTTGGTCCAAACTTGAGTTTACACCCAAGCTGTTTTCAGATAACAGAACGAGCAAGTTTTCCTGCCTGAATCTCTGGCTGCAGTGAAGGAATGTTATTCATTTAACAATGGTATTGCTACCACTACTATATGAAGCTTCCGGCTGCCAGCTTGTTTGAAATTGTAAAGAAGCCAGGGGGAAATTTGGGTGACATACCCAAAGTCACAACTATATTTAGTCAGTGACATCCATCAGGGTTTTTGGATCTGCTGTTTCATATTCCAGGTTGTGATTGATCATGGAGCTACATCCTGGGTCAACATGACTGATATTGGATTGACATTGCATGTCTATTTTTGGTGTTCTTTTGTTCAAACTATTTCCATTAAGCTGCATTAAATGCTGTGGTATCCATGTGTTTATTTGCTTAGGGCTTGAGTAATAAGGGCTAATATGTACCCCATACTTATATATAAGGTGGATATCTGGGGGCCTCCTTATTTAAATGTTGTTTTTTTTTTTATGGGGTACAGCTTTAGACTCCATACCAAACACCTATCTAGAATAAGCACGGGAGACCGTATTCTTTTTTTTTTTTTTTTTGGGTGGGGGGGGGGGGGTAGATTACGCTCTAAAAAAACATACCATTATTATTAGCTAAGATAAGGGCCTTGAATAGATTTTGAGTGGGAATCCCACCCTTTTTTGGTTTCTTTTTTTTTGCTTTATTTTTAAACGACCTGTGGTCTGGTATATCCCAGGTGGTGGAGGGCACCCTTGCTTTCCCCTCCATTTCTGTCCGCCTTGCATGCCTGGATAAGGTTCTGGTGTATATTTGTGGACTTTAAAAAAAATGCATAACAGCTGCTTATCAAAGAAAGGTGTCTGATGTGAATTTTTGAGAGTGAATCCACAAAAAATTCCTCAAAATCCATAGCAGACCTTTTTTTTTTTTGGGCATGTAGCCTGACTGGTCAAAGAAGTAAGGAGGAAGTAAAGGCATGGCCTTCTTCCTGAATCATACTAGGCCACATGCCCTCAAAATAGAGTACCTTGTCAAGGACTTCATCCCTACAACCCTGGCCTGATAGATGTGGGGGTTTGTGGGTGGAGGGATTTATTGGAACCTGGAAGCTATTTTAAGATAAGTTCCCAAGATATCTGTAACCTATGTAAATGAGTACCACTTGTTACAAAAAATAATCAAACGGTAGAAAAAAAAGTCCCTTAATGAACAATGCCCCAACCATTTATTAACACAAAACATGATGACCAACACCAACAATCCTTTCCTGCTGGACTCTCACTGCAAATGACAACTCCTTGGCCAACTGTTGAATGTCAGCATGATGCAGGCTGTTGTAAATGTGGTCATGTCCATATCTAGTCAATGACCATACCCGGATCACCCAGCAGGAATAGCCACGATCTTTCAGATCTTGCATTGAGTGACTTCCTCTCTGCTTACTGACCAGAGGGGGAGGTCACTCGCTCAGCACCGATACTGTTTATAGATAGCTCTGACTGGACAAGATGAAGATTGTGACCTTACTGCCCCTCATCTCTACCTCATCCAAACAGAGAACACTTTCTATTGATTTAAAAAAAAAAAAAATACTGTAAATGGCAGCAGTGCCAAGCAAGCAACACCTCTAGTCAGTGTGCAAAGGGGACGCTACTCAGAACATAGCTATCATTGTAGTATCACTGTAGTAGCACCAGTCATTGTCCAAGCTAGACCAATGCAAGTATGTAAAGTTCAGTTTTAAGCCTTGTTTACTAAAGAAATAGAGACATTGTAAAGAAAATATTCACTTTGCTGAGCAAGTAAGGTTAGTTTATTTCAATTACCCAACTGTTTCTAGTAATGTGCAAGAAAAAAATAAAGTTTTTAACATTTCATTTGCAATGTATTATTGGTTAACACTATTTACCATTATTCACCTTGCAAAGTGAACTTTCACTTTGCTAAGGGGCAACCTCAATTTCTTTAGTAAATTAGCCCCAGCATATTTCCTCAAGTCTCCTGTAGGCGCTAAACTCTGCATTGCAATAATCACCCCCCTTTTTTGCTCCCGGGCAGTGACAATGCGCTTGATTGCACTAAAATAATTACTTATTTTGCTTTACATATTTTATTTATTTGCCTACAGTCTCATAGCTCATTAGTTCCAGCTGAAGTTTAAACACGCAAATAAATGGATGGGAGCAGTTACTCTTCTCCCCTACTTCCAAACACCTTCCTCTGGCTGTGTCATTTTTTAGGCTAAAAACATTTGGCCTGAAATGCAGTATCTTGCCAGAAATGCGGTGTCACTTACTATGTAATCAAAAAAAGACAATGATCCTTATAATTTTTGTGTAAATGACTGGTCCAATCATTCTAGCATGTAATGGAGATAAACAATAGCAGGCATGTTTGAATTCCAGCCTGTGTGGCAACCATGGCTCCCTCCATAAATATGATAAATAAATGCATGTAGACACTCAGGTAGAGGGAGTGCATTATTCGTGGTATGACCAGTTTGATAATGCTGCTGTCCAAAGGTGTCTCTGTTGCTCTTTCCTCCAGAATGGAAACACCATAAGACAGAAAGTATTTTATTGGCTGAAGCACCATGTAAAAATAAAGAAAAAACAGCCAGGAAAAAAAGAAAAATAAATAAAAAACGGATGCAGCCATCATATCTAAGAATTGGTAATCTGCATTATAATATTTTTTGTTATCTGGTTTAGGTACACTTTAAAGGACACTCTTAGTATGAAAGTCATAGTTCTCCCTGAATCTTTTACCATACTGTAAATATTATGTGTAAAACAATGATTGCGTATACATGTAATACAAGTAATCTCTTTCTCTCACACTCTCTCTTTCTTTCAGTTTCTTGCATTTATATATATATATATATATATATATATATATATATATATATATATATATATATATATATTTATCTTTCAGTTTCTTGCATATATATATATAAATATATATATATATATATATACTGTATATATATATATATATATATATATATATATATATATATATATATATATATATATATATATATATATATATATATATATATATATACATGTTTATGAATCAGAGTTTTCCGAGCCAAGACAGACACAGATACAACTAAACACCCTTACAAACATGACACAGATCTGAGGTGTGCCCTGGATAACACGCCTAAAAGTTGGCATACTCAATAATAATGAAGAATTTAAAGATTGTTGTAAGGGAAAGGGGTGGGAGGGTATCGCACACCAGAAACCGACAGAGAGATAGGAGAGAGTGGGGAATATAAACCCCCAAACTCCTCCCCTAAATTCAGGCCACCATGCTGGCCTTCTTGTGTGTGTATATATATATATATATATATATATATATATATATATATATATATATATATATATATATATATATATATATATATACATTCAATTTTAAAATGTATCATTTTAAACAAACATATTACCAATATAGTAGTCTCCCTTTGAAATGATTTGTTTCTCATTCTCACATACTGTCTTGGGTGCGACAATTTAATGTAAAAGTACAGGAATTTACTTCTTTTAATACTTTGGTGGATGTACACACAGCACAGAGAAGGGATTTGAGTTGGCTTAAAGCTAAAGTCACTGACCTGGAGGGCAGGTCCCGATGGAATAATTTGTGGCATATCTGAATCTACCCAATCATCACAGCTGCAACAATATTGGGTTGATTTACTAAAACGAGAGTGTGCAAAATCTGATGGATCTCTGTTCCTGCTTACCTCCTAATGTCCCATACAATACTTTATTGCATATTCATTTCTGCCACATGAGAGAAAACATTTTGGAAGCCTTTGGCCATTCAGATCAACATCCTGAGCAACTTTTGAGGTGCTCTCGGATCTTTCACAGCATACGCTAGAGACAATTGAGTACTGTCCGTGATACTTTTTTTATTTGCACTAACATAACATTTTTCAGGACAAGCTTTCGGGGTATGTGCCCTTCTTCAAGATCCAAGCAGTACTTGCATACAACATACGCTACAACAATGCTGGAATCTCCTGAACATTACCAAAGCCCACAAAATCCAGTATCGATTAAAGTACCCTTTCAAAATTGTCATCACCCACAGCCAGTAAATTCTTTGAATTTGGCTTAAATCAATAAAAATGACAACCTGTTTATTTAAAATGCAGGGTCACTTTTACCTGCTACAATATATGGTCATTGTGAAATAATAAATAAGACTTAAACAACAGTGTTTATTCATAAAAATAATAGGATTTCTGTGTTATATTTGACTTCTGCTAAATACACTGCTATTTGGTTTCCTTGTTAAGTTGTACTGTACATCTAAAATCATTGATACATTCACCCCAGGTCAAATACAGAGGGCATTGTTGGAGTTTGAACGTTTGTGTCTTCTTCTAGAGGTCCCCTGTCACACTCTATCAGTGGTTTATAAATCTATCTTAGCTCATACTCATGATACACTCCCCTTGTTCACAAAAAAATGTTCTAGGGAGTTGAGGTTCGAGGTCCCCATTGGAGATTGGCATACTGCATTCCTCTTTACCTATTAAGCCTCCATTTCGGATTACACTCAGGAGAAAATTTTTAAGTTACTATCCAGATTGTACAGTGATCCCATGACTATTCTACGGATCTTCCCTACCTTTACAGACACATACTGGCACTGTCATTCAGAGAGAGGAACGTACCTACACATCTGGTGGGACTGTGATTGCATCCACCCTTTTGGTTGCAGATCTTTCAGGTATATGCAGAGGTCTATGATGAGCCCCTCACCCCCCCCCCCCTCTATAGCTTTACTTTCTATTGTTTCCGGGTACAATTAAATCCCAAAAAGCAAGCTTACTTAGATTTTTCCTTTCCGCAGCTAGACAGTTAATTTCTAGATACTAGAAGAGCACATTGATTCCATCTCTATCAATTTGGGTAAATTAAGTCAATGACCATGACTGTATGGTTAGTAGTAATAAACAGGACTTGCCACCATGGCTAACAGAGGGGGAAATCAGGGAAAGGCTGGATAAACTTAACACAAACAAATCACCAGGACCGGATGGCATACATCCGAGAGTACTCAAGGAACTCAGTAAAGTTATATCGAGACCACTGTTCCTGATCTTTGCTGACAGTATTAGGACAGGAGATGTACCAGGGGATTGGAAGAAAGCTAACGTGATTCCAATATTCAAAAAGGGCCAGAGGCATATCCCGGGAAATTATAGGCCTGTCAGTTTGACATCAGTAGTATGTAAACTTCTGGAGGGGATGATAAGGGACTATATTGTAGAGTTTGCTAAGGACAACAACATCATCAGCAGTAATCAGCACGGGTTTACAAATGGGCGTTCTTGTCAAACCAATCTCCTTACATTCTACGAGGAGGTGAGCTGTGAGCTAGATAGGGGCAGACCAGTAGATGTGGTGTACTTAGATTTCGCTAAGGCGTTTGATACAGTTCCCCACAAGCGCTTAATTTATAAAATAAGGTCTGCAGGTATCGATAGCAGGGTTTGCTCTTGGATACGGAACTGGCTAAAAAGGCGGGTCCAAAGGGTAGTAATAAACAGCGCATACTCAGACTGGTCTGAGGTGGTAAGCGGGGTCCCCCAAGGCTCAGTCCTGGGACCAACCTTGTTCAATTTATTCATAAACAACATTGAGGTCGGGATCAGTAGTTCGATATCAGTTTTTGCAGATGACACAAAATTGGGCAGGGCAATAACTTCACAACATGAAGCAGATATCCTGCAGAATGACCTGGACAAAATAACAGAGTGGGCAACGACATGGCAAATGAGGTTTAACGTGGAGAAGTGTAAGGTTTTGCACTTGGGGACTAAAAACATAAAATCACAATACACGTTAGGAGGGGAGCCCTTGGGGGAATCAAAAATGGAGAAGGATCTGGGAGTATTGGTTGATGATAGATTAGGAAACAGCATGCAATGTCAAGCGGCAGCTTCCAAAGCCAACAGAATATTAGCATGCATAAAGAAAGGGATGCATTCCAGAGATAAGACTATAATCCTTCCACTTTATAAAACTCTGGTCCGACCGCATCTGGAGTATTCCGTCCAGTTCTGGTCGCCAGTCCTCAGGAGGGATGTGTTGGAGCTGGAGAGAGTCCAGAGAAGGGCAACTAAACTAATTAGGGGATTGGAGGACCTTGACTATGAAGAGCGTCTACAATCGCTCGATTTATTCTCCCTGGAGAAGAGACGTCTGAGGGGGGACATGATAGCAATTTATAAATATCTTAATGGGGATCCCAGCTTAGAAAAAAAGCTGTTCATTCGAAGGGATTGCATGAGGACTCGAGGGCATACAATGCGATTAGAGGAGAAGCGTTTTAACCTCAGGCAACGCGGGGGGTTCTTTACTGTTAGGGCAACAAGATTGTGGAATTCTCTACCACAAGAGGTGGTTTCTGCGGGTAGTATGGTGGCTTTCAAAAGACTCTTAGACTTACATCTCAAGGATCAGAACATTCAGGGGTATGGGAGATGATTACAGCCACACATGCCTACACAGGTTGAACTGGATGGACTATTGTCTTTATTCAACCTCACCTACTATGTAACTATGTAACTATGTAACATTAAGCTTATGGAGGACCTGCAAGGGAGAGGGCTTGATAGAAAACATTTACCACCCTATGGTACGTCTGGATGCACTACTCCTCTTCGGAGAAGCTGAGAAACAGGCTTAAACAATAAGATGTCAAGAGAACTTATGTCCACTACTACTATTATCTCTTAAACCCTCTCTTTCTACTATCTCTTCTCTTCTGTTTCTATGTTTTTTTATATTTACATATATTCTGTCTCTTTTCTCCATGCATATTATCATACACCCGTTTTTTACGAGTCATTTAATACTGCACTGGTTACATAAGCATTAAAGCGGAGTTCCGGGCACAAAAACTATATTTTTTTTTTGTGCCCGTCCGCTAGTTCAGCCTAACCTGAAAAGGAATTGGATAGTTAGATTTTTTTTTTTTAAAAAAAAAAACCTTGTAATTGACGATCGTAAATACTCACCTATGACAGCTTCCTCCCTCGGAGCCGCGGCTCACCCCGTCACTTCCTGTCTCGCTATGATTCCTGGGAGCTGAACGTCATAGCTCCCAGGAATCAATGCGCCGCACCGGCCCCGCTCGTCATTTCCGGGCGACGCCGCACCGGAAGTGACGAGAGGGGCCGGTGCAGCGCATTCTGGGACACGAAGACGCGGAAGAAGACGGAGAAGAGGACCGCGCCGGCTTCAGCTGCCCACAACCGAGATGGAAACGCTGTGGAAGAAAACTTCTAAGTAAGTATTTCTTCTAAAAGGTAAGTGCGAACCGGGACAGATCAGAGGCTAGCCATTGTGGAATGTGCTAGCCCTGACTGTCCCGGGGGTATGTTCAAAAAAAAAACGATTCTCTGCCCGGAACTCCGCTTTAAGGACCACCCCGCGGACACTACTTCTAGGTTTTTTTTTTTCAGTGTAATTATCCTTCGCTATTTGATCTTGTTTTCCCTAACCCTTTAACCACTTAAGCCCCAGAAGATTTTACCCCCTTCCTGAACAGGGCCTATTTTGCGATTCGGCACTGCGTGACTTTAACGGAGAATTGTGCTGTCGTGCGACGCTGTACCCAAACAAATTTGACGTCCTTTTTTTCCCACAAACAGAGCTTTCTTTTGGTGTTATTTTATCACCTGTGCGATTTTTACTTTTTGCGCTATAAACAAAAAAAAGCGTCAATTTTGCAAAAATAACAATATTTTTCACATTTTTTATATGAAATTCCCCCAAAAAATGTAAAAATCTAAATTTTTTTAACATTTTAGGCCAATTTGTTTTCTGCTACATATGTTTGGTAAAAAAAATCACAAAAAGCGTATTTTGATTGGTTTGCGCAAAAGTTATTGCGTTTACTAACTAAGGGAAAGATTTTTGTCATTTTTGTTGTTTTTTTTTTAATGCATAATGGCGGCGATCTGCGATTTTTTTTTACGGTACTGCAACATTGCGGCGGACAGATCGGACCCTTGACTGACATTTTTGACACTTTTGGGGTTACCAGTGACATTACTGCAGTAATCAGTGCTATACATATGCACTGTTACTGTAAAATGACACTGGCAGTGAAGGGATTAACTTTTTTTGAGAGGGAGGGGTTATGTGTGTCCCTAGGGGCGTGATTCTAACTGTGATTGGCTGTGGCTTGAGGTGTATGAACAGTGATCAACGGTCCTACATAGAAGAACCGTATGATCACCATACATACAAAGGGGAGAATGACAGGCGGCTTGTTTACATTTGCCGCCTGCCTTTCTCCCACTCTAACGGACGATTGCGAGGGACCAGCGGACATCGGGTCCGCCGGTCACACACGCGGGGGGGTCCGTGACCGCACAGGAGCACGCCTTCGGTGGCGCGCGCTCGCTCCCTAGACCCTCACAGGCTAGCGACATAGCCCTACGTCACTTTGCCTGTGACTGACTGCCGACGTAAATAGTCGTGCGGCAGTCGGCAAGTGGTTAAGTGGCTATTTTGACAATATCAACCTCCTAGAGTAAGTCCCCGTTCACACTGGGGCGACCTGTGAGGTGACCTGGTCGCCTCACAGGTAACCGTAGGTCGCCTTCCATAGGGAAGCTGCGGACCCGTTCTAATAGGAGCGACACAAGTCGCTCCGACTTAGAAAAAGGGTCCGGAGCTTCTTTGGGGCGACCCGGAGCGACCGTCATAGACTTCAATGTTATGAAGTCCGTGCCGGCTGCTCCGAGGTCGAGGCTGCTCCGAGGTTTTTTCAGTGCAATTTCTTTGATACTTTGATGACAGTTTTCATGCTTGTTATATGCTATGTACCAAGAAGAACTATTTTTGTAATGTTTTTGAAATGTTTTAATAATAAAAATTTATTCAACCATAAAATCATTGATACATTAGCTTATTTGGGTGTCCATATTTACAGATTATAATAGAAAATTGTATCCCTATCTTATGTCCGTTATTTGACATAAGTGCTGAGCAAGATTCTTTGTTTAATCATTAGTTATGAAGGGATAAAGCTCACTGACAAGCATGACTTGATAAATAGAACAGTACATCAAACAGTGGGGATCTCGTTTTCATTATATATCTTGACTCTTTGACAGTTTTCACCAAAAGTGAGCATGATCAGCAAACAGGATAGATGATAATTCCCAGGTTTCTGGTAAATTGACCATTATGAGCCCAAGTGCATCAGGATGTAGTGTGTAATAAATTAAGGCACTGAGCCAGTAAGCTAAGCTAATCAGAGAATTTAACTTGACATTATAAAATCATGAATCAGCTGTTTTGCATGACATAATAACCTATCTTCTAAGATAATTATATGCACAAATACAAGTGCTTATGTATAATGCTAGTGCCATAAATTCATGTTTCTTGACAAGGCAGTATTATCTTAATATACTGTAAAATTAACACATCTCTTTGGAAAGCTGAAATGCTTTAACTGTTTTCAGTCAGAGAAACTTTCCACTGAGGGTCCAGTTTTTCTTTTTTACTTTCCCTGATTATTCAATTATTTTCCAAAATTGTAATTAATTATTGGTTTAATTGCCTTATTTATAGTGGTTTATTTTCTTTTTTTTTAATATTAAAAATGTCTAATGTTCCAAGAACTAGATATGTGTATTTAAACTGAATACAGTATAACTTTCCCAAAACACTTGACACAGTACTCCACTGTTGGCTAATGTGTAAGTTAAGATCTATAGGCTTAGAAAATTGAGTCAGTTGAATAGAAAATTGGTTTAAAGTCCGTATTCAGACAGTAATGATTATTGATTCATACTCTGAATGGTCTAAGGTTGTTAGTGATGTACAACAAGGTTCAGTGTTGAGAGCCCTACTTCTTTAACCCGATTATAAATTATATGGAGTTCTGGAAAAAAAGTATACTTACTGTGTTTACAGATAACAACAAGATATGAAGTGGAATACAATCTCTACAGGATTTCTCTAATTTGCAGACCCTAATGCACTGTTTGATGGGGCATTCATGTGGCATATGAGGCTGTTGGTAAATTAAAAAGCTATGTTCTTGAAGTGTAACAACATGCATGCATCATACATTCTGGGGGATGGGGGGGGGGGGTGATTGAGAGAGTAATTGGGTAGAATCTGGCTATTCTGGTAGATCATGGACCTAATAATAGCATGCAATCTTACCCCTGTACAAAGCATTAGTAACACCTCATCTGGAATATGAACTGGTTGCCAGTTCACAAAAATGGTATTGAGTAATAAACTGATAAGAGGCATAGAGTACACCAGCTATAATGAAAGATTTGTTGTACAAAATACATTCTCCCTTTAGATGAGGAATTTAAGAGGAGTTATTATTGTCATGTATACATACACAAATGGTCCATATAGTGAGCTTGGTGCAAATGTATCCACATATAGTCAGTTGTAAAGGGCAAGTGGGCATGGCGTGGGGGGGGGGGGGACTTACACACACAGAAAGCCTTCATCACAGTAACAGCACTGAAAATGTGAAATAAATTCCTTAACCACTTCAATACAGTGCACTTTCCCCCCCTTCCTGCCCAGGCCAATTCTCAACTTTCAGCGCTGTCACACTTTGAATGCGGGTGTGCGAGAGAGGCCGTTCTGGTGCGCCGTCATATGATGGCGTCCCAGAACGATAGTTGCACCGCTCCACTGTCATTTTATGGTGGGCGGGTAATAAGCGGTTACGAAAATAGTTCTAGCCAAGTTTTTTTTTTTGTAATCTTAACAGACACATTCCTTAATGCACCATGTTTTTCTAAAAAGCACAAAAACATCCTTTTTGGATGTTCAATAACGAAAATGGATACTGTGGGCACACAGTGTCCAGTCATATGATCAAAAACAAAGGTATTAGGCTATCTGATCTCCTCTCAGTTTTATTATTTGTATTTACCAAAAATCACATGACAAAACACACCAGAATAAGGTCATGTTACTGGTTGCTGTGGGATTCTACATCAGCCAGCAGTGTCAACCAATAGTTTCTGCAGGCAAGATATGTATCTCTGGGCTTATGCTACATTTAACATTATAAATAAGGAGCATTGATAGGGGGTGGATTGTGGGGTCCAACCATGCCAGATTGTTCATATGTTGCACAAGGGTGCAGCTGGTACATTCATTTTGATCTACGCAACTGAGCTACAGAGTCTTGCCAGGTTGTCAAATTTGTCATCTGCTGCATCTCACCAACCAATCATATTACTTCTGGGCATCATTGCTATTTGGACCTTACCTGAACCTACAGATTGTGGGTGGCAATGCGTAACAGTTGGTTCTTTTTGCAGTCCTGTCTTGTCACCTACACTTGAGGTAAGCTTTGAGATATAGGGGATGTGTTCTGTCTGCAAAGGTTGCAGGGATGAGCAGGGTTAGCAGGGAGATGAAGGGGATGCAGATATCAGTTGTTTCATAAGTGGGTGTCAGGAGATACAGAGAAGAACTGTGTTGAAAAAGGGTGACAAGGGATGGAGAGGTGAGCCCTGCTGGAAGAGAGTGGCAGGGGATGCAGAAGGGAGTAGTATGAAAGAGGATTACAAGGGTGCTGAGGAGAGCAAAGAGGTGCAGTGGTAAATCCTGGTGCTGGGGATGTGAGCTTACAGCTTACAGTGCTGGGGATTAGGCAACAGTGTCCCCTCACCATCTATGGCAGTGCAGCAATCACACATACCACAGGGATGTCATCGGTGACAACCTGTCTAAGGCATCACTGGCAGCTTCTGAATTTGAGTTTAGGAGCTTTTGGCATTTTTTTTTACCAAAACTCCCAAACTCAGCTTCTTGAAAGCCTATGTACATCGGCTTTCAGCAGTATTTAGGAGCTGCCGCATTTTGGTGAGGTTAAACCTCCCTCTCCTGAATGTGGAAGAATAGGTTCAGGATAGAACCGTTTTGACCGCCAGCTGAGGGAAAATGCAAAACGCAGCAAAAACATGTTTTGTGTTTTCCCGCAGGCCATGGTCAGGGTAGGCTAATGTACATGTAGCCTAATAACTTTATAATTTTGGACCTAATACCTATAACCATTTTAATTTTGTTTGTTTTAGATATTAAGAAATATTAAAGAAATGAAAGGCTTAAGGATGAATTCCACGCAAACAGCTGAATACACATTTGAAATACACATATTGAAGAAGTTTTATTTGTCAAATACCTTTTTCTACAGCAGAATAATACAACAATACAACTAGGTCACCTCGCTGTTTCCAGTCTGTAAATGGACAATGTAATAGCAGCAGCATACTGATGTCACTGCCATGTGTATGTAGCATACCTCATTGGCCCCTAGCTCTGAGCCTTTCTTTTCCTTCCTTACTTCTACTTAGAAGCCTGATACCAAATGAAATTCAGATACTTCCACTAGTTGCAAACTTAAATTTAATTTATTTAAGGATTACATAACTGCAGAATTATTTCTTCACGCACATTCATAACAAATTTCTTTTGAAGTTTACATCTGCAGTTGTGGTCCCTGTTCATTTATAGGCAATGGATAGCATAAACAAAGATAATGCTGTTAGAAAGACTAGTTTCACAGTAAGACTTTCTTATATTCAAATCAAATTTGGAAGTCATGCATGTCTAATTGTATCAGTCATGTCCATTTTCACAATTTCAGACAATATAACATGAACAGCTGAAAAACAAGGAAACCATTTATCATCAATAACAAGCATTGGCTGGAGATTTTGGTTCCTCATTGCTGTTGGCATATGAGTAAATAAGCAGTAGCTTTTTCTTTCAAATACAACATCTGTCCTACCAGCAGAATAACATGAATCTTAATAAAAAATGTGGGCAGGAGATACTTCTGATACAAATTGTGCTTTATTATCTACAGGGTACTTTTCTGGGAATATGTGTTTCCCGCAGTGTATATATTGCCAACAATAAAAGGATTTCAAATTCAAAAAGACAGCAGGATTTATTAATATTATCATTTAAAAAATAAACAATATTCAGTCTTGAAACCAGGGAGCTTTAATGAACAGGTATCAGATTGCCAAGATTTCATCAGTTTTCTGGGCAGTATTTAAGTTTTATGCTGCCTAAAACAATATGAAATACAACCTGAATTACTAAATGGAATCAGCTCATTCTGTACAGAAAAGCAGTGCATTTCATGGTTACCTAGTCAAAGATAAAATCCAAAGCAGATTAAAAGAAGAAAAACAATGATTGAAGTTATGCGTTAAATAAATAGTATCAAATGCATTTTAAATGCAGCTTGTGTAATAGCCAGATTTTGACCCAAAGTACTGTAACTTTCTTGTAATCCCATGAACAGCAATTGTCAGACTGGGACTGAAAGAGGGATAGGCATAACTATAAGCCAATCAGTAGCTTTCCTGTACATAAACTGTCAGACAAACTTCTAATAAGAGGCGAGAGTGATACAACTAAAAATGACTTAGTTTAAAGTCGCTGTAGTGCCCATTCACACTACTGCGACTTGTCAGGCGACTGGTCAGCCTGACAAGTCGCGGTCCATGCAGTGCTACGATAACCGTTCTAATAGGAGCGACTCAAGTCGCTCCGACTTAGAAAATAGTTCCTGTACTACTTCGGGGTGACATCGGAGCGACTTGCATTGACATTCATTATATCAAGTCTGTGCAAGTCGCGCCGAAGTCGCGGTGCACGGGACTTCACAAGTCGCCCCCGAAGTAGTGCCGCGGTAGTGTGAACCGGCACTTAATGATACATTTACTACTGCTACATATATATATTTGATACATTTAATACAGAAAGAATGCCTTTGTTGGACCTGTTTTGAAACTTTTTGAAAAGTTTAAAAAGAATGCATAGTGATTTGTGTGCATTTTCTATATTTTTAATTATGGTCAGAACTAAAATAAAATGTCATAAAAAATATTATATAGCCAATCCAGCCAACAGGTGAAGCTTTAGGCTCCTTTTCACATGTTTCCTCTATCTCCTTTGCTCCTTTTTTTACATAGCTCAGCAGTAAACGATAATTGCACAAGTGAAAGAGGCATAGCAGGACTCATTCCTCATTAGAGGCTCCATCTCAAGTTTCAATGTGAGAAAGACTACCTCTCCTTCTTTTGCAGGGTTCCAGGGGTCTCTTTTTAGTAAACCCATATTACTGTAGAAATCTTTTGACATATAATAAAAATAAATGGGGGGGGGGGGGGGGTTGGCATTCAAGTGTAGTGCTTTTCATTAACTTCACTTTAATTTGGGGGAGACCAATTTACAATTATCATCCCCTAGCCTCAGATAAAAGCATTTGCTAATAATTAGGTAAACACATAACCAAACATCAGAAAGCCCTGTTATACCCTGTCCTGCTGCTGGCCAGGTTTACACTGCTGCATTCTCTGAAGTATATGAAGTATATAAATTTTTGTAGCAAAGTCCCAGCCTGTGCTCTTTGTCTCTAGTACATCTTAGACAATTTTTCTGAATAAAAATGTACTGCTGCTTGCCATTTTTTAAATTATAACTTGTAGCTTGAGGAGATAAGACATTATAAGTCCATTTACGAGCTGCCTTTTTTTATTTGTTTGTACCTTACCTTCATCTTGCATAGATCCTTTATTTGTCAGAGTGTGCAGGAACTGTATTGTCACATAACAGCCTATGTGAAGCAAAGCTGTAGTATTGAAAACAATAGACGTGTTTGCCTGGAAGTCTGTAATGCTCTCTATACACTAAACAATCTGATTGTCCAATCTCCTTTAGATCTACTATTAACTAAGTAGTGCAAGGCCTGCCTGATTGTATATAGAGTGACTGGATAGAAAGGTGTGTCCTGCTATTATATATTTTTGGTAAATCTAAAGAAGATTATAGAATTAGATTGTATAGAATTTTATTACCTTTATACACCTAAAAAAAAACTAGTAGCTTCTGGTTTCCGGTGCTACATGGTATAGAGGTGAGACATCTAGGCTCCCGCTAAGCCCACGGAAATCAGCCTATAAAGCCGCTCTAGGAGCTCACCTGCAGCCAATTTACCTGTCACAAGTGCTGGGCATGCTAATGGATCGGTTCATAGAGCCATCCTGCCCGCACACACAGCTCAGCCAGACTGTCAGCACAGAGCAGCCCGCCAAGAACAGCATGGCCGGACCTGTGGCCTTTAGGGATCTCTCAGAGGAGAACTCTACCCTCCCTCTCAGCTCTGAATCACTTATTCAGGCAGCTCCATCTTCCCCTGCAGTGACTGATCCTGCATATCCCCGGATTGCTGAAGCTGTGGCAGTCCTTCTCACCACCACCATCTCCTCAGCAGTGGAGTTGGCTGTTACACAGAGTGTTGCTCAGCTTCAGAAGGAACTGGGAAAGCAGTTACTGCACTTAGAGGAAACACAGCACCGGCTCTCATTCATGGAGGATGAAATGCTTCAGGCTTCCAACGCTGTCCGCGCTCATGATGAGGCTTTACAGGCTATCCAGGAGAAGTTGGAAGACGTGGAAAACCACTCCAGGCAGAACAACTTGCATGCCATTGGCATCCCAGAATCAGTCAAGGCTAACTAATTGGCAACGCTTTGCTCTCCTGCCATCCCCGAGGAACTGGGGTTCAATACAGATTCTATAGTGGAAAGGACGCATAGGCTCGGTCTTCCTATCAAAAACAGATCAACTCCAAGGCTGGTCATCGCCCGCTACCTGAATTACATTGACAAACAGCTTATATTACAAAAGTTTGGGCAACAACGTACCCTGCAAGTTGACGTCATAATCTCTTATTGTTTGCAGACTACTCTGCAAAGGTGTCTCGCAAATGCAAATTTTTCTGCCAGGTCTGCTCTGTTTTATTTCAGCACCGCATCAAATTTACCCTCACCTACCTCGCCATCTTACATCTCACGACATCAGAAGATGAGCGCCTGGCATTTCATTCACCTTCAGGTGGAGCAGTGGAGCAGTGGAGCAGTATCTAACATCTTTAAATGTACAGCCTTCAGAATAAATGATACAGGCAAGTCGATCTTCTCTCGCAAGGATAAATGCAGCCCACGTAAAGATGCTCCCAAGAAGATCAAGTTTAGGTCTTCTTCTGGCCTGATGATCTGACTAGAATCTGGTCCTCTGTTTCTTGGTTATTAGGTGTTCTTGCTTATGGCAAGTACACTTACTATTCTTTCACATATATATTAAGTGTTCTTGCCTATGGCAAGTACACTTACTATTCTTTCACATATATATTATTCATATTACAGTGAAAGCCTATGGGAAAATTTGGCACCCTAACTCCTCCCACAGTTTTCATACTACATAGATAAGTAATATACCGAAATGAGCAGATTGTTCCCGATCACGTTGCTATTACTTTTTTTTTTACTACTTCACCAAATGGTTTGCGAAATATCGTAATTTTTGTGGCGAAATTTGGTGAAATTGGCCCCGAAGGAATGAATGGCAGTATGCTCAAAACTAAAGTGGGGCCTGAAAAAATGTTGAGGGTGAGCGAAGAAATCTTGCCACAATATCTAAACTGCTGCCACTCCCTCATTTTTAAGGCCACCTACACAAATATTACATCAAAACGTTCGCCTATCCCTGCTGCCACTTGATATGTCTGCATCTAAGTCATAGCCCTAATAGTTTTTGCACTATGACCGTTTGTTTCCAACTCACGCCGTCCATTGACATTCATTGAAACTGCACTCAAACCATCTCAAATTTCAAGGCCGTTTTCTAACCTGGGACTGTGCCTTCAGTTTTAATGTTTCATAGACATACTATACAACAAAATGTCGGCTGGGGTCTTGTGATTCATACGGTATAAGTCTCCAAGCTGTGAGATTTAGAGCTTTTACACTAGAGCCATATGAAATTGACCTCTCCAACTTTAGTAAGTTGCCCCATAAGAATGAATGGCGGAAAGTTCCGGAATGTTCAAAATTAGACCGTTTGTTTCCAACTGCCAACATTTCTTAACTGCTTCCACTCCCACACACACACCATACACACACACACCACACCACACACACACCGCACACACACACCTACACACACACACACACCACACACACACACACACCACTGCACACACACACACACACACACACCACACACACACCCCACACACTCTATGCTTCACACTGCCCCTGCTATATATCTTTTCTAATTGCCAGTGGACAAGGGCTTTAAGGACCTAGAGCCTAGTGAAATGTCGTGTGGAAAAAAGTGAAAGGAGTTGTAAATTCAGGAAGGTTTTTTTATCTTAATGCATTCTATGCACTAAGATAAAAAGCCTTCTGTGTGTAGCAGTGTCCCCAGCACCTCTAATTTTTCACCTGTGCCCCCTTTCTATCCAGCGATGTCCATGAGTCCCTCAGCCATCCTGGAACTCTCCCTCCCGATTGGCTGAGATAGAGCGGCAGCACTATTTGCTCCCGCGGCTGTTCATCATAGTCAGTGAGCTAATCAGGAGAGAGAGGGGTGGGGCAAAAACGGAGTCTGAATGGACACACGGAGCTGCAGCCTGGCTCGGGTGCCTCAGAGCAAGCTGCTTGCTGTGGGGGCACTCGATAGGAAGGAGGAGCCAGATGCAGGATCGAGGGACCTGAGAAGAGGAGGATCCAGGCTGCTCTGTGCAAACCCAACTGCACAGAGAGGGTAAGTATGACATGTTTGTTATAAATAAATCTGGGAGTTTCTGTGGCAAGAAGGTCACAATCGAATTACTCAAATCGGACATGTCAATGCCCATAGTGGGGATCCTAACAATGATACAGTTGATGGCCTAGCACAAGTGTCTGTTGCTAACCAAGATAATGACATTATTCTGGAAATCTTGGGAAAATGGGCACACAGTCAATCCAGACACAGAGGTGCACAAAGCATGTGGCAATGTGCCCAGCACAAAGGCATACCACTAACTCAAACTCAGGCAAAAGACATTGTTGCCCAGTGCCCCCTCTGCCAAGAAGCAAAGAAATGGCCGCAAATGACACCCATGCCAGGAAACATTTACAGAGCTCAGCAATCAGGGCAAGTCTGGCAAGTAGACTTCATAGGTCCACTGCCGGGAGGAAGAGGTGGTATGAAATATTGTGCCACAGCTGTGGACACATGTAGTGGACTTTTGCAAGTTTATGCTACTAAATATGTGGATCAGAAGACAACCTTGAAACATATGCAATTGTTGACACAGCATTACGGCATGCCTCAAGAAATCCAATCAGACAATGGCACACAGTTTATGGGACAAGCTGTTAAACAATGGGCGGAGGAACATGGTGTACACTGGGTGTTTTACATCCCCTATCATCCAGGTTTTATTGAGAGAATGAATGGTTTGCTTTAAGAGCAAATAAGAAAGCTTGCATGGTTTATTTTATTAGCATTAGGATTTTTTATTGTAGTCAAGATTATTTTTGTCTGTATTAATAAATGTACAACATCTACTATTGAGGCTTTACCTATACGTAAGTCTGAAGATTATGTCTATGACCTAAGTTCCTTGTAAATCAAGGGGTGGAATGTAGCAAGGGTCTATATTCATAATTGATTTACAAAGAACTTGGTATTAGTTGTTATTAACTATGAGAGTTTTAAGTGATAATTTCTTATATACATTTCTGTATCATTTCTTATACATACATTTCTGTATACTGAATGGCTTTGCCATTCTTGCATACATTGATCTTTCTGACCTCACAGATGGTCACATTTTTTCGGGACCATTATAGCCATTCTTTTGTTATAACTGGATAAAACCAGCTTATTGGCTCCTTTTTTCACTTATAAAATACAATACACACTTGAGATGAATCAGAACCTCAACCAGGACGAAGCAAGTGAGTGTGCCTGGATATAGCAGAGACTGTCGATTCCAGGACTTTCTGATGACTTCAGAAGTTGAGGGGTTCCCTGGATTCAAACTGAAGTTGAATTTATTTGTATTTTCATCTGTATTCCATCTTTAATCGAAGCTAAGTAAATCTTTTTATTACTATACTACTTGTGTGTGGTCTTAATTATTGTACTTCATCCACAAATCTGAAAGGGTAAATATATGAACCTATGCGCATAAGGAGGAATTGTACTTATGATAACGACTTTGCATCGCAAGCAAATGTTATTAAAGAAAAATTCATGAATAAAGGTTATAGGGAAGTCGTGTTAGATAAAGATATCCAAAATATATCTAATACTCCAAGAAATAGCCTCTTAGGCAACAAAAATATTAACAGCAGGAAGTCATCGGTTGACTCGCGAGAGTGGAGTTTTTTGTCCAATTTTTCAGAAGACGTGGGAAGAAGCTATTTTTAAAGATCTAATGTGCAAGAAATGAATCAGCGCTAATAGAATGGAATCTCAAAAGCTCTAAAGAAAGCTAACAATGCATCATACCATAAAATCCTGAATAAAAACGTATGGATGAAATAAGAACAGTAAAATTTTTAAAACTTGCGTAATCTCTGGTAAGCCTGAATGCTCCAATGCTCCCAGTATGCTCAACGAAATATATTAAAATCCATAGTGAAGTATGTCTTAAAATGAATTTTATTCAAAAAATAAGGAAACATTCACATTTAAAATGAAAATGACAGGCAGCCGCACTATTGCGGTAACAATCCTCTAGGTACTTCCGGCTACGGCCGTAAACTGGAAGCTGACGTCACCCGATGCCTCCCGACGCATTGCGTCACAAACCACATGACTTTTTCAAGAGAAGAGATAAGAAATTTCACCATCACGGACTTTCAACACTTACCTGTACTTTCTTCCATATATGAACTACATTGATTTTTTGTTCACGTATATTTAATTAATATATTATTATACTATATTATTTTATTCACTATTTATATTATCGTCATGATTTTACACATTGGTTTATGCACTTAGATCAATATTGAAACACGCCGATTCATCACCCATACATATTTTTATTTATGATCTCCTGATACTATTTTAGTGATCATTTGTTTTGGATTGGAGGCAGACATACATAATTTGCGATTTTTATCGCATGTTTGCGATTATGTGATTAACTCATAAAATACATTTTTTTGGATTGGAGGTTGACAAAGAAATTTTTTTGCGACCTTGATCACATGATGCGATAGTTTGGCTGTTTTTATTCTTTATTCCAATTGTTGTGGGGACATTTGGTCTTATATGTCCCAGGCTTACCAGAGATTACACAAGTTTTAAAAATGTTACTGTTCTTATTTCATCCATACATTTTTATTCAGGATTCTATGGTATGATGCATTGTTAGCTTTCTTTAGAGCTTTTGAGATTCCATTCTATTAGTGCTGATTCATTTCTTGCACATTATTTATGTCAGGATTTGGTGAAAATATAGAATTGGCTGCTGATGGTTTAGGACTTTGTCCTAATATCATACTTACCATTTTAATAGTGATCTACCATTCATAACACATCAACAGCTCATTCTGAGTCCCTCTCATTCTGATACCTAAGTGGCAGCGCATATATCACCTCCTTCTTTTATTTTTAAAGATCACTGGCATATCCTTACAATGGATAAAACTTTGGGCAAAGTATTACCGAAGGAACCTTCGTTCATTTATAGGAAAGCCCCTAATTTTGGGAGTAGAGTTGTAAAGAAAATTTTGGACCCACCCAATACCTCCTTTTTTGCAGGAAGGAAGCGCTTCTTTGCATGTGGGAGATGCAAGGCCTGTCATGTGACCTGTGCTAATCCTAGGAGGAGGGATAAGTTTAATGTACCCACCATCCACAAAGATTTTATGATCAAGAGTTTAATCACATGTGACACAACCCACGTAGTATATGCATTAATGTGTCCATGC
Source organism: Pelophylax lessonae (assembly GCF_965119305.1). Classification (NCBI taxonomy): domain Eukaryota; kingdom Metazoa; phylum Chordata; class Amphibia; order Anura; family Ranidae; genus Pelophylax; species Pelophylax lessonae. The sequence goes on from NC_138769.1 coordinate 195,489,993, forward strand.
AATTTGATATATATTGGTCGCACGAAACGCACTTTAAAAAAGAGAGTAGGAGAACACATAACTAATATTTTAAAAGGGAAGAAAGAGCATAATGTGTCTGCACATTTTAGACAACACCATCAAAGGGACCCCAGGGGGTTACATTTTTGGGGAGTAGAAAGGGTCATCCCGTCCTGGAGAGGTTCCAATTGGATGAGAGAACTCTCAAAATGCAAAACTAAATGGATTTTTTTAACACAAGCTCTTGATCCGATGGGTCTAAACATTGAGTTGGACCTCAACTGCTTTATTAGTGATGTGTAATTTACGTACGGTTGAGATCCCTCTTTTAGTTCTATTCATTTATTTATCCATGTGGTCATTTATTTATAATTATGTCTGATAGTTATTCCTATTCAATATATCTTATGCGCATTAATGTGTTGAATTAATTAATTCATCTTATGCATATTTATGAATTTTATGGTATTTATGAATTTTATTATATCTATGTATTTATTATTCCAGCTTCACGTTGCATTTATACGGATTTATATATCTTTTATCTATACATATTTTTAATTAATTTTTAATTAATTATTTATATATGTTTCTAGTGATCATTTAAATGTGTAGGCATTGAATTTTTGCACTACAGTTTGTTATTTTTTATGTATGTGATAGCATCCCGCTGAGTGGGATGCCATATATGATATAATGAGAGTGGTTATACGATTGCTCTAATTTAATTTATGACCGTTTTCTAGTTGGGGATATATGCATATTCATTATGAATTTCGGGCCTCTTTCTATCTATTTATTTATTTATGAAAGTATGGCCGTGAACCCCCAAACTGAATATTGTATATTTATTCTGTGTTGATAGACTTGTGTTACAAGTCTATTACTGATTAGGCTTATATATAATATGGGCGAACACTAGGTGGTGATCGCATTGAGTGTGGCCATGTATTAACTACATCCAGTTAATTATACCCAGTCAATTACGCCTAGTAGTATGTCACCACTACAAGGGCTAAATGCATAGCTAGATTGTCTGTGCTCATAGGTACTGGGGAGGACGGCCCAAGATTCTTTCATGGATCTGAGTGAGCTGATGTTGCCTCGCACCGCCGCCTGAGTCTCCTATTTAGCTGGACAGCCATGCCGTATAGCCATGCCCCCGTGACGAAGTCAGAAATGACAAAACACGTCGGGGCGTGGCTATACGGCATCCACAATTTGTAATACAAGCAAGGGAGAGGACTGTCTGGATACCGTTCGGTCCGGCGTTCACCGCAGACGACATAACAGGTTTACCAGCACCCCATGATCGAGCAATGTTGTATTTGTTTTATGGAAAAGTGAGTGTGATACTTAAAGTTATTAAATAAATGTAGCATGTTTAAAAGTATCACGCTATGGAAGTATTTCTGTTTTTATCTTCCACACATAACATATGAGAGGAGTGTTTGCAGCACAGGGCAGTGTTCTGGATGAAGCTTACTTTTTGTCAAACGTTGTGGTTGCCTAGTCAATGAGAGTGGATAGGCATTGATTTCTGGTGAATTTGAATTTTAGACATCTGTCCTGGCACTGAAGGTGGTAGCAAGCAAGGGTGGTCCTATAATTCCCACCATTGATCCTGCATGATTGCACTTTGGACTCCTCATGAATGTACTTTTTATTGCTCTATGCATTTTATATTAATGGACTCTATGGACTCCTACAGATGTGATTGTATGTGATTTTATATATTTATCTCATATTTATGTATCAGATCTATTTATTTTGAGTAATCACATTGTATTGACAGTGTGTTATAGTGGGAGGTCATCACCATCCCTGCGCTACTGAAATTCCAGTTAAAGAATTAGTTCTCTTTTTTGGTGAATTTTTATTTTATTTTACATTTATACTCTTTAAGTAGCAGAAATATATATATATATATATATATATATATATATATATATATATATATATACCATCTTCACACAGGTGATTTTATTACCTGTATATCCTGAAGCGCAGCGGATCACAATATTAACTATTTATTTAGTTTAATTTAGTGATATTTGTATAAATATATGAACCTGCCAATAAATGAATATATGTAACATGGCAATTAACCCTTTGTTACAACATCCTCCCTAACCTTCAATCAATATACAACGCAAAGTGGGATGGGGACAGATATATGCCCGCAGGTTTTCAGGCCTATATTAAACTCCTAGCTAAGAAAGGGAAGGACCTTTTGGACGACAAAATGTTGTCCAAAGTTATAGCTTTCCGCCTAGCTCCTTTACTTTCTCCATTAATTCACCCGGCTCAGGCTGGCTTTGTCACAGGCAGTTTTTCAACCTCCAACATTCACAAAGTTCTTGCGGCCCTTGAGTATGCCAAATCTCATGCATCAGAAGATCTAGCAATTATACCATTGGGTGCAGAAAAGGCCTTTGACAATGTCAATCTCCACTGGCTTTTTACGGTCTTGTTAAAATCTGGTTCTACAGGGCATGTCATGGACTCCTTACAGAAGATGTACTCCAAACCCTCAGCTGGATTATTACTTCCGGAGGCATCTTGGGTAATATTCCCCTCCACAAAGGCACGAGACAGGGGTGCCTCCTTTCACCTCTTTTTTCCAACTTGGCCTTGGAACCTCTTCCAAGATACATACTAAGCTCCCCCCCCCCCCATGGTATCAATTTTGGTTCAAGGTAGTTGTGTATGGCACCATTTGCTGATTTTTACACCAGACCCATTCTCCAATCTAGTCGCCCTAAGATCTGCTTTAGATATGTTTCCCACCTGTTCTGGTCTATGGGTAAACTATCAAAAGAGTGAAGTACTGCCCCTTACCCATTCGGTCTCTTCACGGTGGGACGCTTCTTCCCTGTTTCCAGCCCAAAAATATATTGTCTACTTGGGCATCAAGATAGGGAAAGAACCCTCTTCGAAAAAGTGTACAAGCACACAGTACATACAGCGCTCCTAAAAGTGCAAAGTCCCTTGGTCCATTGGAACTTTCATCTGTATCCTGTAGACCATTAACAGGGTAGAGGAATGGATGAGGCAACTGGATGGATGGATAGATGAACAGTTGAAGGGACCGAGACTAGAACCTCTGCAGCTCCCGCAGAAGTTCTGGGTAGGATCACCTCAATGTGGAAGAAAATGAATAGCAGGGCGCTGAGGTCAGTATCAAATAAAAAACACTTTAATAAGATAAGCAGCACACTTGCATAGAAGTTAGCATGAAACAGCATGGATAGGGAATACCTGGGATTAAGCAGCTGTAATTAGTGTGAGGCTGTAGGCAACACTGGGTAAACAGAGACTGAGGATAACAGGGAGTAAGCCAGCTCAAAGTATGGATATTAGCAGCAGAGTGCTAGGCTGTACATGAGGATAACAGCTGTCAAAATGACTGGTGGATGTCAGGAAAGTGGTGTACATGACACGTTTCCAGTTACACTGAATGATATCTCAGAAGGCCAATCTGACTAATTCCCTGGGCAAACTGAAACCTCTAGGACAATAACTTCCATCCCTTACCATGCCTGGCTAAATGCCTGGTAATTTACAGTACATGACTGTCTGTAATGTTCCTAATTCCCAACGATCTACGCTGTTTATGACATTTTTTCTGTGCATTACACCCCAAAATATATTCTGCTACTTCTCCTGAGTACAGGGATACCACATATGTGAGACTTTTTGGGAGCCTAGCTGTGTACGGGACCCCGAAAACAAATCACCACCATCAAAATTTCAAAGGGCGTACATTTTTCATTGCATTTTCTCACTACCTATAACGGTTTAGGAGGCCCTGAAATGTCAAGATACCACAAACCCCCCCCCCAAATGACCCCATTTTGGAAAGTAGACACCCCAAGCTGTTTGCTGAGAGGCATGGTGAGTCCATGGAATATTTTATATTTTGCCACAAGTTTTGGGAAAATTACAATTTTTTATTTTAATTTTTTTTTTACACAACGTTGTCACTAAAAGATAAATTTCTCACACATGACATGGGTATATGTGGAATGACACCCCAAAATACATTCTGCCGCTTCTCCTGAGTATGGGGATGCCCCATGTGTGAGACTTTTTGGGAGCCTAGCTGTGTACAGGACCGCAAAAGCCAATCAACACTCTCAGGTTTTCTAATGGCGTAAATTGTTCATGTCACCTCTGCACTACCTGTCACAGTTTCGGAGGCCCTAAAATTCCAAGATAGCACAAAACCCCCCCAAATGACCCCATTTTGGAAAGTAGACACCCCAAGCTATTTGCTGAGAGGCATGGTGAATCCATGGAATATTTTATATTTTGCCACAAGTTCCGGGAAATATATATATATATATTTTTTTTTTTACACAAAGTTGTCAGTAAATGATATATTGCTCACACATGCCATGGGTATATGTGAAATAACACCCCAAAATACATTCTGCTGCTTCTCCTGAATACAGGGATACCCCATGTGTGAGACTTTTTTGCAGTCTAGCCGAGTACAGGACCCCGAAATCCAACCCCCACTTTCAGGCTTTCCAAGGGCGTAAATTGTTGATTTCACTCCTGACTACCTATCACAGTTTTGGAGGCCATGAAATGCCAAGACAGCACAACCCCCCCCCCCCCAAATGACCCCTTTTTGGAAAGTAGACGCCCTAAGCTATTTGCAGAGAGGCATGTTGAGTGTTTTGCAGATCTCACTTTTTGTCACAAAGTTTTGGAAATTGAAAAAAGAGGGAAAAAAATGCATTTTCCTGTTTTTTCTTCATTTTCCAAAAAAAAATGAGAGCTGCAAAATACTCACCATGCCTCTCAGCAAATAGATTGGAGTGTCTACTTTGCAAAATGGGGTAATTTGGGGGGGGGGGGGGGTTGTGCCATCTTTGCTTTTTATGGACTTCAAAAGTGTGATAGGTAGTAAGGAGTGAGATCAACAATTTACGCCCTTAGAAAGCCAGAAGGTGCAGATTGGTTTTCAGGGTCCTGTACGCAGCTAGACTGGCAAAAAGTCTCACACATGGGGTATCCCTGTACTCAGGAGAAGCAGCAGAATGTATTTTGGGGTGTCATTTCACATATACCCATGGCATGTTGGGAGCATGATATCATTTATTGACAACTTTGTGTAAAAAAAAAAAAAATAAATAAAAAAAAAAAAAAATTCCCGAAACTTGTGGCAAAATATAAACTATTCCATGGACTCACCATGCTTCTCAGCCAATAGCTTGGACTGTCTACTTTGCAAAATGGGGTAATTTGGGGGGGTTTTGTGCTATCTTGAAATTTCAGGGCCTCTGAAACTGTGACAGGTAGTCAGGGGTAAAATCAGCAATTTACGCCATTAGAAAACCTGAAGATGTGGACTGGTTTTCGGGGTCGCGTACATAGCTAGGCTCCCAAAAAGTCTCACACATGTGGTATCCCTGTACTCAGGAGAAGAAAAAGAATGTATTTTGGGGTGTCATTTCACATATTCCAATATATCATTTAGTGACAACTTTCTGTAAAAAAACAACAACAACAAAAAATAATAATTTTCCAGAAACTTGTGGCAAAATATAAAATACTCCATGGACTCACCATGCCTCTCAGAAAATAGCTTTGGGTGTCTACTTTTCAAAAAGGGGTCATTTGGGGGGTGTTTGAACTGTCCCGGCATTTTATGCTCAATCTTATCCACACATCACCCACTCTTCTAACCACTTGAAAACCAAGCCTTTTCTGTGCCTTTTTGTTTACATGAAAAAATATATTTTTTTTTACTAGAAAATTACTTTGAACCCCCAAACATTATATATTTCCTTAAAGCAGAGGCCCTATAGAATAAAATGGTGGATGTTGCAAATTTTTTTGTCACACGGTATTTGCGCACAGATTTTCCAAACGCAATTTTTGCGAAAAAAATATATTTTTTTTTAATTTATTGCACAAATATACACTATATAATTCCAATTTTTTTGGTAAAATGTAAAAGATGATCTTATGCCGAGTACATAGATACCAAACATGACATGCTTTAAAAATTGCGCACGCCTGCGCAGCGGCAACAAAGTACGTACAGTTTTAAAAACTTTTAAAAGTCTCTACAGGTTACCACTTTAGACTTACAGAGGAGGTCTACTGCAAGAATTTCTGCACTTAATCTGGCGTTCGCGGCGATACCTCACATGCATGCTGCAATTGCGGTTTACATATGACACTAGACCAACGCTTGCGTGTGCCATTGCGCGCAAGTATGGGGGGAAAGGGGGGGGCTCGGTTTTTTATTTTTGTTTTATTTTGCTTTTTTATGTTATTTTGACACCTTTCCTTTCCTTTAATTTTTTTTTTTTTTAATCATTTTTATTGTTATCACAGTGAATTTAAATATCCCCTATGATAGCAATCTGTAGTGACAGGTACTCTTTTTTTAAAAAAAATTACTCTAGATCTCTCCTCTGACCTTAACGCATCTGACCACACCAAAATTGGTGTGATAAAATACTTTCCCAATGGCCCTGTTTATTTGTGGCGAAACAGAAGTCATGAAATGCTTGTAGCTTCCGATATCTTAGGCCATAGAGATGATTGGAGCCATTCTCATCTCCAATTAGCTCTATGGTTAGATAATTGAACCACCAGCTGCACTCTCGGGTTAACCGGTGGGACAGGAGAGCCCGAGAAAAACCACGGAAGGCTGCGGAAGGCGGCGGTGGGGGGGAGGCCCCTCCCACTGCATGTAAAAGCAGTCTAGCGGCTAATTACCTGCTAGGATTGCTTTTACATGTAAGCCGACCGCTGGCTGTAAAAAACGATACCAAGATGATGCCTAAATCTGCAGGCATCATCCTGGTATAACCACTCAAAGTCCAGCAACGTACCAGTACATTGCTGGTCCTTGTTTGGCATATAGGTTTTTTTTTTTTTCATTCAGCCTGTGGGCTGAACGGAAAAAAAGAGAACCTATCAGAAATCAGCACAGGAATAATGCGTAGTATTACTCATCATTAACAGCCCAAACAGCCACCCACTGAATTTAATGATGGGTATACACGACACTATCCACGTATACCAAAATAGGATTTTAACTGCAGTGCTGAAATCAGAAAATCACCACAGCTGCTACCAGCAAAGGTATCCATATATGCTGAGCGCAAACGCTGTTTGTGTCAGAATATATAAAATCAATGTCATGGTAGCCGACAAGTACCTGCAAGAGAAACAGGTCACAAAAGAATGAAAAAACAAACAAAGTACATTAAAAAAGTACAGTAGGAAGAGTAGAACATATAAAATGACTGACACAACAACAGTTTTTGGATCCTTTTATTTTTCTAACTGTTCCTTGATTTCTTGATTTGGGACTGCAATCTTCCAGCTTGGGTCTCTCAAAATGTCGATGGACATCCAACATCTTTCGAGACCCTGTGTTTGTGTGCCCTACACTGTGTCGTGCTGTACCCTACACTAAAACTCCACTAGTGTATGGTAGCGCTCGAAACATTCCCCGATGCAGAGACCAGGTTGGTCAGGACATTTGGGACAATAATAACGGGTGTCACTCCTACATCCGCGCCTGCTACAGACACGACATCTTCTTTGGGGGTGTCTTTGGGTAGGGGTACTCAGGAGGACATAAGGAAAATGTCTCTCATGCAGCCGGCTCACTGCATCTGGAAGGGGAAGTTGGGCAGGCATGCTTCCTGGGTACAGGTAGGCAAGGATGATCGCTTCCTGGAATTCCCGGAAGGATCCAGTTCGTCCTGACGCCCTGTATAGGACAAAGGCGTTCAGCATAGCCAATTGGTAAAGGTAAACAGACACTTTTTTGTACCAGCGTCTGGCTTTACGGGCAACTAAATACGGCGCCAAAAGCTGGTCGTTAAGGTCCACCCCTCCCATATTAAGGTTATATTCGTGGACACAGAGGGGTTTCTCCATAACGCCAGTTGCCGTAGGGATTTGGATCGTCATGTCTGCGTGAAGGGAGGACAGAACATAAACATCCCGTGTATCCTTCCACTTCACCGCAAGCAATTTGTCTGTTTTCAAGCAGGCTCTCGCCCCCCGACTAAGACGGGAATTTACAAGCCGTTGGGGGAAGCCCCGGTTATTAGGTGCCACATGCGCCAATTTGTAAATCGAGAAGGTGACTAAATAGTGGCACGCTTGTATAAAAGTTGTCCACGTACAAATGGTACTCCTTTCCGGATAAGGGTGACACCAAGTCCCAAACAATCTTACCGCTGCTCCCTATGTAGTCTGGGCAGTTCGGGGGCTCCACACATCTTTTCCCTCATAGACCCGGAAACTAACTGTATAACCTGTGGCCTTGTCACACAATTTATACAGCTTGACCCCGTACTTGGTACGCTTGCTGGGGAGGTACTGTTTCATAGCAAGGCGGCCAGTAAATTTAATCAGGGACTCGTCAACGCAGACAACTTGTTCGGGGGTAAACAAGGCTGCAAACCGCTGATTGAAGTGGTCTATGAGGGGCCGAATTTTGTGGAGCCGATCATATTCAGGGTCTCCCCGAGGACGACAGAGTTAATTGTCGTTGAAATACATAAATCGCAGAATTTGCTCGTATTTCGCCCTGGACATGGAGGCAGAGTACATGCGCATATGGTGAACTGGGCTAGTGGACCAATATAGCCGCAATTCACTCTGTTTAGTTATGCCCATGTGGAGGGAAAGGCCCAGAAAGATTTTAAAATCGGAAACCGTTATAGGTTTCCAGCCGAATGGTCTGGCAAGGGGCGAATTTGGGCTGGCGGCGATGAATTGTCGTGCATATAAATTTGATTGATCCACAATAGATCTGTAAAGATCTTCCGTGAAGAACAGCTCAAAAAAGTTCAGGGGCTTAAAACCAGCTGTCTCAACGTGGATTCCAGGTTGGGCAGTGAATGGGGGGAAGTACTGGCGCTGTAGAATCAGTGGGTTGCCAATTGGGATATGCCAGCGCATCAGGGAGGGCACTATGGGCTCTAAGGGCATGTCTACGAATACGCGGTGGCTGCGGGCCACTACTTGTGCTAGCCACCGCACCAGCTTCAACTGCACTTAGGGGACTCGCCACGTCACCAGGTGATACTGCAGTGCTGGTTGTACTAGATCCAGGGTGTACTAGGCCGCTGGCGCTTGCCAGGTCGCCAGAAGGATGAGCGGCACTAGTAACCACACTCTGCTCCATACGAGCACCCTGCGATTCCTGCATGTCAACAACTCCAGAATGGGGTCGGGTACGCCTGGGTCTAACAGGGACCCATCTGTCATCGGAGCTATCTGTCAGGGAGCCGCTGCTGTCATCAGGTTCGTATACTGACAGTAATTCGGCCACTGTAGCCTCCCCATCGCTATCAGATGACACGGCCAGCATACTATAAGCCTCTTCACCACTGTACAAACGTTTGGTCATTTTGGTAACTAAATTTACCTGTACAGTGGTGTTGACTCACAGGTAATAAAAGCACCTGGTTGTCAAGGACTATTTCAAGCGCTACCAAAAAAACTGCTAATGCTAGCAGGGATCAGGCCTGACTCTGCTAACACAGCGGTTTTGTGTGTTGTGTTTTTTGTAAGTGACAGTAATCTATTGATTACTACACTTGCCAGGGTGAAAGGGTTAAACGCAGGTGCTGGCAGGAATCAGTGCTGACTGTGCAAACACCGCGTTTTGGGAACCCTAAACTATGGGGGCGCTAGTATAGTTCTGATCAGATCAGATATTCATCTGTTCAAACACTATACTAGTAATGGAAGTGTATGTGCGTGTGTGTGTGTGTGGTAATCAAAGGGTTATTTCTAACTATGCGCCGGGGATCTGGGGGGGTGACGGGGACCCTAAACCTCCTTTAGGATAGAAACTAAGTCGCTAGCGCAACCTCAAGTCACAATCACACTAATACAAAATACAGTAAAAACAGTATATTATGTGTGTATTAGTGTGCAATGTGACAGGGGGGAAGGGGTTAACTGGATGTGATCAGGGGGGGATCAGGGGGTTAAATCTTTATTGGGAGGGGGTGGCGGGTATCCTACGGATAAAAGCAAGGATGGCAAGCGCTAAACCTGGTCACAAGTCACACTTATACGGGTATATAGAAAATGCTATATACTGTATACAGTGTGTGTTGTGGCAGGGGGTGTAGGGGTGATCAGGGGGGGGATCAGGGGGTTAAATCTTTATTGGGCGGGTGGCGGGGACCCTAAACCTCCTTTGGACAGAAACTTAGTCGCCTGCGCTAATTCTGATCACAATCACACTAATACAAAAATACAAAAACACAGTATATTACGTTTGTATTAGTGTTGAATGTGATGGGGTAGAGGTTAACTGGCGGTGATCAGGGGGGGATCAGGGGGGATCAGGGGGTTAAATCTTTATTTGGGGGGGTGGCAGGTAATTTAAGTGGAAAAGGGGGGGCCGCAAGCGCTACACCTGACCACAAATCACACTTATACGGGTATATAGCAAAATGCTATATACTGTATACGGTGTGTGTTGTGGCAGGGGGTGTAGGGGTGATCAGGGGGGGGGTCAGGGGGTTAAATCTTTATTGGAGGGGTGGCGGGGACCCTAAACCTTCTTGGGACAGAAACTTAGTCGCCTGCGCTAATTCTGATCACAATCACACTAATACAAAAATACAAAAACACCGTATATTACGTTTGTATTAGTGTTGAATGTGACAGCGGGGTAGGGGTTAACTGGCGGTGATCAGGGGGGATCAAGGGGTTAAATCTTTATTGGGGGGGTTGGGGGTAATTTAAGTGGAAAAGGGGGGGTCGCAAGCGCTACACCTGACCACAAATCACACGTATACAGGTATATAGGAAAATGCTATATGCTGTATACAGTGTGTGTTGTGTCAGGGGCTGTAGGGGTTAATTGGGGGGGGGGGGCGATCGGGGGGTAAATGTGCCTATCTAGCTGTGTGTGGGTGTGCTTGGTGCAGTTACTCACAGTTAGATGTGCTCTCCTCTCACGCTGGATCCAAAAAGGACGATGTGAGGGGAGGGCACATCTTCTCTAAGCATGTGTTTACATTTCACGGGCTTAGAGTGTCACTTGATTGGGCAGGACCGATCAACAGGTCCAGACCAAAAATGATTGGCCTGGACCTGATGACTGATCGGTTCTGAACCCAATCGAGTCATCGGCGGGACCGCGGGATCGCGCGCGCCAGAGCGGCGAAGGCTAGTGACGTAAATATACGTCACTTTGCCTGGCCGGGGCTGACCGCCGCAGTATATTTACTTGCGGCGGTCGACAAGTGGTTAATGTGCATGAAGAAGCCAAGGAAAGATGGAAAAATCTCCAAAAGGCTTCAAATTACAGATTAGATATTCTTATAATATGTCAACAAAAGTTAGATCTTATTTCCATCATTTACACTTTCAAAATATCAGAAAACAAAAAAATGGTGTCTGCAAAAGTTTGGGCACCCTGCAGAATTTATAGCATGCACTGCCCCCTTTCCAAGGCTGAGACCTGCCAGTGTCATGGATTGTTCTCAATCATCGTCTGGGAAGACCAGATGATGTCAATCTCAAAGGTTTTAAATGGCCAGACTCATCTGACCTTGCCCCAGCAATCAGCACCATGGGATCTTCTAAGCAGTTGTCTAGAAAACTGAAACTGAAAATAGTTGACGCTCACAAAGCTGGAGAAGGCTATAAGAAGATAGCAAAGCATTTTCAGATGTCAATATCCTCTGTTCGGAATGTAATTAAGAAATGGCAATCATCGGGAACAGTGGATGGTAAAGCAAGATCTGGAAGACCAAGAAAAATATCAGACAGAACAGCTAGCAGGATTGTGAGAAAAACAATTCAAAACCCACGTTTGACTGCACAATCCCTCCAGAAAGATCTGGCAGACACTGGAGTTGTGGTACACTATTCCACTATAAAGAGATACTTGTACAAATATGGTCTTCATGGAAGAGTCATCAGAAGAAAACCTCTTCTACGTCCCCACCACAAAAATCTGATTTTGAACTTTGCAAATGAACATATAGACAAGCCTGATGAAACAAGTTCTGTGGACCGATGAGGTTAAAATTGAACTTGTTGGCCGGAATGAGCAACGGTACAATTGGAGAAGAAGGGGCACAGAATTTAATGAAAATAACCTCTGTCCAACTGTTAAGCATGGGGGTGGATCAATCATGCTTTGGGGTTGTATTGCAGCCAGTGGCACAGGGAACATCTCACGAGTAGAAGTAAAAATTGATTCAATAAAAGTTCAGCAAATTTTGGATGGTAACTTGATGCCATCTGTGAAAAAGCTGAAGTTAAAGAGAGGATGGCTTCTACAAATGGATAATGATCCTAAACACACCTCGAAATCCACGGGATATTACATCAAGAGGCATAAACTGAAGGTTTTGCCATGGCCTTCACAATCTCCTGACCTCAACATAATTGAAAATCTATGGATAGACCTTAAAAGAGCAGTGCATGACAGACAGCCCAGAAATCTCAAAGAACTGGAAGACATTTGAAAGGAAGAATGGGCAAAGATACCTCAAACAAGAATTGAAAGACTCTTGTCTGGCTACAAAAAGCGTTTACAAGCTGTTATACTTGCCAAAGGGGGCAGTACAAGATATTAACTCTGCAGGGTGCCCATACTTTTGCAGACGCCATTTTTTTGTTTTCTGTTATTTTGAAAGTGTAAATGATGAAAATAAAATCTAACTTTTGTTGACATATTATAAGAATGTCTAATCTGTAATTTGATGCCTTTTGGAGATGTTTCCATCTTTCCTTGGCTTCTTTATGCACATTAATACAAATTTTTACCTGGGGTGCCCAAACTTTCGATCCCCACTGTATATATATATATATATATATATATATATATATATACACAGCATCTCACAAAAGTGAGTAAACCCCTCACATTTTTGTAAATATTTTATTATATATTTTCCTGTGACAACACTGAAGAATTGACACTTTGCTACAATGTAAAGTAGTACATCTTGTATAACAGTCTAAATTTGGTGTCCTCTTAAAATAACTCAGCACACAGCCATTATTGTCTGAACTGCTGGCAACAAAAGTGAGTACACCTCTAAGTCAAAATGTCCAAATTGGGCCCAAGTGTCAATATTTTGTGTGACCACCAATATTTTCCAGCACTGCCTTAACTCTCTTGGGCATGGAGTTCACCAGAGTTTCACAGGTTGCCACTGGAGTCCTCTTCCACTCCTCCATGCTGACCTTTCGGAGCTGGTGGATGTTAAAGACGCTCTTCCACCTTCCATTTGAGGATGCCCCACAGATGCTCTATAGGGTTTAGGTCTGGAGACATGTTTGGAAAGGCCATCACCTTTACCCTCAGCTTCTTTGAGGTGTGTTTGGGGTAGTTATCATGTTGGAATACCCCCCTGCTGCCCAGTCTCCGAAGGGAGGGGGGTCATGCTCTGCTTCAGTATGTCACAGTACATGCATTTATGGTTCCCTCAGTGAACTGTAGCTCCCCAGTGCCAGCAGCACTCATGCAGCCCCTGACCATGACGCTCCCACCACCATGCTTGACTGTAGGCAAGACACACTTGCCTTTATACTCCTCACCTGGTTCCCGCCATATTCGCTTGACACCATCTGAACCAAATAAATTTATCTTGGTCTCATCAGAATACAGGACATGGTTCAAGTAATCTATGTCCTTAGTTTGCTTGTCTTCAGCAAACTGTTTGCAGGCTTTCTTGTGCATCATCTTTAGAAGAGTCTTTCTTCTGTGACAACAGCCATGCAGACCAATTTGATGCAGTGTGCAGCGTATGGTCTGAGCACTGACAGGCTGACCCCCCCACCCCTTCAACCTCTGCAGTAATGCTGACAGCACCCATACATCTATTTCCCAAATACAACCTCTGGATATGATGCTGAGCCCATGCACTCAACCTCTTTGGTCAATCATGGCGAGGCCTGTTCTGATTGTAACCTGTCCTGTTAAACTGCTGTATGGTCTTGGCCACCATGCTGCAGCTCAGTTTCAGGGTCTTGGCAATCTTCTTATAGCCTAGGCCATCTTTATGTAGAGCAACAATTCTTTTTTCAGATCCTCAGAGAGTTCTTTGCCATGAGGTGCCATGTTGAACTTCCAGTGACCGATATGAGAAAGTGAGAGCGATAACACCAAATTGAACACACCTGCTCCCCATTCATACCTGAGACCTTGTAACAGTAATGAGTCACATGACATTGGGGAGGGAAAATGGCTAACTGGGCCCAATTTGGACATTTTCACTTAGGGGTGTACTCACTTTTATTGCCAGTGGTTTAGACATTAATGACTGTGTGTTGAGCTATTTTGAGGGGACAGCAAATTTACACTGTTATACAAGCTGTACACTCACTACTTTACATTGTAGCAAAGTGTCATTTCTTCAGTGTTGTCACATGAAAAGATATAATAAAATATTTACAAAAATGTAAGGGGTGTACTCACTTTTGTGAGATACTGTTTATATATATATATATATATATATATATATATATATATATATATATATATATATAAACAAACTAAAAGAAACATTTCAAATTGTCATTTTGGCATGTAATTAGTCATTTTTGTATAGTTGTTATAAATATAACATATACAATCTGGATATTTATATTTTAATTACACTGTTTAATGACCAACAGGATTAAACTGAGCAACTGTTTTCATGGATCTTGTCTTTTTATCTAAATTGATTTCCTTGGAAAGATATCATGGGAAATAACGTGGTAGTTTGATGTCATTACAAACTAATAAATTTTAACCTAAATCACCTAATTAAAGGACTGCTATTGTTTTTTTTTTTTCCAGTAAATGAGATACATATAATATACCCTATTCTCAAAAGGTAATATTTCATTATAATGCCCCTTTAACCATTTTGGCAGCCAGATCAGGTAATTACAACAGCAGTTGAATTACCCATGTGAAGCTAGCTTAAAGCAATTGGTGCACTATATTAAGCTGATTAATATTCATGTTTTAGAAATATTTTGCTCATATATTATAAAGCAGTAAATATCTAGAGAGTGTGGGACTATGTTTTAGATTCCCCATCAACTGGGAAAAGGCATACAACGTTAGTGATTAAACATGTAATTAAAGTTTAGCATGACAACACTTTTCAGCTGGGTCTACATGGCGAAATAGCTAATTCCATTACCTAGTTAGTTGATTAATGCTCGAAGGATGGGAAAGTCACGGGAGGTTATGGTAATGAATACCATCCTAACCTCATTTATTATACTGAGAATTGTTTTGCAATTCACATAATCACCCTCAATAATGACACACTTAAAATTATGGAGACTGCAGGGATAAAATAATACATAGCTGTTTGATTCAAAATAAAGCTACTATTTAGTTAGTATAACATTTTTTTGTTTTTAATCCATCCACATTCTATAACTAAATATATTGTGGCAGAGTCTGGGCAAAGGCAATAAGGAAGTTAAGGGATATATGTCACCCAGAATACAGAAGTGACAATTGTAGGCTCCAAGGAAACCTGGTCAGGATACCAAACTCAT
Source organism: Pelophylax lessonae (assembly GCF_965119305.1). NCBI lineage: Eukaryota > Metazoa > Chordata > Amphibia > Anura > Ranidae > Pelophylax > Pelophylax lessonae. Next base: position 195,505,530 of record NC_138769.1, read on the forward strand.
TATAGAAGAGTTGGGAAGTCTCACAGGATGTGGCTGTTCCAAGGTGTTTAAAATCTTTGAGGATGAAAAACGTACAGACTTGGGTTGATTTACTGAAACTGGAGAGTGCAAAATCTAGTGCAGCACTTCATAGAAACCAATCAGCTTCCATTTTTTTGACAAAATTTAATTGAAGTTAAAAGCTAATTGGATTGCACAGCTCTACCAAATTCAGCACGCTACAGTTTTAGTAGGTTAACCCTACTGTTTCTTGTTCAAGAGCATTTGGAGAACTCTCCCATCAGACTGTGAGTTGTTTAGGTTGACTAAAAATGTATAAACTCTGGGGGCACACCAGGAGGTGCGTTCAAGCACACACACATGTTTTTGTGCGTTCCTGCACATTGCGTTTTTCAATGGGTTTCCCTGTGAGCAGAGTGGAAAGTTTGTCCACGTACTGGGGGTATGGGTGTTGCCTTAATCCCTAAACTAAATTTGTTCACGAAGAAACCCTCTATTTTGTGGGACTTTATGGCACCCAGTTTCAAATGAATGTCATCCAAATGGATATGATATAAAATTGATATTTATTTTACAATAACCATATAGGTATCAATATAAGTGTATAGAACACATATTGAACAGACATATTGTGATACATAACATAAATGAAAAATAAAAATGCAAAAATGTTGGACTACTTATTGGAGTGGTATATAGTTCCAACGCGTTTTGATAGCAATACATATAGATATCTTTATCAGGGGATTAATACGCCACTCCTGAAAGGCATAATAATCAGTCAATATGATTTCAAAATTACATAAAAAATATATACATGAAAAAACCCTTTCTTCGAATGTTGAGAGGTAGGAGCTGAGGGATGGTGGAAACCAGAAGCTCTACGAGCATCCAGATCACATACAGGACTTCCTTCTTCAAAGAAGATAGGGGTTGCTAGGATACAGGGACTCTTTGGAGCAGCGAGACCCGGAAGCTGGATTCACCAGAAGCGACGAGCTCACGCCCGCACGTACTGCGTCATGCCATATGGCACATGCTGTAGTGTTCCGGTACCTTTGGTACCCTAAATTACTCTTTTCACAAGTGTATGCACCCCACCATTCTCTTTTGGAAAGGTGCGCATACACCTTTAAGACTGAAGCTCAGCGCCGGACTAGATGGCTATTTAAATCGCCGGTTCTCACTCACATGTGTTCGTTCAAACACCCTTACCTGGATGCTAACTTGGCTTGAAGCTTTCGTGCTTGCAAGCATACCTCGCTGACGGAACCTCGCTGCGCTGATCCCTGCACCCCGCTTCCGGATCATCCGCTCCTCCTGAACCAACCTTCGGCTGTATTGCTATTAGTGCTAAATACCCCGCAGGGGAACCCTCTATAAACTTATACTAAGCTTACACTATCTAGCTCTGCATAGTAAAGACTATTTATCACATCTGCATATCTAGATTGCTAGCTCTTAAGACTACTGCTACTTATTCCTGCACTGGGTTGATCTCTCTTGTATGTCCACCTGCTACTCTGTCATCTGCTACCATACATGATTGCTAAACCTACCTGCATCCATCTGCTACTGTCTTACCTTCAAGTGTCTGTCACCTACCACCTCCACTCAACCTGTCTCTTAAATCTTCATCACTGTGTTACTACATACATAAAGTCACTCTAGGAACCAGCTTGTTGAGTGTGTGTATTTACTAGCTGAATTAAGACCTTCCACACATGATGAGTCATTGAGGTTGGGAATGGTATCTCAGCATCTCTCTTACATGACTACTGAAGTGGAATATTTCTGCAGCTGAAAATCCACACCATACATGAAACGCAGGAGCGTTACACATGCGCAGTATACTTAGGGAGACGCCGGGAGCCACGGGGAGATAGACATTCATCTCCTCCACGATTCAAGGGAGGACACAATTGCAGTATCCTTGGGTTAATTCTGCTTAATCTGCACCAAACAGGAACAAGTAAGTAACTTTGGATGAGAGAGGAGTCTCCCCCTTTTTTTTTTTTGGAGGGGTTTGGGGGTGTTTGGGAAATGCTTGAAACTGGATGGGATTTAAAGTCTTCTCCTTCACCTATTCCTTCGTAGATATTTTAGGGGACCGATCCCTGGGATATATACATTATCCCACAGGGCACAGAAACAGCGGGATCAGTATATTGTGGATTTTTCCCCCGGCCTCCTCTTCCTCCCTCCTTTCCTCCTTGGAGGTAAGATATGGAAATATAATGGGAAATAACAATGTACCATATATACTATATACTTAGGAAGTCCCCCTTATTCCTCCTTTCTCCTTTTCTCATCATAAATTTGTACAGGTATATAAAATGGACCTTATATCCAGTGGAGGTATATCTCGTAGTTTACATAAAGACGTCTAGTGACGTCTACCATCTTTCTGATTCCTCTCACCCTCTTTTCTTTTTCTTGGTGGAAAACAGACGCTTTGTTTTGATCTTATAGAGGTAAGTCATAAAGGTCTCTATGAGCAATCAGTAATTTATTGGTGATGATATATATAGACATATATACATGCATGTAGGTTTAGATGTGTGTATTTATTCTCTCAGGTTGAGAACTTACATCTTTGTGGCAGCAATGATCTTGGGGAGATCTATACGACTTGGCTTAAAGGTATGTTACAGGGTAGACACCGGGGATGTTGAAGTGCACTCTGCATATGTATAGATTTTTTCATGTATATATTTTTTATGTAATTTTGAAATCATATTGACTGATTATTATGCCTTTCAGGAGTGGCGTATTAATTCCCTGATTAAGATATCTATATGTATTGCTATCGAAACGCATCGGAACTATATACCACTGTAATAAGTAGTCCAACATTTTTGCATCTTTATTTTTCATTTATATTATGTATCACAATATGTCTGTTCAAAATGTGTTCTATACACTTATATTGATACCTATATGGTTATTGTAAAATAAATATAAATTTTATATCATATCCGTTTGGATGACATTCAATTGAAACTGGTTGCCATAAAGTCCCACAAAATAGAGCGTTTCTTTGTGAACATCCCTATGAGCAGAGTTGCCTTCTAGCTGTATAAATACAGTATGTGGGTAGTATGTACTGACATGACAAGGCAGTAGACAGTGGTAGGGTGGTCAGTGAGTGGTATGATAGCAGCAGTCAGCAGATTCTCTGGCAGAAAGTGTCCATTGTGCGGCTTCCAGTGACACCATGGCAGTGTAGAATCCAGCCTCCTGCTCTGGGCTCCTAGAGCTCCTCCTACAGGATAGGTGGGTGCCAGTCCAGGCGGAGCTGTCCGAGGAGACTCCCAGCCTCACCTTGGAGCAGGAACAAGTGGCGATAAACTGGCTCAGCAGTGGCCCCCGAAGCAGACACCCCTTGCAGTGGACCTCTCTGGTGCTCCAGTTTCCCCCTGGAAAAGCTCTGACTGTGGAACTGAGTTGGGTCTGGTCGTTCCGGGAGCCTGCTACCCACTGCACATCCTGGAGCTGTTGTGGCCACCTATCAGTGACCATCAGTGCAGCATAGCAGTTAACATCAGTACAGACTCATCAATGCCTACCAGTGCAGCCCCATCAGTGCAGCCTCCTCAGAGCCTATCAGTGCCCATCAGTGCAACTTCTTCAGTGCCTATCAGTGTAGCATCATCAGTGCAGCCTATCAGTGCCCTTCAGTGCAGCTTCATTAGTGCAGCCTATCAGTGCCAATCAGTACAGCCTATCACTGCCCATCGGTGCAGCTTATCAGTGCTCATCAGTGAAGCTTATCAATGTCCATCATTGCAGCTTATCAGTGCCCATCAGTGCAGCCCCATCAGGGCAGCCTCATCAGTGCAGTCTATCAGTGCCCATCAGTGCAGCAATATTTTGTGCTAGTGAGTGCAAAATCTTTCGGCTGCAGAAGCTAATGAATGGAACGTGATTGCCATGACAACTTACAATGAGAAAAGTGTTTTTCAGCCATTAAACTAATTTCCTGCATGCTGGCACTTTTGTATTACCCTTTCTTTACATATTAAGGCAGGACTATTTGATTAATTAACCCCTTCATGACCAGGGTTTATGGAAACTTGGATGTCCAGGCCAAATATAGCAGTTTCAGTGTGCCCGGGGTAATCTTAAAATAACTAAATTATATTAAGTGACATAAAAGGCTTTTAATGAACATACTTTTTTTTTTTTTATTATTACAAGCAGAAAAGTGAGCAAAAATGAAAATATTTAGTTTTAGTTGGATTTTTGTAATTTTTATTATGTTTTGTACAATTAACATTTTTACAAAATGAGTACAGGGACACCACATATGTCTAAGTTTTGATACACAGTGTATGTCACTGATGTACGGTCAATAAATTTGTGCATGTTTTTTAGATTTCTAGATATTAAGCATCTTCCAATGCAATGGCTGTAATTCACAAACTGGTCTGAGAACATGTTATTGTATTGCAGCGCCATTGCAAGTCCATAGTTACATAGTTAGTCAGGTTGAAAAAAGTCCATCTAGCTCAACCAATATAAGTAGATAAGATTGTGTTGGTGTAATAAATAACAAATAGTTCTATAAGGTACAAAAGATACACAAAATTTAAAAAAGGCAGTGCATCAATTCAAAGTTAAAATAAAATGATAGCCCTAAAATTATTAGTCTTTAGTGCCATAAGGATTTGGATTTGTATGTGCACCCTGGCTGCATTTATGTATGTATGTATGTGCATGCATATGTGTGTATGTGCATGTGTATGTGTGCATGCGGAGAAGGGATTCTTTTTTTATTTTATAATTTTTATTGATTATTTTATTTTTGCTTTTTTCCCATTTGCTACTATCACAAGGGTACAGATAAGCCCCATATGTAATAGTAATGACAAGCCCTCTTTATGGAGACAAAAGGAGTCTTTAAGACCCCTGATATCCCACCTGTCACTAGCCATAGCAGATTGAAGACAGAGAGCCCTAATCAACCTCTGTACTAGGAATCTATGGTGGGAGTTTGACAGCTTTGACCTGAGAGTACTCAGAGCTAAACACTTCATGGATTACACTAAGCAGAGGAGATCTGAAATGGATATTCTGGACCTCAAAAACCATTTTGCCATTCTGATCATGTCTTCAGCAGTCCATGGGTCATGTTATAGACAGGTAAGCCTAGAGATCAGCAGGCACTGAGGAAAAAGCCTCAATCTGTACACAAGTAGAAGTGGTCGAGTGGCTGTACAGACCCAGATTAATGCTACAATCCACTAAAAAAAAAAAAACAACACAGAAGAAAAAACAAACCATGGCCACTGTAGTTGCCACAAAGTTATATTTTATCCTTTTTTGCACTGCTGTAATGGTAGTGGCAGTGAATTGATTAAAAAGCCCAGAATTTGATATGAGTGGCTGCCAATAAAATTCTACAGTCAACCCACAGCAGTCTGCAGATCTCGCCAGGATTACAGAGCGGTCACTAGAAAGTGGTGCAACTGCAAACGTTTAACATATATATATGTTCTATCAGCACTGGGCACTTGCTAGGAGAATGCACATAGTGAACATGAAGGGGTTAACTAAAGAACCTGATAATCCTAACACAATAAGATTGATTTACAAAAACTGGAGAGTGCAAAATCTAGTGCAGCTGTGCATAGAAACCAATCAGCTTCCAGTTGTTTTGTTTTTTGTTGAACAAATTGAAGTCAGAAGCTAATTGGCTATCAAGCATTGCTGCACCATATTTTGTACTCTCCAGTTTTAGTAAATCAACCCCATTAAGTCTTGTAAATATTCACTTCAATTATCTATTCATGTGCGGATGAAATAAGTAAACAGGAATTTACTTTTCACGTGATTGAATGAATGGAGTGAATATTTACACGATTGTGTGAAGGTTATCAAATCCGCTAAAAAAAAATCAATCCACTTATGTTATCCATTTGAAGAATACATATGGGTAAGATACCATCTGATATTTTTTGTGAACTTACCTGTATATTTATCTAGCTTAAGTGTGCTGCAAAGGTGTGCCTGGACTGATAAGCTGAAATCCCTGTCTGATTCCTTTGCCATTTGACCCCAATCTTTCCCAATACCGATATATCCAACCAGTATAGATAACCAGCTAAATATTAATAATCATACCAATGAGAGTTGAAAAGCCTGTGTTTATGACTTATCTCTGAAACATATATATGTATTTGACACAGCCAGATTGGCTCATTACATACACAAGCTCTGCTTCCTGCTTAGAATCGCGGCACAAGAAACATGCTTAACTGCTCCATACCAATATAATTCTATTGGTCAGATCCAACCTGAGTGAGTAGCAATTTTCTCTAAGGAAAAATTTAATGGCAATACTATGTAGGTCTGAAATGCTGGCTGTCTCGTTATCATGCTGGGATTCCAGTTTATTATAGGATACAGGAGTGTGCAAAAATACTAATTGCATTGCAAATTCTGAATACTTCCGTTTGCTTAGAGATAATATTTGGTGATAATTAAATAATTAAAGTGAATTTCCACTTTTGCAGCCAAATTGGGATTATACCTCCTTTATATTTGTTACATGTCCCTGTTCACATAGAATAACTTAAAAAATAAAATTTGCAGATTACCCTCCAGCAAGAAAAAATCCTAGGTTGTTCTCTTTGTTCATGAGGGGGCTGGACAGCTGTGTTTGCGATAAATAGCCTTGTCTGTACTGTGTAGATTTTAACACTGTCTGTCCTAAAAAAAGGGTTAAATACGTAGAGGCTGGGCTTCTTGCATCGCATGTTAATGAGGACAGACTTGGAAAAGGCATACTCTAACATTGTTCAAACAATTTGCAGTCAGCCATGACATCCTTCAATTGAAAAGCAAGGGGGATAAATGAAGGTTTGTGAAAAACAGCTGGTCCCTAGTTTGAAATACTTACCCACCAGTCTGCTAACAAAACAAAATAAACCTGTCTAACAATATAGGTTAAAAACAGGAGTTTAGTTAACATACATTTGCAAATGCATGCGGAAGCTGCAAAGCCAACAACAAGGCATCCTGCGTATCTTGCAGAACCTAACACTAAATAACACTGCTCAACCTGAGTGTCTAAGTGTCTTCACAAAAGGAAGGACATGCTGCTAATAGATGGATTGGACATCCTTCTTCTGAGGGCTTACCAATCCAGAGAGTACTGAAAACCAATCTTCTCATCTCTGACTTTACTACCCCCAAACAACTCACCCTGCATGGGTGAGAACCCCTGAGGAATAGCAATGTCTCTTGAGCTCTCCCTCAACTCACAACCCAAATAGTAGAAAAATATACCTGCCGTCTAGGACACACTCCTGTGTATCCTCTAAATAACACTCTAACTACATTACTTTTATTATAATTTGTTACTTACAGAGTAACAAAATAATTACATTGTTTCTATCATGTTTTGTATTTTTTTTCTACCCCTTTTTTATTTTTGCTCCCCCTATCCTTATTTCTTTCCACACCCCCCTCCCCCCCCTTTGCATGTCCCTTCCTCCTGTTCACTATTCCTTCACATCATTCCCTTCCCTCCATTGCCTTAGTAACATATTTTTTAACCACTTCAGTCCAGAATGTTTTACCCCCTTAACGACAAGGCCATTTTTTTGCGATATGTCACTGTGTTATTTTACCTAACAATTGCACGGACGTGGGACGCTGTACCCCAAAAAAATGTACGTCCTTGTTTTCCCACAAATAGAGCTTTCTTTTGGTGGTATTTGATCATACTGTATCTGCGGTTTTTATTTTAAGTGACACTTTCTGGGGACCAGTGACACCAATACAGTGATCAGTGCTAAAAAAATACACTGTCACTGTATAAATGAGACTGACAGGGAAGAGGTTAACATCAGAGGCAATCAAAGGGTTAAGTTTGTTCCGAGGGAGTGATTACTAACTGTGGGGGTTGGCCTAACTTGAGGAAGACAGATATCTCCATCTTCCTCTATGACAGAACGGCAGTCTGCTTTGTTTACATAGGCAGACCGATGTTCTGCCTTTCCTCCAAATGATAGGCAGCTCCGGGCGAACATTGTATCTGCTGTATCCGCTGATTGGCTCCCGCTGTATCCAATCACAGCGGGAGTGGGTCATCTCGGCAGTGCACGCTCGCACCCCAGACCCAGAACGTGAGCCAACGTACAGGTACATCGGTTCGTGCAGTAGAGCCGCCCTGCCACAGTAAATCTGAGTGGGGCAGTCCTCAAGTGGTTAAAGTGCTTTTCTAGACAGATATAAAAAAACAGTAATTAAGATGGATTTGTTTATTAATACATCAATTGTATTTTTTACATGCAAGAAGTGCAATTACCTAAACACCACATGCACATACAAGGCCAAATTTTTAGACAGGAGTCAATAAACCTACCAGTAGGGATGAGCCAGCAGTTTGGTCTGAATCCCTTTGCCCACTGTTTGGTGGGAACCAAAAATCATACATAAAAGTGGCATTTCTATGGTTTCTATACAAGACATAATCCCCAGCCGCACCCCCCCCCCCCACACTGTCCTGGCTATCCAGGCTGCATGCCCAGATTAAGGGTTTCTTATGGATTTCCTGGTTTACCTCATCTATTTTTCCACTTTTGTATTTTTGCATAAGGTGCCCCCCCTTAAAATCTATAACAGTCCTAAAGGGTCTGGTATACATTTGGGGGGGGTGCCATTTGCAATTCTTTTTTTTTTTTTTTTGTGTGCAGAATGTGTTATAGAAAAGTAGGATCTAAAAAGATAAAACAGTGACATGGTTTAAATTGCAGTAAATAAAACATTATTGCTGGTTTCTTAAAAAACAATTCACCCACAATCACAATACATAATAGATGCCTGTGGGTCAGATGTGTATTTTGGGGGACCTTTGGGGTCTGTGTTTTTTTGTGGGTAAAGGAAGCCAAGGGGAAAACGTAATTTGCTGGCAATGTAAACCTCTTTATTTTCTTTGTAAGTTGTCTTACTTTAAACAAAAATTGCTGTTCTCCACAATTTTTTTTTTGTTTGCATTTCTACCTGTTCCCCAGGGCAGTGCCAACCCCTAGGCTATTTTTTTGATACCCCAGAAAATTAGCATTTTGATTTTGACAGATTTGGCTTCTATTCATTTCAGTGGGGTTCAGAATCTGAACTTTGGAATGCTGAGCTCTGTTTGAATCAGACTCAGAGCAGTTCAGTTCATCACTACTCACCAGCTTGTTATTAGACTGTGGGAAGAAGCCAGAGTATCCAAAGGAAACCAATCTAAGCACAGGGAGAACATGCATGAAACCCATACAAGTAGTGACCTGGTTGGGAATCAAATTAAGGACCCTAAGTGCTGCAAGACACGCATGTTACCTACAAGCCATTGTGCTTTCCATCACTAAATAACAGTTCGACTGTTGGATGGATTGGTCAATGGTCTCACCCAGGATCACTGGTCAGTCTGTATACAAACACCAGTTGACCTGGGACCTGTAATTTTGCAGTGATAATGTGACTGGTCAAGATAGTTGGACAACCGGTTGTGGTGGTGGTTGTTGTGATTGATGCTGCAATATAGCTGGACAACATGATTCATCAAGGATTTAAGTTGGGAAAAATTATTTACAGTTTTAAGGAACTTTTATTAAAGCACTTGCCCATGGTGTGTATATTTATTTCCATTTCTATTTTTTGGGAGGAATGAGAAATAAAGGTACTAATGTACCCCATACTCATTATTCTTTAGTCCCATCCCCGAAAAAACCCACATTTTCTTGGGGACCAGATATGGGAATGAGGCTCTTGTTCCTTAAACATGGGAACAAGGTGCCTTGCAACAATAGAAAGTTCACTGCCCCTCCTTAGAAAATAGAGGCACACTCTCTACATGCTCACTGCCCTCTTTTTCCTAAACACCAAAACAAAAAAGTTAACAAGTCTGTAAGGGCTCTTTCACACGGCCGCTCCGCTTGTCCGCAAATCATCCTATTTTTTTGCGGATGATTTGCGGACATAATGTAAGTCAATGGCATTGCGGATGTCAGCGGAATTCCATCCGCTAACATCCGATTTTCTTCCTTTCAGTTCTGTTCCGTTTTTTGGAACGGAACAGAACCCTATTTTTCCTCCATGTAAAAAACAGAAAGGAAGGAAAATCGGATGTCAGCGGTGTCATCCGCTGACATCCGCAATGCCCATAGACTTACATTATGTCCGCATATCATCCGCAAACGGATGGGATGATATGCAGGCATACGGAGCGGATGACACAAATGTCATCCGCTCCGTGAAAAAAAAAAAGTCCCGCAGCAGACAAGAATAGCGGAGCGGCCGTCTGAAAGAGCCCTTAATCAGGCATGGTCAATATGCTCATGACCATATTTGGTCAATGATATTGCACAGGACTCCTGTCTGGTTTATTTACAAACAGAAGCTAGTGGGGGAGCTATCATTTTAGTGGTGGTAGTTAGACATGTGCAAAATGGAAAAATTTGTTTTGTTTCGTTTTGGATAGATTTGTTGTGATACTAATTTTGTTTTGTTATGTGCACACTTTTGTTTAAGACAAACCACCATACAAATCAGTGGAATGCAGCAGCAGCTTGAATCAGCATGATGCAGGTCAGATAGAGATTAAGGCCCCTTTCACACATACGGTCTGTTTGTCCGTTTTTCATCCATCCGTTGGCGGATGAAAAGTGGACATCAATGCATCTCTTTTTAAAAACAGATGACAACGGATGATCATCCGTTAACATCCATTTTCATCCGCTTCCGGCAATGTCCATCTTTGGAACGGATGAATGCCCAATTTTTCATCCTTCAAAAAAATGGATCGGATGGAAAACGGATTTAAACAAACGGTGATGAAAAAAGTGATGAAAAAACGGATGAAAAAAACGGATGAAAAAACGGATGAAAAACACATGAAAAATGGATGAAAAAACAGATGAAAAACGGATGAAAAACGGGTGCAAAAACAGATGAAAAACTGATACATTTTGACATGACTGAACTGATGAACTGAATGGACCATATGTGTGAAAGGGGCCTAACTGAATGTCAAAAGCACCTGCAATCTCAAACTGATCTCAACCTCTAGCTGAATTTAGCTGAAAAAATGCATTTACCTATCTACACCTACAAAAAGTAGGACAATGAAACTCCAAATTTATAGAATGTAAAATCCCAATCTCTACCACCTCCAGCCTGACCAATTTTATTGATATTTAAAAAAGCTAACCCTAAAAAGTGAATGCTTTCATTGTTCTGGTCATTGTTAGTACAGCATGTATTTATGTTATGATGGTTAACCAACAATGACACAACTGGGAGCTTTTAAAAGCTCTTATAAAAGTAAGACTGGCAGTCTCGCAAATCCACTTTATGTAATGCCAGTAATGAAAAGATATTGCCTGTAAGTGAAATTGCGCTTCATCTGCTTAAAAAACAAATACCTTTGCAAGAACAGCAAAATATTTTTTAGGAAGTGGCATACCGCTATAGAAAAGTTTAAGGATAAAATGTTTGCTATTAAAAGAAAGAAACAGTCTGTGGCTTCATAGGCTTTCTTCTTGAGTTTGAAATCTGCTTGCTAATAGATTGCATACATTTTTATACATATATATATATATATATATATATATATATATATATATATATATATATATATATATATATATATATATATATAGAGTAAGATGTCTTAATGGACCTTGCTTTGTGCACTGGTTCGAATCATTCGGTGGAGGGGGGATTATGGTGTGGGGTTGTTTTTCAGGGATTGGGCTTGACCCCTTAGTTCCAGTAAAGGGAACTCCTAATCCCTCAGCATATCAAGACATTTTGGACAGTTTCATGCTCCCAACTTTGTGGGATGGCCCCTTCCTGTTCCAACATGACTGCGAGTCCTGACCTCCACCTGATAGAACACCTTTGGGAGGAATTAGAGTGTAGATTGCGAGCCAGGCATTCTTGTTTAACATCAGTGCATGACCTCACAATTGTATTTCTGGAAGAATGGTCAAACATTCCCATGGACACACTCCTAAACCTTGTGAACAGCCTTCCCAGAAGAGTCATTAAAGCTACAAAGGGTGGGCCAATTTAATATTGAACCCTATATATTAGGACTGGGATGCCATTGAAGTTAATGTGAGTGTATATATACACGCACATGAACTTTTGTGTACACACAAATATATATATATATATATATATATATATATATATATATACACACTGCTCAAAAAAATTAGGGGAATACTTTTTAATTAGAGTATAGCATCAAGTCAATTAAACTTTTGGGATATTGCTCTGGTAAGTTAAGTAGCAATGAGACAACCTCCAAAACAGGAATAGTTTTAGAGGTGGAGGTACTGACATTTTTTTTCCCTACTCACATTTTTTTACTGTTTTTCACTAGTTTTGCATTTGGTTAGGGTCAGTGTCACTATTGGTAGCATGAGGCAACACCTGGAAGCTATAGAGGTTGCACAGGCAGTACAACTACTCCAGGATGGCACATCAATACGTGCCATTGCCAGAAGCTTTACTGTGTCTCCCAGCACATTCTCAAGAGCATGGAGAAGATTCCAAGAGACAGGCAGTTACTCTAGGAAAGCTGGACAGAGCCGTAGAAGGTCCTTAACCCATCAATAGAACAGGTATCTGCTACTTTGAGCAAAGAGGAACAGGATGAGCATTGCCTGAGCCCTTCAAAATGACCTCCAGCAGGCCACTGGTATGAATGTCTCTAAACAAACAATCAGAAACAGACTTCATAAGGGTGGTTTGAGGGCCTGAAATCCTCTAGTGGGCCCTGTGCTTACTGCCCAGCACTGTGGAGCTTCATTGGCATATGCCATTGAACACCAAAATTGTCAGGTCTGCCACTGGTGCCCTGTGCTTTTCACAGATGAGAGAAGGTTTACCCTGAGCACATGTGACAGATGTGAAAGGGTCTTAAGAAGCCTTGAAGAATGTTATGCTGCCTTTAACATTGTTCAGCATGACCGGTTTGGTGGTGGGTCAGTTATGGTCTGGGGAGGCATATCCATGGATGGACGCACAGACCTCTACAGGCTAAACAATGGCACCCTGACTGCCATTAGGCAATCCTTGGACCCATTGTCAGACCCTATGCTGGTGCAGTGGGTCCTGGGTTTCTCCTGGTGCATTGCAATGCCCAGCCTCATGTGGCAAGAATATGCAACCAGTTCCTGGAGGATGAAGGAAATAATACCATTAAGTGGCAACTACACTCGCCTTACCTAATTTCAATAGAACACCTCTGGGACATTATGTTTCAGTCCATCCTGTTGGTGATTTCTCTTTATATTCACCCTAGATACCTTAAATGTATACTCAAAAGTTAAGTCCCTGACTTACTAGCAACGTCTAGTCTGTTCTATGCAAAAAAAGGCAGAGCTCTGGAGAATGTTTTATCCTGTTAAAGAAGACACGTGCAACCACTGCTCAGTCTAAAACATTCTTAACTTTATTTGCAAAGCGGGGTAACTATTATACACAGTATTGAACAGGAAATACAGTTGGGAGGGGGAGTGGATACTCTCAGGAAGAGTCAAGTTCTCACAAAAGTTGAACAATGGGTTAATACAGAATGTTCGTTAGAAATTGCAAAATACGCCTTGTCTAGACCCTATAGCTCAACTTAGAATAAAAGGAAGCAGAATGTGTTAGGTACAAAGGAAGTGGGGATGTATCTTTATCTTGAAGTGTCAGAACATATCGGGTGATTTACTTAGGTCATTGTTCGTGTTAACTGAAGACTTAAAGTAACCTTAGGCTGAATTAAGTCATTATAAGTCAAGGCTACATTTAAAATGGTGTGACACAGGTCAAGCATTAGAAAATGGTTGCCAGCAACTAGAGAAAGGTTCTGTCATTCTCCTTCAATCCCCTCTAAAAAATCATAATTACATATGCATGATTTTTCTCCTTATCATTTACACGGTGTCATCAGAGGACACAAGGCCTCTCTGGAAAGGAATAGCAGGTTAGGCGACAATGTCCTTTGTTTCCTTAGTATAATCAAATAAGGACCTAAACCTGCCCACCTAAACGGTAGACTTAGCTTTCTTAGCTTTATAAAACTTTACATATTCCTGGTAATCAAAAGGGGTTTGGGTTTGTTGGATCAGAACACCTTGTCTAGCTGTTAGAAATGTGTCAACATTTTCAGCATCTCTGTTAAAGTACAAACTTACATAAGATCCCCCTCTGCTAGCTGAGTCTGGGTTCTTTGTGGTTTTAGCGATTAAACACATAATAAGCTTAAAAAATGCATATAAAAATAATAGAAAAAGTAAAATCATCACAATCATCATAGCAATGTCTTTTAACCAGGAAAACACTCCTCCAAAACCAAAACCTCCCATACCTACAAAGGGATCCCAGCTTTTAGCAATGTTACGGGCCTCTTCTTGCAACTTATTGACCTCCTTTCTGTGTTGGGCAATTATGTCATAATAATTTGGCACTTCCAAAGTGGTATTGTATATCCAAGTGCAACATTCATAGTCCTCAGTATGCTCACAGAGGCCAGTCAGGGCAGCACTCATACTTTCTATAGCTAGCTCATGTAATTCTAACTTCTTCCTAATGGCCCTTTGTTCAAGATTCAGCAACTTAATATCATCTGAATTCTTTTCCATTATCTCATCAATGATTCCAGAATAATTATTTAATTTTTTCATCAGATCGATTGACCACCCAGTCCAGGAAGGGAGCCACGCCCACGCGAGGTCTCCCTTGCTGAACAGATCTCTTTTGATTCTATGTCTTAAAGGGTATCTTGGATGTGCACTTGCTTCAAGCATGTGCTCATTGTTGTCATTATCCACAACTCCCATAATTGGGACCACTGAAGCTAAATAACACCACCCTGAGACATGGAGGGGGACCCAGGGGTAACATTCCCTCCCACAACATACATATATACTCTTTCCCAGTGAAAAGGGTCTCTGGGCAATGTATTCTTGTAGGCGTCTATTTTGTACTGCAGTTACAAGGTGGTCCAATATTTGTTGTATGTCTTTAGAGAAATTCTGGTAATTATCCCTTATGGTCTTATTTAAGCTAGGACTTGATATGTCAAACAGGGAACATGAGTCTCCTGGTGGGACTTGGCAGGAAGTAATATTAAGAATTGACTTTTTGCAAATAGAAGGGTTAACACGTGTGTTATTTCCTAGGCTGAAACACCAGTCTGGGAAATGGCTTCTACCATCTACTGGGAAGGTGATATTATTATTACTTGGCACATTAGTTAAAGTAGCAGAGGTTTCATTAAGGAATTGTGTAATGTTCAAAGGGACGGCAATAAGAGGGATGCGGGCTGTTTCTGGATGGAGTTTGCTACATATCCAACATTTCTCAAAACCTAACTTCCTAGCATAAGCATATTTAAATTTTGTTAGTAACATTTCACTATGAAAAGTGGGTGGATTCTCATCTACATCATGCTCAATATTTAATTCTCTCTTTGTTCTATTATGTGTCTCATGTGCAGGGTATGGTCCGCATATACTTCTCATGACACACAAATCTTCAGGGTGATAGATGCAGTTAGTAACAGTCTATACAAGGGAAAACACTGAAAATGGAATCAGGATTATCAGCAGCCACAGTTTGCCTGAGTCCGGTGCAACTGGAAAAGTCATTTTCTACAGGGTCTGGGCGGTCTGCCCCTGTCAGTACCCCCTTTTCTTGACTCTCCTGTTCAAGGTCAGGGCAATTTGCCCCCGTTAGTACCTCTCTTGCTTCTGGATCCTCCTGTTCAAGGTCAGGGCGGTCTGCCCCCGTTAGTACCTCCTTGCATCTGGATCCTCTGGCTCCGGTCCTGTCCGAACCAACTTCACTCTAGTGGCATGGATCCAAGTAGGGCTGAGTTCGGTCAAAACAGCGGTCCTGGTAACTGCTACCACAGTGGTCTCTGGGCCGTAGGCGAAATCCTTTTGTTTCTTTCCTTTGGGCAGCAGCTTCATCACCACTACGTCTCCTTCTCTGAAGGGATGGGTATTTTCCTGTAAAAAGAAAAGAAAAGGTGCGAGCAACTTTTCGTTCCGTTCCACTTGATTCTTAAGTTTCAATTACTCTTTATTTGTGCTATTCATTCTTTCCATTATACCTGAACTCTGCGGATAATAATCTATTTTCAAGATTTTAACTACTTCCTGGCATATTTTGATATGAAAACTGGAGCATGATTAAGCCTAATTCAAGGCAGGCACCCCCATCCAGGAATAATCTCCTGATTGAGAATGCATGCCACCGTGTGGGCATCTCCCTTTTTGTGGTCCTAAAAGCTTCCACTCATCTGCTAAACACGTCCACTATTTGACTAAAAAGAACTTATTTCTTCCCTGCTTTGGGCCTATATGTGAAATCTATTTGTACATGTGTGAATGGGTTTGATGGGTATTGGAGATGCTCATGTGTGGATTGTTTGTTCCTAATACAGGTGATGCACCTAGCAACATATGCTTGCACTAAACTGTCAGTAATACTTCATATGTTCTTTCCCACCCCCTGTGTCCTATTCCATAATACTAGGCAATAAACAGTGGGGCGCTAGCTGCGGGGATACACACAAGAGCTCCCCTCTTTTAGAAAAAGGCGATTCTCAACTTTTTCTAAAACATCACCTAAGTCCTTAAAACCTGTTCTGTAGTAAGTGTTTGTAGCTTCAACAATGTGTGATCTTTTGTCCTGGAGCAGGAAATTAACTACAAAAACATCTTCTGCTCCCTCTATGGCTGCCTATATATCATGTTGTGGTGTAACACAACCTTTAATACCAGTAGCCCATTTTAAAACTGGGGCCTACCTAGGGCAAATGATGTAGCCATCCCTATTACCATCTCACAAGATGCTATGTGCTATGTTTGGAGTCACTTCAGGCATGCCTTTAGGCCTGGACTGCGACCATCTTTGGACAAAAAACTATAGGGCAAAGTTTACCACCATACTCCTGGGCAAGTACACCTGTCATGGTCTTACAATTGTCCCTTGCATAAACACAAAACATTTTTCCATGATTTGGGAGGCCCAGTGCAGGCGCTACAACCATAGCATTTTTCAGATATATAAACGCATTCAACATTACTTGTGACATTTCTGGACCTGTGGTTTGTCTCAAAATGTTATTATAGATAGGAGCAGTCTGGATCCATAACAATTAATGATCCTGTGGGCGGGCAAGACCCACTGTGGGCTGGCAAGACCCACTTCTTATATGACTGACTCTACTATCACCCTCTGTGAGAACAAAACCAAGGTAAACAATACTTTCCTGAAACCACTGTCATAATTCCTGTGACACTTTGTGTCCACATACATGTACATTTCTTCAATAAACTCACTCGCTCTGACTGGCCTCCACAGAGTGACTACATATGTCATATACATATTGTAGCGGGACTGACCCATGAGCAGGTGTCCATCCCCTCTTGCATGGTCTGGAGAACTATAGAGCGGACAATTGAATTGTCTGCTTGGCCCTAAGGCATTTCTACACCAGGTAAGTTACCTGGACTGAAAAATAAGAAACAAAGATGGCTGTGTCTCCTCGTCCAATAGGACGCTTTAAAAAACAAAACACACTACTTAAACCAATCACTGTACAGTGGGTAGCATCGGATGGTATGGCTGTCAGTAGAGATGGCATATCAGATACCACTTGCATGCTATGATCAGATTAAGAACTAAAAAACTTTTTGGCTTAGTGCCAATTTTTCCCAAAACTTTTTTTTTTTTTTTTTTTTTCCGTGCCATTCTAACAAAAATCTGGTCAGAGGTTCCCCTCTTTTAATAGAGGATACACATAAAATATAATTTAAAAACTATAATCAGATAAAAAGTTAATCTGATTTGAAACTTTTGGCTCTGTGCCAACAGGGTCCAATGGTCACACTAATTGCGGTAACTCTTTCTGTCCAAAAATAAATTCCATAATTATAACAGGGATAAAGATATGACATTTGAACGCTTTCTTGGCAAATAGCCAATTTTCTAAATTTTGCAGGAAGGCTCCCCTTCACATAGGAGACCATTTGCCAAATATAATTTTTCATTATCTATAATTCTATAAAAAATAACTTCAAAATATCCTGCCGACAACGGCAATTTATATTTTTTCTTATTTTATTTATTTATTTATTTTTTTAATAAAATAGTGTTTTTATTCATTATTACTACGCTCATACAGGATGGGCACAATTGTATAAATGGCAAAACTTCTAAAAAATTCTATAAAAATAATTGCATATGTGTAGGAATGCTGAGACCGTTCATTTGCAGAAGTGACCCCCCCTCTTTTCCCCTCGTGTAAGGAAATGTAGTAGTTTTAAATGTATCTGACACATAAACATTTTCTGCTTGTCTGACATTACGAAGAAAACTACACCTGCCTTGGAGAATGAAACTGTGGGGTGCAGGTGTGGTCATGGTGTTTGTAAGGTAATATTATTATTATAGGGGGGTCTATGTTGGAAATGTCCTACTCTTTGATTTGCATCTTCTGATAAAGACCTTGAAAATGCACGCTGACAGGCTGTTTTTCTTTAGACAGATCTCTGTTATGACTTTTTGAAAACCTTCCAAGGTTTTAGAAGCCCAATCAGAAACTTGCTGTTTTACAATTAACATGTACTGTGACTTTAAATTAACGGCAAATGTTTGAATTCTAAGACTGTGCTACTCAGCAATGACACTTCACTGCCCAAAAACGCCAAATTCTCACCCGTCTTCTGTCTATAGGCAATCGCTGTGGTCTATATCTACGTATTTAAAGACTTTCACTTCTAATAGCTCTACGTAGCTTTTTTTTCCTATTCTATTGTACTAATACGGGGCATAAATAAACCAATTCTCCCCGCTTTTTCCATGTACTTTACATTACAACTAAACATTTACTAACAAGAGTTACTTGTATCCTAATATCTCTAAGGCTGGCCATACATGTCCGGACAACTCTTTATCGTACAATTTTCTGTTAGATCCACCACAAACCACATAATAAGAGGTCAAAATTAAACATATTCATTTGTATCCAATTAGGCAGACGTTTGTACTACATAGCTGAAGGTAAATTTCAAGAAAACTGCACTGAAAATTGTAAGAAAATTGTATCATGTATGGCCAGCATCAGACCTAAACCTTCAGTATAATTTCACAAAAGCATAAACAAAACATGTCTCTAAGATTTACACATTCACAAAATCATTTAAATGTATCTGGGTCCATAGACCCTCTTTATGGTTAAAAACCCTCCTGAAAAGCCATTTGGTGTATGTATATTACACCTTATACTCCCAGGTATAGTGGCTATCAAGAAGGCTTTCCCACCATTATAGACAAACAAACAATACACATAATAAACATTCATCTTGATTTGTCTGATAACCTACGATCGGTCAGTCAATTTTTACAGTAATAATGAAACTGTCGTTATCAGTGTTATATTAACAGTCAGCAGGCGCAATTTTTACAAGTCATATATAATTATAGACACAGTTTCCATATATGTCAAACCAGCAATATAATACTCCAATACAATATGACAATATTTTCAAATGGCATAACAAAATGAAATAACAAAATAATCACGTGATCAACAGACTTATCTACTTACCAAATAAGTCTTTTAGATCAAACAAACAAATTATCTTATACTCTAAATCTTACAGTTTCTATGCGATAGAAAGATATAAGCAAGAAAAGAGGTAGTTGTTTTCTACACAGAACAGACTGACATCTATTTATTATTCACTAAAGGAACGGGGTTTTCCTAAAACCCCCTGGGCTTCCCTGAAACCCAAAGAAAAAAACTGTCTTTGTTGAAGACAGCTTCAACGCCTCCCAGAGACGTTTTATTTGTCCCTCCCAGAGGAACGGGATTCTTCTCGAGAAAAAATCCCCTGGGCTTCCCAGAAGCCCCGAATATTGTCTTTCCTTATAAATGACAAATCCTGTGTCTCCCAGAGACACTGTCTAGATACGTTCCCAGAACGTATTCAGGTTCAACAACCTAACATATAATATCTTTCCCTGAAAAATATTATTCTGGCTTCCCTGAAGCCTCCTTATATATATATATATTAGTATTCAAGCTTCCCTGAAGCTTCTATATATATATATGTAAAGATCCAGAGCATCTCCCAGAGCTGCTCTATTATCCAACACGCTCCCTGAGCGTTTGGTGTCTATGGCTCAAAGAACGGAACCAGGGCCAAACGGCCAAGTCCCACCGGACAGGCAAACAGATAAAATAAAATATCTCCTTACCCAGACCGGTAAATCCTTGGACCCGTGATGGCCGCTCTCTCTCCGATCCCAGACGTAGCCCCCAATCTGTTGGTGATTTCTCTTTATATTCACCCTAGATACCTTAAATGTATACTCAAAAGTTAAGTCCCTGACTTACTAGCAACGTCTAGTCTGTTCTATGCAAAAAAAGGCAGAGCTCTGGAGAATGTTTTATCCTGTTAAAGAAGACACGTGCAACCACTGCTCAGTCTAAAACATTCTTAACTTTATTTGCAAAGTGGGGTAACTATTATACACAGTATTGAACAGGAAATACAGTTGGGAGGGGGAGTGGATACTCTCAGGAAGAGTCAAGTTCTCACAAAAGTTGAACAATGGGTTAATACAGAATGTTCGTTAGAAATTGCAAAATACGCCTTGTCTAGACCCTATAGCTCAACTTAGAATAAAAGGAAGCAGAATGTGTTAGGTACAAAGGAAGTGGGGATGTATCTTTATCTTGAAGTGTCAGAACTAGTGTTGAGCGAACACGGACTGTATTATTCGTGTTCGTACCGAATAATTGGATTTTTTGTACCCGAACACGGACACGGACACTTTACTGTATGTTCGGGTAAAAATCCGTGTCCGGTCGTTTTATTTCCGGGTTTTGCATGCTTTGGCGCTCTTTTCATGGCGGGCTTTCAACAGCCAATCAACAATCGTTTAACTGGTGTGCCTTAAGCCATCCCAGCCATGCCTGCAAATGTCTCAGTAGCTGTGATTGGCCGTCTGAAGCATGTGACCAAGTCTTTATAAGTTCGAGGCAGCCGCAGCGGCGTCATTATGCTGCTTAGATTCAGGGACAGAGCACACATCAACGTGCTGGCTGCTGATTAGGGAAAGATAGGCAGGAAAAAACCATTTGTGTCCGGATAGAATTGAGGGACAGGTCGGAGTGTTTAGGCAGGGCGAGTTGTAGGCATTTTAGGGATAGAGTCTGCTGAATTATAGGGTCAGTGTCTTCTACAAACTACAATCGATATTGCTGTGTGGGGGGTGGGGTCTGCACTCAATCCTGATCTACGATCTCTTCTCAATCCTGTTAGGGACAGAGTCTGCTGAATTTTAGGGAAACTGTGTTCTACAAACTACAATCGATATTGCTGTGTGGTGTGGGATTGGAGATAGGCAGGTGTCAGTGATCCACATCCATTTTTCTGTGTGTGAGCTGCAGTGAACACAATCTTTTTGGGCTGCAGTGAACACAATCTTTTTGGGCTGCAGTGAACACAATCTTTTTGGGCTGCAGTGAACACAATCTTTTTGGGCTGCAGTGAACACAATCTTTTTGGGCTGCAGTGAACACAATCTTTTTGGGGTGCAGTGAACAAAATCTTTTTGGGGTGCAGTGAACACAATCCTTTTTGGTGTGCAGTGAACACAATCTTTGTGGGGTGCAGTGAACAAAATCCTTTGTGGGGTGCAGTGAACACAATCTTTTTGGGGTGCAGTGAACAAAATCCTTTTTGGGGTGCAGTGAACAACATCCTTTTTGGGGTGCAGTGAACACAATCTTTTTGGGGTGCAGTGAACAAAATCCTTTGTGGGGTGCAGTGAACACAATCTTTTTGGGGTGCAGTGAAAACAATCTTTTTGGGGTGGAGTGAACAACATCCTTTTTGGGGTGCAGTGAACAAAATCCTTTTTGGGGTGCAGTGAACAAAATCATTTTTGGGGTGCAGTGAACACAATCTTTTTGGGGTGCAGTGAACACAATCTTTGTGGGGTGCAGTGAACACAATCTTTTTGGGGTGGAGTGAACAACATCCTTTTTGGGGTGCAGTGAACAACATCCTTTTTGGGGTGCAGTGAACACAATCTTTTTGGGGTGCAGTGAACACAATCTTTGTGGGGTACAGTGAACAGAATCTTTGTGGGGTGCAGTGAACACAATCTTTGGGGGGTACAGTGAACACAATCTTTGTGAGGTGCAGTGAACACAATCTTTGTGGGGTGCAGTGAACACAATCATTGTGGGGTGCAGTGAACTCAATCTTTGTGGGGTACAGTGAACACAATCTCATACTTCTGAAGGTTTGAGGGTGCTGCCTGTTCCATACTCCCCCTACTCCTCATCTAGCCTTTTAGGGGTACAAACAATAGTAATTGGGGCCTAGTGTGGTTGTGTACGTGTGATATACATACACTTTTTTGGGATCATATTTTCTATTCCGCTATTTAATCAAAAACCTTTGGGGATCAGTTAAATTGGGGGATAGTCTGTGTTGGTACGTGTGAGAGAGATCCACCTTTCCAAGTTGTTGGGGTTCATCTCATACTTCTGAAGGTTTGAGGGTGCTGCCTGTTCCATACTCCCCCTACTCCTAGCCTTTTAGGGGTACAAACAATAGTAATTGGGGCCTAGTGTGGTTGTGTACGTGTGATATACATACACTTTTTTGGGATCATATTTTCTATTCCGCTATTTAATCAAAAACCTTTGGGGATCAGTTAAATTGGGGGATAGTCTGTGTTGGTACGTGTGAGAGAGATCCACCTTTCCAAGTTGTTGGGGTTCATCTCATACTTCTGAAGGTTTGAGGGTGCTGCCTGTTCCATACTCCCCCTACTCCTAGCCTTTTAGGGGTACAAACAATAGTAATTGGGGCCTAGTGTGGTTGTGTACGTGTGATATACATACACTTTTTTGGGATCATATTTTCTATTCCGCTATTTAATCAAAAACCTTTGGGGATCAGTTAAATTGGGGGATAGTCTGTGTTGGTACGTGTGAGAGAGATCCACCTTTCCAAGTTGTTGGGGTTCATCTCATACTTCTGAAGGTTTGAGGGTGCTGCCTGTTCCATACTCCCCCTACTCCTAGCCTTTTAGGGGTACAAACAATAGTAATTGGGGCCTAGTGTGGTTGTGTACGTGTGATATACATACACTTTTTTGGGATCATATTTTCTATTCCGCTATTTAATCAAAAACCTTTGGGGATCAGTTAAATTGGGGGATAGTCTGTGTTGGTACGTGTGAGAGAGATCCACCTTTCCAAGTTGTTGGGGTTCATCTCATACTTCTGAAGGTTTGAGGGTGCTGCCTGTTCCATACTCCCCCTACTCCTAGCCTTTTAGGGGTACAAACAATAGTAATTGGGGCCTAGTGTGGTTGTGTACGTGTGATATACATACACTTTTTTGGGATCATATTTTCTATTCCGCTATTTAATCAAAAACCTTTGGGGATCAGTTAAATTGGGGGATAGTCTGTGTTGGTACGTGTGAGAGAGATCCACCTTTCCAAGTTGTTGGGGTTCATCTCATACTTCTGAAGGTTTGAGGGTGCTGCCTGTTCCATACTCCCCCTACTCCTAGCCTTTTAGGGGTACAAACAATAGTAATTGGGGCCTAGTGTGGTTGTGTACGTGTGATATACATACACTTTTTTGGGATCATATTTTCTATTCCGCTATTTAATCAAAAACCTTTGGGGATCAGTTAAATTGGGGGATAGTCTGTGTTGGTACGTGTGAGAGAGATCCACCTTTCCAAGTTGTTGGGGTTCATCTCATACTTCTGAAGGTTTGAGGGTGCTGCCTGTTCCATACTCCCCCTACTCCTAGCCTTTTAGGGGTACAAACAATAGTAATTGGGGCCTAGTGTGGTTGTGTACGTGTGATATACATACACTTTTTTGGGATCATATTTTCTATTCCGCTATTTAATCAAAAACCTTTGGGGATCAGTTAAATTGGGGGATAGTCTGTGTTGGTACGTGTGAGAGAGATCCACCTTTCCAAGTTGTTGGGGTTCATCTCATACTTCTGAAGGTTTGAGGGTGCTGCCTGTTCCATACTCCCCCTACTCCTAGCCTTTTAGGGGTACAAACAATAGTAATTGGGGCCTAGTGTGGTTGTGTACGTGTGATATACATACACTTTTTTGGGATCATATTTTCTATTCCGCTATTTAATCAAAAACCTTTGGGGATCAGTTAAATTGGGGGATAGTCTGTGTTGGTACGTGTGAGAGAGATCCACCTTTCCAAGTTGTTGGGGTTCATCTCATACTTCTGAAGGTTTGAGGGTGCTGCCTGTTCCATACTCCCCCCTACTCCTAGCCTTTTAGGGGTACAAACAATAGTAATTGGGGCCTAGTGTGGTTGTGTACGTGTGATATACATACACTTTTTTGGGATCATATTTTCTATTCCGCTATTTAATCAAAAACCTTTGGGGATCAGTTAAATTGGGGGATAGTCTGTGTTGGTACGTGTGAGAGAGATCCACCTTTCCAAGTTGTTGGGGTTCATCTCATACTTCTGAAGGTTTGAGGGTGCTGCCTGTTCCATACTCCCCCTACTCCTAGCCTTTTAGGGGTACAAACAATAGTAATTGGGGCCTAGTGTGGTTGTGTACGTGTGATATACATACACTTTTTTGGGATCATATTTTCTATTCCGCTATTTAATCAAAAACCTTTGGGGATCAGTTAAATTGGGGGATAGTCTGTGTTGGTACGTGTGAGAGAGATCCACCTTTCCAAGTTGTTGGGGTTCATCTCATACTTCTGAAGGTTTGAGGGTGCTGCCTGTTCCATACTCCCCCTACTCCTAGCCTTTTAGGGGTACAAACAATAGTAATTGGGGCCTAGTGTGGTTGTGTACGTGTGATATACATACACTTTTTTGGGATCATATTTTCTATTCCGCTATTTAATCAAAAACCTTTGGGGATCAGTTAAATTGGGGGATAGTCTGTGTTGGTACGTGTGAGAGAGATCCACCTTTCCAAGTTGTTGGGGTTCATCTCATACTTCTGAAGGTTTGAGGGTGCTGCCTGTTCCATACTCCCCCTACTCCTAGCCTTTTAGGGGTACAAACAATAGTAATTGGGGCCTAGTGTGGTTGTGTACGTGTGATATACATACACTTTTTTGGGATCATATTTTCTATTCCGCTATTTAATCAAAAACCTTTGGGGATCAGTTAAATTGGGGGATAGTCTGTGTTGGTACGTGTGAGAGAGATCCACCTTTCCAAGTTGTTGGGGTTCATCTCATACTTCTGAAGGTTTGAGGGTGCTGCCTGTTCCATACTCCCCCTACTCCTAGCCTTTTAGGGGTACAAACAATAGTAATTGGGGCCTAGTGTGGTTGTGTACGTGTGATATACATACACTTTTTTTGGATCATATTTTCTATTCCGCTATTTAATCAAAAACCTTTGGGGATCAGTTAAATTGGGGGATAGTCTGTGTTGGTACGTGTGAGAGAGATCCACCTTTCCAAGTTGTTGGGGTTCATCTCATACTTCTGAAGGTTTGAGGGTGCTGCCTGTTCCATACTCCCCCTACTCCTAGCCTTTTAGGGGTACAAACAATAGTAATTGGGGCCCAGTGTGGTTGTGTACGTGTGATATACATACACTTTTTTGGGATCATATTTTCTATTCCGCTATTTAATCAAAAACCTTTGGGGATCAGTTAAATTGGGGGATAGTCTGTGTCGGTACGTGTGAGAGAGATCCACCTTTCCAAGTTGTTGGGGTTCATCTCATACTTCTGAAGGTTTGAGGGTGCTGCCTGTTCCATACCCCCCCTACTCCTCATCTAGCCTTTTAGGGGTACAAACAATAGTAATTGGGGCCTAGTGTGGTTGTGTACGTGCGAGATACATACACTTTTTTTGATCATATTTCCTATTCCGCTATTCAATAAAAACCTTTGAGGATCAATTGAATTGCGGGATAGTCTGTGTCGGTACGTGTGAGAGAGATCCACCTTTCCAAGTTGTTGGGGTTCATCTCATACTTCTGAAGGTTTGAGGGTGCTGCCTGTTCCATACTCCCCCTACTCCTCATCTAGCCTTTTAGGGGTACAAACAATAGTAATTGGGGCCTAGTGTGGTTGTGTACGTGTGATATACATACACTTTTTTTGGATCATATTTTCTATTCCGCTATTTAATTTAACTGGGCCTCCATGCGAGACCTGTGTGCCTTGTTGCGCTGTTTTGAGTACTCCACCAACATGGCCAGTGGCAATGACGCCGTTCTCAGCTTAACTATCCCACTTCTATGCCTCCTTGAAAAAACAATTCGGGCGATGATGGAAGAGGATGTGGCACAGGATGAGGAGGAGGAGGAGGATGAAGAGGTAACATTTCCAAGGCTTTCAGGGCAGTCATTCGCAAGGGGCTCCGAGGGTGGGTTCCTGCACACGCAAACGCCAGGGACGCAATTGTCCAGCAGGGGCACAGTTCTGGAGGATGAGGAGGATGAGGAGGAGGAGGAGCTGGAGGAGGAGATGGAACCATGTTCACAGCAGGGTGGCACCCAGGCCAGCTCATGGCCATCACTGGTGCGTGGCTGGGGGGATACAGAGGACACGGACGATACACCTCCCACAGAGGACAGCCTTTCGTTGCCTCTGGGCAGCCTGGCACACATGAGCGATTACATGCTGCAGTGTCTCCACAACGACCGCCGAGTTGCCCACATTCTAACTTGTGCTGATTACTGGGTGGCCACGCTGCTGGATCCCCGTTACAAGGACAACGTACCGTCCTTAATTCACTCACTGGAGCGCGATCGCAAGATGCGCGAGTACAAGCGCACGCTGGTAGACGCCATGCTGCTGGCATTCCCATCTGACAGCGGGGCCACAGTGGAAGCACAAGGCAGAGGAGGAGGAGGAGGAGGTCGCCAACGCAACCAGGGCACCGCCAGCACCTCAGAAGGCAGGGTTAGCATGGCCGAAATGTGGAAAAGCTTTGTCAGCACGCCACAACAAACAGCAGCACCAGCAGCTCAGATGGAACGTCTTAGCAGGAGGCAGCATTTTACCAACATGGTGGAGCAGTATGTGTGCACACGCCTACATGTAGTGAATGACGGGTCTGCCCCCTTCAACTTCTGGGTCTCCAAATTGGGCACATGGCTTGAGCTTGCCCTTTACGCCTTGGAGGTGCTGGCGTGCCCTGCAGCCAGTGTATTATCTGAACGGGTATTTAGCACGGCTGGGGGCGTTATAACAGACAAGCGCAGCCGCCTGTCCAGAGACAATGTGGACAAGCTCACGTTCATTAAAATGAACCAGGCATGGATCCCACGGGACTTTTCCGTACCTTATGCAGAATAGCAATGGATACCGACCTTACCCACCCATTGTTCCATTTTTGCTCTTTCTCACTCTTTTGGGGTGTACCCTCATTTAAAATTTTTGAAAAGAAGCAGTGTTGGCTACCTCGTCCTCCTCCTCAGGGCCAGATTAATGTAGGGGCTATTGGAGCTGCAGCTCCAGGCCCCTACCTTTTATATAGGCCCCGGGTTGGCCATATTCACTGTTACCGCTCTTCTGTCACTTGTAAACACAGAAGTCTGGCTTCTATGCTCGCTTCCCCAGGCAGCACCCTCAGAACCTCCCCACACAGCGTGAAGGCCGGACAAGGAGGGACAGTTGGCGATGCATGGATGTGTTTATGGGCTTCAGAGACAGCATCCCATGTTGAATTAGGCATGCATGGCTGCACCCTTCCTCCTCTGGGTGCATGGCAAGGCACGGCCCTTAAGGCCCTTCAAAATCCTCAGCACCAAGCCCATGATGCTGTTAATCCGGCCCTGGTCCTCCTCCACCGCCGCTTCCACCTACACCGCCCATAGGTGTGCGCAGCCTATTGCATTAAGGTGTGCACCCCAAAGTTGAAATACACATGCATGTGTTTGCCAGCAGGGAGAGTAATGTATCGGGGCCATGTACCTGTAGGCAAGGAGAAATAGAGCAGAGCAGGTCCCAGGGAGATCTTTCCCATCTCCTCACTGGCAATGCTATGTGCCCTAGGTGATTAGGGTGTGCCCAGGCACACCCAGCACACCCTGTGCGCACGCCTATGTCACCGCCACATCCACCACCACCTCAACCTCCCTCCTACTCCATATGGGCCTCGTCCTTCAGAGATGAAGAAGAACATTGTTTTATTTTTCTGTTTTTTTTTTGTTGTTTTAAGTTATTTCCCTATCCACATTTGTTTGCAGAGCACTTGCCATGCTCTTAATTACGTTTTGCTGCCATTTGCAGCACTCTAGCCCTTTCCTTTGGTGTTTTAGAGCCATTTTAGTGCCTTAAAGTTCGGGTCCCCATTGACTTCAATGGGGTTCGGTGTCCGGGAAAAGTTCGGTAAAAGTCCGGGACACGGACCCGGACTTTTTTTTAAAGTTCGGCCGAACCCGTCGAACACGGACATCTAGGTGTTCGCTCAACCCTAGTCAGAACATATCGGGTGATTTACTTAGGTCATTGTTCGTGTTAACTGAAGACTTAAAGTAACCTTAGGCTGAATTAAGTCATTATAAGTCAAGGCTACATTTAAAATGGTGTGACACAGGTCAAGCATTAGAAAATGGTTGCCAGCAACTAGAGAAAGGTTCTGTCATTCTCCTTCACATCCGACACCGCCAAGTTGCACCTCAGTCTGTTCAGGAGCTCAGTGATGCCTTGGTCCAGATCTGGGAGGAAATACCCTAGGACACCATCCATTGTCTCATTAGGAGCCTGTCCTGATGTTGTCAGGCATGCAAACAAGCACGTGGGGGCCATACAAACTACTGAGTACCATTTTGAGTTGAGTTTTGAGTTGCTGCAATGAAATTTCAGCAAAATGGACTAGCCTGCTGCATCATTTTTTCACTTTGATTTTCGGGGTGCCTTCTGCCCTCTGTAGGTAGATAATTTTCATTTCCATCAAACCATGTGGCATCCTTTTCTTCCTGACCCATTACCATATCTGAATAGATATCCAGCATGACATTTTCCCCATTGAGATCTGATGTGTTTTCAAAGTGTTAATTTTTTTGAGCAGTATATATATATATATATATATACAGTGCCTTGCGAAAGTATTCACCCCCTTGAACTTTCCGACCTTTTGCCACATTTCAGACTTCAAACATAAAGATATAAAACTGTAATTTTTTTGTGAAGAATCAACAACAAGTGGGACACAATCATGAAGTGGAACAAAATTTATTGGATATTTCAAACTTGTTTAACAAATAAAAAACTGAAAAATTGGGCGTGCAAAATTATTCAGCCCCCTTAAGTTAATACTTTGTAGCACCACCTTGTAACGCTCATGCGTTTTTTGTTAGTGAATGGATTTGCAGCTGCAGAATTATTACACTCAGTAGTCATGTAGAGAATGTGTTGAACAACATATCCAACTCTCAGGACTTCATCACTGTGTACAGCCTGTTATGCAAATATACATACACTCAATATGATGTTCCTGGAGTGATAGAATGTATATGATAGAATAGAGGTGAGAGACAGGCAATAGAATGGTGAGCACTTAGTAGTAGTATTCAGGAGAGTGGTAGGTGATGATAGTATGCAGATAGGTTCTAGCAATCATGTATAGTAACAGGTGGTAGGGGACAGCAGATGAAGTATGCAAGAGAGAGTAACCTAGTGCAATGATAGGTGATGGTAGTCCCAAGAGCTAGCAATCTATGCAGATGATAGAAATAGCTTAGATAGTAATAGTCCCTTTAGTATGCAGTAGTAGATAGTGAAAGTTAGGTTGAGGAAGGAATCCCCTGCGGGGTACTTATCACTAGATGGGTTTGTAGTAGCAAGGTCCAAGAGTAATGGAGTAATCCGTAGCGAGATACTGGATCGGTAGCGAGGTTACGGTCTTGTTCAGGCAAGGGGAA
Source organism: Pelophylax lessonae (assembly GCF_965119305.1). Classification (NCBI taxonomy): domain Eukaryota; kingdom Metazoa; phylum Chordata; class Amphibia; order Anura; family Ranidae; genus Pelophylax; species Pelophylax lessonae. The sequence continues at coordinate 195,535,479 of NC_138769.1, forward strand.
TAGCTTGAAGCTCCGGCAGCATTGGACAAGACAAGGCAACATGCGGTTTGAACGAGCAATGAGTGAGAGAAAGCCGGCGATTGAAATAGCCGCTCATAGCTGCGCCCGGCGATGACGTCATTGCCCTTAAAGGTGTATGCGTTCCATTTGGATAGCAAGATGGGACGCAATATTAAGAGAGAAATGTGGAAATAAGGGTACCAGAGGTACCAGAACATTACAGTACCCCCCCCTTAAGGCCGGCTCCGGAAGGCCTCTAGAACTGGTTTTTCCAGGTATTTCGAGTGGAAATTGCGAATCAGTCTAGGGGCATGTATATCGGAGGTATCCAGCCAGGTGTCGTCTTGGGGCCCATAGTTCTTCCATCGTACTAGATATTGGAGTCTTCTTCTATGGATACGAGAATCCAGAATCTCCTTTATCTCAAATTCTTCTCCGCCTTCAACTTGTACAGGAGGTGGAGGTGAGATGGTAGGCCTTATTCCTTGGTTAGGAACATGGGGCTTTAGTAGAGACACATGGAAGATGGGATGTATCTTGAGGTCTGTTGGTAATGTGAGTTGTACTGCAGCTTTTCCAATAAGCTTCTTTATTGGGAAAGGTCCCAGGAATAAAGGTCCAAGTTTTTTACTAGGGATCTTTAATCTCAATTTTTTTGTAGAAAGCCAAACAAGATCCCCAATGGCATATTGGGGAGAGGGTTTTCTACGAAGGTCGTAGTACCTCTTTTGTTGGCTATGGGCATGTGAGATGGTGGTGTTGAGTAAACCCAGGGAATCCTTTATTTGGGTAAGATAATCAGAGGCCACTGGATTACTTGATGGCAAGATACGTGGTGGAAGAAGTGTGGGATGAAACCCATAGTTTAAGTAGAATGGACTTTGTTTAGTAGTGCTGTGGGTTGCGTTGTTATAGGCGAATTCCGCCAGCGGGAGGAGGTCCACCCAATCGTCCTGTAGATATGAAGTATAGCAACGTAGATATTGCTCAATGCACTGGTTGACTCTTTCTGTCTGTCCGTTGGTCTGAGGGTGGTAAGGAGAAGTAAGTTTTCGCTCTATTCCTAGAATCTGACATAGAGCTTGCCAAAACTTTGAGATAAACTGTGAACCACGGTCAGACAGAAGTGTTTTTGGAATACCATGTAACTTAAAGACATGTTTCACAAGTAATTCCGCTGTTTGCTTGGATGAAGGTAGTCTTCGGATAGGAATGAAATGTGCCATCTTGGTCAGATGGTCCACTGACACTAAAATGGTGTTGAATCCTTTGGAAGGTGGTAGTTCTACTATAAAGTCTAAGGACACCACTTCCCATGGAACCTGGGGTATTGGTAAACTACAAAGTAGACCCGATGGTTTTGTAGTGTCAATTTTGGACCTTGCACAGATGTTACAAGATGAAACGAACTTTTGTACGGTCGTCTTCATGTCAGGCCACCAAAATTGCCTAGTAAGTAAATTGAATGTTTTAGTCATACCCATATGTCCTGCCATAGGTACATCATGCGACAATTCCAAGATCTTGGTTCGCATAGTAGGGGGTATGTATAGTTTATCGTTGTAATAGAGGAAGCCTTCTGCATCAGCATTTAGTTGTGGTGGAGGTGAATCCAGTCCTATGCTGTGCAAAATCTCTTCCTTCAGGAAACGGACAACAGCGACAATACGTTCATAGGGTATTATAGGAACTGAGGGAACCTCGGCGTAGCTATCTTCGGTTAATCGTGAAAGCGCATCCGCTTTTTTATTTTTGTCTGCAGGTGTATAGGTCACTAGAAAATTAAATCTCAAAAAGAATAATGACCATCGTACCTGCCGGTGGGAAAGAGTTCTATTAGTCTGAAGGTATTGAAGGTTTTTGTGATCTGTGTATATAAGGATTGGCAATCGAGTACCCTCAAGTAGGTGTCGCCAATTCTCTAATGCTAGTTTTATGGCTAGTAACTCTTTTTCACCCACTGGGTAATTCACCTCGGGGCTGCTTAGTGACTTTGAGAAGAAAGTAACTGGGTGAAGTGGTGAAGTGTTTGTTGGTCGTTGTGAGAGAACTGCTCCTACTGCCATATTTGACGCATCTACCTCCAAAATATATTGAAGGGATGGGTCTGGATGGCGTAGTATGGGAGCAGAAGTAAAGCTTGATTTCAACAAGCAGAAAGCTCCATTTGCTTCTTCTGACCATTTGAATTGTTTTTTTGTACTTGTGAGTTGTGTGAGAGGTCTCACAATAGCAGAGAAGTCCTTGATGAACTTTCTATAGTAGTTAGAGAATCTGAGGAATCTTTGTAATGCTTTGCGAGTTGTTGGCACAGGCCAATCCAGAATACAGGATATTTTGCTAGTGTCCATTTTGATTCCATTTTTGGATATAATGTATCCTAGGAATAGTACTTCCTCTTTATGAAATAAACATTTTTTTAATTTAACATATAAATTATGTGCAAGTAGTCTTGACAACACGAGTCTTACATGTTTTATGTGTTCAGATAAGGAATGAGAATAAATAAGTATATCGTCCAGATATACTACAACACAAACATCAAGCAAGTCTCTGAATATGTCATTTATAAATCGTTGGAAGGCTGCGGGAGCATTACACAACCCAAATGGCATCACGATGTACTCAAACAGTCCGTATCTGGTTCTGAATGCTGTCTTTCATTCATCCCCGTCACGGATTCAAATTAAGTTGTATGCCCCTTTTAGGTCCAATTTCGAAAAGTAGGAAGCTCCGCGCACCTGTTCTATAAGTTCAGGAATAGGAGGTAAAGGATAACGATCCTTTATTGTAATGGTATTTAATTGTCTGAAATCAATAATAGGCCTGAGACTTGAATCTTTATTACGGACAAAGAAGAGTCCTGCAGCAGTGGAGGAAGTAGAAGGTCTGATGAATCCTTTCGCCAAATTTTCATCCAAGTATTCCTTGAGATGAGAGAGTTCATCCTGTGAAAGAGGATAAACGTGACCGAAAGGCAATTTGCTATCAGGGAGTAGATCGATACAACAATCATAGTCCCTATGGGGAGGCAACACTTGAGCGTTTTTCTCAAGGAAGACTTCCGACAAATCCTGATAACATATTGGTATAATCTCATCCGACACCACAGACAGGATCCTTCCATGTGATGAGAGATTACACGTGGTTTCGCAGTAGTGAGAAGAGAAGGTTAGAGTTCTTGTTTTCCAATCGATGATTGGTTGATGTATGTGTAACCAGGGAAGTCCCAAAATAATGGGAAAATGTGGTGAGGTCAGTACATCAAAAGTGGTGGTCTCCACATGAGACCCGTCAGCAGTGACAAGGAGTGCCTGTGTCTGATTAGTGATGGGACCAGAGGATAACGGAATACCGTTAATGAAACTAACAGAGACAGGTTTAAGTTTTGAAATAATAGGTATTTTATTTAAGGTAACAAAACAAGTATCAATGTAGTTCCCACAAGATCCTGTGTCGACCATAGCCTTGGTGGTGATCCTAGTTTGGTCCCACTGTAATGTCAAATGAATAAAAAGATAAGGATTAGAAAATGAAGTTGTTAGTCCCCCTAGCAAGACATTTGAACACTCACCCTCTTTTTTGCGGACAAGGGGACAGCCGTTTATCAAATGATCCGGGGATGCGCAGTACATGCAGAGATGTTCGGTTTTCCTCCTGGCGCGTTCGGAAAAGGTCAAAGGTGGGCGTATCATTCCTACCTCCATAGGAGTAGGGTCAACAGGCGACATCCGAGAAGGACTGGACAATGGCAATCCCATCTTCTCAGCCTTTCTTTCTCGCAGTCGTCTGTCAATATTGATACTGGTCTGTATCAGGCCATCCAAGGTGTCAGGTAAATCCGCTCGGGTGAGCTCGTTTTTAACGGCTTCTGATAGGCCGAGTCTGAACTGCGTTCGCAAGGATGTGTCATTCCAGCCTGAATCAAGGGACCATCTTTTGAAATCTGCCACAAAGTCCTCAACAGGTCTCCTTCCTTGTTTTAAAGCCCTCAATTGGGTATCAGCAGTACTCTGCCTATTGGGGTCTTCATATAAACTAGCGAGTTGCGCTAGGAATAAAGGATAGGAGTTAAGAAGTGGGTCATCTTTCTCAAAGAGAGAGTCTGCCCAGGCCCGGGGATCACCCGTCAGATAGGAAATAGTGGTACAGACTTTGATTTGGTCAGTGGGGTAGGTATGAGGTTTCAACAAGAATAGCAATCGACATGCGTTTTTAAATTCACTAAATTTACTCCGATCACCAGTAAACACTAGAGGAGGGTTTATCTTAGGCTCAGCTGAACAGGGGCTGAGCAGCAGAGAGCTGCGCAAGACGGCCAACCTGCTGTCTTAAAGCCTGATTTTCGTTTTTTACCTCTGTAAGAGCAAGTATCAATGCATCTACTTGTTGTTTTAATTGCATTACTTGAGTGGGTAATTCTGCTGAATCCATATTTTGTAAGGCTCGTTCAATCTGTATCGCTCATGCGTTTTTTGTTAGTGAATGGATTTGCAGCTGCAGAATTATTACACTCAGTAGTCATGTAGAGAATGTGTTGAACAACATATCCAACTCTCAGGACTTCATCACTGTGTACAGCCTGTTATGCAAATATACATACACTCAATATGATGTTCCTGGAGTGATAGAATGTATATGATAGAATAGAGGTGAGAGACAGGCAATAGAATGGTGAGCACTTAGTAGTAGTATTCAGGAGAGTGGTAGGTGATGATAGTATGCAGATAGGTTCTAGCAATCATGTATAGTAACAGGTGGTAGGGGACAGCAGATGAAGTATGCAAGAGAGAGTAACCTAGTGCAATGATAGGTGATGGTAGTCCCAAGAGCTAGCAATCTATGCAGATGATAGAAATAGCTTAGATAGTAATAGTCCCTTTAGTATGCAGTAGTAGATAGTGAAAGTTAGGTTGAGGAAGGAATCCCCTGCGGGGTACTTATCACTAGATGGGTTAGTAGTAGCAAGGTCCAAGAGTAATGGAGTAATCCGTAGCGAGATACTGGATCGGTAGCGAGGTTCCGGTCTTGTTCAGGCAAGGGGAATAGCTTGAAGCTCCGGCAGCATTGGACAAAACAAGGCAACATGCGGTTTGAACGAGCAATGAGTGAGAGAAAGCCGGCGATTGAAATAGCCGCTCATAGCTGCGCCCGGCGATGACGTCATTGCCCTTAAAGGTGTATGCGTTCCATTTGGATAGCAAGATGGGACGCAATATTAAGAGAGAAATGTGGAAATAAGGGTACCAGAGGTACCAGAACATTACACACCTTTTGCTGCGATTACAGCTGTAAGTCGCTTGGGGTATGTCTCTATCAGTTTTGCACATCGAGAGACTGAAATTTTTGCCCATTCCTCCTTGCAAAACAGCTCGAGCTCAGTGAGGTTGGATGGAGAGCGTTTGTGAACAGCAGTTTTCAGTTCTTTCCAAGGATTCTCGATTGGATTCAGGTCTGTACTTTGACTTGGCCATTCTAACACCCGGATATGTTTATTTGTGAACCATTCCATTGTAGATTTTGCTTTATGTTTTGGATCATTGTCTTGTTGGAAGACAAATCTCCGTCCCAGTCTCAGGTCTTTTGCAGACTCCATCAGGTTTTCTTCCAGAATGGTCCTGTATTTGGCTCTATCCATCTTTCCATCAATTTTAACCATCTTCCCTGTCCCTGCTGAAGAAAAGCAGGCCCAAACCATGATGCTGCCACCACCATGTTTGACAGTGGGGATGGTGTGTTCAGGGTGATGAGCTGTGTTGCTTTTACGCCAAACAACGTTTTGCATTGCTGCCAAAAAGTTTGATTTTGGTTTCAACTGACCAGAGCACCTTCCACATGCTTGGTGTGTCTCCCAGATGGCTTGTGGCAAACTTTAAACAACACTTTTTATGGATATCTTTAAGAAATGGCTTTCTTCTTGCCACTCTTCCATAAAGCCCAGATTTGTGCAGTATATGACTGATTTTTGTCCTATGGACAGAGTCTCCCACCTCAGCTGTAGATCTCTGCAGTTCATCCAGAGTGATCATGGGCCTCTTGGCTGCATCTCTGATCAGTCTTCTCCTTGTATGAGCTGAAAGTTTAGAGGGACGGCCAGGTCTTCGTAGATTTGCAGTGGTCTGATACTCCTTCCATTTTATTATTATCGCTTGCACAGTGCTCCTTGGGATGATTAAAGCTTGGGAAATCTTTTTGTATTCAAATCCGGCTTTAAACTTCTCCACAACAGTATCTCGGACCTGCCTGGTGTGTTCCTTGTTCTTCATGATGCACTCTGCGCTTTAAACGGACCTCTGAGACTATCACAGTGCAGGTGCATTTATACGGAGACTTGATTACACACGGGTGGATTCTATTTATCATCATTAGTCATTTAGGTCAACATTGGATCATTCAGAGATCCTCACTGAACTTCTGGAGAGAGTTTGCTGCACTAAAAGTAAAGGGGCTGAATCATTTTGCACGCCCAATTTTTCAGTTTTTTATTTGTTAAAAAAGTTTGAAATATCCAATAAATTTCGTTCCACTTCATGATTGTGTCCCACTTGTTGTTGATTCTTCACAAAAAATTACAGTTTTATACCTTTATGTTTGAAGCCTGAAATGTGGCAAAAGGTTGAAAAGTTCAAGGGGGCCGAATACTTTAACCACTTAAGCCCCGGAAGATTTTACCCCCTTCCTGACCAGGGCCTATTTTGCGATTCGGCACTGCGTGACTTTAACATAAAATTGCGCAGTTGTGCGACGCTGTACCTAAACGAAATTGATGTCCTTTTTTTCCCACAAACAGAGCTTTCTTTTGGTGGTATTTGATCACCTGTGCAGTTTTCTGATCATGCGCTATAAACAAAAAAAGAGCGTCAATTTTGCAAAAATAACAATATTTTTCACATTTTTTTATAAGAAATTCCCCAAAAAAATGTAAAAATCTAAATGTTTTAACATTTTCGGCCAATTTGTTTTATGCTACCTATGTTTGGAAAAAAAAATCACAAAAAGCGTATTTTGATTGGTTTGCACAAAAGTTATCACGTTTACTAACAAAGGGAAAGATTTTTGTTATTTTTTGTTGTTTTTTTTTAACGAGTAATGGCGGCGATCTGCGATTTTTTTTGCGGGACTGCGACATTGCGGCAGACAGATCGGACCCTTGACTGACATTTTTGACACTTTGTTTACATCAGCCACCTGCCTTTCTTCCGGTGTCACGGACGATCGTGAGTGCCCAGCGGACATCGCGCGGGGATCCGTGACCGCGCGGGAGTGTACCTCCAGCGGCGCATGCTTGCTCCCTAGAAGCCTCACAGGCTAGCAACGTAGTACTACATCGCTTTGCCTGTGAGGGGCTGACCACCGCAGTAAATAGTCGTGCGGCGGTCAGCAACTGGTTAACAAGGCACTGTATATATATATACATATATATATATATATATATATATATATATATATATATAAAAAAGCATATACAGTATAGGGATGAGCTCAAAATTCCTTTGGACAAATGCCCAAACATTTACTCATTTGGTGGGAGCTGAACTTTATGAATAGTAGCAGAATTACTTAATCTTTCAACTTTTAATGGTTGGTAAGTATGCCAGCAGGTACAGGCAACTCCAAGTACTTAACAACTAGTGACTTCACTGGCCTCATTTATTCATATGGCCAGCAATCCCAGGCCATGTAAGTAAAATAGTGGAGATTGTTTAAAAAAAAAAAAAAAAAAAAAGGATATTGGGTTCCCTTTCAATTCATACCAGGCCCTTTAGGTCTGGTATGAGTTTTAAGGGGGAACCCATGCAACAAAAAATGCATGAGGTTTCCCAAATTCTATGCAGACCCTTAAGGTCTAGTATAGATTTTCAGGGAGAACCTCATGCACAAAAGAAGAAAAGCATGAGGTATCCACAGAAATCGACACCAGATCCTTATACATGCATGAACTTGGCTGGTTGGGAAAGGGGAGAATGAGCATGCATGCCCCCTGAACCATACCAAGCCACATGCCCTCAACTTGACAGTTTTTTTGCAAGAAGAACCCCCATGTCAAAGCACCTTATCCCCATGTTAAAGAGGATAAGGGCCTCTTCCCAACAACTCTAGTCCTATGGTTGTACATAGTACCCCTGCTCATTTGCAAAAAAACATAAACAGTAAAAAAGAACATAAACAACGGTCCCAGTGACATCATCGACCATAAATTGTCATGTCCATATAGGGTCAATGGCATAACCCAGGAGATTCCTGCCCCTTGTACAATGTGTATATAACAGCTAATATCCATCAGAACTGTTATTAGGCAGGAGACAAAAGAACAGACTAGACATGTCTTGGTAGTGGTGCTTTTTTTCTTTCAGCAGGTTGGAGGGTGTCGGATATGGTGATTGAAGTGGATCTACATTTCTAGGCAAAGTGATTGGCAGTAAATGTACAGTACATCTTGGAAACTTTTTATTTTTAATGTATTATTTTTACAATTTACACTTTTATTGTGAGTGAGTAGGGGTACTCTTTCACACGGGGAAAGTATCTGGATGCCCCCTTATTGTTAAAGGGGGATTCAAGTACTGTTAACCCCCTTGCCCACAGACACCCGCAATGAAAGGGTCAGGAATGTGGGGAAAAGGCCCTTGTCCTCATCAACATAGGGACAAGGTTCTTTGCCAGGGGTGTTTCCCCTGGCACGGTACCCCCACATGTTTAGGGCTCACCCTCTTTTATTTGCCAGTCAGGCTGCTTAGTTAACTTAAAGGGTCTGTCATTGATTTCCCAGGGGACACGCCAATTTGTTTTTCTACACGAGGTACCCTTTTAATCATATCAGATTTGAAGGGTCAGGTACATATTTTAGGAGGGAATCTATAAAAAAGAAATAAATTAATATATATATATATATATATATATATATATATATATATATATATATATATGCGCACTGCTCAAAAAAAATAAAGAAACACTTTGAAAACACATCAGCTCTCAGTGGGGAAAACTATCATGCTGGATACCTATATTGATATGGACTGGGTAATGTGTTAGGAACAAAAGGATGCCACATCGTTTGATGGAATTGAAAATGATCAATCTACAGAGAGCTGAATTCAAAGAAACCCCGAAAATCTAAGTGAAAAAATGATGCAGCAAGCTAGTCCATTTTGCTGAAATTTCATTGCAGCAACTCAAAATTGTACTCAGTTGTTTATATGGCCCCCGCATGCTTGCCAACGTCAGGGCATGCTCCTAATGAGACGATAGATGGTGTACTGGGGTATTTCATCCCAGATTTGGACCAGGGCATTACTGAACTCCTGAACAAACTGAGGTGCAACCTGGCGGCATCAGATGCACTGAAGCATATTGTCCCAGAGGTGTTTTATTGGATTTATGTCATGCAAGCATGGGGCCATTCAATGGTATCAATTCCAAGAAAATAGTACCAAATTCTGGAATGACAACCTAAAAGGCGATTATAAAATGAGGGGTTTGCTTTGAAGGTTTATGAAGGAGTGGAGGCTGAAACCTAATTGAGTTGATTATTTAAAGGCGCACCTGTGTTCTGGTGAGTGTTCATTGCCTTAAAGGGGGAGCACGAGAGGTGTGATGAAGGTTCATGGTGTGAACCTTGTGGTATTTGAAGACCAATGAAAGAAAGGACTTTATTGGACTTTATCTCCTCGCCAGTTTTTATTCAAACTTTTTTCGAAAATAAGAATTTTTATGAATAAGGACATTATAAGCGCTGCTAATGTTATTTTTTTCCAGGTTCATATAATTATTTTATATTAGTATATACTGGTCAAGGTAACATATGTAGTAATTGAATGAACACAGTTGCATGATTTCTATACTATAATAGCCTTTCAATCTTATAACATATAACTAGAGTTGAGCGAACACCTGGATGTCCGGGTTCGGCGGGTCCGGCCGAACGTGAGAAAAAAGTCCGGGTTCGTGAACCGGACTTAACCCGAACTTTACCTCGATCCCGAACCCCATTGAAGTCAATGGAGACCCGAACTTTTGAGCACTAAAATGGCTCTAAAACAAACATGGAAAGGGCTAGAGGGCTGCAAATGACAGCAAACCTTCTTAAGAGCATGGCAAGTTCTCTGCAAACAAATGTGGATAGGGAAATAACTTAAAATAACATTAAAAAAAAATAATCCTCTTGAATGATGAAGGAGGAGGACGAGGCCCATATGGAGTAGGAGGTTGAGGTGGCGGAGGATATGGCGGTGTAGGTGGAAGCGGCGGTGGAGGAGGAGGATGAGCCCCATATGGAGTAGGAGGTTGAGGTGGCGGTGGATGTGGCGGTGTAGGTGGAAGCGGCGGTGGAGGAGGACGAGGTAGCCAACACTGGTTTTTGTTTTTAATTTTATTTCTTTTTAAATTAGGGTACACCCCAAAAGAGTTAGAAAGATCAAATACAACAATGGCTGGGTGAGGCCGGTATACATGTCTATTCTGCACAAGGTACGGACAAGTCCTGTGGGATCCATGCCTGGTTCATTTTAATGAACGTGAGCTTGTCCACATTGGCTCTGGACAGGCGGCTGCGCTTGTCTGTGATAACACCCCCAGCCATGCTAAATACACGTTCAGATAATACACTGGCTGCAGGGCAGGCCAGCACCTCCAAGGCATAAAGGGCAAGCTCAGGCCATGTGGCCAATTTGGAGACCCAGAAAATGAAGGTTGGCAGACCCATCATTCAGTATGTCTAGGCGCGTGCACACATACTGCTCCACCATGTTAGTTCTGGGTCATGGTGCTGCTGGTGTAGCTTCTGTTGCAAGGAGAGGACGTGGTCGATCTGTGCCAGCTACACGCAAAAGTGAAACAACTTTCTCAGCTGCGAGTAGGTGACAGAATCTTACAGCAGTATTTGGCAGGGCCTAATGCGCCTCTACAGATGTTGAGGCCAAAACAAGTACAGGCGATAGTAGATTGGGTTGCTGACAGTGCCTCCACTTCCATCACATTGTCTCCAACCCAGTCTTCTGCTGAAAGGTCAGAGTTGGCACCTGCAGCCGATGTCCATCAATCTTTCACCTCACACCCTTGAAAATCAGCCAAGCAGTCTGAGCCCCAAGTCAAGCAGCAGTCTCTTCTTCTTTTTGATGACTCTGTTAGCATGGTTTCCCAGGGCCATCCACCTAGCCCTGCCCCAGAAGTGGAAGAGATTGAGTGCACCGATGCCCAACCACTTATGTCTCAAGATGAGTACATGGGAGGACCATCGCAGCATGTCTCGGATGATGACGAAACAGGTGCCAAATGCTGCGGAATTCCAAATTGAGTAGACAGACAAGGGTTGCAGGGGAGAAGACTGGGTGAAAGATGATGTGGAGGACTCGACCCCACATGGAATGAACTTCATGCAGGTGACCTGAGTAGTTTGGAGGAAGAGGCGGTGGTCACACAGAGCCACCAGCACAGCAGAAGAGGGAGCAGGGTGCAAAAGTGGAGCGGCCGTGCCCTAGACACTACGCCTGCTACTACCCAACGCAGCAAGGGACCGAGCACACCAAAGCCAGCTCAAAGGAGTTCCCTAGCGTGGCAGTTCTTCAGACAATGTGATGATGCAGTTTGGCGCATATCCTTCCACCACCGAGGATTGCAGTGCGCTTTAGTTTGCCTCCTGTTCCTAACTCCTCCGACTTCGCTTCCTCATCCTCTACTGCCTCCTCATCCCGTCAGCGTAACACCTTCACCACCAACTTCAGCACAGCCAGGGGTAAACGACAGCAGGCAGTTTTAAAACTTGCCTGTTTGGGGGAAAAACCACACACCGCGCAGGAGTTGTGGAGGGGCATTCAACAGCAGGCCGATGAGTGGTTGCTGCCAGTGAGCCTCAAGCCCAGCCTGGTGGTGTGCGATAATGGGCGAAATCTCGTAGCAGCTCTGGGCCTAGCTGGTTTGACACACATCCCTTGCCTGGCGCATGTGCTGAATTTGGTGGTGTAGAGGTTCCTTAGAAATGACCCCGATATTTCAGAGCTGCTGCAGAAAGTGTGGGCCGTCTGTGCGCACTTTCGGCGTTCTCACCCTGCTGCTGCTCGCCTGTCAGCGCTGCAGCATAACATTGGCCTTCCCGCTCACCGCCTCATATCTGACATGCCCACAAGGTGGAACTCCACCTTGCACATGCTGGCCAGACTGTGCGAGCAGCAGCAGGCCATAGTGGAGTTTCAGCTGCAGCACGCACGCATGAGTCATTCTGCGGAACAGCACCACTTCACCACCAGTAACTGGGCCTCCATGCGTGTGCCCTGTGTGCCTTGTTGCGCTGTAACATATGCAGACTAGGCAATTTAATATTTTTTCCCCTAAATGGGTGTTTATTGAATAGCGGAATTGAACAACAGTATCCAAAGGGTGTATCTCACAGTAACATATGCAGACTAGGCCGCAATTTAATATTTTTTTCCTAAATGGGTGTTTATTGAATAGCAGAATAGAACAACAGTATCCAAAGGGTGTATCTTACAGGTACAGATAAAGACTAGGCCGCAATTTAATATTTTTTCCCTAAATGGGTGTTTACTGAATAGTGAAATAGAAAAACAGTATAGTAAGGGTGTATCTCACAGTAAAATATGCAGACTAGGCCGCAATTTATTTTTTCCCCCTAAATGGGTTTGTATTGCAAAGCAGAATACAACAGTATGCAATGGGTGTATCTCACTGTACCATATGCAGACAGGGCCGCAATTTACTTTTTATCCCCAAAATGGGTTTTAATTGCAAGGCGGAATACAACAGTATGCAATGAGTGTATCTCACTGTACAATATGCAGACAGGGCCGCAATTTACTTTTTATCCCCTAAATGGGTATTTATTGCAAAGCGGAATACAACAGTATGCAATGGGTGTATCTCACTGTAACATATGCAGACAGGGCCGCAATTAGCTTTATATCCCCTAAATGGGTTTTTATTGCAAAGCGGAATACAACAGTATGCAATGGGTGTATCTCACTGTAACATATGCAGACAGGGCCGCAATTAACTTTTTATCTCCTAAATGGGTTTCTATTGCAAGGCGGAATACAACAGTATGCAATGGGTGTATCTCACTGTACTATATGCAGACAGGGCCGCAATTTACTTTTTATCTCCTAAATGGGTTTTTATTGCAAGGCGGAATACAACAGTATGCAATGGGTGTATCTCACTGTACCATATGCAGACAGGGTCACAATTTACTTTTTATCCCCTAAATGGGTTTTTATTGCAAGGCGGAATACAACAGTATGCAATGGGTGTATCTCACTGTACCATATGCAGACAGGGCCGCAATTTACTTTTTATCCACTAAATGGGTTTTTATTGCAAAGCGGAATACAACAGTATGTAATGGGTGTATCTCACGGTACCTTATGCAGACAGGGCCGCAATTTACTTTTTATCCCCTAAATGGGTTTTTATTGCAAAGCGGAATACAACAGTATACAATGGGTGTATCTCACTGTAACATATGCAGACAGGGCCGCAATTAGCTTTTTATCCCCTAATTGGGTTTTTATTGCAAAGCGGAATACAACAGCAGTATGCAATGGGTGTATCTCACTGTAACATATGCAGATAGGGCCGCAATTTACTTTTTATCCCCTAAATGGGTTTTTATTGCAAGGCGGAATACAACAGTATGCAATGGGTGTATGTCACTGCACCATATGCAGACAGGGCCGCAGTTAGCTTTTTATCCCCTAAATGGGTTTTTATTGCAAAGCGGAATACAACAACAGTATGTAATGGGAGTATCGCACTGTAACGTATAAATGAAAATCTGAAAAATAATTGTCCCCTTAATTGGTGCTTGTTGAATAACAGATTTGAAATGCAGTGTTTAAACGCTGTAAGTCACAGTAAAATATGAAGGAAAAAAGTTTTTTTCTTTTTTAAATGCAGATTAAGCAGACACATATGCACTAAGCTTGCATGAAATGGCCGCTACACACTGCAAGCCTAACAGGTTGGATACTGTATGTCAAAGTGAAATATGAAGGAATTTTTTTTTCTTTTTTAAATGCACGCCTAACAGATTGGATACTGTGGTTGTTCTATTCCTCTACTGAGAAAAAAAAACATTTGAATGAAAAACTGAAAAATATTTTTTTCCCCTAAATACTGAAAAATAATTATTGTCCCCTTACATTGGTGCTTTTTGAAGAGCAGGTTAGAAAAGCAGTGTCTGTCTAAATGCTGTATGTCAAAGTAAAATATGAAGGAAAAATGTTTTTTTCTTTTTTAAATGCAGATTAAGCAGACACATATACACTGAGTTTGCATTAAATGTGAAGCACCGCACGCGGCCCACCTAACAGACTGAAAACATTTTTTTTTCTCTCCTTTCTCCTCCTCACTGGGCTCAAGTCAGGGCATAAAGATTGTGCACTGCACCCCCACACAATACAATCAATGTAGATCGCTGTCTGATTAAAGAATATTGTTCCTTTTATTTCCCTCAAAGCAATCTCCAGCCTGACCCTACAATAATCTCCTATCTCTCCCTCCGGGCAAAAAGATCGAGCACTGCACCTCCACACAATCAAATCAATGTAGATCGCTGTCTGATTAAAGAAGATTCTTCCTATGTAATCTCCTATCTCTCCCTCAGCAAAAGCAGCAGGAACCTCTCCCTAGTATAGTTATAGCAGAGTGACGCGCGGCGCTATGTGACTCCAGCTTATATAGACTCTGGGTCACATGCTGCACTGGCCAATCACAGCCATACCATTAGTAGGCATGGCTGTCATGGCTTCTAGGGCACACTAGTTAAACCTCTCCTGATTGACTGCCTTGCACCTGTTGAAACCGCACCATTAAAACTGCGCCAAAACATCAAATAACATTACCGTACAACGGACAGTACCCGAACATACAGTGAAATGTTTGGGTTCGGGTCCGGGTACCGAATACCCAAAAGTCCGGTACGAACACGAACAACACAGTCCGGGTTCGCTCAACCCTACATATAACCTGTATTTATGAGCTGTTCAATAGCCTCCATTATTTAGTTACTGTATCAGAGTCCCAAACCACACATTAGTTCTCTTGGAATGGAGAGTAATGCTCCACAGTGCATATCATCATTTGACCTTCCCCATGTTTGGCAGACATTGATATATAACAAATCCCCATAGGATCACATGGTACTTATCCAAATGGCATTATCAATGGCAGTCATTTTTCAATAGATATTACCAATATCGCCCGTAGTTCCATGCGCCATGGATGCCAAAATAGCCAGGGGAACAGGCAATTGGATGTTAAAAGAGCCTGACTGGTTTTGCCGGGTGTTCTGGCTGCTTCAGGGGCCGTTATGCACAATCAGATGTACTTCCTATTTTTATGGGTCTGTGTCTAGCAAGATGGCCGAAAGAGGCGCCATGCATGGTGCGTCCTGACGTCAAGATGTAGCGCACCTTCGTATGCATGACGTGGTGACGTAATCTCTATTCCCCATCTTTATTTACAAGGGAAAATAGAAAAATGTGGATAAGCAGAAGCTAACAACTGGAAACGCTACAATTTTGCAATTCCCCACTAGATGGCTCCAAACAAGCTGCAAATACATCCACTTCACTAATTCTTATTGTAATTGCTCTATATCCCCTCTGCTGATAACTAATACTTAATATCGTGCAAATTAAACCACATAAAAGATGAAAGTATTTACATGCAAATAGGAAGCCTCACAAAAATCAAAATCAAAGTGACCTAGAGTTAAATAATCTACTACTATGCTCACTTGGGCTGAATAGCCGCCTATTATGTACATATATGTATTTCTCTCTCTCAAAAAAAATCCAGTTTAGGGCAAGAATAGAGAAAAACTCAAACTGTCATTGAGGCCGGGGAGTTTGGTCACTTCTAGCTCCCAAATCCACCATTCCTCACGCTGTAGGACCATGCGGTCCTAGTCCCCCCTCTCCTATTGTTTGGAATTGCTTCAATCACCCAAATTCCAAGGCATTTTGGATCCCTATTGTGTTGCAAACACACCTGGCATGTGATTATAGCTTTAAGATTGTATGTTTCAATCCCATAAATATGATCCTGTAAGCGTTTCTGAAATGTTCAGATGGTCATCCCGACCTAGAAAGACCCACAGGTGCATACGATGACAAAGACAACCCCCTATAGTGTATATAGGAGCAAAAATGACATATTCCACATCTCTGCATCCCTACATTTCTATGTCTGACAGGGGGTTTCCAATGTATGTCACTGTGAACCAAATGGTCCCTTAGTGAATTTGCCTTCCTATATATCATTTTGTTGAATTAGAAACAAATCTGCTTATTGTTGCATCATTGGTCAATAAAGACCAGTGCTTATCACATAGCTCTTTAACTTTATTTGCTAATTCAGTATACTGCATACACAGCTGTACTTTCTCCTCCCTCTCATTTTTCTTTCTTTGTGAATTGAATAGAAGCTCATTCCTGTCGCTCTCTTTAGCCCGTCTATAGGCTGTATTTAGCTATCTATCTTTATACCCCCTATTACTAAATCAAATTTGCAGTTCCTTAGTCTCCAGCTCAAAATCGACAGTCCAAACAATTCCTCTGAGCCCTAAGATATTGGCCCGTCTGAATGCCCCAGGCAAAAGGTTGTGGATGAAAGCTATCCATGTGCAATACGCTATTGGTGGCCGTGGAGTTTCTATACAGTTTGGTTCTGACAGTCTGCTGGCCAGTGATCTCAACCACCAAGTCTAGGAAAGTCACCCTCTCACTGTGCCATTCACTAGTGAACTTAAGGTTGTATGGGTTCTCTGCAGCTCATTCATAGTACATAAACATCCCAATTTCATCGGCGGTCCCTGTCCAAAAGATTAGGACGTTGTCGATGTACCTGTACCAGGATTATATCCTGGACAGGCATATCAGCAACTCCCCACAAGAGAGAAGCCAATTCTCACATTCACCCAAACATAAAGTGATTTCAAACAATAAGTTGGGGGGGGGGGGGATACGACCGCATGGTTCGACAGCATGGGCCAAGGTGGACTTGGGAGCTGGAAGCGACTAAACCCCCCAGCCTCAATGACAGCTTGAGTTTTTCTCCATTCTTGCCCTGAACTGGGTTTTTCGTTTTTTTTTTTTAGAGGAATACATATATGTCCAAGGGAAGAATAGTTGGATGAGTATAGTAGTAGAGTAACTCTAGGTCACTTTGATTTTGATTTTTGTGAGGCTTCCTATTGGCATGTAAATACTTTTATCTTTTGTGTGGTTTCCTTTGCACAATATTAAGTATTAGTTATCAGCAAAGGGGATAGAGTAATTACAATAAGAATTAGTGAAGTGAATAAATTTGCAGCTTGTTTGGAGACATCTAGTGGGGAATTGCAAAGTTGTAGTGTCTCCAGTTGTTGGGTTCTTCTTATCCACATTTCTCTCTTTCCCTTGTAAATAAAGATGGCGAATAGAGATGAAGTCACAGCGCCATGCATGCGAACGTGCGCTACGTCGTGACATCAGGATGCATCGTGCATGTGCGATGGCATCTCTTACAGCCATCATGCTAGACACAGCCCCATAAAAATAGGAAGTGCAGCTAATTGTGCATAACGGCCTCTGAAGCAGCCGGGACACCTGGCGAAATCAGTCAGGCTTTTTTAACGTCCAATTGTCTGCTTCCCTGTCTATTTTGGCACTCATGGTGTATGGAAGTATAGGCGATAATGGTGATATCTATTGAAAAATGACTACCATTGATGACGCAGATTGAATAAGCACCATGTGATCCTATGGGGATTTGCTGATATCAATATCAATCAAACATTGGGAAGGTCTAATGATGATATGTACTGTGAATCATTACTCTCCATTCCAAGATAACAAATGTGTGGTTTGGGACTCTGATACAGTAACCAAATAATGGAGGCTATTGAACAGCTTATACATACAGGCTATATATCATGGAATTGGAAGACTATTATAGTATGGGAATCATGCAACTGTGTTCATTTAATATATGTTCCTGCAAAGGGGGTTCCTTCTCTCCTATATAGGAGGCAATTCACTATATATGTGATATTCCTCAAATTGGGACTATTTATTACATACACTTGTGTGAGAGAGGTGAAGAGTTCTCTTACTTTGGAGAGGACATATGTTATACCAGCAGCATACCTCCTCTGGACCACAAGTGACAGAATTCATTACCTTCTCTCTACAATGTATTATTTTCTGGATTATAGGTGTCATAGTCACCAATTTCATTTTGAGGACTTAATTCTCTAAGGCGTACATATCTCTAAGCACGTTTACCCTATTTATAATTAGGTGACGATTTAAAGCCTCCATATGAATGATCCATGGAGCTAATATAAAGCCACAAAGGAGAATATACAGTACATAGGAGACTGTCCTGAAAGAACAAAGCGGATAAAGTCCTCTGTTTGACAAGGATCCTTCTTCATATGTTTTTAGAAAGTTTGAAGTAGACTGTTCTGTCAGCATCCTATGGCGATTTTTTTTTTTTTCCAAAACAATTTTATTAGAATTTTTCATACAGGGTGGTTTTTAAATTCACAGTGCTTTATTGAAGAACTTCCAAAGAAATTACAAACACCAAATGGGTGGCCATTAACATGCTACATGTCAGATGCAAACATAGCATGAAGAGCTAGCATGTAGTTCAGGAGATGCCGATATAATTATATATATATATATATATATATATATATATATATATATATATATATATATATATATATATATATATATATATAGACACAGGCAAGCCCCAAGGGAGCAAGTTAGCTAGGACTTTTTGCTAACATGTCTTGTGATTTATGTTGCATATGTGGATTTTTATACATATATTTCAATAAAAGATGTTTTTTGTATGTAAATGGGAGTAGTTGAGGGTAGAGCTTATAGGAAAAACTAAGTTAAAAGAAAAACTGGTTTGATTTACTACAACCACCCAGTCCAAATGATTAAAAAACACTGGAATAGAAATCAATTATTTATTGAAAAAGAAAAAAGCTCATAAATATCACAAAACATGAATCAAAAGACTGGCATGATGAAAAAAAAAACACACCAATAGACAAACCACAACACACACAAGACACACATGAATAAATAAAATCATCCAAGCATAACCCCTCCCCCTCCATTCTTAATGTCAGATAAACCATATGAAAAGATGAACATATACATATATGTAAACATAACCATAAATAGAAACAAAGAGGATGAGAGGCTGGTTAGTATATATATATATATATATATATATATATATATATATATATATATATATATATATATATATATCTTGGTGGACCGTTCACAGGGGTTGGTATCAGGTAAAAAATATATACATAGAGTCTCCTGGTAAATACTCAGATGAGGATTCAACCCACATAGGTAGAATAAAGTGCTTTAAGTACATTGGAACAATTCAAGCTGTGCAAAGTTGTCATGGGTAAATGCAAGAGAACAGTTGGAGTTGCTTGTGTGTGTGGTCTAGAGGAGGCTATATCAAAAAACATTTAGCATAGTAAACATGTAGAAGTCAATAGATTGTGTTTATATACCTCCCTTGCACATCACACAATAAGCAGCACAGAATTGGAAGAATTCCTCATATCCAAAGCAATCAACATAAAGTAAATGGCGTTGTATACTAATCCATGGATGAAATCTAAATAATTGTCCAGCATGTGGTGTTAGGAGAGACCAAGCTTGAGATGTCAAATGATCCAGGATTAAGTATACTGTCCAGTCATGAGAGAGTAAAACAGTCCAACATGACTTAACCAGCCAAAGATCCTATAGAGACGGGGGGGGGGGGGAGAGGGGTAGCAGGGAACAAAGATGCCGCTGCCTGACCGGTTTCGCCAGACAAACCGGCTGCTTCAGAGGCAATGTTAGGTTTAGGGTAGAGCTTATATCCCCCTGGGTGCGGGAATATGTGTTGTAATTTGTAATGTGTTGCTGATGACTTTTTATGATGAATTAGGAAGCAAAGCTACCATCTTGATTATTTAAACCTATATGAGCATAAACCAACCCTGCTTGTTGGGAAACCATCCTTATAAATGACTAAACATTTTCAAAGCTGCAGAGGGACTTCATTTTGGGTGTCCAGACACTATTTTGAAAAATGAATCAATTAGTGATTGGCCCCAAAGTGATTTGCACTAGTCAACATTTTATATGCTGTACATATTTTAATTCAATAAAACCATTTCTGTGTTATTGTGCTTTGTTTTTTATTAGAATTCAATATAGAACATGTGGATTTCCATTTGCATACTCCTTTTTTTAAAGAAAAGGGATTCACTATCTCAATTCAAATTCAGTAAAACATTCATGAAACAGTTTTTTTTCTTATCGTATTTTTCAAAGCAGTGACACAGTTTTAAGGACATCCCTGTGGGTTTGGCAGCAATATAATGTGTTGGTTTATTTCAAGACTACATCTTTTCTGACAGTTTTATTTTTGTTACTCTTGCACTATATGAAAGACAAATGGAAGCATATTTCTTTTTCTTTGGATTCACTTGCAAAATGTGCTGGTAAAGTAAATGTTTCAGACTCCTAACAGATGGGCATACATTTTAACATTAACATGATGTGGTTAGTAAACCTGAAAAGAAAAGCATCTATATCCAAAGAAGACCTATAGTAAAAAGGTGGTGAGATCCTACAGTATGTCTCAGAATTCTGTTTTCTCTTTAGTAGCATTAAAGGCTAACTTTGGGCTTAGGATCCCTGCCCTAGTTTGACAAACAGTACTACCATCAGGTAATACAAATTGTAGCCCTACCATTTCATATAGGAAGACTCAAAACATCTTGAAAACCAGATGCCCCCCTTACTGACAGAATGGAGAAAGCTATAAGGAGGTCCAAGCACAAATTTTATAATTCTACAAATAGGTGTGGCCCCGTGTTGGCTAAAAATATTAACAATGTAGGGAAGCCTTTCAAATCAATTCACTTGTGCACCTGTAGCAATGTCCTTACCTCTGATCCTTCTAAGATTGTGTCTTAGTGTGCTACCTTCTTGGCCTCTCTATGTCAAGTCTTCCATTTTCTCCACTTATAAAGCCAACCAATTTTTTAGTGACTTAACTTTTCTTTCGCTCTCTGTGGCAGCCTCCCGTGCTTTCAACACTGATATTTTGGAACTGGAAGCTGCAGCTATCAAATATTGTAAGCCTTTCAAGACCCCAGGCCCTGATAGTTTTGCAGGTTTTTATTATAAGAAATATTCTTCTCTTTTCCACCCCTTCACTTATCTGATCTTTTCAACTTCCTTAAGCAAGATGCCCCTCTTTCCTCGTTGTCCCTGCAAGCTCTTATAGCGCTGGTCCTCAAGGGCTCTGCTGAGTCTTTGGAACCTCAACATTTCAGGCCCATCTCTCTTTTAAATGTCGATATAAAACTGTTGGGCAAGATTTTGGGCTTTCACATTAACGGACACCACCAAGCCCTTATCCACAGGGACCAGGGGGGAATTGTCCCAGGTTGTCAAGCAGGAGACAACATGGTAAGGTAGTTTACCTTATTCATCTTCTAAAACACTGCCAGATTTTGGGTTTTCTGAGTTTTCAAATCAATTTTGTAAATTTACCATGGCTTTTTGTGCCCCTCTCTTTTCATGGATCCTGACTTTATAGTTTTCCCCCTCCACTTAATTCAGTTATGCGGACTACTGCTCCTGTGCTTTCTATATTTTCCAGGGTATACGCCAAGGATGCCCCCTAGCCCTCAACTTTTTGTTCTAGCTATGACAATCAGGGGTAACTTTAACATAATAGGCATTATATACTGTATATGGGCTTCATTATAAGCTTAATCGTTTTGCAGACCATGCCCTCTTGTTCCTCACTAACCCCTATATAAGGCTCCCAAATCTCCTACAAGCCCTTGCTCAATTTGTGGACATTTCCAGCCTTTATTTGATCACATATAAATCCAGGGCCCTCAACATTTTACTCAGTTATGCATTTTCAATCCAAATTTCAATATCGCTGGGCGACCCCTGCACAGGATTACCTGGGAGTTAAACTCACCTCCAAGTATGGGTTCCTGTTCTCAGTGAACTATTATTCCCTTTTACATTCCCTTACCTCTCTTATAGTAAGTGGAACATTTCCAAACCTTTCCTGGGTGGGGCAGGTTAATGCAATAAAAATGACCATCCACTAAAAAACCCTGGCCTTTATACCTCTCAACAGAAACTGGCTATACCCATGTTTGTAGTAGTAAAACAATTGATAGCTAAAACCTGGAAAATGCCCTAGGCCCCCTCCAAGGTGGTTAGTAATTATATGAATGTGATGTTGACCAATGAGAAATCCTCAATGACATGCAACCCAAATTTTGCTAAATCTGTAAACCATGGATTAGTTATGCACTGCAAACCTTGCACCCCTCTTTATGATTTTCCTTTTTGACTTTCATAATCCGAGTCTGTAGGGGGAGGTCCCTGTTGATTTTGAAACCCAGTCACATGTAGTTGCTTCACACATGATTGGATAACTAAAATTTTCATTATAAATATTTTTCAGAAAAGATTCTCAGTTTGCTAAACAAAAATGGCAACCACCCCATATTATAACTAGCTTTTTTGCTGCAAATAGCAGGGTTTTCCACAGAACAAACAAAACAAAGTGTATTTCCGAGCACACTTTCTAGCATTAAAAACAGGTTTTAAATGCACAATATTTGCAAACATATGTGAAAGTCACACAGCTTCGTCAAGGTGCAGTTCTAATTCTATGAGAGGCACATACAGTAGATAGCTATGGATAAAGATTCTCAGTTTCTTTAATAAATCAACCTAAATGCCTGCTTTGGGTTCAATGTCCTTTCAGTGTTTCCAGGGGTGTTATTGACCTGTCCAATTTTCAAATTATAAAACGATATGTACCTGAAAATGAATTTGCCTAAATAAGTCCTTCAACTTGTCAGTCTGCTTCTGTGACTACAGATGGGGAATTACACTGTAAGATCCAGTGAGTTAAAGTTGAGGTTCAGGCAAAACCTAACATTACTCTCAGACACATATAAATATAAATAGAATGGATATAGAAATACAGGGCAACTTAGGAGACATTGACCATAGGTCAATTAGTTTCAGTATTAATCATAGTAATTGGAAACACAAGGGTAATATTAAGACACTGAATTTCAAAAGAGCCAATTTCCCCAAACTGCGCTGTCTGCTAGAAAATATCAAATGGGATAGAACCCTGGGAACAAAGAACATGGAGGAAAAATGGGAGTGCTTCAAGAGCATACTAAACAAAGGGATTCCAAAGGGAAACAAATTTAAAAGAGCAAAATTAAACCCTGGGTGGCTAAACTCCAACATAAAAATGCATATTAATACTAAAGATAAGGCCTTCAAAAAATACAAGACTGAGGGGTCATTGGCAGCATTCAAGCAATACAAAGAGTGTAATAAGAAATGTAAAGACGAAATCAAGGCGGCTAAAATAGAACACGAGAGACATATAGCGGAAGAGAGTAAAAAGAACCCCAAGAGATTCTTTAAGTATATAAACATTAAGAAAGCGAGGCCAGAACACATTGGCCCCATAAAAGACGACAAAGGAAATATGGCCACAGAGGACAGAGAAAATAATTTCTTCTCTTCAGTCTTCACAAAAGAATCAGGGGGCTACACTAACCCAACTGGTAAGGCTAAACTAAATAATACACCTCAGGAAGAACCGCCATGGCTAACAGAGGATAGACTTAGAACTAACTAAACTAGAGAAACTTAACATAAATAAATCACCGGGACCAGATGGCTTGCACCCGGGGGTTCTTAAAGAGCTCAGCCAGGTGATTGTCAGACCATTATTCTTGATCTTTAAGGATAGTCTACAGACCAGTGGATGATCTGGTCATCTTTATCCTTGGATCCGCACATATGCACAGTGGCAACAAGTCCCTTATAAGAATAATGGGGGATATGAAACAGCCTACAGGACACCGTCTCCTGGAACTCCTAGGCCGATTCCTCTATATAATAGATACGAATATCTGGAGAGGTATGAGGACCCGTCCACCCCGCCTCTGCCCCCACGTCCTTTTTTTCGAGGGGAGGCAGGGGCAGTGGGGGGAGAAGAGGAGGAAGGCCGTGGAGAGGGAGACCCATGAGGTGGGGTTTTCCACAAACAGATTACGCAAACAATCCGATTCCAGGGAGAAACGGCCCTCAATCGTATCAAACTTCCAGAGCAGATCTCATGCACGAGGCTGCCGAGCAGGAAGAAAATTCCAAAAAAAGAAGGAGACTAGTGGATTAACCGGCATTTACAATTTGGCGAATATATCCCTGTCCCAGAAAGAGATTAACATCTTGAATGCAGGGCTTAAATGTGCGAAACACAAACCTTTGAACAAGTTCAATGTTTACATTGACGTACACAAATATATTCGTAAAATTAATTTGGTACGTTATTTTCTTAATACAAACAGAGTTACTAACAGAAATCCAGCCAACAATAAAGTACAAACCATTGGTATGGACAGTGGTCTAAAAAAACACTCTTTGTTTAACCCGGCACAACCGTCTAACCAGTATGTAGAGGTTTTTAAAAATCTGGTAATAAGAGATGTAGGTGCTCTCCATCCAAAGAAATCAGTAAATCCTGGTTACATACAAGAAGGTTTAGAAGCATTGGAAAAAAGAAAAGACGTCATCATTTGACCGGCAGACAAGGGGGGGGGGGTGTGGTCATCCTCAAAAAATTACACAAAGATCTGTCGAATCCCCCTGCCAGGCCCATAGTTAATGGGATTAACTCAGTGAAATCCAGATTGGGGGAGTATCTGGACTTCTTTTTGCAAAAAAGTGTGATAGAATTTAAATCTTATTTGAAAGACACCAAGGATTTCTTGTGTGCTCTTAAGGAAGTCCAGGTATCTCGGAATAGTGAAGTGTTTTTAGTGACGGCTGATGTATCCTCCTTATATACTGTGATTCAACACAAAGACACTTTACTGGCCCTGAACTGGGCTTTTAGTAAGAGAACCGACCTCCCGGACCCCCAAAAGAGGTTTCTTAGGCACACATTGGAATTCTGTTTTTCACACAACTATTTCTGGTTCAATGGCGTGTTCTACAATCAGAAGCGAGGCGTGGCTATGGGCACCAAGTTCGCCCCTAGCCTCGCCAACCTCTTTATGGAGGAGTGGGAGGATCGGTTCATTTATGCCCTTCGCAGGGATGAGTTGAAAATGTACAGGAGGTACAAAGACGACTTGTTCTTTGTGTGAGAAGGCTCGGAATGTGCGTTGAAGGATTTTGCCAACTCATTGAATTCCAATGGAAATAATATTAAATTGGAGTTCAATTGGAGTCGCGAATCAATACACTATCTGGATGTGGAGGTCATGCTGCGAAATGGCCGTTTGGAGAGGAAGGTTTATTTTAAACCTACAGATTGCAACGGCTATCTCCCAGTCCAGAGTGCCCATCACCATCAGTGGCTGAAGAATATTCTGAAGGGGCAACTCCTAAGGGTTAGGAGGAATTGTACCACGGATATGGATTTTATGGCGCAGTCCCTAGCTATCAAACAACGATTTTTAGAAAAGGGATATAATGGCCAGCTTCTTGACAGGAATATATCAGAAGTGGCCAGACTCTCACAAGAAGAGTGTTTGGTGGATCGCAGGAGGACATCTAATAATAAACACGAGTGGAGTTTTTTGACCCAATATAATGCCCAATTTAAAGAGATTGAGGAGATTATTAAAAGACATTGGGGTGTCTTGTGCCTAGACAAAATTGTATGTAACAACTTACCACCAGTACCTACCTTTATTTACAGGAGAGCGCCTACCTTTGGGGACCAAATAGTGCAAAAGGTCCTAGATCCACCTATCAAACCGAAAATGTTTTGGGACAATCTAACAGGTTTCTTTGCATGTCGTCGTTGCAAGGCCTGCAAGCAAGTGTGAACCTATTTGCGAGGTTATACCTCCTTTTTTTCCTCGGCAAATGGGGGACATTTGGAAATTAAAGATCTTATTACATACCACACGACTCATGTCGTGTATGGCATGGAATGTCCCTGTGGACTCATTTACATAGGTAGGACCAAAAGAACCCTGGCAGTTAGAATCTCAGAGCATATCGCAAATATTAAAAAAGGGTTCAAAGATCACAATGTGTCTCTCCATTTTAAACGTCACCATAACCAGGATCCCACCCATTTAAAATTGTGGGGCATAGAGCGAGTAGACCCTGTATGGAGAGGGTCCAATAGGGTCAGAGAGCTTTCCAAACAGGAGACCCAATGGATCTTCCTGACCAACTCACTGTATCCCAAAGGGTTAAACATTGATTTAGATATTAATTGCTTCATTAGCAATTACTAAATTATATGTATACATTTTTCTGTGTTAAGGGAGTTGGAAATACATTTTAAGATATTTATCAGTGATCAGTGTTTTATTTATATCCTTCTTTGTGTATGGACATCTATGGATTTTTATTTATCTAATATTGCCGTTTTAATGACATGGAAGATGTAGTATTACGGGTGGTTTTACATCTATTTATGTTTTTAACTGTTTTTTTGTATAATTTCTTAAATTGAAGAGATATGGTATTTATTGATTGTATATGTTTATGCTGCATTTAATTTTTATGATGTAATATTCATTTTATGAATCATTGGGCATGTGTAATTGCTTATATCTTGCCATTGCGCTATATCTATCCGTCCTCTGCTGGTTCTGCTGATATTTAGGGGCGTTTGCAGCAGACATAGATTGCAGAGATGTATGTGCGTGTGATCCTCCAATGATTCGATGTTCTGGTACCTGTTCAGTCCGAGCAATCAGGCATCGCGGGGTTAATCAGACAGGAGAAGGAGGTGACGCGACGTGAGGGCGGTAGTAGATCAATACCTCGATCGATGAGGAAAGGGCGGAAGTATATTGGCTCCGTATGGTCTATGTCAGTGGATCATTGATGAGCGCCGCCCTTTTTCTTCAGAGGATAAATAGGAGTGACCGTACCCTGTGTCCACACCCTCAGTTGAAGTCCTTTGCTGATGAAACGTGTCAGGGCGTGGTCACGCGGTCACCAGGGTTATCATACGTCCTACGTCATACCCGGAAGTTTGCCGACTGGGGACCGAGTGGCGAGCGGAACACAAGCGGGGAACGACTGCTGGACGCAGGTTAACTACATTCATACACGCTTTTACATATGTTTTCTATTGACTCCTGTGTACTATTGTGAAGAGAGTGTCCAGTCCAGGGTTCCAGGGTTTTGAAGATACGTCATCCCCTCTTTTGAATAATACAGGCCTTTTACTTAGTGGCCTCTGGTAAGTTTATTACCATAAAGCGTGCACAGCGGTGAGGTGGAGGCTTTCTGTGATTTGGATGCACTATAGTGGATGATCTGGTCATCTTTATCCTTGGATCCTTACCCTATCATATTGGACTCTTTGCATGAACTCTTTCACATTGATATTACCAATATCAGAGACTTTATCTATACATTTACTCCTTTTATTATTTATTTAATTTGTATATTTTTATGATACATTTTTATGATATACCAGCGCTGCTAGTGTATTATTTAAACATATATTGTTTACAATCACCTTTTGAATACCCCTACTTGTCATTTGTTAGAAATAATATGTTTTCATTATACATTTTCCAAAAACTTGTAACACAAAATTAAGTCTTCAAAAGACCCACCATGTCTCTTAGAAAATACCTTGGGGTATTTTCTTTCCAAAATGTAGTAATTGTGTGGGTGTTTCCACTGTCCTTGTTCTCTAGGGCCTTGAAAAGTATGATAGATAGTCAGGAAAATACTCCCTGAAAGCCCAATGTTGCTACTTGGATTTTGGGCCCCTCTATGCTTCTAGGCTGTGAAAAAGTCTCACACGTGTGGTATCTCCATACTCAGGAGGAGTAGTAGGATGTGTTTTGAGGTGTAATTCTAAAAATGCCTATGATATGACTTCTTCATTTTCCAATAATATGACAAGAAATTATAGAAAATTCACCATGCCTCTTACTAAATACCTTAGAACAGTGGTTCTCAACTCCAGTCCTCAGGACCCACTAACAGGCCAGATTTTAAGTATTACCTTGGGGAGATGCAGACTAGAGTACTGCAACCACTGAGCAGCAAATTATATCACCTGGGGTTTATTTCAGTTATCTTGCAAACTTGGCCTGTTAGTGGGTCCCAAGGACCGGAATTGAGAACCACTGCCTTAGAATGTCTACTTTCCAAAAAGGGGTCATTTTGGGGGGATTTGTAATGTCCTGGCATTTTAGTGCCTTAAGAAATGAGGAGAGGCAGTCAGTACATTAGGATTGCTCAATTTTTCAAATACGTATGAAACAGTTTGTAGGCTCTATAGCTTTTACGCAGAGATATACACCTATTTGTTTCTTTCGCCAATGAAATGTAGCAGAATATATTTTGGTATTAAGTGTATTATAAAAGATTATTTATTTGCAATGTTTTTTATTTTATTTATTTTTTTTATATAGCAAAAAATAGAAACCCCAGTGGTGATTAAATATCACCAAAATATCTGTCTCAGAAAAGATATTTAAAAATCATTTGGATATTGTGTTGCATGACAAATTCATTTTACAAAATGACAAGTACTGAAAACTGAAAAATGGCCTATGCAGGAGGGAGATGAAACAGACTTGTCTGTGCTTCATCAACAACAGCTAACACAAGGTGATAGGGACACCTCAACAGGTCATCAAAGAAATACCTCATTGAAGACAGACTGGGAACTGAAAAGGATGTGGATATCATCCCTCTCTTAGACCTAATGCCCTAATATTTCAAAAGGGAACATGTAAAGATAGAAATATGGGAGCTACCATTGCTGCTGACATGTTTTTTTTTTTTAAGTGTAATGTAATAAGGGTTGAAATTTAAGTGCCACACCACTGCTAAGTGGTCCATATACAGCTTTATTCCATTGAAGGTCAGGGTTACAGATTAAGAAATTGCCAACGTGTTTCGGGGGTCTACGTACCCCTTTCATCAGAGCTAGAAAGAACATAAGAAGATTATCATGTCAATATGGCATCAATACAATGTCCCCTCCACGGGGTCATAAATTAATACCAAACAATCAATAGTAATGAGAGTGTCAAATAATTTCATAAAAAAGAGAACATGTGTGATGAACCAAAATAAGACTATGGGTGCTGAAAGAAAAAAATATATAATAATAACACTAATACTAGCCATCACTATTATTAAAATGATACATTGTGGATGAGATGTTAACCTAATAAAAAAAAGGGAGAAAAAAAAAACCTCTCGAAACTGGTATGTGTACAAATAGAAAGAATAGAAAAAAATAAGAAATGAAAACAAAAAAATAATGATAGTAATGCTAATAATAATATAATAAAAATGTTTTTTATTTTTAAAAAAGCAGTCCACACCTCTCATCCTAATTATGACTTCACTAACTAATGAGTCGCTGACCCAGTATGAATTGCAGGTTAGTGATTTTTTTTACCTAGTGGGTTTAGGATTGCAGCCCTTAGATTTCTTTATCGTACATCAATTGACACAGAGATGGTAATAATAACTATTTGGGTTATACGCCACATACAGGTGAATGGACACTGGCAACCAATAGACAGGAAGTTCCTCCTATATAACCCCTCCCATACAGGAAGAACATCAGTTTTTTTGCCAGTGTCTTGAAGGTGGTGGTCATGGCTGTTAAAGCTCTCCAAGTTTTGTGTTGTCCCAGAAAAAGTCGGCGATCTAATCGGATCCATTCAAATGGCTAAATGCTAAAAGGATGGTACCTGAGGTAAAGCCTTTAATGTGACCCTCTGGGCGCTGGACCCTGGGAAATGGAACCCTGGTTAAATTTCTTACTCAAGGTGATTCCAGCAGGGTGTTCTACAGGTCCAAGGGAGTGGACCCTGTATAACAGGGGGACCCAGTCCTGGATGGTCATAGATGGAGCCCACCATCATGGGTGAAGTTTGGGTCCTATTCAGGATCCAGCAGCGAGACTGGTAAGTGTTCCTTTCCGTTTTCAAGAGAAAGGAAAAGCACTAAAAACATTTTTGGCCGCAGTACTCTTTTTCAGCCACAAGATGGCACTGCTCGGCAGGTTTGTTGTTTGCATTGCAGATCTCAAGTCTGAGGAGCCATTTACAGCATCTCACTCCCAGAGATTGCTGACTCAATCCCTCACTGAAATGGTGCAGGTTGGGTTTAAATTGCCTCCTTCGGAGGTATCTGAGATCTCTTATTCCTCGCTAGGCTCTTTACGTCCTCAACAAAAGGGTTCAGGCCTTTCCTTTTTACCCCTGCTGCAGCAGTTGTGTTTCTGCGATTTACAGTGGGGCAGTGCCATTTCCAGTTTGTGGCTTTGCCCTTCGGCCTTTCCACAGCCCCTCAAATGTTCACAAAGGTTTTGGCACCGGTATTGGCCTACTTAAGGGCTAAAGGCATCTCAGTAATAGGATACCTGGATGACCTGCTGCTCAAGAATCATTCAAACCCAGGTCTGACACAAGATGTGTCTCTTACAATCCAGTTCTCAGAAAGTCTGGGTTGGATTATCAACAGAGAAAAGTTGGCTTTAAGGCCTGTTCAGGTCCTGGAATATCTAGGTCTGGTTTTAGACACCGCTTAGGTGAAGATTTTCTTGACATCAGAGAAGGTTCTGGCTCTAAAGAAGCTAGTTTAGTTTGTAAGGGGGACAAAGTTTCCCTCCATCCGGCTGTGCAAAATGGTATTCTCCTTTGAGTTGATTTCTTATGCGCAGTTCCACTCCAGACTGTTTCAGAACAGTATTCTTTCGGCTTGGAACAAGAAAGTCCAAGCCTTGGATTGCCCAATGCTCCTTCCCCCAAGAGTAAGGTGGGATCTGGTTTTGGTGGTTGGTTCCCACCAACTTAATCAAGGAGAAACCTTTTCTGCAGATGCCAGCCTGCTGGGCTGGGGTGCTGTCCTGGAGGATCTGTCTGCCCAGGGAACGTGGTCTTGGATGCCAAAGATTTTACCCATCAACATTTTGGAAAGCCAAGCTGCACGTTTGGCACTAAATTATTGGACATCCAGACTACAGGGATGTCCTGTCAGGATTCAGTCCGAGAAACTCGACCCTAGTGGCTTATATCAACCATCAGGGCGGCACCAGAAGTCAGTCGGTTCAGAAAGAGGTGAACCATATCCTATCATGGGCATAGAGGTATGTTCCATGTCTGTCAACAGTATTCATTCCAGGGGTGGACAGCTGGCAGGCGGACTTTTTAAGTCACTAGCAGCTTTGTCCAGGGAAATGGTCCCTACACCCCAAAGTGTTTTGGCTGATGTGTCAACGTTGGGGTACTCCCGATGTAGATCTATTGGCGTCCAGGTTCAACAACAAGCTGGGCAACTTTGTTGCCAGATCCAAGGATCAGATCGCGATTGGAATAGATGCTCTGGTGACTCCTTGGTCACGGTTCAACCTGCTTTATGCATTTCCACCAGTTCAGCTTCTACCTCGGCTGCTGAACAGGATCCAGATGGAGGGGAAACTGGTAATCCCGGTGGCCCCAGTGTGGCCCAGGAGGTTTTGGTACACAGAAATCATAAGGTTAGCAGTGGGGAAGCCATGGTTGCTGCCATGCCCTCCAGATATGCTATCTCAAGGTCCCATATTCCACCCTGCTTTACGGTCGTTGAATTTGACGGTCTGCCTATTGAAGCCAGAATATTAAAAGACCGGGTGGTCTTGGCTTCAGTTCTGGCCACATTGATTGATGCCAGAAAACCTGTTTCTAGGAAAATCTATTACAGAGTTTGGAAGGCCTATATTTCTTGGTGAGAATCCAAGAAATGGCACTCACGAAAGTATGCTATTGGGAGAAGTCTTGCCTTTCTTCAGTTAGGGGTGGACTTAAAATTGTCCTTAAGAACCATTAAAGGACAAGTCTCTGCCTTGTCAATTTTTTTTCAGAGACCGTTGGCTACGTACTCTTTGCTTTAAACTTTTTGCAAGGTGTGATTCGCATGGTTCCGCCAGTTAAACCACCCCTTTGTCCTTGGGACTTGAATCGTGTTCTCTTGGCCTTCCAGAAGCGGCCTTTTGAGCCTATCAGACATATTCCCTTACTACTGTTGTTAAGGAAGCTGTTTTTTTTTGGTTGCTATAACCTCAGCTAGAAGGGTGTCAGAATTAGAGGCTCTTTCGTGTAAAGAACCCTTTCTAATTCTGCACAGGGATAAGGAAGTTTTTCGTCCTCATCCTTCTTTTCTCCCTAAGGTAGTTTCTGATTTTCACTTAAACCAGGACATTGTTTTACCTTCCTTTTTTCCTAATCCTCAGTCTACTGAGGAAAGGTTGTTACATTTTCTTGACGTTGTACGTGCGGTTAAAGTCTATTTAACCAGGTCAGCACAGATCCGTAATACTAATGCTTTCTTTATATTGCCAGATGGGCCGAAGAAAGGCCAGG
This sequence comes from Pelophylax lessonae, assembly GCF_965119305.1. NCBI lineage: Eukaryota > Metazoa > Chordata > Amphibia > Anura > Ranidae > Pelophylax > Pelophylax lessonae. Next base: position 195,567,955 of record NC_138769.1, read on the forward strand.
CTGCAACTTCCTCCACTACAGTATTTCTAGGTGGATTCGTCAGGTCATTTCTCAACCTTATGGCTTGAAAGGTAAGGTTCCACCTTTTAACTTAAAGGCCCACTCTACCAGAAGGGTAAGTACTTCATGGGCAGTGCACCATGAAGTATCTTTGGCCCAGGTCTGCAAAGCTGCCACCTGGTCTTCAATTCATACGTTCACAAAATTCTACCAAGTGGACACAGAGCCCGTGAAGGGGTTCAATATGGTAGTAGCGTGTTGCAAGCAGATGTATAGTCCTACGTTTTTTCTTTGCTCAGGGGCAAGTTTGGGACTCTGTGTCCCTCCCCTCAAGGGTATTGCTTTAGGACATCCCAAATAGTTATTATTACCAGCTCTGTGTCTTGTGATGTTCAATAAAGAAAATAGGATTTTTCCTACAGCTTACCTGTAAAATCCTTTTCTTGGAGTACATCACAGAACACAGAGCTGCCTCCCCTCTTTTTTTCTAGGATCTTCATTGCTTGCTTCAAAAACTGATGTTCTTCCTGTATGGTGTAACGCTCCTGCGTTTTATGTATGATGTGGATTTTCAGCTGCAGAAATATTCCACTTCAGTAGTCATGTAGAGAAACGCTGAGACACCAATCCCAACTCCCAATGACTCATCATGTGTGGATGATCTCAATTCAGCAAGTAAATACATACACTCAATAAGATGTTTCCTAGAGTGACTTATGTATATAGTAACACAGTGATGATAGGCTGAAGAGACAGGTTGGGTAGAGATGGTAGATGACAGACACTTGAAAGGAAATGTTCTTGAAAGTAAGATAGTAGCAGATGGGATGCAGATAGGTTTAGCAATCATGTATGGTAGCAGATGACAGAGTAGCAGGTGGACATACAAGAGAGATCAACCCAGTGCAAGAACAGGTGGTAGTAGGCTCAAGAGCTAGCAATCTTAGATAATGCAGATGTAGTAATAGTCCTTAGTATGCAGAGCTAGATAGTGTAAGCTTTAGTATGAAGGTTATAGAGGTTTCCCCTGTGGGGTACTTATCACTAATAGCAATGTAGCAGAGGAGAGGTTCGGCAAGAGCGGATGATCCGGTAGCGGGATACAGGGATCAGCGCAGCGTGGTTCCGACAGCGAGGTATGCTTGCAAGCATGATAGCTTCAAGACAGGTTAGCATCAAGGCACAAAGCAGTTTGAACGAACACATGTGAGTGAGAGCCGGCGATCTAAATAGCCATCCAGTCCGGCGCTCAGTGATGACAGCATCAGTCTTAAAGGTGTATGCGCACCTTACCAAAAGAGAATGGTGGGGCGCATACACTTATGAAAGAGTAATTAGGGTACCCAAAGGTACCAGAACATTACATATGGGAGGGGTTTTATAGGAGGAACTTCCTGTCTATTGGTTGCCAATGTCCATTCACCTTTAGGTGGCGTATAACCCAAATACTTATTATTACCAGGTCTGTGTCCCGTGATGCACTCCAAGAAAAGGATTTTACAGGTGACCTGTAGGAAAAATCCTATTTTTTCACCTTTGAAAGCAAGTCTTCCATGACAGATTTAATGTGTAAAACTATCACCACATTAATGGTTATTGGAGGAACAATGGATGAACATCCCAATCCCCCATCCTCCTATCACATAGCTCCATGTAATCATTGAAAATAATTCAAGACATTTACTGAATTGAGGAGCTGGAGAGCATGCCACCCATTGGCATATTAGTACTCCAGCCACATCTGTAACCTTAGCACCAGGCGTACAGTGCTGGTGAATGAAAATCAAAGTTGTACATAATGCTGCAATCTAGACACATGGGACACACTTCATTAGTGTGGATTTATTTGTTTCAGTGCATATGGTATGACAAAGAATATTTATTGATGGAGTTAAGCTTCAAATGTATTGTTTTCTAATAAGTATATATACATTTTTTCAAAAATATCAAAAATTACTAATATCACAAACCTAGTTAAATATTTTAGAGTCATGTTGCGCTGCAGCAGTTCACTGTATATTTTAGTATAAGTCCACTGATTAATTTCCTATTTTGACTCAAGGTTAAGTGACAATGAAAATAACTGCATTCATATATTTTCTGTTTGCCTCGTATTAAAATGCAAATTGAAAAGTCCACACATTAGAGGTATAAGTATGGTTCCTGAACCGTGCTAATTTGCAATGTCAGATGCCTAGATTTCATAGATTTGTCACTGAAAGTTCATTATATCGACCACCAGCTCTAAGCTTACTGTAATAAAAGCATCTCTTTCCTAATGTTGGCCAAATACATTGAAAATGAACTCTGTAAGCAGACCTTTCAGTGTGAATTAATGCTATATAATGTAAACAAGTATAAATTACAAACAAAAAGTGTAAAGACTCCAACATTCTTGCAACACCATAACAAATGACCTAGTGCTGCCAAAACCTGGAAAATTATAAAACATTCCTTTTTTAATTAAAATAATATTTTTAAAATAAGTCAAATTATGCTGAAGGCAAGGCATAGCCCTGCAGTATGTTTCAGGTCTATTTAGAACTCAACTACTACATATACAACGCTGCAAACAAACTGATATAACTAAAAAAGTTAACTGTCTTTGGGCCACTCACTAAGAGATTCCACAGTATTCAGATTAGGAGAATGGAGTCTTCTGGTATGCAGTATGTATTTCATTATCATCAGAAGGAGTTGTGTCAAACTATGTGGATTTACTGTATTTGTCTTGAGACATGTTCTTCTTGGAATGATAACATTTTATAACCATGGATCTAGTGTATAGGCTTTGAATATAGCTGGTTAGCTTTGATTATAGCTGGTTAGCGAGGAGCTTGGGGTTTGGTATAAACATGATTAATTATTTTGGGGATCATACCAACTTCTATTTTTTTTTTTTTTTTTTTGCTTCATCCAACACTTCTCCTCACCATTTCAGGCAACAAAAAATAACTCACATGCTGCCACTATTTCTGTGGCCAGTCTGTGAGCAGTCCAGTCTATGAGCAACAGCTATTTAAATATGGCATCCACAATTTTTTTAGCAGCGGTTTTACAGTTGCAAATGCTGTGAATTTTGTTTTAAAGGGTCCATCCTGTATTCTTCAGGAATTTGTCTGTGGGCTCATGGTGTTTGGGCACCATCCACAACTAAAACCAAATATTTTTACAGTTATGCAACAGTTTCAACTTTATATGGATGTTTGTTAAAGCCGGGTCCATCCTATGCTCTGCAGGAATGTTTTTGTGGGTTAATGGTTTTTGGGCCCCACCAACACCCAAACACAGTTTTTTCACAGCTGCAGAGACTGTGCTGTGAATGTTTGTTAAGCAGGGTCCATCCTGTGTTTTTTTTTTCTGTAGGGTTTACAGTATTGTGGCACCACCAACAACCATCACCCAAAGTTTTCAGAGCCTTGTGAGGGTGGCACAACACATACATTGTTTGACCATGTTTGATCATCTCCTTTGTAAGATTTTTCTTGTCAGGTTATGGTGCTTGATCTACAGTCAGGTCCATAAATATTGGGGGGACATCGACACAATTCTAATATTTTTGGCTCTATACACTACCACAATGGATTTGAAATAAAACAAACAAGATGTGCTTTAACTGCAGACTTTCAGCTTTAATTTGAGGGTATTTACATACAAATCAGGTGAACAGTGTAGGAATTACAACAGTTTGTATATGTGCCTCCCACTTTTTAAGGGACCAAAAGTAATGGGACAGATTAACAATCATAAATCAAACATTCAATTTTTAATACTTGGTTGCAAATCCTTTGCAGTCAATTACAGCCTGAAGTCTGGAATGCATAGACATCACCAGATGCTGGGTTTCATCCCTGGTGATGCTCTGCCAGGCCTCTACTGCAATTGTCTTCAGTTCCTGCTTGTTCTTGGGCATTTTCCCATCAGTTTTGTCTTCAGCAAGTAAAATGCATGCTCAATCGGATTCAGGTCAGGTGATTGACTTGGCCATTGCATAACATTCCACTTCTTTCTCTTAAAAAACTCTTTGGTTGCTTTCGCAGTATGATTTGGGTCATTGTCCATCTGCACGGTGAAGCGCCGTCCAATGAGTTCTGAAGCATTTGGCTGAATATGAGCAGATAATATTGCCCGAAACACTTCAGAATTCATCCTGCTGCTTTTGTCAGCAGTCCCATCATCAATAAATACAAGAGAACCAGTTCCATTGGCAGCCATACATGCCCACGCCATGACACTACCACCACCATGCTTCACTGATGAGGTGGTATGCTTTGGATCATGAGCAGTTCCTTTCCTTCTCCACATTCTTCTCTTCCCATCACTCTGGTACAAGTTGATCTTGGTCTCATCTGTCCATAGGATGTTGTTCCAGAACTGTGAAGGCTTTTTTAGATGTTGTTTGGCAAACTCTAATCTGGCCTTCCTGTTTTTGAAGCTCACCAATGGTTTAAATCTTGTGGTGAACCCTCTGTATTCATTCTGGTGAAGTCTTCTCTTGATTGTTGACTTTGACACACATACACCTACCTCCTGGAGAGTGTTTTTGATCTGGCCAACTGTTGTGAAGGGTGTTTTCTTCAACAGGGAAATCATTTTTCGGTCATCCACCACAGTTGTTTTCCGTGGTCTTCCGGGTCTTTTGGTGTTGCTGAGCTCACAGGTGCGTTCTTTCTTTTTAAGGATGTTCCAAACAGTTGATTTGGCCACACCTAATGTTTTTGCTATCTCTCTGATGGGTTTGTTTTGTTTTTTCAGCCTAATGATGGCTTGCTTCACTGATAGAGACAGCTCTTTGGATCTCATATTGAGAGTTGACAGAAACAGATTCCAAATGCAAATAGCAAACTTGAAATTAACTGTGGACCTTTTATCTGCTACTTGTAAATGGGATAATGAGGGAATAACACACACCTGGCCATGGAACAGCTGAGCAGCCAATTGGAGCAGCCAATTGTCCCATTACTTTGGTCCCTTAAAAGTGGGAGGCACATATACAAACTGTTGTACTTCCTACAGCTTTCATCTGATTTGGATGTAAATACCCTCAAATTAAAGCTGAAAGAATGCAGTTAAAGCATATCTTGTTTGTTTCATTTCAAATCCATTGTGGTGGTGTATAGAGCCAAAAAGAGTAGAATTGTGTCAATATCCCAATCATTATGGACCTGGCTATATATAATAATATAATTTAATATATTTTGTGTCCAAAAAATAGGAGTCTGCATAATAAAAAAACACAACTAATTGAATTATTGAAAATTAAATCTGCACACTCTGCCACTCAGTGATAGTTGCCTCTCTAAAAAAAATGTATAAGCTGTGCTGCCAAGTACTAAGTAAAATAATTGAATTCTAATGTGCAATTTGCTTGTTCCCTCACCTTCCCACTCTGAAAAGGTTTAAAAACAAGTGCATAAAATGTGTGCTTCCTGGCTCTATGAAAAAGGAAGCCCTTTTTTGAAGTGGGGGTGGGGGCAAATTTCAATCTGGGTACTCCCTAATAACAATTGTGACCTTCAGCTTCAAAGTGTTCTGCAAAGATGTCTGCTACATTCATCTTGAGAATGAAAAGAGAAGTGAAAAGTTTGGCTCCCATTGATTTCAAGGTGGTTTGCACTCCCTATCCGAATGCTCGCTGAACATTAGCTAAACCAAACCCAGGTAAGTTTGGCTCATCACTATACCCTATGATCTCTAAGTCTAAAACACACACACTATCTGACTGTGTATATGACTGATAGTAAATATATGCTCTCTCCCCATGACTTAGCTCCAAGTGGCAGGGGGAAATGCATTGGGGTGTGGCCTAAGGTTGCCACCTACCACCATACCTTGGGATGCTACGGCTGTGCGTTCACAGGAAAATCTTCCTCCATACTGAGCTATCATAGGAGCCAGGATGGGCTCCCCCCTTCCTCGGTGGATGTATAGGATTGACAACCCCCTTCAGTGACCCTGATTGGCACACAATACAGGTCTCTTGGGTCACTGAAAGTAAATATAGCTATTTTTATTCAAAAGTTTTGCATAGTGGTAGTATGCAGCATCTTTCTCTACCTGTTAAGATTTTGTGATCTCTCTCTATCTGCTCCAAATCCACAACAAACACTTACTTAATGTGTTTTTGATTAACTGAAATATAGCAGTTTTGGGCCTCAGCGCTGATCGAATACATCCAATGCTGCTGCAGTTACAAACATGAAAACAGTAAAAACTTTTATTAAAATTCACTGTCCCCAGGTAACCCATGATAACTCCTTCTACCAATACTAATCTATATAGATTCATCTCTAACCATATTACAATGTACATGTAGCATAAATAAAAAAAAAAAAAAATAGTGATTCAATTACTTTATAGGCGTATATTTAAAACAATATACAAAAAAAAAAGTTTAATAATCACCCTCAAGTGATTATATATTTATTAATCCAGTAAAAGTCCACAAATAGACAATTACGTGGATTCAACCCTTGTCCACACAATTTAATGGAAAAAAAAAAAAGTTATTTTGCAGATTGAATATTCTTTCAATGTTAAAAGACCATCACCACATCACTCCTGTACATGGATGGATGCTCATCCTCAAGATTAGCCCTCTTAATTATAATAGGTCAAACACAGCACACATTTTTCATTCAGGGTATTTTCAGATCCTGCATACAACTTATATGTAAAGCATAATAATGAACTTTTACCTTAGAGCATTGTCTTTAGTAAAACAGTGAGCCAAATAAAAGTCTTGTATGTTCTTCAAAAAAAAAAAAAAAATCAAATAAAATAATAAAATCAGTTTAAACACCTTTGATGGCTCTTTTTGGTCTTTTCCAATGGGCAGGAGTGGACATTTCTGATGATCAACTACGTCTGCAGACAAGACCAGTGGTGTGTCAGCCTGAAATGTCACAGGCTGACTACAGGACCAAAGGCAAGGAGCAAGAATGAAGCCTGCACACACAAATATGAATCTGCTTCTTCCCAAAAGAACAGGAATGCATGAATTGTGGAGTGAACTGGTAGTATTGCTAGGTAATTAGCCAGTTTCTTCCAACATATCTTAGAAAAAGCTTGCATTGTATCTAATGTGGGGGAAGAGAGGGATCCACTGCTAAAGTTCATGAGCTTACATTTACATACACTGTAATATGGACAATACCCAATTATTTCTGTTATAATACCTTTTTAATTTGCACTAACACACAATTTTTCATGACAAGCTTTCGGGGTATGCCACCTTCGCAAGTGCACTAATACGGCTACAATCACTAAAGCATAAAATATAGAAAACTGTAAAGAAACTTACATTCTACTTACACGCAGTAAGGTTAGTCTGGTTGTTTCTTTTTTGTTTCAATCAAGTTAATTGAAAAACAGGTAGTACAGAAAAACAACAAGGAACAGTATACTGAACATCAGTAGGTAAAATGACAGTAGAAAAGCAATGTTGTACATATATTAAATAGCGTGCCGAATGAGTATAGCTGCAGTAACAGTGTGCTAATATTGGCATCTAATATAATCATGGCATCACTGGGTGCATAACGAGAATAGCTCCAGCGCAGGGAGAACTCTTAAGTTTAAGCATACCAGATAGATTTAAAAAAAAAAAAAAAAAACACTGTAAGCATCGTAGACACAACTTCAAGAAACAAAGAGAATAGATATTGAATAGAAAGAGGTAAAATTATGATAGTGAGTTAAGTAACCAGCAGATCGACATGGTGATAGTAATCACAGTTAACATAAATGCAGTGATACTAGTGATGGTAGCAATAGGAATCAGCATAGTAGCAATATAAAACGGGAGTAGAAAATAAAAATAAATAATAAAATGAAATAAAATAAGATAAAGTGGGTAACAGCGGGATATCGCTTACAACTATAACCAAAAGACAAAGGCAAACTATGGCAAAGGCCATAAGGTATCACACTCCTGGACGTCTGAAGTAGAAAGTACACAACGTGTGTAAAAGAGTATCATATTATATTGAGAGGGCAGGGGCTCAATGTAGGGTCAGCCGCCGGTAAGGCGTGTATAGTCAGCGGAACATCTAAACAAGTGCCAAGGGGTCCACATGGAGTGGAATTTTTCTATTTTGTCTGAGGACCAGGCGATCGATTCTTCCATGTTGTAAATGTTGTTCACAAATCACAACATGTAGCCACTCCTTGACCGTTGGCGAAGGTAGTTGACTTCCAATGATGGTTGTTTCTTTTTTAACCACCTCAATACTGCACACTTTTACCTTCTTTCTGCCCAGGCCATTTTTAAGTTTTAAGCTCTGTCTAGCTTTGAATGATAATTTCTTTTATTATTTTTTGAGACAGATAGAGATTTATTTTGATTGTATTTAATTAACATTTTTTTTTTTTTTTTGCTATGTAAATGAAAAAAAAATAAAAAAAACTTTTTTTCTTAATCTACTATAAAATTTTGCAAACAAATGTTCTTTCTTTATAAATCTTTATAAATTTAGGTCAAAATGTATTCTGCTACATTTCTTTTATAAAATAACTCAAAGGTGTGTATTATTCAGGGCCAGTTCACACCACATGCAGTCCAGTGTTTTTTTTTTTTTCTGCATCAAAAATGCATGAATAGTAGGTTATTTGGTTTTCAATGACATAATTCCCACCAGTGTGGTCAGTTTCAGTGCATCCCATAAAAAAGTAGAACATGCTGCATTTGTTCTACACTGGACTGCACTAGAACACGGTAAAATGCATAAAAAATGCACCACAAACTTGCATAAAAATGAACCGGAACATAATAAAAAAGCATAAAAAATGGGCATGCAGAAAAGCATCTGGAACACATCCGGACTGCGTTTCTATGATGTGAACTGGCCCTTAGTCTGTGTGAAAGTTATAGAGTTTACAAACTATGTTATATACTATATATTTGAAAATTGATTAATCCTGATGTACTGACTGATCTCATTTATCAAAGCCATAAAATGCCAGCACAGTACAAATACCCCCAAAATGACCACTTTTTGAAGGTAGACAGTTCAAGTTTTTTAGTAATAAACATGGTAACTTTTTTGAAGGTGTGCTTTTTCTTTTGGAAAATGAAGAATTTTTTTCACAAATTTGTCATTTTAACAAGTTGTTTCTCACACACAGAATTACACCCAAAACACATTCTTCAATTCCTCATGAGTATGCTACATGTGTGAGACTTTTTCGCAGCCTACATGCATAGAAGGGCCTAAAATCCAACGAACATCTTTGGGCTTTCAAGGAGCATACATTACATGTAAATTACACTCCAAATTTCCTGACAACCTATTACATTTTTGGAGGCCCTGTAGCACAAGGACAGTGTAAAACACCCACAAAATGACCCCATTTTAGAAAGAAAACCCTCCAAAGTATTTTATGAAAGGCATAATGAGTCTTATGAACATGTCATTTTTTTACCACAGGTTTTTGGAAAGGAAAAAGGAAAGGAAAAGGTTATTAACCTTTGTTTTTTCATAGACAACGTTGTCAATTAATTCAATATTTCTAGCATGCATACTTAGAATTAAACCCTAAAACGCATTCTACTACTCCCCCTGAGTATGGGGATACCACATGTGTAAGACTTTTTTTACAGCCTAACCATGCAGAGGGGCCTAAAATCCAAGGAAGTATCTTCAGGCTTTCAAGGGGCATAAATTATGCATTTAATTTCCTGACTACCTACATTTTTGGTTGTCCTGGGGCACAAGGACAGTGGAAACACCCATAACATGACCAAATTTTGGACAGAAAACATCCCAAGGTATTTTCTAATAGGCACGATGAGTATTTTGAAGACTTCATTTTTTTTGCTACAAATTTTTGTAAAATGCAGAATGAAACTGAATACTATTTGTTTACACAACATTTTCAATTTATTAAGATACAGTATGTCTCACATACACCATGGGTATACTTAGAAATACAACCCAAAAACATTCTGCTACAGCTTATGAGTATGGCGATACCACATGTGTGAGTCTTTTTCAGTGCCTGGACTGATTATGCACCAGAGATTGTATCATGTGTATCACACAAATCAACCAATTGTATCAAAACCAATGTATGGTAATGTTCACCTCTATCTGCGTCGTCAGGGAATATAGCTTAGAATGCTATGTTCACTTGCCAGGAAGTACAGGAGGCTAAAGAAAGAAAGAAGAAAAGAATTCCTTTGGTTCTAGGAGTGCAGTTGTCTGCAGGGGATGGCGAGGACTGGTGTCTCCCAGGAACATAATCAATCAGACATGCAGATGAATCAATTCAGGCCACACGCAAAGGCATGGTCAGAATTAGATATGCTCAGAGCAGAAAATTTTGCTTCATTTTGTTTCGGGTAGATTCTTTTAGTTTCGTTATTGAACTAGTTTGGTTTCATTTCATGTTCATTTAATTTTGTTTAGTTGTTATTAAAATTTATTTCATTTATTTATTTTCAAATGAGTTCCAACTTTTCAGAACGATTACAATTTGGATCGGTAGAAAAACTATTGACCGATTCGAATTCTGTGTGAAGAAATAGTTGGTTGTTAAGCAGCATGCCGGGAAGCTGGTCGCCTGCGTCCTTAACAACCATCCATGAGTCATCATCTGTCAGCAGGCTTCCCCACTGACAGATGAATGTAGAGATAAAGAATGCTGTTAAAAAAAAAAAAGAATGCTGGCAATTGCCTGGCATTAGAAGAATGTTAAAAAAAAAATGGCGTGGGGTCAAGGGGACAAGGGCCTCTTCTCAACAACCCTGGGCTGTGGTTGTTGGGGTTTGCGGGTGGGGGGCTTATCAGAATCTGGAAGCCCCCTTTAACAAGGGAGCCCCCAGATCCCCCCCCATGTGAATGGGTATTGGGTACATCATACCTGTACCCATTCACCAAAAAAAGTGTCAAAAAGTAAAAACCATAGGAAACAGATTTTGACAAGCCCTTTATTCGAAAAGAAAATAGAAAAAAAAATAGTGTCCCTCAATGTAAATCCATCATCCATCACGATGACTGCCGACCCAAAAAATAGAAAAATTGCAAAAAACGCTTTTACTTCTAAGAGGCTACCCACTGTATGCCCCCGAGTGACGTAACCGGGTGGCCCTGCCCCTTGCCAATAGTGAAGAAGCATAGTCAGGATGGTAGCTGAGGTCATACATGGGAAGATTAGCCAGGGAGTAGGCAGAATTATGGTCAAGGACAAAGCCGAAGTCATAAAAAGGAATCCAGAGCAGTAGGCAGGAGTGTGATCAAAGGAGTAAGCTGGAGCCATACATGGTTGGACAAGAGAAGCAGAGAAAGCCAGGGTCAAAACCAGGATTTAGACAAGAGGAAGCTCCAGACCATCACCACCACACTGGTCATATTTTACCTAATCACCACAACACCAGTCATATTGCCCCTAATCCCCACCACGCCAGTTACAGTGTCCCTGATCACCGCCACACCAGTTACACTGTCCCTGATCTTCACTCTGATCCTTGCTTCTTCCCTGGGTGTCATCTTGCTTGTGGTCACTCCCTTGGTTCCAATACATTTCCTGCTGTCAGTCCTTTAAGTCCAGCTGACAGCTACGACAGGTCTTCACTGCAAGCAACTTCCAGCACATCAACCTAAACAGCATCCATGCTTTTTGAGCCTAGCACTCCCTGTTCTCACCTTCAAGGGTTCTTAGTGCTCAGCCACATGGGAAGCCCACTTGTCAGGTCGGCCTTCGACCAGGTATGGGACTGGTGGTGATTAGGGACACTGTGGGTGCGTGGCAGGGATCAGGGACACTGACTGATAAAGGTATGTATTTTTTTTTTTGCAATTTTCAATATTTTTTTTTTTTACAATTTTGTTTTTACAACTATCACCAGAGTAATGCAACTCTATTATAGTGGGATATGATCAGGATTTTTTTTTTTTTACACTGATTGCTTGTTACAGCAATGATCACTGTAAAAGCATTAATTTGTAACTGTCATGAATGCCTTTCATTCTTGACTCATTGTTAACTATTGTGATTGCTGTGATTAACTACAGCTGTCACATGGCACAGGGTCACTGGTGGTAATGGTCCTGTACCAAGTGATCACTGTTCCCCACAGAGATCACAATAGTAAGTTGTTTACTTGTTAGCATGTGGTTGCTGATCACAGCGATCACATGGAACGTGTTGCCAATCACAGTGGCCTAGTACCATGATCGGTCATCGGCTGTGTCTGGTGGACACAGCAAATGACATATCACACCGCTGTGTGCTTGACCGGACAGGAAGTGGTTAAATAAGCATAAATGATGCATAGATTATAATTTCTACATTTTCGTAATAATTTCCAGTTTCAATAGAAATGTATATAATAATTGTCTCATAAACTTTCTTTTACACTGACCTGAAAATAAAGTAAAACAATAAACTATGATGGAGAATCACCAGGTATATATTTATGTTTTTCAAAGAAACTAATTATACTGTGAGAACGAAACCCCAATTTCCTACCAGGACATCCCACTGAGTGTTTCATATGTTATATTTAAAATCAACACTATTCAAGATCATAATATGCAAATCAATGAAATCCATAAAACAAAAGGATATGCTTCAGTACATGGTGAAGCAGTATTCATGGGGTCTAGAATCTATATATAGTTGCTGTAATTGCACACATTTATTGCTTGTATTAAAGCAGAACTAAAGGCACAAAAATAAAACAACTGCGAGCAGGCAGACTCCATATTGCTAAAGCTTAGATGCAATCTTCTACATAATGTACATGGAGCAGTAAAAGCCCAACAATATTTACATTCCAGGCTGGGATAAGTGACTCTAGTGCATGCACAGGAGTAACGTCATCCTGCACCAATCAATCAAAATGTCTTATAACCAGCACCCGAAACAAGCTGAAGGAAAGATGTTGTTGCCAGTGAGGGACTTACAGGGGTCAGATCATTGAAGTATAGGTGAGTGTTCTTGCCTTTAGTTCCATTTTTAAACTCCCAGCTGTTACCATTAGGGATGATCGAACTTCTGAAAAGTTCGGTTCGACCAGAACACCCAAACTTCCCAAAAGTTCGGGTCCGGATTCCAGAACCCCATTGAAATCAATGGGACCCGAACTTTGGTAATCAAAAAACACCATTTTGAAGCCCTAAAACCCAATAAATGCCCCTAAAAAGTGCCTAGGGTTCTGGGTCATGCCCCAGGGACTATTAATCACACAAATAAAATTCTTAAAAATTGTCATTTTTGATAGAGATCCAATTATTGAAAAAATTATTGAAAAAAAATGAGATTTCTTTGGATTTAGTGTCTGGGGGGGGGGGGGGTCTAAAAAGTGTACCTGTGAAGTTTCAGCTCTGTAGCATGTCCAGAACCAGAAAAAAAAGATCATTTTTCTTAGAATTTTTATTAGTGCAGGGATGTGGCTCCGCTCCTATCACACCTATATGTGTGTATGTGTATATATACATATATGTGTGTGTGTATATATACCCCTATACAGAAATTCAGATGTTATGCCTGCCTCCAAAGATGCCCCAAAAATGCCCAAAAAAACGCCTGCAGCAACACACCTGGGCGTTTTTGTTGCAGGTGTTTATTGGGCATGTTTTGGGCGTCTTTGGAGGCAGGCATAACATCTGAACTTCTGTATAGGGGTGAATACACACACACACATATATGTATATATACACATACACACATATAGGTGTGATAGGAGCGGAGCCACATCCCTGCAAATAATTTCATTAGTGCATGGATGGGGTTCCACTACTTTCACACCTATATGTGTGTATGTGTATATATACATATATGTGTGTGTGTATATATACCCCTATACAGAAGTTCAGATGTTATGCCTGCCTCCAAAGACACCCAAAAAATGCCCAATAAACGCCTACAACAAAAACGCCCAGGTGTGTTGTTGCAGGCGTTTTTTTGGGTATTCTTTAATATAGTTCAAGGGCCTGCCTGATTGGATACAGAGTGATTGGATAGATGGTGTGTTCTTCCTTATATTATATAGTTTTGATAAATCTAAAGGAGATTGAAAAGATATTGTACAATGAAATTAAATTGTAGTGTATGGCCATCCTATTCACATTTAATTAAATTGTTGGTTTAATAATTAGTTTAGTGACAATAATTGTTAACGGCACATTAAATGTAGAAGCAAACACATTTTGCCATGTGAAAAAATGCACAACCCACAACACGCCAAAATGTTCCATGAGCCACATGTAGCAACCCCATTGAAATGAATGGGCTGCCCTATGCGTGTCATGGGAAAAATGAACCAAAAAACGTGCACTCCCATTATGCTAGATGTGAATGGGGCCTGAAAGTGAAATTGGTTTGTTTACACAAAAACAATGGGGCTCCATTCACATCTGTGTGTTTCCAAATGCATTGCAAACTTCACAGAAAATGCACGCTTTGCCTTGCATTTCAGAAATGCACTGCACCAAAGATCACAGTAAAAATCCACTCTAAAAAAAAAAGTTCTGGAGCTTCATTGGGGTGATTGTTGCTTGTAGGACAGCCCATTCAAGATAATGATCCAAAAAAAAAAAAAAAAAAAGATATTCAGTGCTCAGTGCCAATTCAAGTATATGGGCTGCTCTATGCGTGACAAGTGAAAACGCTCCAAATGCCTCAAAAGAAAAAAAAAAACCGCATGTGCAAATGTGAGTTCCTGCTATGCAGAGATGTGAATGGAAATTGAGAACTGAGTGTTTCTGTACACTCCCTCCTATGTAGAAGGAAAGAAAGAACTGCACACCACCATTAAACCAACACGATTTATTGAATGAATGCAAATGACGGCCACCAGGACATGGGACACAGAAACAGAGGTTGCATTTCCCACTGAACTTGTGCTTCTTCAAAACCTAAGGAAAGCTGAAACACCAACCCTTAAATAGGAGGCTCCCTATCACAGGTCCTGGGTGTATCCTGTGTTTGACAAGCAGATAAAAGCACTACATATACATGTATACCACCCTGTGAATGAACTGAACAAACAAAATAACCAATACTCAAAATTATTATTATTTATTTTTTTCCAAAAAGTTTATTGAAGAATATTGTAGTATACAAACAACAATTATTCAGTCAGATATTGAAGAAAATGTAACATAGTAACATATGGTCGAAGAATCGGTCATCATAATTCAATTAAAACAACAGTATTGTGAAGTATCAAACACGTATAGTAGGGTTTTAGGTGAAAAATGCAAACGTTTTAATTGGTAAGTTTCGAGTAACAATATATTAATGTGGGATATTTAACCATTAAATGATTATGCAGAAATTGGAACGGAACCAATTTTATTAAAAAGTACAAGTGTTTATATATTATGCTGGTGTAACAGGGAGTTAACCTTGTTTAATCCAAATGATAGGGTGTTGATCTGGATAGAGGGAGGTCCCTATGGCCTGCATAGGGAATAAGAAAGAGAAGAAAGAGAGAAGAGGAAGGAAAGAAGAAGAGAGGGTTGGGAAGGGGGGGAGGGAAGTCCGAGGCCGTGACCTCCGCGGGCGCGCGCTCGCTCCCCAGAGCCTCACAGGCGAGCGTCGTAGACCTACGTCACTCTGCCTGTGAGGGGCTGACTGCCGCAGTAAATATACTGTGAGCAGTCGGCAAGCGGTTAAATAGGTTGTAACCCTAATGAAAGATCCTGTTTCTTTAAAGCGTGTTAAACCGCATAGTGCTTGTGCGGTGTAATTTGTCCCTTTCTATGCTGTAAAAAAACCTGGTTGATCCTGTCTGTTCCTGTGTCGACCTTAGTGTGCTGACCACAGTAATCATGGCTGCTAATCCATGGTACTGCAGTCAGTTTATGAGTCTCCATCATCCTGCTGCTCTCCCCCTCCCTCTCTCCCTGTCACTTCCTAGCATGTGAGCTGATAAAAAAAAAACACCCCCCCTCCTATTCTATGTGGCAGTAAAGTTACTGATCCCAATTCCTGCCATCCTCTCTGTAATAATAGGATATACTACACAGATTTACTACACAGTGTATGTGTTTTTGAAAATTTCGGCAGCTAAATACCTTTTTTACATCGTAAATCTCAGACCCCCTTCACTATAGTCCTTAGATCAGGGGAGGAGGACGGACCGCACATAGGCGATGTCAAAAAGGTATTTATTTTCACTGTGAAGTATATCTTATTATTACAGAGGGGCTGACAGAAATTGGGATCAGTGGCTTTACAAACTCTTTAAAGGGTAACTCCACTTTCATGGGGAAAAAAATAGAAAACAAAACAAAAAATAATATAACGTATACAATTGCGACACAAGTCATATTGTAATTGAAAATGATTAAAAATGACCTTTCCTTTTCAATCTGCAGCCACTTTAATTTTCTGAAAATGCAATGCAATATGGCTGCCTGGAGGCGTTCTCGACACAGAATGTGTACTGTCAAACATCATTTTCTGCTTGTGTGATTGGCTCACCAATTTTTCTAGAAGTCTGCCTGGGATACAAGTCAGATTTAAGGCATTCCCTGCAACCAAAATGTTATTTTTGTTGAGAAACACCCAATAGGAACACATCCTCATTAGTGCTCTGCAGGTGCACAGCTGATTAATAATTATGAAACCACTCCGATTAGACCCACTCAGCCCAGGGGCACAGAGGAACAAACAGCGATTTCTTCAAAATAACAAAAGGTAGGGAGCTGAAACAGAGGTTGTTATAATTTTTGCAATGTACAGAGATAGTCCAGAGGGGAATGTTTTTTTCTCAACAAAAGTGGAGTTATGTTTTAAGCAACACAGTGTGGTCACTAACCTGCCCCAGTCTGTGACTGAACAATAAAGTAAAGGCAGCACACTGATGATATCATCACTCTCCCCCTGTAAGCATGTTCAAACTATTGACTAACAGCACTGCATTGGCTCACAGTAATGCAGACCACTTGTTTCAATATGAACATTATTGTGCAAGGTAGTATGTAAAGTTGATCTCAGGACAGAATTAGCTATTATAGCTCTAAGTGAAAGGGAATAAATACATGTTTAATTCTGTTAGGGCTCTTTCACACGGTCCGCCTCTGTAGGCGGATCCGTGTTGCTCAGCGGGGATCGATCCGCGATCCCCACTGAGCCGGCGGATGACAGCTCCGTCTCCGCTTGCAGAGCAGAGAGGGAGGTGTCTCAGCACCAGCTGCCCTCTATGGGGGATCAGATGAGAGCGGACCGCTTGTCCGCTCTCATCAGATCCGCTCCGATTACTGAACGGATGGAAAAATAGGGTTTCTATCCGTCCAGATTTCACGCACAGGATCGGATGCGGATGGCAGCGGGTGTCAGCGGAGATGTCTCCGCTGACACCCGCTGCCCCATAGAGCTGCATGGAGAATCCGATCAGATCCGCCTAAAAAACTGACAGGCGGATCTGATCGGATCGCCCGTGTGAAAGAGCCCTAAATAATAAATATAATTCAAAATATTAACATTATAAAAAAATAACCAATAAGAATAATAATCATTTTAATAATTTTTTTGGTCTTAAATAATTAACTAAATATGAGTTCTCCAACAGGCTAAATCTTGGTGATATAATAGTTTCTCAATAAATATAAGCAGAGTGGTTTCTTCAAAACCTATTTTGAAATGTGGCACCAAATCTGCCATGAGGACTGCTTAGAGCAGGGGGTCTCCAAACTATGGCCCTTCAATTGTTCAGGAACTACAATTCCCATCATGCCTAGTTATATCTATAAATTTCAGAGTTTTACAATGCCTCATGGGATGTGTAGTTCCGCAACAGCTGGAAGGCCATAGTTTGACGATCCCTGGCTTAGACAAAATGTGTTTAAACATAATTTGCATGGCTTTATGTTTTTTTCTTATCTTAAATGGTAAAGTTGGCATTCAGGTACCTCTGTTTATCAATATCTAACATGTTCTCAGCTTAAAAGGAAGCTGATTTTTGTCACAGAATAGGCCCAGCATAGATAAACGGATGCATCATAAAATCAGGACTAATTTAACCTCCTTAACTTTCAGTACCAAAAGCGGTAACCCCGAGCCACACTTGGGATTACCCCGCAATGCTACTCACCTTCCCTGCAGTCCCCCACCACCCTCCCCGGCGTCCTGACACTCTCTCCCAGCTCTATGCAAGGCCGATTGCCGACACTTGCCTTCCGGTTCCCTTCCCTGCGAGGGTTGTGACGCAGGGGGGTGGAACGGGTGGCAAATTCAAAAATGTAAATACACTAATGACATGATACAAAGTTGTGATCCTAATGGATTACACTGTATCATGCCATTTCAGCACAGGATTTCACCTGGTGACTTTTCCAGTGCCCTGCCTGTGCTTTTTGAACGACCATGGGCTCCAAAAAGCGTTCTTTTTGTGCAAAAGCAAACCCCCGCCATCCTCCCCCCGTGAGGATTTCCATGCAAAATGTACCGCTTTTAGCACAGAAATCTGGACATAATCAGACCGCCAGGGAGGTTAAAGCCAATTCCTATATACCCTAATGCATTTTACTAAAATGGTGAGTTTCAACAAAATGTCACTATTTTTGCTGCACTTTTGGTGAAGCAAAAGCTAAAAATTGTGCCCATTTCTAACATTTCTGTTGATCTGTGTTTCATTTTGATTTTTCCATGTGTCTCATGAGCACATCCTGATGTGCATAACTGTACAGCGATAAACGTTGCTTTCTTCCAGCAGCAAAATTGTATTATGGAACTTGGAACATTGATCTGTATAGATTCAATACATATCTTTTCACAAAATACATACAACAGTCTAGTGATTTTACATAACTGACTCTTTCTAAATTTATGGAAGAAATATATGAAAAATATGTCATATTTTGCAATCAAACAACATATTCTGAGACTTCATCTAATCACACTCTTTTCAACAAAGCAAGATGCAGAAACATTTTAATGGCGCTTTATGAAGGAACTTTTATGGAACCAACATGTTGGGATTTAATGACTTTAAGCTATCCAGTTAAATGGTTTACTTCCATTAAATGAATTGCTACTGTATATAATTTAAAATGCTTTACAAAATGACACAGTAGGTTACAACACGCACAGTTTGAAAGGATCCATTACACTGCATTTGAAGAATCTATTCAACAAAGGCAGGTGGCTTTTATGCCAATGTGAATACTAAATAAATAGGAAAAATATATACTTTATTAAAAGTAAAATAAGATGTGATGGAAACAGTTTTCAAAAGCAAATGCTTCTCCTACTGTCAGCCTGACTTTATCATATTATTCCGGGCTGGAAAGCCCTTCAAACACTTTGTAGACGCTTTGTTAATCTAATTCTACTTCATGTATTTATTTTAGTTTTATAATACAGTTTACCAAGCCCGTGTTCAAAAAAAATCCTACTAATTACAAAGCATGGGTAAATGAGATACTGAATGAATTACATCTGTATGTGAAAAGAAAAACTGGGTCTGATGGCATTTTGTTATGTAGATTATTGCTTTTTTCTAATAGACAAACAAGTTGAACATTGTTCCACACTGCAGGTATCAATCAGCATTCTGCCAATAAAAGATTTGAAATACTTTTTTAAATAAATAAATAAATAAAAAAAAGTTTGCACTAGCAAATATACATCTAATTTAAAAACTTGCAGAAAAAAAAGAAAAATAATATAATTATAGCACCATTTAAATTTGTCCATATGTATAATTACCCTCTTGTATTGGAATGACAAAGGGACCCGCAGTGAACATCTGACACCCATTACAAAAAATTGTTGGAAAATCACTGAGCAAAAAGGAACACTTACAATGTCTAAACTCTTTGTTATTGTCCCCCAAAAGTCATTCATCACCTGGTGTTTAAACCATTGCAAATGACACTTCTTGAAGTGAAACATTTGCAACCTACATGTTGCCACCCCTAAACATTATCTCATACAAAGTTGTATTCAATTATTTTTAGTAAGGGAGCGCAAAGAGTAAGGATGGTGTGCATAGCACATTAGCTAAAAGGAGGCAAACAGATTTTATTATACTGCTAACAAATCATTGCATTCTGAAATATGCCTGGTATTCGCTTCTAAACTTTGTACATAATTCGTTTTTTTTTTTTGTATTATTGCTATTTACAGTGCTTTATTAGTATAATTAGTTTGATTTTGAATAATAGAAATTTTAAGAGCTGTGAAAATGTGGAATAGACTCCCTCCAGAGGTGGTTCTGGCTAGCTCACTAGATTGCTTTAAAAAAGGCCTGGATTCTTTCCTAGGTGTACATAATATAAATGGGTACTAACATTTTTTTAGGTAAAGGTGATCCAGGGAATATCCGATTGCCTCTCAGGGGATCAGGAAGGATTTTTTTCCCCTGCTGTAGCAAATTGGATCATGCTTTGCTGGGGTTTTTTTGCCTTCCTCTGGATCAACTGCGGGTATAGGATTGTGTATATGGGATTGTATGGTTGGGTTTTCAATACTGTTTTTTTTTTTGGTTGAACCAGATGGACTTGTGTCTTTTTTCAACCTGACTAACTATGTAACTTTTAGGGTTAGTTCACCTTTATAAAAAAAAATGCTTATGCAGATAAGGGGAGTCTGTAGATAAAAACAAACTGTGCAGCTTTGACCAAAGGTGAATAATGCACCTACTATAGGTGTAGGTCATTTAAGAGATGCCTAGGTGTTACTGCTCACCGTCACATGAGGGAGCTCCCAAACAATGAGCTTTGAGGTACTGCATCAGGGAAAAGGGAGTTTAAATCAGAGAAAGAGCTCACTTCTGTGATGGTGAAGGAGGACAGCAATAACTAGGCATCTCCTAACAAAGACATTAGCAATGTCCTAGGAATTTTCCAGTCAGGCTTCATGAGGAACGTAAATAGCCTACACCTATAGCAAGGGTGATATTCAACTTTTGTCAAAGCTGCACAGTTTGCTTTTATCTATCAACATCTGTAAGGAGGGCCTTCTGTGCACAGGCTAAAGCAGGTTCCTTCTCATGCTCGCAGGAATTTGGCATTGGCTAATGGATATGCGCTTGTGCAAATTTGTAGATGCACACAAGCCGTCGCGAACACATGCACCTTTGACAGATGCTGGCGCCAATCAGGCTATTTGTGCTCAGGTTCAGTGCTATTTTGCCTTCCCGCCACCTGTGTATCCTATGTCCCTGTTAACCTGATTCCTGTTACTGACAGAGCTCGTCTGACCACTCTTTCAACTCCATCTGCACCGACCACGGCTTGTCCTTGACCTTCACTTCTGTCAGTTTCATTGGCTTTTTTTGCACCGACTGGCACCTGACCGGGCTTGTACTCAGACCACCCTATTGCCTGCTTCTCTGTACCTGATTTGTCCTGCCAGTGTTTGACCCGGCTGGCCTGACTCTGCTTCCTGACACATCCTGCTGTGCTTGCTATTCTTCAGTCTGCTACCAGTAAATGCCTCACCTGCCCACTGTCGCCAGTACCAGTCAACTTCAGTCTGCCATCCTCCAGCTTCCCACCTGCTCGCCCGCTTTTGGAACCATCTGACGACTTCTTCTGCCCTGCTGCAAGCAAGACTTACAGGTACTCGTGCCACTCGTGTCTACACTATCAGGGACCTCGAGTCGGAGATGTAAGAGAGGCCTTTCTCATTGTATCAGGCTCTGCTATGAGGTGTGTGATAACATCCCTTATCTACATAAGAAGCTCTTTGGTAAAGGTGAACTAACCCTTTGATTTTGTTGTGAATGTGCTGTCTGTTCGAGCGCTGTGAGTTTTTTTTTTTTATTTATTGGCTTAACTGAGAGCTACAGTGATATATTTTGTGCATACCCATACAAACTTTGGCATTAAAGTTAAAATCTCAACTTGTCTATTTAGGTATGCAGACTGGGGTGGAGGAGGAAGGTCATGTGCTACCCTATACCCAAAAGGTTTGCTTTTTTCCAAGGCTAAAGAAAGTCAGTCAAATTGCTATCAGTGGACAACGTGACTGTTTTGATTTAAAGGGTAACTCTACTTTTGGGGGAAGAAATTTTTCAAAAAAATTAAAAATAATAAATAGTGTAAGTCTCTTGTGCTAATAAAAATAATAAAGTGCTAATATGTGACATTTAGTGATAATTATTGCAAAACTGCTGCAACTTGTACAACAATATAATCACAAAATCAGTGTAATAAATCAAAAAATGCTACACCAAAATATTAATTAATGTGTATCACAAAATCTGATACCAGTATGTCATATACAAATGAAATATAACTGTGCAAAATTTGCATATAAGCAAAATCAAAATGGTGAACACACACTGTGAACATATAATTAAAGTCCCATAATTGTGCTCAAAATGATCTCACTGCCTAGAAATGAGCAGAATATCGCTATACAAGTGTATTCGAAATTCCAAAGTGAATTGCAAGTGCTCCTGCTAATAGCAAGTAATCCTGGACGAAATCCTTTCAGTCATTTAAAATCCTATATGGACTCTCCAGGTGTGGTTCCTGTGAATCAAGCTCCAATCACCTTGTTCAACCACCACCAATGTGCACACCAACTCCCATTAGATGGTTCCTTACCAGAGATAGTGGCCCCCCACTCTCCTTGTGTGATACTGTTTTAAAATAACATATTTATTTTAATAAAACCTTCTCCCATTATACTTACATTAATAAAAATCCAACAGCACATTAGTGAATCCAAAATAGCAAGTGGAGCGCACCAGTGGTCCTTACCACCACCACGCTGGTAAGCAGACCACGGACGCCGTACTCCACTACCTTCAAGAGCACTTTTGGTTTGCTGTATAGCCATGCCTCTGATGTAGAATTTTTTGAATTATTACACTGATTTGGAAAAAAAAAGAATAATATAGCATATACAATTGTGACACAAGCCATATTGTAATATAACACCAATAAAAACGACCTTTTCTTTTCAGTCTGTCGCTCTGTCGTTTTTGGAAAATGTAATGCAATATGGCAACCTGAAAGTGTTTTGTACACAGATACTGTACTGAACCCCCCCCCCCCAGAAATGTCATGTCCTGCTTGTGTGATCGGCTCACTGTTTTTCTCAGAGGTCTGCACTAAGATACAAATACAATTTTGGGCATCTTCGCACCCTCTGCAACAAGCATTTCAGTTTTTGGGAGCTACTCCTAAGAGGCTAAATTCATGTTTAAAGGGATTCAGACCCTGAAAAAAAACCTGCAAGTGCAGAAGCTGATCACAAATGAAAAGGTCTCTCCTATTCATATTAACTTTGCACATGAACACAGACAAACAAATAGCTATTTATACTGAATAGTGTTGAGGGAACACGGACTGTATTATTCGGGTCCGTACCGGATAATTGGATTTTTGTTACCCAGACATGGACCCGAAAACTTTACTGTATGTTTGGGTTTAAAATCCGTGTTCGGTAATTTTATTTCCTGTTTTGTATGTAATGGCGCGCTTTTAATGGCGGGCTTTCAACAGCCAATCAACAAGCGTTTAACTGGTGTGCGCCATCACAGCCATGCCTACTAATGTATTAGGAGCTGTGATTGGCCATCTGAAGCATGTGACCCATGTCTTTATAAGCTCGAGAGACACAGTGTGGTGCGTCATTCTGCTGTAGTGTAGGGAGAGAGCACACATCATACGTGCTGGCTGCTGCTGATTAGGGACAGACAGGGAAAAATTGTGCCCGAAAAGAATGCAGGGACAGGTCGGAGTGTAGGCAGGGAAAGATATTTGAGCATTTTAGGGACAGGCTGGAGAGATTAGGCAGGGACAGATAGGAGACACAGGACAGAACAATCGTTCGTTAGCGATCTACATCGATTTTGCTGTGTGGGGGGTGGTGCAGTGAACAATCTTTTTGCCCTCACTTGAGCCCACTGAGGAGGAGGAGGGAGAAACAAATATATTTTTATCAGTCTGTTGTGTGCAGCGTTCAGCTATATTTTACTACAGATTGCTGTTCTAATCTGCTATTTAAAAATTACAAATTTAAAGGGGAATTTTTTTTTAAGAGCAATTGCCATGCTCTTAACTACATTTTGATGCCATTTGCAGCACTCTAGCCCTTTACATTGTTTTTTTAGAGCCATTTTAGTGCCTGAAAGTTCGGGTCCCCATTGACTTCAATGGGGTTCGGTGTCCGGGTAAAGTTAGAAAAAAGTCCGGGACACGGACCCGGACTTTTTTTTCAAGTTCGGCCGAACCCGCCGAACACGGACATCCAGGTGTCCGCTCAACTCTAATACTGAATAACAAAAGGTAAGAATCTGCAACAAAGTTTGTTAAAATCCTTGCCATGTACATGATAGATATGCATTGCTTTTTCCTAGCAAAAGTGGAGTTACTCTTTAAGTAATTAGAAAATTGCATTTTTTTAAGAACTAAAACAATATAGAACTATAATGTTATGCATAAATGTAACTTGTTTATTGAACAAGTGAATGTAGAATTGATAAAATTATCACAGAGAACCTAGGACTTTAATAAGTTTACACATAAACATTTAACAATGCTAAACCTAATGAAAAAGGAATACACCCACAACATTTTCAAATGGTTGGAAAAAAAAACTGTGGACCTGAAAATGAATTAATATTTTAGTAACCGTAAAAACATAGTTTTGCCAGGGCACAAAGTGATTTGGCCAAGTGGAATTACAATTATGCAATAATTGCTATGCTGTAATTAGTGAATTATGCTATTGCTTAGAGTGGCTTACTGATTCGATATCAAACTCCAAAACCTTCAAAACTGATATGGCCACCAACATGTATTTGAAAACCTATTTAAAATCAATTACCTCTCGTGACAGTTGCCAACTTTGCATAGTGCTTGGACATTTGTGCCTAGGAAAAGTGGTCTAAGCCAAACTAATTTTCTTATTGTACTTTCATACTCATCTTGTTTATCCAACCACAACAAGAATAAAATGAAAGGAATCTACTTGCAAACCCGCTAACATATTTTACGCCGGCACTTCTCAATTCAATACAGTTTTTCAACAAATGTTATTAGAAACAACATTTCTGATTTATTTAATCTGCAATAAGCTCTGCTGAATACATCGTTTTATTATCCTTTGTGTTCAAAGCAGTACTTTAGCAGCATTAAAATGCTACAAGTCTGAAAGGATGAATAATTAGAATTATAATCTTTAGGAAGGATTATGTTTTATACCTATAGACCCACAATAATATCTGTATTATCCTGAACACATTTTAACATTTCTTTTGTTTTGCGGACAGAAAGTGACACACTTTCGCAAAGACAAGTTGAATTATAACCCAATCAGGCATTAAAGTACATACAGTAGGCTAGCACAGCAATCAAGCAGAATACAGTAGGGAATTTTAAAAGTAACGCTATTCTTTAAGAGGCAGAAAATAAGAGCTTTGTCACAACTAAAATGCGTAAATCATTTTCTGTGCTGCTCAAGGCAATTTAAAATATCAGTCCATCCAAAACTAATATCCTCCAACTTTTTTTAATCCAATGCTAGGTGATATTCTTGATACTACAGATGTCTATCAAGATCCCTTTGTAGATGATATGATGCTGTCTAATGATATTATGCAGGAATTTTATATGTAATACAGCATATATATACATATAAATATTTTTTTACAAAGCTATAAAACCTGTATAAACACTGTTTTTGGGTTGTCCACTTCCCTTCACAGTTACTAAGATTCAGACATGCACTATCCTTCCCCTGTCTTCTATGGGTTGGTCCCACCAAAGTCCCACAAAAATGCTTATCTGTTTTACTTTATCTCTCAAGGAGCAACAATGACTTGAAGAACGAATGCCAGTTGTCTGGAAAAAACAGAGGTTTATTTGACCATGAAAAATATGGGAAAGGTCACATCTACTACAAAAATGTTTTTTTTTTTTTTTTTTTTTATAGTGGATACATCAGACAAAATCAAGTGAGTGGAGATTCTATACATATTTTTCTCCATGTAGTAGTGTAGTAAAAAGTTATTTACTATAGTTGCATGACATCTGGTGACATAGACAGGTGACAAAATAAGATTTCCATACTGGGCAGATTTGTAACATAGCTAGATACAGTATCTGCACATAAAGTCTGAAAGAATAAATTCCCTTAATGATTGTGATAGAGATTTTTTTTTTTTTTTATATATATACTTAACTCTGGGAATTAGCTAAAATATACATTTGCAGTGGGGCCCCCCTCACTGCAATGGTTAAATACCTATTTGGTCTAGGAGTGAAGATGTGAGGTATATTACTTACCTTGTCCCTTGATCCAATGCTGTTCTCTTCTGCATGAAGCTCTGGGCTGTGGACATTCCCTTTGTGTTATCATAGGCTTTTAACTTTGCATTGTACGTGAGGAGACATGCATGAAACTAGGTTTTGAAGTGTCTTAGACAGGCGGTAGTGCTGGAATAATTGTACAGCTAGAGGAACCCTACTGGAGCCAGAAAAAAGGTAAGTATTACTCCTTATCTCTTTATCCTTAGACTAAATGAGCATTTACCAAAAATCAATATCAACGCTAGCTCCTGATACATTTTAAATCTTCATAAGTGAAAATTGAAACAAATGCATACATTGGAAATTAATGGTGCAATCTGTGAAGGTAAAAAAAATAAAAGTCCTCAATTCTTTCAACAATGTGCTCAATGTGTCCACAAAACTTGGAGGCTTACCAAAATATATCGACCTCATAAATTACAAGTAGGTCAAAAACACTTTTCTTCAAATGGATGGGTCAGCCAGATCTGATGTCCACCTCCTCTTTTGCACTCGAACAGACCTTGTAGCAGATTTCCACTGCACCTACTCTCCTCCTTAATTGTTTGGCTCAGAATACTTGTTAGAAAGAGAAGAATATCTTGATAGTGTAGTATAATAATAATCCTAAACTTTGTTGGTATTCTACTAACTTTTAAGCTAAAAGTACCTTATAAATCAGTCAAATAGGGGGCTCACTGGATAGAAAGAACTCATTAGTATCTCCAAGTCAAAATAAGCATGCTACATAAATGCACCTCCACCAGTACTTCTGCACCCCCACAAGTACCTCTTCAGCTTGCTTTAGATCAAATGGAAAAGCAAATTTACTCACACCAATATTAAAACAAAAATAATTCCTATGATGTAATATATTAGATGATACTGTGTAATTCAATATTCTATTTGCATAATTGTATATACAACTTTAAATTTCTGTGATTTTTACTACAGCTCACCAGATGTACATGACCCGCTTAACAATTAAGTGAGTAGAAACCACATTTCACTTGTGACTACTGTGTCTTTAAATCCACCCCCCAATGGTATATACTAAAGGATCACCGCAAACAATTGACCTCCTTATTTTAGAAAATGAGTCATAATCACATTAACACATGCTATGTTTTTAAGCCAATCACCCATGGTACATATAAAAAACTCACCAGATGTTATCAACCTCTTCTCTTACAAAGTGAATCAAAAAGGCGTGTTTCAGAACTACTTTTTAACTCTCCTCACCCAGCTAGGATAAGGTTCTCCTCTTAATCCTCAGGTAGAATGATATGAAAACACACTTTGACTCATTTTGTAAGACAAGGGGTCAATCACCCATGGGAAGTAGAGAACGGATAGAGGGTGGGGAGTATGTTTAATGTTAGTTCACCTTATCATTTTTTAGTGAAATGTGAACTAATACTTTAAGCTCCTTCAGGGCTGGCACTGATGTGAAAAAAAAATGTAAATAACTACTATATATACTGTATATACACTATATTGTCAAAAGTATAAGGAAACATGCCTTTACACGCACAATAACTTTAATGGCATCCCAATTCAATATTGAGTTAGCCCACCCTTTGCAGCTATAACAGCTTCAACTCTTCCAAGAAGGCTATCCACAAGGTTTAGGAGTGTGTCTATTGGAATGTTTGACCATTCTTCCAGAACCAAATTTGTAAGGGCAGGCACTGTTGTTGAATGAGAAGGCCTGGCTCACAGTATCTGTTCTAATTCATCCCAAAGGTGATCTAATGGGTTGAGGTTACTACTGTGTGCAGCCAGTCAAGGTCTTCCACCCCAAACTCGCTCATCCATGTCTTTATGGCCCTTGCTTTGTGTACTGGTCCAAATCATTTGGTGGAGGGGGGGTTAGGGTGTAGGGTTATTTTTCAGGAGTTGGACTTGGCCCCTTAGTTCCAGTGAAGGGAACTCTTTAGGCATCAGCATACCAAGACATTTTGGACAATTTAAGGCTCCCAAATTTGTGGGAACAGTTTGAGGATGGTCCCTTCCTGTTCCAACATGACTGCATAAAGCAAGTAAAGTAAAAGCTAAAGTTCCTCATCTGAATAAGAAAATGTATACTAATAGATACTTTCTGCCCAACCATGACAGAGGTATCTAGAGTTAACAAAGGGTGACATGCAGATACTCGTTTTAATATGATGGTCAGTTTAAGGACAAGTTAATGTACAAGACCTGAACAAGCAAAAGAGATAGTGGTAGGTGTAGTACCTGGGCTGATAATCACAGTCATATTCTATTGTACATGATAGAACTGGTGATTGGTTGACGAGTGGAGTTTGGTTGGCTTTTTCAATTTCTGCTGAACTCAATGGACAGCTGTCTTTTTAAACATGTAGATAGAAATGCAGGGAGTGTCTGCTGTGCTATCTCTTTAGATAAGCCATAGTGTTATGGGAATCCTTTGCCATGTATTAAAAAATGATTTGTAAAACAAATACTTAAACTGTAATAAGTAAAAAAAAATATTAACCTCTACTTGCCTTGCTTCCTGAGCAGTGCCACTGCTTGGAGCATGGGTGGGGGGTTGGAGAGCTGAGCTACATCTCAATCTGGCCATACACTAGTGGAATTTTGTTTGAAAATGTTTGTTATCAGAATTGTTTTCACATTTTTAATGGTTAGTTGGGTCAAATTGATGATAATTTTTTTACTGCAGTAACAAGAAAATTCAAGGAAGCAGGCTGAAATATTTTTTAACAAATGCATTTCTAATAGTATATGTGGTTTCTGTTTTGGAAAGTCCATTCATTCCAAAATTGTGTGTTAAAAGCAAACAAAGTTATTTTGAAAACATCGTACTGAGAATTTGTATAAACATGCATTCCAAAATCTACTAGTGTATGGCCATCTTTAATGGGAGAGAGCCATAGGCTGACTCTCTTATGTTCTGTCATTCTTTGGGTATTTTAGCCTTTTCTGGAGCACTTATTAAAAAAGGTAACGTTAAAAAGTAAAAGAGCCAATATTTAATACTGAATATGAAACCTGACTTCATTACAAAAATAAATAGTGAGAGTTCAGTTTGGGTTGAATAAATACTGAGCTGCATTAATTTGTATTTGGTTATACCTGCCTGGAGTTTTACATCATGAGCCTAAAAAAAAAAAAAAAAGAATACAACTATAGTGCAATCTATTTAAAGGATTGTCAAGCCAGTAAAGCAAAAAGCAACATGTAAAGTGCAACAATTCACAGCAACCAATTACAGATCACTCATTATGCTTGCCCTTTGCGAAGTTTTGCTAAATAAACCAATATGAAACTTCAGCAAGTGCTAGTGCAGGATCAGTGGCTTTTGTAATATTTGCTGCATTACTGATAGTAATTAGCTCAAGACTGAAAACTAAGCTGAATAATGTCTGGGCCAGGGGGATTTTCATATGAGGCAACTGGAAAGAAGCACATAGGTTCTTAAAGTGGTTTTAAAGCCTTAAGGTTTTTCACCTTAATGCATTCCATGCATTAAGGTGAAAAACCTTCTGTGCTGCAGCGCACCCTCAGACCCCCCATTTTTCGTACCTGAGCCTGACTCGATGCAGTGATGTGCACAAGCACAGTAGCTCTAGCCACTATAGCTTTCCTCATTGGGCAGATTGATAGCAGCAGGATCCACTGGCTCCTACTGCTGCCAATCAAAAGCTGTGACACGGGAGCGGGGGGGCGGGGCCGAGTCCCGCGGTCTGTGTCAATGGACGCAGCAGATGAACTCAGGAGCAAGTCTGCATGGGTGTCCCCAGGCAAAATGGCTTTTCGTGTCGGCACCCAATTAAGAGGAGGGGCCTGGAGCACCGGTAGGGTACCCCAGAAGAAGAGGATTGGGGCTGCTCTGTGCAAAACTATTGCACAGAGCATGCAAGTATAAGCATGTTTGCTATTTAAAAAAAAATGTAATGTTTACAACCACTTTAAGTACCTACTCTTTCCATTTGCAACTTCGTAAGTGCCCCTTTGATTGTCAGGGGAAGGGGGGTTTTCTCCCCCGTACCCTACATAACTCTGCAGAGTAGTAGCAGGTGCCAGGGTTGGAGTGTACAGAGTTCCATCATTTGGCACTGCAGAAAGATTCAGTGAAGTGGAAAGGAAAGTAATCCAGAGAAACTGGGTGAAGCTTCCAATCAGTGGAAGCTGCAGATTCTCCTGCTTTTTACTGAGTCACACATAAATGCTAAGTAGGTCAGTATTACATGTCATAGATACTGCATATGTGAGTGCATTGAGTTGTTTGGTGCTATGTGTAGTGGGTGCTGTATGTATTTTGGTGCAAAGTGTTGTGTATTTTCAAGGTGTACGCTGCTGTGTGTATCAGGGTGGCTGGCGATGTGTGTATATTGGGGTATATAGTGCTGTGTGTATGTGGGCGTATGGTGCTATGTATTTTGGAGGGGTTTGCTGATGTGTGTATTGAGTTGTAAAGTGCATTGTGTATTGGGTTGCATTGTGCTGTGCATATTCAAAGGTATAGTGCTATGTGTATTAGGATACATAGTGTTGTATCATTGGAGTTTAAAGCAGTTGTAAACCGCTGGGTGCCTTTTTATTTTTTTCTTTGCTGACCTGCAAGGTAAAGCCATAATGTGCTAGTATGCTATGCATGCATACTAGCACACTAGTATGCTATGCTATGCATACTAGCACATTTTGTTAAATGTACCTGAAAATTAAGCATTCCATCTTCCTTCAGGGTTCATGGACTCTGGCTGTGTGACTGGCTGGAGCCGCGATTACATCATTCCTGAGCATGCATGTAGGAGCCGTTTATGGCACAGGATTCTGAAGGAATGGCCCGGGTGGCCGTTCCTTCAGAGCACATGCGCCGATAATGTCATCGGCTGCAAGTCAGTGATTGAAGTTTACAACCACTTTAAGGCACTGTGTGTGTATTGCGTTGTATGGTGTTATGTATTTTTAGGTACATGGGTCAGTGTGTATTTAGTTGTAGACATGTGCATGATGAAAAAATGTGTTTCCTTTAGTTTCATCTAGATTGGTTAATCTAGTTATTTAGTTTCATTAAATTCGGTGGATTTGTTTAATTTGTATTCGGAATTCATATTCAGGATTCGTTCTATGTGTTTTTCTTTGAATTTACTGGTTTTGTTTCTCGATTTGAAATGTTTGAATCAATTAATTTCGACTTGGTCAAATCAAACATTTTTACATTTTTTTTTTTTATTCATATGCGGCAGCGGAGTAACCAAATATCTGATTGTTATCTATACACATAGATCTTGTTTGTATTAATAATACGTTTATTCAAAATAAGAGAAGTGTTATTAATAAAAGTAGTATCTTACTTTCAACATTTTACTGTGCACAATACTCTGCAGAAGTTTTAGCCAGCTGAAAAAAATGATGTCAAGTACAAATGCTTTTAAATATTTCTATTTTGCTGGGGTAAACGAACAAAAGAAAAATCTTCATCAAATGATTACAATGACTCTTTTAAATCACCTTTGGCTTAACAAAAATAGCATAAATTCAAAACGGTACACTAATAACACACACAGTCTTTGATTTCAACAATAGGTTTACAATTCAAATTTGCATGGAATTCAATGTAAAATTTGAGTCGAATCTTCGTTTCGTTATTCGGAAAAATCAGTTTGGACTGTAATTTGGGGATTTGGATATATCTGAATCTCTGAATAACTAAAAATGTGTGTTTTATTATTTAGTTGCATAATACTTTGTGTATGCTGCTGTGCATATTGAGTAGTATAGTGAATTGAGATGCGTTGTGTTGTATTTTTTGTGTATGGTTCTGTGTGTATTAGAGTGTATGGTACTATGTATTTTTGGATGCATGGGTCTGAATATATTTAGTTGCATAGTACTTTGTGTATTGTAGTGCATGGTGTGGACATAAATAGCGTTCTATTTTTGGAGTGTATGCTCTGATGATAATGAGAACTGGGCACTGCAAAAACAGTGTGAGAAGACACAGGGCAGCCTGTTTGAAATTAATTAGTCAGAATTTTTTTTTGGAGCCTTTAGAGCCAGCAATGACCCCCCACTCCTCAGACCTTGATAAGATCATTTCTGTCCACACCCACTTCAGGGACCAGAAAAGAGAGACTGCTCTCCTTTACCATCAAATGAAGAACATCAGCCAAGATTTTTTTAAGATTCAAAGCTGATCTCTCTTATGCCCATTTTGGACTTTGGTGAAACTCACAGAACCCAAGACTTTGCTAAATATTTCCCTATCAAACCCTTTTGGGTATTCTATTGCATTATTGTCTCTTTTCTTTTGCAATACCCTTTTTCTGTAAATATTTTGTTTGCACTGTTTACCTGTTTTTTTTAAATTAAATTATATTTTCAAATTGTTATGAAGTGAGTACTCCTGCGCTATCCCTTTAAGTGTGCTGTAGTGGATAACTGTTGCAAGTACTGGTTAGCTAATCCTTGGCTAATGTGTAATGAATGTCAAATGGTATTGGTGCTGCACCATTGGTACAAAATTCCTCTGTGACCAATATATGCACCACATAGAATTTTAGTGCCAAAAAAAGAGAATATACTAAATATGATACCCAAATTGGTTATACAACATAAATAACATATACAATTTGTAAGTGGTGCTTATTATTCATGTGCAAAGTAGGTAATTCAGTGGGCTTGGTTTGTGTGAATCCACAGACATAGATATATTAAACAGAGCAAGTCAGTTCCCCTGATGAAGTCACGTGGGTGTGATGCAATGCATAGGGCGCAACCAGAGCAGAGGAATACCAGAAGTGATGCATTAGTATAAGCTCGCTTCTCATGGAGTATATACATGCTTTCAAAAAGTGAGTAATAATGCTGTTTTTGAATATATTAAAACATTTAAACGATACTACACTATGAAACGCTCCAAAACATTGGAGTTTATTGCAAAATGATCAAGTTTTGGGTCCTCTACTCCCAGAAAAACCCCCAGTTATCTATAGAGGACTCCCTCCATTAGGGTTGCTGGTGGCCCCTAATATCATTGATTCTCCAAGGACGGTTTCTTTTTTTCCACAATATGACCAGATATTTTCCATACAGGAAGTGCCCTATCTGTGTTTAACGCACAAAAATCTGGAAAAATATATATTTTTTTTAATCCCATGCCACACATAGGAATTTTCCAATCAAACAGTTTATCACTTGCACCTCTAAGAACGTAGTTTATTTGACATGCTGTCCATGTGGCTTGCAGTATATTGGCCGCACCAAACAAATGCTACTAACTAGATTAAATGTGGCTAATATAAAGAAGGGGTTTCCTGGACACAGCCTACCTAAGCACTATGCACTTTGCCATAAAAAGAATCCTAAGGGAACTGTTTTTATTGGTATTGATAGTTTTGTAGGGAATTGGAGAGGTAGTAATATAGTCAGAGAAATTTCCAAGCTTGAAACTTGGTGGATATATACTGCTAAGACTTATGTCCCATATGGTATGAATGTGGAATGGGATGTCAATGCTTTTATTGTCAATAGTTGATTTTTATAGATTTTTATGAAAATGTATTGAATCCTCTTATTATGTATTTATTTAATCATGTATTCAATTGAAGTTTTATCATGGGCTGTAATGTTTAACTCATTTTCTAATGCTAGTACTTTGAAAATTGTTTTTTATTTTTTGATATATGTATTGCTATATGTTTCCTAACCACTAGATGGGGCTATGTCCTGGTGCGCATTGTAAAATGTTCTCTATTGTCATCACTGTTAATGGTTTTTATGGGAGGGAATTATTTAAATTTAATTTTTCTGTATAATTATATTAATATAGTGGCCGCTGTATGATTATTGTACTAGTCGCTATATATATATACTAAGTCCGATTTGTTTCTGGAATATGGCTTGCCAGATTAGCTTTTTTTAAATTATTCCTTCATCTATGGGTTCCGTTTCCTGTCATTGGGACGCAAGGACCATGGTGTGGGAGGATTGGAAACCTCCATTCCGCTTGGTGGAACGCAATTTATTCAATTACTAGCCGCTGGTCCCACTTCCTTATATAAGGCGCGATGCCACATGCTAACCACGCCCCTGGCGATGTCATCACTGACGAAATGCGTAGGGAGGAGGTTAGATGTGTGACGCCATCACGCACCCGGACATAGCGGCCATTTTCTAGGTTGGAAAAAATCGGTTTCCTGGAAACAATTATGTTTTTATTCCCACTGCAATGTGAGTTTATCTTAGGGTTACATAGTTACATAGTAGGTGAGGTTGAATAAAGACAATAGTCCATTCAGTTCAACCTGTGTAGGTGTGTGTGGCTGTAATCATCTCACATAGCCCTGAATGTTCTGATCCTTCAGATGTACATCTAAGAGTCTTTTGAAAGCCACCATACTTCCCGCAGAAACCACCTCTTGTGGTAGAGAATTCCACAATCTGTTGGCTGAGGTTAAAACGCTTCTCCTCTAATCGCATTGTATGCCCTCGAGTCCTCATGCAATCCCTTCGACTGAATAGCTGTTTTTCTATGCCGAGATCCCCATTGAGATATTTATAAATTGCTATCATGTCCCCCTCAGGCGTCTCTTCTCCAGGGAGAATAAATTAAGTGATTGTAGACGCTCTTCATAATTAAGGTCCTCCAATCCCCTAATCAGTTTAGTTGCCCTTCTCTGGACTCTCTCCAGCTCCAATACATCCCTCCTGAGGACTGGCGACCAGAACTGGACAGAATACTCCAGATGTGGTCAGACCAGAGTTTTATAAAGTGGAAGGATTATAGTCTTATCTCTGGAATACATCCCTTTCTTTATGCATGCTAATATTCTGCTGGCTTTGGCAGCTGCCCCTTGACATTGCATGCTATTGCCTAATCTATCATCAACCAAGACTCCTAGATCTTTCTCCATTTTTGATTCCCTCAAGGGTTCCCCCCCTAACGTGTATTTTTCTTTTATGTTTTTAGTCCCCAAGTGCAAAAACTTCTCCACATTAACCCTCATTTGCCATGGCGTTGCCCACTCCGTTATTTTGTCCAGGTCATTCTGTCGGATATCTGCTTCATGCTGTGCAGTTATTGCCCTGCCTAATTTTGTGTCATCTGCAAAAACTGATATCGAACTACTGATCCCGTCCTCAGTGCTGTTTATGAATAAATTGAACAAGGTTGGTCCCAGGACTGAGCCTTGGGGGACCCCGATTACCACCTCAGACCAGTCTGAGTATGCGCTATTTATTACCACCCTTTGGACATGCCCTTTTAGCCAGTTCCATATCCAAGAGCAAACCCTGCTGTCGATACCTGCAGACCTTATTTTATAAATTAAGCGCTTGTGGGGAACTGTATCAAACGCCTTAGCGAAATCCAGGCACACCACATCCACTGGTCTCCCCCATCTAGCTCACCGCTCACCTCCTCGTAGAATGTTAAGAGATTGGTTTGACAAGAATGCCCATTTGTAAACCCGTGCTGATTACTGCTGATGATGTTGTTGTCTTTAGCAAACTCTACGATATAGTCCCTTATCATCCCCTCCAGAAGTTTACATACTATCGATGTCAAACTGACAGGCCTATAATTTCCCGGGATATGCCTCTGCCCCTTTTTGAATATCGCTATCACGTTAGCTTTCCTCCAATCCCCTGGTGCATTTCCTGTCATAATACTGTTAGCAAAGATCAGGAATTGTGGTCTATATATAACCTTACTGAGTTCCTTGAGTACTCTCGGATGTACGCCATCCAGGCCTGGTGATTTGTTTGTGTTAAGTTTATCCAGCTTTTCCCTGATTTTACCCTCTGTTAGCCATAGCGGCAAGACCTGTGTATTACTACTAACCATACAGTCATGGTCAGTGTACCCCTCCTTTTCCTGTGTAAAGACTGACGAGAAAAAAGCATTCAGCACGGTTGCTTTTTCAGTGTCCTCTGTAACCATCCTCCCATCATCGTTAATTATTTGTGCAATATGCTCTGCCCTAGTTTTTTTGCTGTTGATATATTTAAAGAATTTCTTTGGGGTTTTTTTTACTATCCTCCTCTATTTGTCTCTCAAAGTTGATTTTAGCCATTTTGATTTCGTGATTTCTTGAAGGCCATTTTTTTTTTCCCTAATAAGTTTTTTAACGTTACGGTTTAGCCAGCCAGGTTTGGCTTTGTCTCTTCTAAATTTATTCCCATAGGAATGCACTGCAAGATGCATTTGTTTAATATGTTCCTAAAGCATTCCCATTTTTCCTCCGTGGTCAGTGATCCCAGGGTTTGGTCCCAGTTTACCCTTTCCATCAATGAGCACAATTTTGGAAAGTTTGCCCTTCTGAAGTTTAGGGTTCTTATGTTCCCCACTTGCCTTGTTATATTGTTATTTACACTAAATGTGATCATCCTGTGATCGCTAGAGCCCAGGTTGTCCCGGACTCCTACCTCCGAGATTAGGTCTGGGTCATTAGTGATCAATAGATCCAGGACGGCATTTTCTCTAGTAGGAGAATCCACAAACTGTGACATGTAGTTATCCTTGAATAGACGGGCCTTCTGTGAGTGTGCAGTCCCCTCTTCCCAGTCAATGTCGGGATAATTGAAGTCCCCCAATATGATGACTGATCCCAGTTTTGTCACTTTACCCAATAGTGATAAAAATTCCAGCTCTACCTCCTCCCTTTGATTGGGTGGCCTATAGCAAATCCCCACAATTACTTTTACCTTTTTCTTCTTCCCTATGGAGTTCTACCCACACGGATTCTAACACCATACTCATCCCTTCCGTAATATCACTCCTCTCTATCACCCTTACATTGTTCTTGACATAGAGACATACCCCTCCCCCTCTTTTTCCTACCCTGTCCTTCAGGTACACCGAATACCCTTGGATATTGGCCAGCCAGTCATGTGAGGGGTCAAACCAAGTCTCCGTTATTCCCACAAGGTCTATGTCATCCTCATGTACTAACATTTCCAACTCATCCATTTTATTAGCTAGGCTCCTGGCATTAGCATATACCCCTCTTACTTTTGTGGAAGTTAATCGTGAATGGTGATTATGTTTATTCCTGTTTGGTCTGAGGTTTTCCCGCACAGACCCCCCAATTGACGTTATGGAACTACTGTCGCTGCTGACTCTACTACTGCCTTCTGTCCTTTGCTCCCTCCTGACTGACTCTACTTCTGAGCCCCCCCCCCCCGTCTCCTAGTTTAAAAGCCCCTCCAACTTGGTGGCCATCTTTCTCCCTAAAAGAGCTGTACCGTCCCCATTAAGGTGCAGCCCATCCTTACTAAAGAGCCGGTAGCCAACTGAGAAGTCAGCCCAGTTCTCCAGGAACCCAAACCCCTCCTTCCTACACCAATTCCTCAGCCACTTGTTAAGTTCCCTAAGCTCCTTCTGCCTCTCCTGTGTGGCTCGAGGTACAGGCAGTATTTCAGAGAAAACCACCTTGGAGGTCCTATTCCTCAATCTATTACCTAAGTCCCTGAAATCATTCTTTAGGATCCTCCACCTTC
This sequence comes from Pelophylax lessonae, assembly GCF_965119305.1. Classification (NCBI taxonomy): domain Eukaryota; kingdom Metazoa; phylum Chordata; class Amphibia; order Anura; family Ranidae; genus Pelophylax; species Pelophylax lessonae. Next base: position 195,605,631 of record NC_138769.1, read on the forward strand.
CTTTTACTTGGCCATTAGTGCCCACATGCACATCCCCAGGCCTGCCCAATAATCTGTCTACCCGATCCGCGATGTGCCGAACTCGAGCGCCCGGTAAACAACATAATGTCCGGCTACCGCAATCTTTTCGACAGATTGCCCTCTCTGTCCTCTTGATGATTGAGTCCCCAACTACCATAACCTGTCTAACCTTTCCTGAATCTCGGCCCCCCTTCCTCCTGGAGCCGCCACTCCCCTGGCAGCTGGGGGAGGGCGCCTGCTCCAGCACTGCCACCCCTGAGCTGATATCCCCCTCAACCTGCAAATTGGCAAATTTGTTAGGGTTTACCAACTCAGGACTGGCTTCCCTGACCCTCATCCCTCTGCCCTTCCTAAAGGTCACCCAGCTGCCTACCTCTGATGCCTGCATCTTCTCTACTCCTTTCTCCTATATGCTGGTCCCTGCCAGCGCCTGATGGGTAATGTCCAAGCTCCTTTCCAGGTTGTTGATGCAACGCAGTGTTGCCACTATGTTTTCTAGATCCAGGATCCGGGCTTCTAGAGCAACAAGTCGCTCACATCCTGCACAGCAGTATTCGTCCTCGATTGGTTCATCAAGGAACGCATACATGGCGCAAGAAGTGCACTGAGTGCCTTTAATAAATCTATTTGTTTGAACGTACTACCCCATGAGTGTTCCCTTTCTGCATTTTTTAGACACCAAAAGCCTCTAGACCATAACAAAGAGGATTCTGTGTTGTCTGAGAGGGACCCCTGAGGAATGAATGGTGTTTGGGGCTCCAATCACTGAGGATTTTATCATGCCAGTTTAACCTTCTTTACAGGAGGTCCACTATTTGGGGTAAGAGGCAGTGTGTTTGGTGTTGGTGGTGGTTCTTTCTGGATCTCTTCCTGATCAACCCTCACATTCGCTTCTACGCTTGAAGTTATAATCCCATTAGACTCTGGACTTTTTTTTTTTATTTATTCCTAGCGCTGCACTTCTCTCTGTCATCGATACTACACTATGGGAGGGTTATTTTTAAATTGCCAGTTAACTCGGATCAAACCAGGAGGGACCCCCAAGAGAAGAAAGACCCACTACCATAGAGATACAGTGACAATTGCAGGAGGACTCTTAGAGACAGGAGGAGATACACCAAGGAGCAGAAAAAGATTCCATGATATGTTGTTACCTTACAGAAGTAAGGTGAGAGGCCTATGAGCACATAGGTGTCACAACACTAGAAGGAAGAGACACCAGATTAACACACTCTCAAGGGTGAAGGCATACACTAATCTATAATAATGGATCACTATTTGCATTAAGCATATAACAGACTTTTTATCTATGTGTGTTGTATAATTTATATGTAACCAGTTTTTATTTTAAATTGCACTATTTATAATATCTATGTCTGTGGTTTCTCACAAACCAAGCCCACTAAATTACCTACTTTGCACATGATTAATAGGCACCACTTAAACGGATTATTTATGTTATTTACAGTATGTTGTTTAACAACTTTGAGTATTATATTTAGTATATTTTATATATTTACTATATATTATAGTATATTTAGTATATTCTTTTTTTTTTTTTTTTTGCACTAACATTCTATGTGGTATATATATTGATCACAAGAGGAATTGTTTACTAATGGCACAGCACCAATACCATTTGACATATTTTAAAATTGTAAAATTTGTAAATTGTTTACAATTAAATTGTTAATTGTAAAAATGTATCTCTAATGCACTAAGGCTGAACTTATCTATTACAGGTACTTATATAGCGCTGTCAATTTGTGCAGCACTTTATATAAATATTTTGTACATTCACATCAGTTTCTGCCCTCAATGTGCTTGCAATCTAAGGTCCCTAACTCACATTCATACATACAGATACTTGGGCCAATTTACCTTCCAGCACGTCTTTGTAGTCTGGGAGGAAACCGGAGTACCTGGAGAAAACACACAGAGGCACAAGGAGAGCATGTAAACTCTGAGCAGGTAGTGTCATGGTTAGGATCCCTACAGACAACACTAGTGCTGCCAGGCGGAAGTGCTAATCACTTAGCCACTATGCTGCCCAGAACCTAAAAAATATCTGTGAAAAGTGCTACCATTTTGTAAATCTCTGAATATTCCTGTCTGTCATTTATAAGTCATAATTAATTTTGTGAATGGTTGACATTACCGATAAAACATATAGTGGCAGAGTAACAGGTTAACTAGCTGCGTAGTTAACCAAACCCAGTGTCAATTGATGTCAGTCTGCTAGTAACTAGATTGTGGTCCCACAAGTTTGAAAATCTTTGTGCAGGCATAAGCTGAAGGTGCATGGTAAAATGTAATCTAGTTCATCGGAAGTGTAAAACTGTGTCCTTTTTTTCATTTAAGCACTGACCTCTGAAGAATTATCTGCATGTTCCTGTTCCTGAAATAAAGATTGAGTAAAGCCATTGTGCTAGCTCATTCTATTACATTCAAGCCTCCTCTTCCTGATAACCTAACTTTCTTTTTTTTTTTAATAATGGATTTTTATTGGGTTTTTCAAAAACAAACCAAGTAACGGTTACAGCATACAATAAACCATAGGTAATAAGTGTAAGAAGCAAATAGACATCTGCACATTAAACAAAATAAAATAACAGAAGGGTCCAAAACCTTCCTAAACAGAAGAGTAATATGACAACATAGTGATAGTCCATCAAGAGCAAGGAGGGATTAGGCTACTGGACTTTCATATAAAGATATATACCTTGTCACCCCTATTGGGACCTAACTGTGACAAGAGATGGTACACTGTAAAATCATTCGACAAAAGTCCATTGGGAGCCTCATAGCTACCACATGTACATGGTCTGAACTAGATCTCCGTGGCCTGGTAATAAGAGAACAATATACAAGTGAACAGAGGGCAAAATAAACTGATTTAGAGGTAGCCAAGCCTAACTTATTGAAGTTGATGGGGTGTCAGTCCCTCAACGGTCCTTCCACCATCCCTCCTAGATGTTGGGATGGGGGAGGGGGTGAAGGTGTGGTAGAAAGGGGGGGGGTTAGGGGAAAAGGGGGGATGGGTTAGAGAAAGAGAAAGGTAAAGAAAGGATTATTAAAGTACCAATGGAGGTCAATATATCCTGATAACCTAACTTTCACTCTGACTAAGATTGCCAACATTCCTGCATCAAACTTAGGGACATGGCTGATGTCTGATGGGTCCTCTTCCTATACTGGAAAAAAAAAACAAAAACATAAATTTGTATACACTGTACAGCTGATGTTATTTTCACTAATAGGGTTGTATGCTCAAAGGTGTTTAAAGTTGACAGAGTGATAACCAGATCTGGAGAACCTGTAACGTCTTTAAACTACCTGAACATGCAGCCAACCTAAGTTCAGTGTTCAGACAGGTTATAGAACCTTGTTTAGTCACTACCATTTGTCTTGATTATTGGCCTTGGAGAAATCTTCTATAGGCCTAAACATTAATAACCCAAGGACAGCTGGGTAATTTCTGCATGACAGATTAATCTGTGGTGTCTATGGTCTGCTTAACTTAATACTTCTCCAAATCTATGTTGCTTGCAGCCACAATCACAGGCCCAAGAGAGATTTCCTCTTCTCTCTTTGGATGACCGGTCTGGTGGCTCCCAAAAATCACCCGGTCCTCCAAAAAGAGTACTTAAATCCCTCCCTGATGGTGGCTCTGCAAGTAGAAATATGCTAGTTAGAAAACATAACCAAACTAAGCAGACGAACATACACTGTTATCGTTTTTAAGTATTTTATCTGGTAGAAGGAGAGGATCCTTATGAAATGAAGGCTATTGCTCTTGTTGTCATTAAATAACATGCAGAAATCATTTTTCTTTGTCATGAAAGTGTCTTGCCATTTATAAACTGTAGTCTAACTGCATTTAACTGAGAAAAATGGCATTAATATGCTTTTTTGTCTCTAAAATTCTTTTACATTTTTGCCAATAGATGTTTTATCAGCATGAGTCACAGCTTGAAATGTATGATGATTAGATTTGCACGAGGCCAGTAAGAATGGATTTTCCATGCTCAGTATAATTAATATTGCTATTTATGCTGCTGCAATAAGTAACAGTAAGCCAAGGGAATATTAATAGAGATACCACCTGCAATTTTATAAATAGAGATACTAATACTTCAAATCTCTATCTTAATCCTCTAGGGAACTGCACATAAAAAATAAGACATTACTTCAGTACTCTTGCTTAGAAAGCATACTGTAATTGATACTTTTGCATACGTTGCCTATATAGCGCACTCTCTTTGCATTAATATCAAAAATCAAAAGGTTACATGAAAGGCATGTTCTCAGTTGATGCAGTGTATTTGTTTTTCATTCATTGGCAAGGCTGTATAAATATTTAAGTGCATACTTTATTTGAGATGCATGAGACATTTAACTTCAGTGAGCTTCAGTATAAGATCTGCACACTAAAGTCCTTAGAGGAAAAAAAGTTATATTTCACATTTTCTGCAGTGGAAGTGTAATTTGCCCAAACGGCATCAATGTCCATCTCTTTTGTTCTCATATAAACCTTTGGCATCTTAAAACATCTGCCTGTAAAAGTGATTTTATGAAATAGCACACTGCCATCTAGTGACAAGCAGAAGAAAAATAGGCAGTGCACCACTTCACGTTTAAAGTTCCTTTTTGCTGATTTATGGACATTGAAACATCTATGTGCTTTTTAAGGATTGCAATACACATCATATTAAAATTTCTTAAATTCTATATGGATTTCCTAGAGGATCCAAATGTGATATTTGCGTGTGCCTGTGTTTCCATGGCAACCAGATGCTGCTCTATTTCTGATACTTCATTTGTCAGTAGAAAACTGACCAATATGTACCTATGAACAGTGAAAGTGAATTGATGAGTAAAAAATCTATTTTGCTTCCATCATTATTCATAACTTTCTGAGAAGAATATTTCTATACATACCAATAAAGTAGACCAATGTTTTATAAAAGAAAAAAATAAATATAACTATATATATATATATATATATATATATATATATATTACCAAAAGTATTGGGACACCTACCTTTACACGCACGTGAACTTTAATGGCAAACCAGTCTGTAGGGTTCAATATTGAGTTGGCCCACCCTTTGCAGCTATAACAGCTTCAACTCTTCTGGTAAGGCTGCCCACAGGGTTTGGGAGTGTATCTATGGAAATGTTTGACCATTCTCCCAGAAGCGCATTTGAGGTCAGGCTCGCAGTCTACGCTCTAATTCATCCCAAAGGTGTTCTATTGGGTTGAGGTCAGGACTCTGTGCAGGCCAGTCAAGTTTCTCCACCCCAAACTCACTCATCTATGTTTTTATGGACCTTGCTTTATGCACTGGTCCAAATCATTTGGTGGAGGGGGGTTATGGCGCAGGGCTGTTTTTCAGAGATTGGGCTTGGCCCCTTAGTTCCAGTATAGGGAAATCTTAAGGTGTCAGCATACCAAGACATTTTGGACAATTTCATGGGATGTTTGTGGGAACAGTTTTGGAGATGGCCTCTTCCTATTCCAACATGACTGCTTACTAGTGCACAAAGCAAAGTCCATAAAAACAGGATTGAGCAAGTTTGGGGTGGAGGAACTTGACTAGCCTGCACAGAGTCCTGACCTCAACCTGATAGAGCATTTTTGGGATAAATTAGAGCGGAGACTGCGAGCCAGGTCTTTTTGTCCACATCAGTGCCTGACCTCACAAATGTGCTTCTGGAAAAATGGTCAAACATTCCCATAGACACACTCCTAAACCTTGCGGACAGACTTTCTAGAAGTGTTCAATTGGTATAGCTGCAAAGTGTGGGCCAACTCAATATTGAACCCTATGGACTAAGACTGGGATGCCATTAAAGAGTTCATGTGCGAGTAAAGGCAGGTGTCCCAATACTTTTGACAATATAGTCTGTGTGTGTATGTATGTATGTATGTATGTATGTATGTATGTATGTATATGTATATATATATATATATATATATATTAATAAAATACAACTGTCCCTGCGTCCAGACTCTAGATTTCCCTGTGTCCGTGATATTGCACTACTGCGCATGTGCACCAGGGACAGCCGTTGGGACTGGGGGCGGGCAATGACCTGTGTAGGCTAGGGGAGCTCCTCGGTGTCGGAGGCCGGGTATTGGGGGGTCACCCCCGATAATGGTGCGGTGTGACGGCCGTTGTACTGCCGATAGCTTCAGTAACCACCGTTCCGAGTTCCGTATGTGCTGGGGAGGCGGGAGGCGGAGTTCCAATCACTTGCCTTAGATTTAAAAATGGCGCCACCCGGCGCCAACATATCACTGCGCATGTGCCGCTGCTCGGTAAAAGCCGTACACGTTCGGCTATTTCCGGAAATAGCCGAACGTATTCGAGCTTTCCCGAGCGGCGGCGCATACACAATGACGTGTTGGCGCCGGGTGGCGCCATTTTTAAATCCAAGGCAAGCGATTGGAACTCCGCCTCCTGCCTCCCCAGCACATACGAATTTAGAACAGTGGCTGAAACTATCGGCAGTACAATGGCCCTCACACCGCACCATTATCGGGGGTGACCCCCCAATACCGGGACCCGGCCTCCGACACCGAGGAGCTCCCCCATCCTCCCCAGCACATATCAGGAACAGGTAAGTGAGACTCCACTACCGCACTGCCTGCCATTATGCGGGGCTGCAGGCATACTACAAGAGATGCAGTGCTGCAGGCATGGTACTCCTCTACCATGCCCGCAGCACTGCATCTCCTGCAGTATGCCTGCATTCCCCTGCACCATGCGCGCAGCCCCGCATTCCCCTGCACCATGCGTGCAGCCCCCTGCACCATGCGCGCAACCCCGCATTCCCCTGCACCATGCGCGCATTCCCCTGCACCATGCGCGCTTGCGAGCATTCCCCTGCACCATTCACGCAGCCCCGCATTCCCCTGTACCATGCGCGCAGCCCCGCATTCCCCTGCACCATGCACGCAGCCCTGCATTCCACCTGCACCATGCGCGCATTCCCCTGCACCATGCGCGCAGCCCCTCATTCTCCTGCACCATGCACGCAGCCCCTCATTCCCCTGCACCATGCCCGCAGCCCCTCATTCCCCTGCACCATGCCCGCAGCCCCACAGCATTCTCCTGCACCATGCGTGCAGCCCCGCAGCATTCTCCTGCACCATGCGCGCAGCATTATCCTGCACCATGCGTGCAGCCCCGCAGCATTCTCCTGCACCATGCGCGCAGCCCCGCAGCATTCCCCTGCACCATGCGCGCAGCCCCGCAGCATTCCCCTGCACCATGTGTGCAGCCCCGCATTCCCCTACACCATGCGCGCAGCCCCGCATTCCCCTGCACCATGCGCGCAGCCCGCATTCCCCTGCACCATGCGTGCAGCCCCGCATTCTCCTGTATGCGCTCGCACGCGAGAACCGCTCCGTCAGCTCTGCGCGTGTCTCTTGCTAGGGCAACAGGGACGCTATGTGCAGAGCTGGCTATGTCATAAGGCTCTCGCGTTGTTAGAAAAAAAAAATAGATAAGCGAGAGCCGCTCAGTCAGCCATATGTTCTAGCGCCCGTTAATTTAACGGGCTTAATGTCTAGTATATATATATTATACCTTATATAAACAAACCATTCTATGTACCACTGCTACATAACTGAATTTCCATGGACATGTACCAGGAAGACCCTCTTACTTGGAAAAATAGGAAGTGACTACAGGAAGTAGGAACTAAGTAGTTCCTTAATGTTTCTTCTGTATTAGACAAGCTAGGACCAATGCCTTAGACTTTTTTCTTGCAGCTAGGGCACTAAAAATAAATCTAGAATTTCTCAGTATTGAGTACTGGTAGACAAATGGAGTACCAGTAGTTGCAGGCAAGACAAGACTGATTTCTAAGGTTTTGTGGAAGTGATTGAAATCCCAACTAGAGAATTTAGCATCAATGATGGTATGTTGACAGTGACAGTATTGAACTAGGAAATGTATGGGGTTCAATAGGTAAAGGAAAAACAGAAGCACAAGAGAATATTTTGAGAAACCGTCTAGACCTTATTTCACCATAAAACACTAAAAGGACAAACTGAAACTTTACTTTTATAAAAAAAAATGTGCTAGCAAGAAGACTTTTTCTTGCAAAAGAGACATGCTAAGGTAGATGTATTAGAGCAGGCATGTCCAACCTGTGGCCCGGGGGCCGCATGCGGCCCAGAAACCACAGGCAAAGCGGCCCACTACCACCTGACAATTTTTTTTTTGCTGGGGGAAGGAAGTCGGGTCGGGGGCATGGCCACAGCGGCTTCCAACTAATGGTAGGCAGAGGCTGCCTTGGAGGGAAGGGAAGGGGGGGGGGTAGACGAGCATGTGCAGTGTTTCTGACTCTTACCACCAGGACCACTTCAAATCACTGAAGTGGTCATGGTGGTTAGAATGTTCCTTTAAAATCTCTCAGAAGAAGTAAACCTCTGTATACTGATTCCATTTCATTTGATCATCCTCTAGTTGTGTTAAATTAGTGCGAGGGGGCGAGGTGGCGCGGGAAGGGCGCAGCAGTGTTTTATTACTTATATACCTTAACTATAGTATATATTTTATATGGGGCCCGAAAAAATTTCTCTACACTCAATGTGGCCCAGAGAAGCCAAAAGGTTGGACACCCATGTATTAGAGTCAAGTAGGCTGTTCACTAAACAATTTTCACTTTGCAAGGGATTTCACTTAGTTCAATAAATGAGGTGAAGTTCTACTGACTTCCATTATCAAATCATGTGCAAGCAAAAATCCATTTTTAAAAAAATTATCCTTGCACAGGATTAGGTTTTCTTAGCAAAGTGAATTTTCACCACACATTCTAGGCTAATTTTAAATAATCTCCACCGTATCTCTTCTGTAATGAAAGTTTCTTACATGCCTGCTTGCAAAAGGCTTAGATTGTACACTAAGCTATGTGCACCACAGTGTGCAATCTGGGCATTTATAAGTACTAAGAAGAATTGTCCTTTCAGACCAAAGACACCAAACCCAGAAAAAGACTGGGTGAAAATGGAAGCAACAGTGAGCAAGCTTGCATCACTGAAGGGCAGTTGATGATTGCAAACTTTAGTTCTGCTTTGAATTTTCTGGTAAGAATCGGGATGGTTTGGGATTTAAATTAATTAAAAAATATAAATAGTACATTTTAAGTGTTAAAGGATAGGTTTACCTTTCGTAACATGTTACACCCATATTCAAGGCTGCATAAATATGTGCTTTTATTCTGTATCTGTCTAGAGTTTCAACTTTTCAGGGTCTCTTAACATTTGGTTTGGTGTACTTGATTTTTGCTGTACCTCTGGTTTCTACCCAATGTGCCTCTGGATACCTGTCTGTGGACTGCCAACCATAAACACTTCAGCATGGCTTATGTCTTAGCTATTAAATCTAATTGTGGACCCAGCACCTTATATCACCTTATATTCCCAAACTGATGTTACTGGTATGCAAAACAAGCTATTTTAGTTTTAAACCGAAGTCCCTTTATTATTTGATGGAGCTGCCTGTGAGCTTTGAGGCCCAGATAGCTCTGGGTTTTAGTCAACCCAAGCATCTGGGACCCCTTTGTTTTTACAAATGAAGGGATCAGAAAAGTGGAGACTTAGTAAGTATTAAAGCAATTTCTAGATCCAATAATAGAAATACGCAATATTATGGTCAATACTACATTATTATTTGCGGAAAACTGTACAGTAACCACGAATGATGCAAGCTATGCCTATAAAATATTGTTTAAGGTAAATTACAGCTTTCACTGTCTTCTACTGATGTTCACCCAAATTAAGCCTAAAGGGTAACTCCACTTTCGTGGGGGAAAAAAAAGCAATTGAAGAAAAAATAATATAGAGTCACATTGTAATTGAATGCCATTAAAAATGAACTTTCCTTTGAAATCTGCAGTTCTGTAATTTTCTGAAAATGCAATTCAATACGGCTAACTGGAGGTGTTCTGTACTGAACAACCCCCCCCCCCCCCCCGAAACATAATTTTCTGCTTGTGTGATTGGCTCACTGATTTTCCCAGAAGTCTGCTTAAGATACAAATAAGATTTCAGGCATCTCCTGCAACAAAAATGTAATTTTTAGTAAAATATTTCCAATAGGAAATCATGTCTAAAGGGATGCATGCCCAGCAGCTTTCCTCATTAGAACCCTGCAGGTGCAATGCTGATTAATAATTAAGAAACCACTCCCATTAGACTAATTTTCCCACATGGATACAGACAAATACACAGGGATTCATTCAGAATTACAAAAGGTAGGAATCTTCAACAAAGTTTGTTAACATCCTTGTATTGTACATAGATCACCCATAGGGAAATGTGAGAAAGGTGTGAAAAAAAAAGGTGAGTTAAGCTTTAACATTTACCAACATTTAAAACAGCTACACAAAAATAGTAAATGGCAAAAAATGTACCACAATTTATGTAGGATTCTTCTGATATCATGTTCAAGTGTACCAACCTTCATCTCCAGTATAGGACTTCACGCATAGTGAATCTGTATATATAATATACCATGCCTTAAAAAAGTATTCATACCCCTTAAAATTTTCCACATTTTGTCATGTTACAGCAAAAAATGTAAATGTATTTTATTGGGATTTTATGTGATAGACCAACACAAAGTGGCACATAATTGTGAAGTGGAAGGAAAATGATAAATGGTTTTCAACATTCTTTACAAATAAATATCTGAAAAGTGTTGCGTGCATTTGCAAGCTAAAAAACTCAATGCAAACTTAAAATGGTAATGGTGACAGCAGCACTCCTGGAAAAATCCAGAGCATCTAGAATGACCCACTTTTTTTAACAATCTTAAAGTTTTTTTTTTTCAGTGTAGGAAATGCCTGGTCTGTAGGTGTTGTAGCTTTAATGCTGTTAGCAAAAATCTTTTCAGCCCACTGTTACCCAAAAAGTATATACATTTAATTAATGTATTACTTGTTCCACTAAGAATGTTGTCTATTTCCTGAAGTGCCTTTGACTTTGGGGAGCATTTAACCAACATTAAGAAAGGGTTAAAAAGCCATTGTCTTTCTAAGCATTTTTTACTATGTCATCCCACTCATCATCCCTGTTATACCACTCATTTAAAGGTGGTAGCAAGAGCGCGTTTTAGGGTACACTGGAAGGGCAGTAAAAATGTGAGCTAACTCTCAAATGGAAACACTTTGGATTTACCATTTAAACTCTTGTTATTCATAAGTATTAAATGTTGAATGATACATTAATTTCTTTATCAGTAAATGTTAACCATTTCCGCTCTGAAAGATTTACCCTCCTTCATTAACCAGGCAATTTTTTTGCGATACGGCACTGCGTTCATTTAATTGACAATTGCACGGATGTGCAACGCTGTACCAAATAAAATGTATTCCCTTTTTTTCCCACAAATAGAGCTTTCTTTTGGTGGTATTTTATCACCTCTGCGGTATTTATTTTTTGCGCTATAAACAAAAAAAAAACAACAATTTAAAAAAACACAATAATTTTTACTTTCTGCTATAAAGCATATCAAATTAAAACATTTAAAAATCAAATTTCTTTGTCAATTTAGGCCACTGTGTTCTGCTACATATTTTTTGGTACAAAAAAAATCTCAATAACCGTATATTGATTGGTTTGCACAAAAGTTATAGCATTTACAAACTATGGTATATACAGTCAGGTCCATAAATATTGGGACAGTGGTAGTGGGTCGCCTGCAGCGTGTGTGCGCGCCCCAGACCTGGAGATGTCAGATCACGTATTAGGTACGTGATCTAGCACGGAGTGGCCCCCCTGCCGCAGTATATCTATGGTGAGCAGTCGTAAAGTGGTTGTAAAGTCAGAAGTTTTTTTTTCCTAATGCATTCTATGCATTAAGATAAAAAGCCTTCTGTGTGCAGCAACCCCCCTCAGCAACCCCTAATACTTGCCTAAGCCCCCTCTCTATCCAGCGATGTCCACGAGTGCCTCAGCTGTCCAGGACTCTCTCTCCTGATTGGCCGAGACACAGCAGTGGCACCATTGGCTCCTGCTGCTTTCAATAAAACTCAGCTAATCAGGAGAGAGGAGGCGGGGCCAAATGGCAGCTCCGTGTCTGAATGGATACACGGAGCTCCAGCTCGGCTCGGGTGCCCCCAAAGCAAGCAGTTCAATAGCAGGGAGGGGCCAGGGACTCAAGAAGAGGACACGTTAACATTTTTGTTATTTTATTAGAAAAGAAAAACAAGACTTTGCAATGACTTTAAGTAATGCTGAATTTTCAATTTTATCTATTATTTATTTTATGTGATCTTTGTAGAATGGGTCGATATTCATGCACTTATATTTTCAATGTAAAATATTGCTGGTGATTATCACCAGCATTTTCTAGATATCATATACTCACAATATATGAGGTATTATTCTGTTGATTTAAATTTTTTTAGGTTGAATCTATGTGTTTATGTATGCATAGAAGGTTACTGTTGACATTTGTCAATAGCATTTTTATTTAAACCAATGGCACTACAACCTTATCCGAATAGGCATTATTTTGTTTGGACATTTAAGTCCTGCGAGGGATTACTCATTTAATTTAACATTCTTATTACCCGCTTGCCGACCGCTCGCCGCATATATACTGTGGCAGGCTGACCCCGCTGCGCGAATCAACGTATGGGTACGTCGGTTCGCGGCAGCGGTGCTGGGGGCAAGCACGCACCAGCAGAGGGGATGCCGATCCACGGGGCCTGGGGCCGCGATTGTCGCCAGGCACCCGCTGAGGGAGAAGGATTGACAGCTGTTGTAAACACAGCTGACCGTTCTTCTCTCTGAAATGATCACAGGGCGCCTGTGATCCTTCTATATAGGATCACAGGTCTCTGTGTTCATTTCAAAAGTCCTTCCCCCCCACAGTTATAAAACACTCCCCTAGGCTCAATTAACCCTTTGATCACCCCAGTGTCATTATTATAGTAACAGATGTCACTGGTTTCCCCAAAAGTGTCAAAAATGTCAGCTAGGGGTTCAATCTGTTCGTCGCAATGTCACAGTCCCACTAAAAGTTGCACATCACCACCATTACTAGTAAAAAAAAAATAGATAAAAATGACATATATTTAGATTTTTATACTTTTTTTTTTTGGGGAATGTTATATAGCTGAAAGTGAAAACGTTTTTTTTTTTTTTCAGAATTGTCGCTCTTTTTTTGTTTATAGCGCAAAAAATAAAAATTGCACAGGTGATCAAACCCTACCAAAAGAAAGCTCTATTTGTGGGAAAAAAAGGACATTCATTTTATTTGGGTACAGCGTCGCACGACTGCGCAATTGTCCATTGAAGTAATGCAGTGCCGAATGGCCTGGTCATTAAGGGGGGCAAACCCTGCCGGTCTAGAAATGGTTAAACACATTTCCTTTGTTTATTTTGTGGACTTTTGTCTAAGGCCCCTTTCACACAGGGGAGTGCATCGGCAGACCCCGTTATTCTCAGCGGGGGATCGATCCGCTGGTCCCCCCGCTGAGCAGTATATATATATATATATATATATATATATATATATATATATATACACAGTGGAGATAGAAAGTTTGTATATGTGTGTATGTATATATACAGTGGGGATCAAAAGTTTGGGCACCCCAGGTAAAAATTAGTATTAATGTGCATAAAGAAGCCAAGGAAAGATAGAAAAATCTCCAAAAGGCATTAAAATACAGATTAGACATTCTTATAATATGTCAACAAAAGTTAGATTTTATTTCCATCATTGACACTTTCAAAATTACAGAAAACAAAAAAAATGGCATCTGCAAAAGTTTGAGCACCCTGCAGAATTTATAGCATGCACTGCCCCCTTTGCAAGGCTGAGACCTGCCAGTGTCATGGATTGTTCTCAATCATCATCTGGGAAGACCAAGTGATGTAAATCTCAAAGTTTTTAAATGCCCAGACTCATCTGACCTTGCCCCAACAATCAGCACCATGGGATCTTCTAAGCAGTTGTCTAGAAAACTGAAACTGAAAATAGTTAACGCTCACAAAGCTAGAGAAGGCTATAAGAAGATAGCAAAGCATTTTCAGATGTCAATATCCTCTTTTCGGAATGTAATTAAGAAATGGCAGTCATCAGGAACAGTGGAAGTTAAAGCAAGATCTGGAAGACCAAGAAAAATATCAGACAGAACAGCTTGCAGGATTGTGAGAAAAACAATTCAAAACCCACGTTTGACTGCACGATCCCTCCAGAAAGATCTGGCAGACACTGGAGTTGTGGTACAATATTCCACTATAAAGAGATACTTGTACAAATATGGTCTTCATGGAAGAGTCATCAGAAGAAAACCTCTTCTACGTCCTCACCACAAAAATCAGCGTTTGAACTTTGCAAATGAACATATAGACAAGCCTGATGCATTTTGGAAACAAGTTCTGTGGACCGATGAGGTTAAAATTGAACTTTTTGGCCAGAATGAGCAAAGGTACATTTGGAGAAGAAGGGGCACAGAATTTAATGAAAAGAACCTCTGTCCAACTGTTAAGCATGGGGGTGGATTAATCATGCTTTGGGGTTGTATTGCAGCCAGTGGCACAGGGAACATCTCACGAGTAGAAGGAAAAATGGATTCAGTAAAATTTCATAAAATTTTGGATGGTAACTTGATTCCATCTGTGAAAAAGCTGAAGTTAAAGAGAGGATGGCTTCTACAAATGGATAATGATCCTAAACACACCTCAAAATCCACGGGGGATTACATCAAGAGGTGTAAACTGAAGGTTTTGCCATGGCCTTCACAACCTCCTGACCTCAACATAATTGAAAATCTATGGATAGACCTTAAAAGAGCAGTGCGTCACAGACAGCCCAGAAATCTCAAAGAACTGGAAGACTTTTGTAAGGAAGAATGGGCAAAGATACCTCAGACAAGAATTGAAAGACTCTTGGCTGGCTACAAAAAGTGTTTACAAGCTGTGATACTTGCCAAAGGGGGCAGTACAAGATATTAACTCTGCAGGGTGCCCAAACTTTTGCAGACACCATTTTTTTGTTTTCTGTTATTTTGAAAGTGTAATAATGGAAAAAAATCTAACTTTTGTTGACATATTATAAGAATGTCTAATCTGTAATTTGATGCCTTTTTGGAGATTTTTCCATCTTTCCTTGGCTTCTTTATGCACATTAATACTAATTTTTACCTGGGGTGCCCAAACTTTTGATCCCCACTGTATATATACATACACACATATATATATATATATATATATATATATATATATATATATATATTGTAGCAGGGTGACCCCGTGCTACTCGGTAGATTGGTGGTTTATTAGAAGTCTCTCTGTCTAATGGTGTGATGGGGGTGCATTCCTGCTGGTGTGCAGGTGCAGCTGAACAGTGGTTGGTACATGGCACATATACTGTCACACCCACTAGCCCTTATGGGAAGGAAGGGCCCGGAACACACAGGAAGTCTTTCCAGCCGCATGAGATTGTGTCCATTGCAAGGCTTTTTTACTATGGAAAAAATATGAGTGTTGTTCTTATTTTATTAAATAAATTATTCAAACGGGATTACACTATATGAGTCTTCCTTCTTTACGGTCCCACACAATATTGGTCCCTCTGGAGGAGATCGAATATTGGAAGCTAACCAGTCCCAAGGAAAAAGAAAAAGATCCCATTCCACACCTGACTAAGCGTGTTTGACCCGCATGCAGTATTGCTAGGGGGTCCTGGCAGTCTGGTAAGTGGAGGTATCCATAGGGAGTGGATCCTCACGATATTACACTTTATTTTGGCATGGATTTGCACTGATCTGCATAATAAGGAGCACCTAAGCACATTGCACTTTCACTGGCTACTTGCTTAGAGAACTGAACTTTTCTGGGACTTCTTTATATATTTGCATATTTATATATATTTTTATATTGATTGATTTATGCACATATAATTATGTATTTTTGCATCTAATTTGCACTATAATCTGTTTTTGATTTGTTTTTGATTTGCACTATTGTGGCACTTTAGAGAGATTTTACTCTAGGGTGGAGATGCAATAGTTAAGTTGATACAAATTTTGCAAAACATAGATTTGGACCTGAACTGTTTCATCAGTGATCTTTGATGGACAGTACATAGGGGGAGAATGCACCTTTGTTGTAGTTTACATTTCTAATTGTATATTTTTTTAACCCTTAAAGATCCTTTTAGAAAATGGGATTGTAGTATGAGTATCAGGTTTTGAGACCATTTAATAAGTGTTTTTAAATTTTAAGTTTTGAAATTCTAAAATTTTAACATTTAAATTTTAGACCTTTTTATTTAATTGCTTTGTGTGGATTCCTATTGGATCCCACTATCATCCATATCGACTTCTGATGTGTTGCATTGGTTGGCATCTTTTGGGAAATCATTCGTGACGACACATGTGGTATTGGACATTGAGTGTTGCACAATTTTATTTTCAATTTCATTTTAATTTTATGGAATTTTAAAGAAATTTTTAATTTATTGTTACTTACACTGTCTGTTATGGGGAGTGTAGTAGATATTGTTAATGTGATTTTTATGTAACTTTTTATGTTATTTTTGATATGCACATTATTATGAGGTGTATAAGGATAATTAGCCTGTATTCCATTGTATATTTATTATTACATGAATATGGGAGGAGCATGCTGACGGTATATGGGTATGTCTTGTATTCACAAGACCACCTAAATGTATATCATTTTAATCAATGGGACACCGTAGATTAATGTAATACAATTATAATAACGGCGGCTGTATACTGTATTTGGTACGACCGCCCACTGCACATTGTATGACTAATGGGAAACCGGATAATCGTGTAGTGTAGCCTTACGGGAATAGGACCTAAGTATGGGCAAGACAAGCAGGATGTAGGACCTTTTCAGCGGTCAGGTGTGGGCGGAAGTGCTCGCTGTCATGGAGCGGCCCAATTTACATATGAGGGCGGGTCATTAGATCCTCGTCAAAACCGTCAGCAGACACTCCTATATAATCGGACGCCGTGCCGTAAGGTTCACGCCCTTTGAAAAAGTCGGAAATGACGAAACGCGTCAGGGCATGAACCTTACGGCGACCGGAAGTGCACAGGGGACACGAGGGGCAGCTTTGGAGATCCGAGACACCAGCGTGGAGAGGGTGAGCAGGATCGACACAGCATACCACGGTACCCGTAGCACTGATATCTATTAGGATATTGAAGGCATATGGTTTTAATGCATTTGTGAGTACATTTGTATTGGGGTTTTTCTGAATAAATTATCTGATGGGTGAAACAATATCACACTAGTGCGGTTCCTTCTTTCCCCCTATGTTCACCATTTGAGCAATTATCGGGAGGAGAAGGGAGACACGTGACTACCCGAGATTGAAATCCAGTAATAGCAGCAGTAATCGCTCCTGAGTGGGATTTGTGTTACAACAGCTTGTTTGCCTGTCCTATGCAAATAGGTGGGCCACAGCTTCTGGTGAGTTGCCATTCCCCCCATTATCACATCGGTGGAGGTGTAGAGCAGTGGTGACCCCAACACTTGGTGGTGTTTCTCACTTGGTGGATTGGACTATTGCTGGAGGAATTAACCCCTTGTTTTGAATTTCTGCCACTGATGGACGTTTAAGGACTATATTAAGATGTGACTGGTTTTAACTACGTCATTTCTCCTCAATTATACCTGCGCTACTTATACCATTATATATGTTCCAAGGGACGATATATATTTGAGTATACTTCTACACACAAATTTTGCACCATTGCACATTTTTTGCACCTTATTTAGTACACCTATTTTGCTCTGTGTACCACTGCTTTTTTCAGTCACTTTAAAATTACTAGAATTTTTGAACAGCGGCACTTTAGGTTTAGGTTTAAGTATCCATAGCGCAGAGATTTATTTGATTTTACCCAGAACACACATGCCAATAATGGGAATTCTGTCCATTACCTGGAGATTGAGGTACCTGAAGACACTCTGACAAGAAATAACAGTGTTGGTAACTGTAACAGGAAAGTATGTAAACTCATGTTGAATGTCGTCTTGCAATGTGCTGGGTTGATTTCTACTGATGCTGGGTATAAGAGGCACTCTGGAGCACTGTAGAACACAGAAATGGTTAAAGAAACTCGTGTACAAAAATGTGTTGGAAAAGGATGGTTGGTAGAACAGTTGCTTATGGAGTGTTGGACAATAGGGGGTGATGTGAAACTTTGGTAAGGCCCCATAGGGGGTAACGGCTGGCATGTATATGATCCCTCCTGAGACACTGTACCAGCAAATAATGGGACAAGAGTTCTGGGTGATGCTGATGATGATAATGATATGTGTAATTCCTGGTGGAATGTTGCTTTTGAAGTTAAACAAAAGGATGTGGTGTTAATTTTTAGATGGTTTAATTGCCAAGGGTAACCACACAGAGTCAGGTACTGAGAGAGGTCGGTCCCTGACAGGTGTTATAGAGGTAGGCCCCCTACAGTCCTGGGAGAGTCTGGGTTGGGTACAAATAAATGGTCAGGAACACCCTGCAGAGGTACTCAGAGCAGTAAAGCTGCCACAAGTGAGCCAGGAGGCTTAATGTTATTTAGTGGCAGTTATATAGAGAACCCTCAAAGTGGGAAGAGCTATCTGTATGAACTTTGACTTGCTTTAAATAAAAGTGGGCTGCCATGCCCTTAAAAGGGAAGTTAAGTTCCATGCATAGTTTGTACCTTTAAGTAACCCTTTAAAAGGCTTACCTATAGGTACTGTAAATATATACTAAAATTTCACCGTTTAGGAGATATTTACTATATATGCAGCGGCATCAGCATCAGCGTGCTGTTCTTTTAAAGCCCTGTGCCGTAATCGGCTGCTCCTGCACACATAAGCGGGTGTGACAGCATCGCACCTCTGGCCAGTCACAGAGACGGAGTCCTCGAACCCAGAAGCAAAAGGGGTGAAGAGGGGAGCCCCTGCAGCTCTAAAATCACGGAGCTAGAAGAGCTTAATTTTAAGGTAAGTTTCACATGATGCATACTAGTATGTTATGCTTTTACCTTGAAGATCCAGAAAAAAAAACACCCAGCGGTATTAAGCCGCTTTAAAATACAGTTTTGGACTGGTGGAACTCATTGTAAACACACCTACCACTTGAGTTTAATCACTCCAATCTTAAAAAAAAAAAAATATATATATATATATATATATATATATATATATATATCTCATATTTTTCTTTCCTCTACAGTATGTGTATAACTATAACTAATATTTTGATTGTTACATATGAAACTATAGTTAAAGTAAAGGTGTTACATTTAAAATATTTCTACACCAGAAAGGTAATGCTCATACATTGGCAATTACCAGATCTCCTAAGCAGTCTATATATTTTAGATAATATTACGTGGTCACACTTGTTATAGAGGGATATTAACTTGGTCCTTTAACAGATTATTTTATATGTTTAATTTAGAATAGACACTCCTTGTCCTAGTAGTGCTATCCAGTGGCCAAGGGAGGTAACGCTTGAATAAACACGTAGTTGATGATTATCCTGTCCACCAATGAAAAGGAAGATTACACCCTCTGGGTGGGATTTTTGAATGTATTGTTTGCAACTTATTATATATGACAAGTCAGGGAGACAGAAAGATACCATTATTTGAACATAGGGGGATCATCTAACATCATTTGAACACAAAATAGACACCTCTCTCATGAGGATACTCATATTATCTTAAGACACTCATCAACTAGAGAGAGATGCCATTTTGGGGAAGCTCAGCTCCACTCAATAACCATCTTTGGGTCTGATCATCAGTTATCTAAAGGGTTACCTGATACTTGGAGGGTAATGATAGTGTATCTTCTGTTGATTTGCTTAGTTAAATTAATAAGCCATATTTCTTTTGGCAACCTAATCATTCTCTCCATGATAAAATAACTGTTCCAATTAATACATTTTCGTTTGTTTTGTTTTTATTTATTTATTTTTTCTCTTCTTGGGCCATAGTGGCATACAGTTTTGTGTAGTTTGACACTTATTTATTCTGCAGGGGAATAACAGTTGAATTTCGTAAAACGTAGACTATTGTCTATTAGTTAATTATCATCATTGGTTATTTTGTCTACGGGGAGAAATTAATTATTACAATTAATCATATATATATATATATATATATATATATATATATATATATATATACAGTATATCTATATATCTATATATATATATATATATATATATATATATATATATATATATATACTGAAAATAATCAAATATATATATATATATAATCTATTGTTGTGGACAATTTTGGAATTTTTATATAATTATCTTGGTGTCAATGTACATCATAATCAAACTATGTATGGTGTGTATGTGACTTATTGAATAAATATAATTTGTTGTCAATAGCCCAGTCCATATTGCATTGATCTCGTTTGTGTTCTTAAAGAATTCTGCATTGGTTAAAAATAAACTGAAATTATTTAATCATTCAGGCATTCCCTGACACAACATATTTATATGTACAAGTTTATATATATATATATATATATATATATATATATATATATATATATATATATATATATACACAGAACAAAAGTTAAATTGATTGCAAATGTTTACATCACTTACACAACTCAGGAAGGCAGAAAGTAATGTGTACAGTGCAATAACCCATAGCTACCATACAGAATTGTTTTTTTTTTTCACTGTTCTGACTTCTATAAATTGCAATTCATTCCTTGTCTCTTTTTTGCTACATAATAAAACAGTTTCTGATTCAACCAACTAGGGAAATAGTTGGAATATCAATGTGAAACATAAAAGCCTTTATTGTCATACCTTAGCTACAAGAATTGAAGCTAGTCTTTATAACGTGTAAGGATACAGCATGCTAAATACATGGAACATGAAATTAAAGAAACATTACATGAGTACCATGACATAACATTACAATCAGTGTCTAGATAATAAATAGTGATGTTGTATACTTACATGAATAATACTATTAATAATAATGTAGCAAACATTAGAGGCAAGACTGCATGCTTTATTACATTTAAAAACCACAGAGTATACGGCACAATCACAGGTATGCACAAACACAGTTTCCCTATAGGGTCCTATAACAAGTTGCTCAATAAAATTAAAAAGTCTATGGTAATGAAAAATGTCCATAATAAACTGCACATACATACTGCACTTAGAGTTACCCCCCCCCCCCCCCGCCCCATTGTTTTATTACTTTTGTAGCTATTTACCTTTGAAATAATTGGTTGATGCTACTACAAGCCAAATAAGCATCTAGATAAAGAGACTGATTTACTAAAATCTTCACTCAATACATTTAGTGAAGTATACATTTAATTATCCAATCATGTGACAGACATATTCTTGTCTTTTTTAATTTTTTTTTAACCTGCATATGATTGGGTGTTTTCGAGTAAGCACAGCTATAATGTTTTGAGTGAAGATTCTCAGCTCAACAAATCAGAATCATTATGTCAGAATTGTCAGATATTTTAGTGGGATTCTTATGAAATGGACCTGGTTTTCAAAAAGGAAACATTACAGAAAAATCTTTACAGAGATTATAATAATGTTTGCATTATGGGATTGCATGAGTGTGCAATACGATTTTAGAAGATCAGTAAATTAATTTCTTAGCGGATCTTCTAAAGCATACACCAATTTTAAGAGTATACTACCAAGCCCCTGTAGTCTGTACATTCAATACTTAAATAATGCTGTTTTATGCATATAAGAAACACCAAATCAGCCTTTTTCAATCAGGGTGCCACCAGAGATCCTCAGGGGTGCTGCGGGATCATGGTAGAGAAGGGCTGTCAGATGAGCCCAAGCTCCTGATCCCCAGCCGAACTGTACTTCAGCACTACCAGGGAGCTACATCAGCCTTAGCAAAGTGAAAGTAAAGGGAGGGGGTGTGCTGTACTCTCTGCTTCCCCCTACAGTGCAGTACCCAGCTGTGTGAAGGAAGGTACTGTTCTAGAACTTTTTAAAAGGCTTTATACATGTGTCTGTATGTGTGTGTATGTACTTGTGTCTGTATGTGTATACGTGTATGTGTGTGCACATGTGTCTGTATATGTGTGTGTGTACATATCTCTGTATGTGTGTAAATGTGTCTGTATGTGTGTGTTTGTGTAAATGTGTGTGTGTGTGTACATGTGTCTGTATGTGTGTGTGTGCATGTGTCTGTGTGTGTGTGTACATGTGTCTGTATGTGTATACGTGTATGTGTGTGCACATGTGTCTGTATATGTGTGTGTGTACATATGTTTGTATGTGTGTAAATGTGTCTGTATGTGTGTGTTTGTGTAAATGTGTGTGTGTACATGTGTCTGTATGTGTATATGTGTGTGTGCATATGTGTCTGCATGTGTCTGTATATGTGTGTGTGTGTACATATGTCTGTATGTGTGTAAATGTGTCTATATGTGTGTGTTTGTGTAAATGTGTGTATGTGTGTACATGTGTCTGTATGTGTGTGTCTGTCTGTGTGTGTGTATGCATGTGTCTTTATGTGTGTGTGTGTGTGTGTGTGTGTGTGTGTGTGTGTGTGTGCGCATGTATCTGTATGTGTACATGTGTGTATATGTGTCTGTATGTGTGTGTGCTTGTACATGTGTATGTATGTGTGTTTATATGTATGTGTGTATTTATGTACTTTTAATCCTGACCCTCTGTACTATTCCTGATTCCTGTACTATCAGAACTGCTTTTTTAGGGCTTGTTTGTAATAGCAGCAAGGACTGCTGCTCCTCTGAAAAGCAATTCATGCTCAGATCGCTTTTAGAGGCATTTGAAAAGCAGTAAAGAGACAATATGTTGCCTCCTCACCACCTGTTTTAACCCCGTAAATGCAGTATCACCACACCACAACCACGTGCAATCCACACAGTTGCGAGGTGGTTGCAGTGCAGCTCCTATTCACTCTGGGTATACCTCCAGCTGCAGCCAAAGCATGTGTACACCCCCAGCTGCTGCTTCTGTAGCTAAAGGGGGAGCAGTTGGGAGTGGTAAAAACAGCTGAACCACATGGTTTTACTGCCCCTCCAACCTCACATGGTTCACATAGGTGTGAATGCATGCTGCGTGTACCCACAGAAATGCAGGAAAAGAAGTCCCAGACCCACCTTTGCCAATGTGTGTGGTACCATTAGGGATTAATGGCACCCCTAAAAAGCAGAGCATTTGTCTGTGTGTCAAGGTCGAGTGCACGTGTTCACATCACACAGTAATGTGAACCAAGCTTTGGATAGGGGTGCCTCAAGACCGAAAATACTTTTCAAGGGAGACCCGACTGAAAAAAGGTTGAGAAACACTGCACTAAATAATCTACTGTATGTGTTAAGATTTTGCCTTAAAAAATTGCAAAAACAAATATAACGTGAAAAGAACCATAAATGCTCGTATTTTAAAGGCAGATTGGCCAAACAAAAGATCAGCTCCAAAAAACCTATAGTACATGCTGTTGCAAAAAAACAAGAAGCTTAACTACAAATATTTATTTCTATAGCAAGCAGAAGTGTGGGATATCTTAAAGACACTCACTGTTGCCTAAGCAGATATGTATGTGCACATGTACTGCAAAGCATAAAATATGCCCTTTTTTCTTGCATTGCTTTTTTTTTTTTTTTTACCTAAAATATGAAAAGATGGGTTCATAAACTTTTAAAAATTGTATTCTGCAACAAAAGCCAATGCGTTTCAAAGGCTCAATACTTCATCTCCATCAGGGCTAAAATCAAGACAGTAAGGAAAGAGAAAAGAATATAAATATTCCTTGAATATGTTAAAAACTATATCTATAAAGCTATATAATAGCTATTAAAAAGCTATATAAAGCAGGTATAATTACTCCTATGTACTTGTAGGCAGGTGCAGTCAACTTTCTTCACTGCAGGTGGCACTCATCTACACCTACAATGCAGGTGGAGGAGTAAGTCAAGAGGAATCTAGTTCCTTTATGGTTTTTTTGGTCACAAGGGGGTAGCTATTCGATTGGATGCTGGCACCCCATGTGACTGTGGCACCCATCGTGTATTGGGCAGAGTCTATTTAAGACCCTGGCTCCTGGGTTTGGTATGCATTTTGCAAGTGGCTAGAGTAGGAACAGGTCACCTGTCTGCCAGGGACAGTGCTTAGCATTAGGAATGGTTCCAGTAGAGTAGGGAA
The DNA here is from genome assembly GCF_965119305.1 of Pelophylax lessonae. Taxonomy (NCBI): domain Eukaryota; kingdom Metazoa; phylum Chordata; class Amphibia; order Anura; family Ranidae; genus Pelophylax; species Pelophylax lessonae. The sequence goes on from NC_138769.1 coordinate 195,629,857, forward strand.
AGTTTGACACGCCATTCTTGATTGAAGTCTTCCTGTTTGGGTGCAGACCGGCTAGGCTGCTTTCCCCTCCTCGAGACAGAAGCTGCCAGCTCCTCTGGTCCACTACTCTACTACTGCTTTGCTGTTACAACTTGTAAATGCTCCTGATCAGGTTGCCTTTGGCTGGGCCTGTTTGTATTGCTGGACTTCTGTTACAATAAATTCTTGTTTATGCAGCTGGACTCTGTGGGGTTTATTTTATAATACTGGAGAGTGAAAAATCAGGTGCAGCTGTGCATGATAGCCAATCAGCTTCTTACTTAAGCTTGTTCAATGTGATTGTAAAGGTGGAAGTTTTTTTTTTTTTTTAATCTTACCGCATTCTATGCATTAAGATAAAAAACCTTCTGTGTGTAGCAGCCCCTGTCCGCCCCCCTTATACTTACCCGAGCCCCATCTAGATCCAGCAATGTTGCATGAGAGACTTGATTGTCCGGGACTCCCCTCCTCATTGGCTGAGACAGCAGTGGAGCGCAATTGGCTTCCGCCGCTGTCAGTCAAAGTCAGTGAGCCAATGAGGAAAGAAAGAGGGCTGGGCCACGGCTCCATGTCTGAATGGACACAGGGAGCTGCGGCTCGGCTCACTTGGATGCTCCCATAGCAAGCTGCTTGCTGTGGGGGCACTTGACAGGAAGGAGGGGCCAGGAGCAGTAAAGTGGGACCCGAGAAGAGGAGGTTCAGGGCTGCTCTGTGCAAAACCACTGCAGCAGAGCAGGTAAGTAAAAGATGTTTGTTATTTTTAACGAAAAAAACAAGACTTTAGTATTACTTTAAGTTTTGACAAAAATTAATGGTTTGGAGTTGCATCAGATTTTGCACTCTTTTTAGTAAATCAACTCCTGTTTGTTTTCTGCCCACCGTGACACGCTACCTACATACTCATACTCTACCTACATACAGCTGAAAAAAAAAAACTTAAGGAGTGCAAAATACAGTTTATATACAATCCAGTCCATACAGCACAGACCAGTATTCTTAGATAAATCCTGTTAAAGTGGTTGTTACCCCCCAAAATAAAATTATACTCATGGCCCTTTAATGTGCAAGCTGTAGCATAGTATTTTTTTTTTTTTCAAATACCCCTTTGTATCTTCTACAGAACCTGGTTGATCCTGCCTGGTCCTGACTTCCCTCCTGAATGAAGACCACGTTTATCATGTCTGCTGAGCTATCAGATTGTGGTCAGGGTATGTGTCTCCATCACTGCAGTTCTCTACTGTGCGTCTCTCCATCTCACTCTTGCTCCCCCCTCCCTCTCCCTGTCAGCTCATAGTCAGAAGTGAGAAATGAATCTCCTTCACTCTCAGTCCCACCGATCTCCTCTCCTCCCCTCTCCACTCCTCTCCTCTCCTCCCCCCCTCTCTCCTCTTCTCCCCCTCCCCTCTCCTTCTCCTCCCCTCCCCTCCTCTCTCTTCCCTTCTCTCCTCTCCTCCCCCTCCCCTCTCCTCCCCCCTCTCCTTTCCTCCCCCCCTCCCCTCTCCCTTCCTCCCCTCTCCCCTCCTCCCCTCCTCCCTCCTCCCCCCTCCCCTCTCCTGTCCTCCCCTCTCCTGTCCTCCCCTCTCCTGTTCTCCCCCTCCACTCCCCACTGCTTTCCTCCCCCCTCCCCTCTCCTCCCCTCTCCTCCACCTCCCCTCTCCCGCCCCCCCTCCCCTTTCCTCTCGTACAGACTTCAATGAGTATGATGCTTACCTAAAGCTGCTCTTCCCCCCTACTCATAGTAAACGCTGCACTGATTTACACACTGTAATATATAGGGAGAGAGCAGCTTGCAGGTCAGTCTTGTATCTTTTCACACGCTAATTATTTTGAACATTTAAAATGTTCTGCCGTTTAGTTCACTAATAACTAGAATTTTTATTTCAATTATCTTTGTAGGTTTGCTGCCCCAACTATATTCTATGATCTATAGGGCAATGCTATAAACGCAGGCTAAGCACATACTATTACATTTTTTCAGCATTAATTGATTTTAGAGGTAAAACAACTACTTCAAGAAGAGTAGGCGTGCTGTCTATGAAGCGCAATTGTTCATGTAATATATATCCTTATAGAGTTGCGCTTATATACAAAAGAAAGAAAGAAAGATATCCCAATCTGTGAACAAGTCCTTCAAACAATCAGTACAATATCCATCCCCAGAAAAAGTGTGTGATCCCGAGTGAACACCCCCACCTTATAGAGTGCTAGCTTACTAACTAGTGGTGATACCCTCTAACGGAAAGTCAATATCGCTTTTGAGGATCCTATATGATCGAGTTCTCTTTAAAATGGTGCATACGCATGCTCTGAAACGCGTTGTGGTTTCAGTTCCCTGGTGACATCACACGCTTCCTCTGCGCTGCGCTCCATGCTGCGGCCCAATACTGACACCCGGAATGACAAGGAATCTGCCGACATCACCTTCCTGTCCTTACTGTGGGCTCTGCATACTTGGATCCGCATGCTGGACTCTTCACTTGTCAAAGACATCTGGTGAGTGTCACAGAGTGTTGCACAAAGCACTGAGAAGTCATAGAAGCTGCACTGAAGCACATTTTGTATTTGGAGCACCTTCTGAAGAGTTTCTGAAGCACTTTAAACACACATTATTCATTACAAGCAGTTTTATGGATGAATTTTTAATTTGGGACTTATTATAGCGCTATATGTTGATCCACTATCTGATGCATATATGTATATATAATTTATATAAAAACCACCAACTGCTTTTATAAGACGTAGGATGCGAATAGAGTACTATTAAAGGAAAGCGCTGTGGGTACAGTAAAATATTATTCAACTTTGTTAAAAGCTGATTGGTGGCAACACACAACAAAATTTTTTTCACATTTGGTGAACTTTTAAGTAGAATTTAGTACCCCGATCCACCTGTTCTTACTTGTCACCATACATGATGTAAGTGGAAAAAGAGCCTGCTACAAAATGTACATAATGATACTGAGCTTGTTAGATTTCAGAATATTTTATTATGAATTTCCTAATAAAATATTCTGAAATAGAACAAATGTTCTGCGTATTCCTATCACAAAACCTTCAGAATCAATTATCTTTTTGTCTGTGATCACAGGCCTATCACACCTTTCTACCACAAGCCCAGCCATGGAAACAGAAATGTTGGTGTTAAAGCAGAACTCTGAGCAAAACATTATTTGTCACGTTCAGTGGAGCTGTGCCAACACTGCATGAGTTAACTGCTCATTTTTGTCTAGGTGTGAGGAGAGCATAGATATACTTAACATATCCTCTGATCCTCTCAGCGTAAGACCATTCCTGCCACCCCCGCCTCCATCCTCCCCCCACAGTCTTGCGTGGTGGACTGTTCTTGATGCTATCATGCCCATAGACCGAGACTGGATGTGAGGACGGCAGGAACAGGGTTGAGTATAGGCTCTCCATTCACCCCTGGACAAAACGGGAAGTTAACCCATGCAGTGTGCACCCCATTGCATGGAAAAATGTTTCTACTTTAAAGGGAACCCATTTTTTGGTGCAATCTTCATAATGTGTTATACCTGTAATTAGTGTGCAGCAGCTGCTGCATTAGTTATTCATGTGCTCGGTGTACACAAAGAAATCTTATAAAGATTGCACCAGTAAATGGGTTCCCTTTAACTAAAAAAATTATATTTCTATTGCTGGCCATGTGGTAGGAAGGTGTAATGGGATGGGCATTGTCCTGGGTTCACAGACAAAAGTGGGGACTGGGGAATTTTACTATTGTGGACTCCACAGTACACTGCATGATAGGATGGGATGGTCACCTCACTGACTCAGGTGTTTGCAGCAGGATCTGGGGCTAAAGACCAGCACTCTGTGGAAGCTACTGCCTGATGGTAATGGTAACCTGTGTCAAAGAGGGACAGGGGCTCCCAATCTTTAAAATGCCCAGGCTTACTGCGGTCACCAGGAACACTGACATGATCACATGGAATACAGGTGCGATAACCAGGAGCAGGCTCCTTCTGTGTATCTTTTCAGCTCTGAACTGTGGGCTCTCTGTGTCTCTGCCCCACTCTGGACAATGCCGGCTTGTTATTGGTCCTGTCTCCCCCATGGGGTGGGGATCCCTGCAGCTCTGTAACTCCAGAGTCCAACTCCAGACTGTGTACAGTTACCTGTGTGAAGGCGCCAAGCTGCCAACTTTAGCCAAATGGTTGTGGGGGCTCTCTCAGAATGGATCATTTTGCCCCTGAACACCCAGACCCTTCAGAATGCCCAGGCCCCCTACATGTGTAGGGGGGTCCCCCCCTGATGGTGGTCTGGTCTTACCTTTTTAGATGTACAATCATGTTCAATGTCTATCGTGTGGTTCCCAATTGGTGCATGCATTGAACAGCAATATAAAAGTATTTTAGCCTTATACTTATTCAGTTGTCTATTATGCTTCATCCATGCACACTGTGGTACCCTCTGTAAAATATGGCCTATAGCTTTACTTTTAGTATTCTTTTACCAACTTTTTACAAGCCATGCCCCCTGAAAGTTAGAATCATGCCCCTAGGGACACATTTAACCCACTGATCACCAGTAATGTTAACCCTTTCCCTGCCAGTGTCATTTTTACAGTAACAGTGCATATTTTTAGCACTGATTACTGTAGTAATGTCATTGGTACCCCCAAAAGTGTCAAAAATGTCAGTTAGGGGTCAGAACTGTCTGCTGCAATGTCGCAGTCCCACACAAAAAAAAAAAACAGATCGCTGCCATTACTAGTAAAAAAAAAAAGAATAAAAATTACATAAATCTTTCCCGTAGTTAGTAAATGCAATAACTTTTGCGCAAACCAATCAAAATACGCTTATTGTGATTTTTTTTTTACCAAAAATAAGTAGCCAAAAACAAATTGGCCTAAAATGTTAAAAAATTTTGATTTTTACTTTTTTTTGAGAATTTCATATAAAAGAATGTGAAAAATATTTGTAATTTTTTCAAAATTGTTGCTCTTTTTTGGTTTATAGCGCAAAAAATAAAAATCGCACAGGTGATCAAATACCACCAAAAGAAAGCTCTATTTGTGGGAAAAAATTTCAATACCAAATTTCATTTGTGTAGAGCGTCGCACAACTGCGCAATTGTCCGTTAAATTAATGCAGTGCCGAATTGCAAAATAGGGCCTGGTCATTGAGCAGCCAAATCCTCCGGGCCTTAAGTGGTTAATGGAGTATAGTTTATCTATGTTATTGGGTAATTTATTTCCGATATAAAGTATAAAGTCGGAGGCCCAGGTGAAGGGAAGTACTGCCGCAACCGATCAACTAGATTTGGTGGGACTGAAACATTTAAAGCAAAAGATTTGGAAATATTTACCTGTAGACCTGACACAAAGCTAAATTTTTGCAGTAGACGAAAAATATTGGGAGTGGAGATCAGTGGGGAGGTCATAAACAACAGAAGGTCATCTGCAAAAAACACGCATTTCTGTTCCTGTGTCCCACAGCGGACTCCCTTTATATCTGAGTTCGTTCGGATAGCAATGGCCAGATTTTTTATGGCTATGGCAATAATTAGAGGGGATAGAGGACAGCTTTCTCTAGTCTCTCTTTTACTGTCGAAAATGTCAGAATACCATCCCAACATGTGAACTTGCGCACTAGGATTGGAGTAATGGGAGTGAATAATTCCCAGACATTTGGGACCAAAGCTCCATCTCTCTAGAATATCAAATAAATACGGTCAAGAAATTAAATCAAATGCCTTCTTAAGGTTAATAGAATGGAGAAAGGCATCTTGTGGGGTGCCTTCATCCCATTAGGAACAAAGAAAGGAAATTGTACCTATAGCTCTCTTAATTTGATCCGGTCTTTGTGAATATATGTCGCTATAAAACCTGACTTGATGCGAGAAATTTTGTCAGAATTAATGAGGGAGATTGGGCGATAGGTACCAACCTCACTCGTATCATTCCCAGGTTTTGGAATGACTAAGATGTAAGCTAAATTCAAGTCTCACTCCAGGGGGTGCTTTACAGAAGGCATTGAAGATATAGTCATAGTCATATAGGAAGAAAGAGAGGGGCAACATTTCTTACAGTAGCAAACAGCAAAGCTGTCAGGACCTGGGGTTGAGCCCGACCTAAGAGACTTAATAACTTCCAGGACTTCGTCCCCCGAGATAGGTTTATCGAGAATTACATTATGGTGTTTTGAGAGTTTGGGAATGGGAAGATCTTTTAGGAAGGATTCCAGTTTGTGATGTAAGGAGTGAGAATGAGAGCCATATAGATCAGAGTAGAATGCCTGGAAAGTTTCCATTATCCTAAGGGTATTTTGAGTCAAGTTACTGACTGGGGAGTGAATTTTAGGGAAGAATAGGGTGTGATGTTTAGGACTAAGTTTGGTCGCTAGTTTAGAGCTGATCCTGTCTTTTTGTGAGTAGAAACGTGCACCTGTCCATCACAGGTGTTTTCTGCTGCTGTGGTCAGGGCTAGGTTAAGGGTTACCCTTGCAGAGTCTATCTGGGCTAACGTGTCATGGGTGGGGTGACGTTTGTGATGTTTGCTCAAGGTGAGGAATTCCTAAATCAATTTTTGAATTTTAGCTCTACGTTTTCTTTTCAACTGAGAGGAACTGAATGAGTTTCCCTCTCATCACTGATATGAGTTGCCCAAAGTGTCGGCAGTGAGACTGATTACGTTGTCGTTATCAGTAAAGTAGCCTCTTAGGGCTTTTTCTAGAATTGTACATTGTACAGGGTCACTCAAAAGAGCCTCGTTAAGGCACCATTTAAATGGACTATCCGCACTTATGGGTCACATGAGAGTAAGTGTCATTAACAAGTGATCTGAAAGGGACATGTCTCAGATTTTGGAAACTAAGGCTCGAGAAATAGAGGAAGACTGTAGAAAGATATGATCAATCCTGGCATAGGTGAGATGAGGGGTAGAGAAATGTGTATTCCTTACATGGGGATTTAATTCTCTCCAAACCGAGTTTGTAGAGGAGTTGGGCAATTTTTAAGCTTTGTCTGGAGGGGTCATTTGGGCCTCTGAACTTCCTCACCTGACTTATCTAAGGACAGGTCAAATGCTATGTTTGAGTCTCCCCCTAGGACTACAATACCTTTGAAGTAGGGCTTTAGGGTACTCGACATAGATTTGAAGAAAGCGGATTGGTGTTTTTTCTGAGCATATTATGAAACAAAAGAATAAGTCATTCCGTCAATAGAGCCCACAAGCAGCAAATATCGAACAATAGGGTCTTTGATTACCCTCAAGGGGGAGAAGTTTAGACGTTTGGAGAAGCAAATTGCTACTCCACGTGTTTTATTAGCAAAATAGAATTAGGGTAAACTCTGGTGTAGGAAAGAGGTTTTATAAGGAGGTAGGGAAGTGGGTCTCTTGCAAAAGGATCATGTCTGTTTTAAAAGTGTGATATAGATATAATAGTTTCTGTTGTTTCATCGAAGAGTTTAAACTCTGCAAATTGTGAGATGTAATCTGTAAGTGTGGGTTGATAGGCATAGAGTTAGATTTGGATCAGAGGTTTGAACAACTCAATAGAGATTATAAGCTCAACCTGTGAAGTCAAGTTCCCGATTGAAGGGAGGTCTGCCAAACCGTATGCCCCACATCTCCAAGATTCTTAGATGGGAATCCCTTGAAGGCATAGAGAGCTAGTAAGAGGAAATATGGAAAAAGAGGAGAAAGAAGAGGGAGAACATGGAGGGGGGGAGAATAAAAAAAAAAAAAAAAGATTAACAAATTATTAAGACAACAATTCCACAGATCTACTAAGGATAGGAAGAGACTAGCCTCTTCCCACCTCAAGACATGAAAGGGGTGACATCCCCAAAATTGTGGGACATCAGTCTGTCCCTTAGAGGAAAACATGGGCCTCTCAGTTAAAGATGGAGGGGTAGTGCAGCCGTTTCAACCCCTCCTGCAAAAGAATGTCAACTATAAATCTCATGAACAGAGAAATCCTATTTATAACAGGTAGATATTAGGAACAGAGTAGTCATCCTTCAAAGACTCCCAGACATCCACGAGGACCCCTTAAAGCAGGGGACCTCCCAGCTTCATCTGTGAGCGGTTCCAGGAGAACCTCCCAGAAACAACCTGAGGAACTGGATATGTAAAATATACAATGCATTTTGTAGACTCTACAATGGTCCTTAAGGAACAAGGCCAATCAAGTGCTGTTGCATAGGCCAAACTTGTTAAACTGGCCCTGCAAGAGCAACAGGTAAAGAAAGCAGTTCTTAGACTGGGGTACATTAGATAGGGAAAGAAACTGTAGGCCGTGAACATAATACCAAACTTTAAGAAAAAGACAAACCCTACCCTTTACCCCCAGAGGAGATCCTGAGGTAGTTGGGAGGTTCAGTTGAAGGGTAGGAGGACCACAATGAAGGGGTTCTTTATTCCTAAAAGATCAGACACAGCAAAAGTGGAGCCAGACAGTTTTGTCTTCAGCTCTAGGGAGGTTGGGCTTCCCTTGACCTCTTTGGTTGCTGTTTCTGCCAAAACTGGAGTGAGAGGGGGGAGGGCTCTTTGTAGATATAGAACCTCTGTTGCTGAATGGTGCGGGGAAGCTCTTGAGAAACCAGACCCAGTTGTAAGAATAAGCACTCGCCTTCTGAGAAAGAGGAGAAGCTGTAGGACTTGTTCGGAAAACAGAAGTTCAGATAGAAAAAGAAGGACGATGGGGGGGGTGTGGCTAAGACATGGCGGAGTAGAGTCGCTCGCTTGCTGAGCTCCTGGGAACCCCTCCGCTTCGCCGATATACACGGAGCTAATAAGTGCTATTAAGCGGGAGATGACCTTAACAAAGAAAAGGAGAACCAGAGGCTCGATAAAAAAAACTAATTTACCTAAACCTGAAGGCGAGATCCTGCAGTTTTTCCCGGTGACAACCCCTCTAGGATCCAAGATGGCCACGCCTGGTGGACGGCAGACTACCGCAGCAGATGCAGCCAGCGGGAGCGTACTGAGAGGTGAGAGTACGGGCCCGATACACCCCACCTTACTGGGAGCATCCGGAGTGAACGCTGACATCCCGGATGGAGTTGGTAGGGAGGAAGGTGCGCTGTCCCTGCGGATGGATGCGGAGCTAAGAGCGCTGCTGCAGGCATTGCCTACCAAGGCGGACATTGCTGATATGATTGCCCGGCTGGAGGAAAAACAGCAGACAGCCGTAAAGGAGGTGAGAGGAGAGATTCATGAGGTGGCGCAGAGAGTGACGGTAAACGAGAGCACCCTCTCTACCCTGGAAGATCGGGTAAGATCTCTGGAGACCCATAATAAATTACATATAGAAGCAGAAATATCTTTACAACTTCGCATGGAGGAATTAGAAGACAGAAGTAGACGAAACAATCTGAGATTAAGAGGTATATCAGAAGCTACAGATACAGAGAACTTAAAAGCGATTGTAAAAAATATTTTTCAAAAGACCCTTGGAGATCTGTACCCTACTAGATTACAATTGGATAGAGTCCATCGTGCCCTGGGCCCCCGAGCTGTCGATCCTGATAGACCTAGAGATGTTGTCTGTAGGATTCATCACTACGTGGACAAAGAATTAATAGTCTGGTCGGCTTGGGAAAAAGGCACAGTGGACTTAGAGGGGGTACACATTAAAATACTCCCAGACTTGTCCAGGGCTACACTGCAAAGACGAGCGATCCTCAGACCTCTATTGGACAAAGCTAGGCAACTAGGTCTGAAATATAGATGGGGTTTTCCATTGTCCGTTACGTTTCGCAATACCCAAAGCTCCTTTACCTTACGAACATTAAGCGATCTCCCAAACCTATATATATTTATGGGAACAGATCCTATTCAAGTACCGAATTGGTTAACTTTTTTTCCCAGTGTAAGAAGGAACAGAGAAGTTGCACTTCCAGGGAGGAAGTAATAGAAATATTGATAGTTGTTTGGAATCGGGGAAAGGGAATAATCTTTCAAAGAGAAGATAAAGAAAGAAGAGAACTGAAAGTCCTCCCCCCTACCCTTTTTTTTTGTTTCCCTACAGGGGACCCCTAATGTTAAGGGGGAGATAACTTTATGAAGTAAAATCTTCCTTTTTTTTTTTTTTTTTTTTTTTATTGTATATATCCCTTTTTTTTTTTTTTTTTTGTTTTGTGTTTTTTTTTTTTTTATTTATGCTGAAACTTTATTGATTGGAGAAACGGTGGGTGATTTGATGCCAGGCCTTCGGCCCCTTCCTCCCCCCTTTTTTCTCTTAGGATATTTGGTGCATTACTTATCTGAGGTGGAGGGACAGTGGCTAGGAGGTGGGGGGGTGGAGGGAGTGAGGGCATGAGGGATTGTAAACAGAGGGAATGACAATATGGGAGGAGGTATGGATCTGTTAGGTCCGCCCATCGTAATAATAAAGGGGTTTTTCCCCTTTTTTTTTTTTCACAGAGGTAGTCTTTTTTTTTTTTTTTTTTTTTTATGAGCTTTAAGATAGCTCTCGTAACCATGAGAATGAGGGAGGAGTTGACCTCCCTCCTTATATAATGTTTTGAATTTTTAACTCATTCTAAAAGGTGTCTCAGTTGGGTTTCGGACACGGAAATAGGGGACTTTTTCTTTTTTTTGATCCCCTCTTTTTTTTTCTTCTTCTTCTTTTTTCTCTCACGTTTTGGGGTTTTTTTTTTTTTTTTTTTTGCCTTAGCTATACACTAAACGATGGGCGCACGTGCAGAGGTATACCTAGACACAGTGAGAGGTATACATTCCCTGAATAGTATACTATAGCATATTAGGGGAGCTTGAGTATAAATACTACCCACCTTTTCTCCAAGATAATCGTATGTCACACTACTTGACTATTGACTATAGACAATGTGTTTCTTGGATATAATTAGGAGTGGAGAGGAGAGAGAGGGTTTAAGGATACAAAATTAAGAGAGGCTTTCTTCTCATTCCTTCTTCTCCCTCCCCCCCCCCTTTTTTTTTTCCTGGTCTTGTTGATTATTTTTGTTTGTTAAGGTTGGTGATTGGTGCTTAATGGTCAGATATATTGGAGGGGGGGTGATATGAGGACCTACCTATGTAGGACCTATATAAATGGAGACACCCATGGGGATGGTAAAGGCCTACCTCCTGCACTTTGGGCGTTATCCCCCTTTCCTTCCTTCCTTTTTTTTTTTTCTTCTTATATAATGATAGGCGGCTCCTCCCCCCTCCCCCTTTTTCCCTCTCCTTTTTTTTTTTTTTTTTTTGTTGTTAAATTTATAAAACGGGCTAGGAACTCTATAGAATCAGCTTTGAGCTACCAACTACCAATAACGATTTATGGAAAAGACATTTACGGATTTGTAACACTTAGACGCCGCAGTAATTTCTGTTTTTTTTTTTTTTTTTTTGGGGCCCTTGTGCATCTCCTTTTTTTTTCTTCCCTTCTTCCTTTTTTTTTTCTCCCTCTCCTGGGATAATAGGATCATGATCTTTGTCGGTGAGGTTGGGGGGGGGGGGGGGCTCGGGAGAGCAGGATTGTATCTTGTTCTTTATTTCTACACATCTGTTGTTACGCCTGATCTGTACCGCTCTCCCAATTAGGTCAGTACATTGAGGGGTGACTTAGAGTCACATAGTGTACATGGGAAGTTTCCCAATTAGTGGAAGAGTGATAGGCTCTGAAGGGGGAGGAGGGTAACGCCACCCTTCTCGCCTAGGGAGGGTTAGTTTGTGTCCCCCTGTCTTTTTTTTTTTTTCTCCTCTCTCTCTCCTTCTCCTCTCCCCTTTTCCTCTTCTTCCCTCCATCATGACAATGGAGGACCTTATAATTTTCTCTTTAAATACCAGAGGTCTTAATATACCTGAAAAAAGGAGGATGTTGTTTAATGACCTTAAGAGACATAGGGTAGACGTTGCCTTCCTTCAAGAAACGCATTTTAAAAAAGACAAAGCTCCTAAATTTACGAATAGACTCCACAATGCAGTTTATCACTCTATGAATACTGAAGCCAAAACCAAAGGAGTAACCATTTTACTCTCATCCAGAATACCCTGGTCTCTGAAGGAGACTATGACGGATACTGAAGGACGATACCTCTTTATTAAGGGGAAAATAGCAGATACACTAATTACATTCGCAACAGTGTATGCACCAAATGACAGTCAGGCAAGGTTTTTTAAGCGAGTGTCTAAATTACTTCTGGAGTTTAAGGAAGGGCAGCTTATATTAGGGGGAGACTTCAATGTACCACTACTTCCTAGACTAGATACATCTACGGGCAGTTCGGCTATACTACCAGCCGCAAACAAAAGTATTGCACAAACGTTTTTCAACGCCCACTGGATAGACGTTTGGCGAGTATTACATCCCGTAGATCGGGATTATACATTTTTTTCTGTACCCCATAAGTCGTATTCAAGGATCGATTACTTTTTAATCCCGCATAACCAGCTACATGCGGTTAAATCGACAACGATTGGGGATATAATATGGTCCGACCACGCGCCGGTACTTCTCACTTATTCTGTGTCGGAATATGCTGCCTCTCGTCAAAGTTTCTGGAGACTGAATGAGGGCCTTTTACAGATTCCTGAAGTCTTAACGGACATCTCATTGGGTCTTCAGGAGTATTTCCATATGAACGATCTGGAGGATTGTGAGATAAGGAATCTGTGGGAGGCCCATAAATCGGTCCTGAGGGGGCTTTTTATTAAACATGGGTCTAGACTTAAAAAAGAACGTGAGAAACAGTTAGTACAACTCTTGGATAGGCTTAGACACCTAGAAGCCCAATATAAACATTCTACGTCTCCAAACTTGGAGTCTGAACTTATACAAGTACGGCAGCAATTAGCAGGTCTCCTTCTGTATAGAGCCAAAGCCGCTCTACAGAGAAGTAGAGGTCGAGGATATGAACTTGGAGACAAATGTGGGGAGCTACTTGCACGTTCAGTTAAAGACCCAAATACATCAACGTATGTCCCTAGCATTGTCTCACCACAAGGGCAGAAATTGACCCCTCCTAAGAAAATAGTGAGAGAATTTGGCCTATTCTATGAGACGTTATACTCTTTGACAGATGTTACGGCCTCTGACTCAGAGATGGAAGATTATCTCGGAAAATCTCACATACCTACTCTTCCTGCCGAGATAAGAGAACAACTAGAAGAGCCAATTACCTTGGTAGAGGTTCAACAGACCATCAACACCATGAAGTTAAGGAAAGCCCCTGGCCCAGATGGTTATACGCTCCAATACTTTCGGGTCTTCCTCCCCATCTTGGGTCCGTATCTGGTTAGACTTTTTAACTCACCAAGAGAAAATCCCAATATGCTTAGAGACACCTTAGCGGCACATATAACTGTGATCCTGAAAGAAGGGAAAGATCCCACAAGCTGTGGAAGCTATAGACCCATCTCCCTACTTAATACGGATCTAAAAATCTTTTCAAAAATTTTAGCTACCCGATTGGCTCCACACCTACTCGATCTTATTCACCTTGACCAAGTGGGATTTGTCTTAGGACGAGAGGCTAGAGACAATACCACCAAAATATTAAATCTGATCCACGTTGCGGATACTTCCCGAATATCAAGCGTCTTTATCAACACAGACGCAGAAAAAGCCTTTGATAGGGTAAACTGGCGATTTATGTTTTCGGTCCTTAAGCATATAGGCTTGGGGGGTAATATGCAAAGATGGATCACCAGTATCTATTCAAACCCCACTGCACAGGTCAAGGTGAATGGATTCTTATCGGATTCTTTTACCATTAATAACGGTACAAGACAAGGGTGTCCCTTATCTCTTCTCTTATTTGTACTTACGCTGGAACCCCTTCTCTGTACGATTCGACAGAATCCAGATATACAGGGACTGCATGTGGGCGAGGGTCAGTATAAGATCTCCGCTTATGCTGATGACCTTATGTTTTCCCTGATAAATCCAACTATCTCAGTCCCGAACTTATTACAGGAACTAACCAGATACGGATCCTTGACGAATTTTAAAATCAACTATAGTAAATCGGAGGCGATGGGAGTGGGGTCGACTGTGTCATCTTTACGAATGATGCAGGTAAACTTTGGCTTCCGATGGACCAATAGAGCCCTACGTTACCTTGGCACTTATATCCCATCATGTCTAGCTAGGGTGTACGAATTGAACTTTCCTCCTTTGATAGTGGAGACACGTACACTTTTGGAAAAGTGGTATACGGGCCTCCACTCATGGTTCGGTAGGTGTAATCTAATAAAGATGAATATCTTGCCTAAACATGTCTATCTGATTAGAGCTCTACCGGTGAAACTACCTGCTCGATACTTTCATCTGATACATGCTCTTTTTACCAAATTTGTCTGGGCAAAGAAAAAACCCCGCTTGGCGCGGAAGCAATTAACTTGGCCAAAAGAATGCGGAGGTCTAGCTCTCCCAGACTTACAAAAATACTTTCAGGCAGCCCATCTGAGTAGGGTAGTTGACTGGTGCAGACATCAAACATTTAAACTATGGACTAATGTAGAGCAAGCACAGACAAATATCCCCCTCAGAGGAGCACTTTAGTGCTATGCAGACTTGCCTTCACAATTGAGACTACATCCTCTTATAGGTACCACGTTGCGTATAGGTCATTTGGCTAATGTGAGACACTCTATTATTCCACCTAGCTCTCCATTGTTCCCGGTGATTGGCAATCCTCGATTTAAACCTGGATTTTCATCTCCAGACCTAAGCGCGTTAGGTAGAACCGGGTGTGCTCGAGCTGAGCAATTTCTGATAGCAGGTAATTGGCCGACAGTAGAGACTCTAACGAACCAGGAGGGTGACTTTAAGTTAACCTTTTGGTCGGCTATACAACTTCACCACTTCCTGAGCGCCCTGTCAAATCCGACAGAATACTCAAGGAGTCTGTCTAAATTTGAGGGATATTGTAGAGGGGAAGGAATTTTAGCACACACACTCTCCCTACTATACAACCTATTAATATTACCTCCGGATAACTCTGCTCTGCCCTGGTTGACCAAATGGGCAAACGATTTAAACCGTACCTTCACTGCATCACAAAAACAGAAGATGATTTTGCTGGTTTTCAAAACATCTATCTGTACTAAAATCCAGGAGACTAACTTTAAGGTATTGAGCAGGTGGTATTATACACCTCATAAACTCCATAGGATATTTACAGGCACACCAGCGAATTGCTGGAGATGTGGAGGAGAGGATGCAGGCATATTTCACATCTTTTGGTCCTGTCCGAAACTCTTGGGATATTGGTCTGAGGTGAAATCCGTTATCCAAAAATTTACGGAATACACTATTTTCGAAGACCCTGCTTTTTTTTTGTTTCATCTGTCAGATATTCCCATACAGAGATATGAGAAGTCAGTGGTGCGACATTTGGTAAACAAGGGAAAAGGCCTGTATCCCCGTGTTATGGAAAAGCCCGCATCCTCCGACAATAAAAGACTGGCTATTTAGAGTAGAGGCTATTAATAGAATGGAAGACTTAGTATTGACATCACAGTGCAAACGTGGGCTATATATGGAGACCTGGGAGCTTTGGAATACTTTTATCCTGTCAGAGGAGGGGGCTAGGCTGCTGCAGATATAGATGGAGAGGGAAGTGTAACTTAGAGGATTGGGGATGGGTAGGGGAGGAGGGGGGAAACTTTAGGGGGAGGATTTGGGGGGGGGGGGGTTTCCCCTGTTCACCTCCACCCCTTCCCCCCCTCTCTCTTTCGCTTTTTCCTTTGTTTTTTTTGTTTTTTTGTGTGTTTTGGCGGTTGTTAACTTGTTTGTGTTTGGGGACTTAGAATAGACCATCCTAATGGTTGAAGCGTCTACCGACGGCAAGATAGATATATAAATTTAATAATTTGAGAGACCTTTCCGAAGAGACATATAGCTGATGTGATAGGACTGGAATGATCTCTTATGTATGTAGAAGCCGCAACTTTGTACAACTGGATTGTGTTGTAATATCTGTTTTGTGTTTGGAAAAAAAAATAAAAGATATATTTGAAAAAAAAAAAAAAAAAAGAAAAAGAAGGACCATCTGTATGTTATTCCCTTTTGTGTCAGGATCTGAAGAAGCAATTTCAGGGAACGCCTCCTTTGTCAGGTATAAGGAGAGAGATCCCCAAAAATCTGAACCTGATACCCCTGAATGTGTTGTCAGAGTTCAGAGTAACAGAGTAATGTGTCATCACTTCTTCTTTCAAAAGTGGGGTTTGACTATAATGTCCCTTGGGAGGCCATCCAAGTGAGGTGGTTGTAGGACATCAATTTTGTACAGTGCGGTCTCCAGTTGATCTTAGATTTCCTGTATTCTGGCAGTTTTTTGAGTATTAGTCCTGGCAATAGTTCGGGTCAGCCTTCTTTTCAATGGATTCTATGCGTGCTCCCAACTGTTGAAGATCTGCTTGATTAAAGGAGGTGATCTGTGCAGCTCTGTTGGCCAAGCCCCTGGAGAGCATTTTGGAAAATACTGACATCATGGAGGGGAAATTGGCAGGAGTGAGTGGGTGGCTGAGTGATCCATTATCAAGTGCTTCAGGGCTAGCTGCAATGTCACTCTCAATCAGGGATTCTGTAGAGGCTGGGGAAGGAGGGAGTAGATGGAAGCAGGTTACTCACTGTGGAGCTTGTGGAAAGAAGTACTAAAACCCCTCCATTATCCTGGTCAGCTAAAGAGACATCCAGATCCATGTCTGTGCCTCGCGTGTTTGCAGCCTCCATTGTGGCCTTGGTTCTCTGTCGGCTGTGGTGGGGTTAAGCGGGCTGAAGTTATGCAAAGCTCCAGGGCTAAGTGGCCATCTTAGGAGCCTCCGCGCTTGCGCTCCTCTCCATGCTTTATTTTTTTATACCCCCTTGCCTATCAGCCCAGAGAATTAAAAAATTCCTGTGCTGAGATTGCTTCCTCTGCAGCATGTCACAAAGAGCACACCTAATTTCCCGGCTGGGGATTGTCCACCATGATCTTGCCCTTACTTCCACATCCTTACTGTTCTTTGCCCACTCTTTTCATTTATTTATTTAGCTTTTTGGCACGTGTGAAGGCAAAGCATGACATGTTGAGCAGTCAACATGTATATGCGGCCTGCCAAGGAATGCCCACACCTAGAGACTGGAATATACCCAGACTTTTTCTATATTTGAAAAACTCCCCAGCCAACTACTTGTAAGAAGTCAGTGGGTCTAAAATAGTGTAAGTAATGACAATATTTTTTAAATTTCAAAGTTCATTATTATATTGATAAAGGGGAAAGAAAGAAACAGGAAAGGCAAAATATTAGCAAATTCAACTTCATTTAACTGTACACTGATATCACTAAAGTTGGTAAAAGAATACTAAAAGTAAAGCTATAGGCCATATTTCACAGAGGGTACCATAGTGTGCATGGATGAAGCATAATAGACAACTGAATAAGTATAAGGCTAAAATACTTTTATATTGCTGTTCAATGCATGCACCAATTGGGGACCACACTATAGACATTGAACATGATTGTACATTTAAAAGGGTAAGACCATGCCACCATCAGGGGGGGACCCCCCTACACATGTAGGGGGCCCGGGCATTCTGAGGGGTCTGGGTATTCAGGGGCAAACTGATCCACTTCTGAGAGAGCCCCCACAACCAGTGGTCTGCATTTGGCTAATGTTGGCAGCTTGGCGCCTTCACACAGGCAACTGTACACAGTCTGGAGTTGGACTCTGGAGTTACAGAGCTGCAGGGATCCCCACCCCATGGGGGAGACAGAATCAATATCCAGCCGGCATTGTCCAGAGTGGGGCAGAGACACAGAGAGCCCACAGTTAAGAGCTGGAAAGATACGCAGAAGGAGCCTGCTTCATGTTATTCCATGTGATCATGTCAGTGTTCCTGTTGACGGCAGTAAGCCTGGGCATTTTAAAAATTGGGAGTCCCTGTCCCTCTTTGACACAGGTTACCATTACCATCAGGCAGCAGCTTCCATACAGTGCTGGTCTTAACGCCAGATCCTGCTGCAAACACCTGAGTCAGTGAGGTGACCATCCCATCCTATCATGCAGTGTACTGTGGAGTCCACAATAGTAAAATACAAAAACACTTAACTTTAAGAGAGCAAATTTTCCAAGAATGAGGTCTGCTCTCCAGGATTTAGACTGGGAGGGAATATTGGCATCGATGAGCACAAAACAGAAATGGGAATTTTTCAAAAAGACTTTATGCAAACTCACTGCAAAGTATATTCCCATGGGTAATACGTTTAAAAGGCTAAAAATAAAACCTATGTGGCTCACGGCAAAAGTTAAAAAAGCTATAGATAAAAAGAAAAGAGCTTTTAAAAAATATAAAAATGAGGGAACACTATCATTGTTTAATTGTTACAAAGAATATAACAGAATATGTAAAAAGGAAATCAGGGACGCAAAAATTCAAAATGAACGACAGATTGCAAAAGATAGTAGGACAAACCCCCAAAAAATCTTCAAATATATTAACAGTAAAAAGGTTAGATCTGAGCATGTAGGAGTGGGTGACTGGGGACAAAGAAAAGGCAAATGTATTAAATACTTTCTTCAGCTCTGTATATATAAAGTATATATAAAGGAGCATGGGGGAGCTCATGACCATAATGAGGATGGTATTGACACAGCCCCAAATGATCCACAATGGCTCAAAAGTGATATGGTCCAGAAATATTTAGACAGAATAAGGGTGGATGGCATCCACCCACGCATCCTAAAAGAATTGAGCGCTGTAATTTCTAAGCCTTTGTTTCTAATTTTTAGGGACTCGTTAAGGACTGGAATAGTACCACTTGATTGGTGTAGGGCCAATGTGGTGCCTATATTTAAAAAGGGATCAACGTCTTTGCCAAGTAACTATAGACCTGATAGTTTAACTTCTATAGTCGGGAAGATATTGAAGAGTTTAATAAAAGACCACATAGATGAGTTCTTGCTGGAAAAAAAATATTTTAAGCAACAGACAGCATGGATTCATGAAAGACAGAAGTTGTCAAACAAACCTGATTTCTTTTTATGAGGAGGTAAGTAAAACCTTGGACAGAGGGGTGGCTGTGGACGTAGTATACTTTATTTTTTGCAAAAGCGTTTGACACAGTTCCCCACACACGGCTAATGTGTAATGTAAAGTCTACTGGCTTGGAAAGATCGGTTTGTAATTGGATAGAAAATTGGCTAAAAGATAGAATTCAGAGAGTAGTGGTTAATGATTCTTACTCTGAATGGTCTAAAGTTATCAGAGGTGTACCCCAAGGTTCAGTGTTCAAGCTTTGCAGTGGAATACCTTCTTTAACCACTTAAGCCCCGGAGGATTTGGCTGCTAAACGACCAGAGGGTATTTTGCGATTCGGCACTGCGTGACTTTAACGGACAATTGCGCGGTCGTGCGACGCTGTACCTAAACGAATTTGGCGTCCTTTTTTTCCCACAAACAGAGCTTTCTTTTGGCGGTATTTGATCACCTGTGCGATTTTTTGATCACGCGCTATAAACAAAAAAAGAGCGTAAATTTTGCAAAAATAGCAATATTTTTCCCTTTTTTTTATATGAAATTCCCCCAAAAAAATGTAAAAATCAAAATTTTTTAATATTTTCGGCCAATTTGTTTTATGCTACCTATGTTTGGTAAAAAAAATCGCAAAAAGCGTATTTTGATTGGTTTGCGCAAAAGTTATTGCGTTTACTAACAAAGGGAAAGATTTTTGTCATTTTTGTTGTTTTTTTTTTAACGCGTAATGGCGGCGATCTGCGATTTTTTTTGCGGTACTGCGACATTGCGGCGGAAAGATCGGACCCTTGACTGACATTTTTGACACTTTTGGGGTTACCAGTGACATTTCTACAGTAATCAGTGCTATATATATGCACTGTTACTGTAAAAATACACTGGTAGTGAAGGGGTTAACTTTATTTGAGAGGGAGGGGCTGTGTGTGTCCCTAGGGGCGTGATTCTAACTGTGATTGGCTGTGGCTTCAACTGTATGCAGAGTGATCAATGGATCTACATAGTAGATCCATGTGATCAGCTCTCATACAGAGAGGAGAATGACAGGCAGCTTGTTTACACAAGCTGCCTGACTTTCTCCCTCTCCCCCGCCGATCGCAGAGTGGCCGGCGGCGATCGGGTCCGCCGGTCACACGCGCGGGGGGGTCCGTGACCACGCGGGAGCGGGAGCGCGCCTCCGGCGGCGCGCGCTCGCTCCCTAAACCCTCACAGGCGAGCGACGTAGACCTACGTCACTTTGCCTGTGAGGGGCTGACCGCCGCCGTAGATAGTCGTGCGGCGGTCGGCAAGTGGTTAAAGGATGTCTCCAACTTACAAGCTGACCTCCATGCACTGTTTCATTGGGCAACTATGTGGCAAATGAGGTTTAATGTTGATAAATGTAAAGTTATGCACTTGGGGGCTAAGAATATGCATGCATTATACATACTAGGTGGAGTAGAACTGGGGGAATCCATAGGGGGGAAGGTTCTGGGTGTTCTGGTAGATCATAAGCGTAATAATAGCTTGCAATGCCAAGCTGCGGTTTCCAAAGCAAGCAAAGACCTTTCTTGTATTAACAGAGGCATGGACTCCAGAGAGAGATATATCATTTTGCCCCTGTACAAATAATTAGTAAGACCTCATCTAGAATATGCAGTTCAGTTTTGGGCACCAGTTCTTAAAAAGGATATGGGGGAACTGGAGAAAGTTCAGAGAAGGGCAACCAAACTGATAAGAGGCATGGAGGAGCTCAGCTATGAGAAAAGATTAGTGGAACTGAATTGATTCTCTCTTGAGAAGAGGAGATTAAGGGGGGATATGATCAACATGTATAAATACATAAGGGGTCCATATGGTGAACTTGGTGTTGAGTTGTTCACTTTAAGGTCAACACAGAGGACAAGGGGGCACGCTTTATGTCTAGAGGAAAACAGATTTTGTCTCCAAATACAGAAAGGTTTCTTCACCGTAAGAGCTGTGAAAATGTGGAATAGACTCCCTTCAGAGGTGGTTCTGGCTAGCTAACTAAATTGCTTTAAAAAAGGCATGTATTCTTTCCTAGGTGTACATAATATAAATGGGTACTAACATTTTTTTTTAGGTAAAGTTGACCCAGGGAATATCCGATCATCTTGGGGGATCAGGAAGGATTTTTTCCCCCTGCTGTAGCAAATTGGATCATGCTTTGCTGGGGATTATTTTCGCTTTTCTCTGTATCAACAGCGGGTATAGGATTGTGTATATGGGATTTTATGGTTGGGTTTTCAATACTGTTTTTTTTTTTTTTGGTTGAACCAGATGGACCTGTGTCTTTTTTCAACCTGACTAACTATGTAATGGATGTAACTATCTCAATATTCTTTTAGTAAATTTCAGTTAATGAATGAGGTGAAGTCATGTTGAGTTCAAAAATCCAGCCATGTGCAAATAAAAATTCAGTTCTGAAAACTTTAATGAAAATGATTGGGGAATCTTTCCAAAATATTCTAAAACTGATGTGTATATGGATATACATGTATGTATCCTAGCTAACAATAATGTTTCAATTATACAGAGCATTGAATTATTAGCTCCAGAAGAAGCTTTTTCAAGCGAAACATGTTGAGCAATCTGGCTCTATGAATTATCTGCATATCTTTTATCACATCAACCGATCTAGATGGACGGCAGCACACGCACCTGTTATCGTCTGTGAGATCTCCTTGATGTGAAGTATCCAAAAATACTGCAGTCACTACTGTCTGTTTGTGTTTGTATACTATTATTGTTTTATGGTGGTTACACATATTAACGCCTCTGTTGAGGCGAGTCATCTATGTCTTTAATATATTTTTAGTTGTGAATCAATAAATATGTTATTTTTTAACATACCTAGTGCCGTTAAAGTCCATGTTTCTCCAATAACCTATTTCCAATTCAATCAGGATGTGGCACTCAATTACATTTATATGCGCTCAGTATACTGCTACCTGTTAGCGCATACTTTTGTAGAACAGCCATTAACCACTTGCGGACCGCCGCCCGACTATATACGGTGGCGGTCAGCTCCTCCCAGGCAAAGTGACGTACCGGTATGTCACTAGCCTGGGAGCCAATAGGGGGCTCCCGCCCCGGCTCGTACCCTAAGAAGCCCGCGCGTGTAACCGGCGGACCCGATGTCCGCCGGTCCCTCGCGATCGTCGGGTGGAGAGGGAGAAAGGCAGGCGGCTAATGTAAACAAAGCCGCCTGTCATTCTTCCCTGTGTAAAAGCACAGATCATACAGTCCTGCTATGTAGGAACGTTGATCTGTGCTGTTACACACACAGCCACATCCAATCACAGTTAGAAGCACGCCCCTAGTGACACACTTAACCCCTCCCTCTCCAATAAAGTTAACCCCTCCCCTCCCAGTGTCATTTTTACAGTAACAGTGCATATGTATAGCACTGATTACTGTAGTAATGTCACTGGTACCCTCAAAAGTGTCAAAAATGTCAGTCAAGGGTCCAATCTGTCCGCCGCAATGTCGTAGTCCCGCAAAAAAAATCGCAGATCGCCGCCATTACTCGTTAAAAAAAGAAAATAAAAATGTCAAAAATCTTTCCCTTAGTTAGTAAACGCAATAACTTTTGCGCAAACCAATCAAAATACGCTTTTTGCGATTTTTTTTACCAAACATATGGAGCAGAAAACAAATTGGCCTAAAATGTGAAAAAATTTTGATTTTTACATTTTTTTGGGGGGAATTTCATATAAAAAATTTGAAAAATATTGTTATTTTTGCAAAATTGACGCTCTTTTTTTGTTTATAGCGCATGATCAAAAAATCGCACAGGTGATCAAATACCACCAAAAGAAAGCTCTGTTTGTGGGAAAAAAGAACGTCAATTTCATTTGGGTACAGCGTTGCACGACCGTGCAATTGTCCGTTAAAGTCATGCAGTGTCGAATCGCAAAATAGGCCCTGGTCAGGAAGGGGGTAAAATCTTCCGGGGCTTAAGTGGTTAAGTACAAAGTGCAGTTACATACAGCATCCAATCAGAATTCACATTGCTTTCCAGTGCGTCTGGTATGGGCATTGCTGTTTGCACTTTCCCCTGCTCCTTGCTTATTTTTCTAATAGACTTGTAGTTGTACAGAAAAGCTTACTTTCAAAGCTAATGGATTTGCACAAAATCTTTATTTTGACCTACAGTAACCACATCTGTTTTCACCACATGAATCAATAAACAAACTTGATTAACAAACGTCAGCTGCTTCCTGCTGTAAGAATCTACTTTACTTCACCGTAGTCAAGCAGTATGATGGCAGTAGGAGCAGATTTGAAGTGTCTATTTATTTGCAATATTGGTATCATAAATGAAGTAGCTATTGATTGGTTTATTTGTGCTCAAGTAGCAATACCTCCTCATCCAGCATCCACAGATATGAATGTGTTCGGAACTGCCAGTGCTTTATACCATGCCATTTATTACCAAAAGAGCTAATGTTTTAGTATTGACACAATACTTGAAAATAATTTCATGAAGAGGCTTTGAAAGAGAAAATAGAATTTTTGTTGTGTCCACACAATTGGAAGCTAATGCAGGGGCAGTGGGAGATAGTAATATTGTCAATAATGGGACATCTTTCATAGATCCTGTTATACAAATTTCATATCATGCCTGACAAAATCTAACTTATCACAGTCCATAGAAGACATAAATAAACAAAACTGGGATAGGTGAGGGATTAAATGAAACATCAATCCTTTATATAAACTCCTAGAAACCTTGAGGAGTTTACATTCTTTATCGTTTACTGGTGTATCTTGGTTAACCACCAATGAAAGCACATATACTGAACAAAATTATAAACACAGCACTTTTGTTTTCGCCCCCATTTTTCATGAGCTCATCTCAAAGATATAAGACTTTTTCTATATACACAAAAGGCCTTTTTTTCTAAAATATTAATCACAAATCTGTTTAAATATGTGTTAGTGAGCACTTCTCCTTTGCCGAGATAATCCATCTACCACACAGGTGTGGCATATCAAGATGCTGATTAGACAGCATGATTATTGCACAGGCGTGCCTTAGGCTCACCACAATAAAGGCCACTCTAAAATGTGCAGTTTTATCACACAGCACAATGTCACAGATGTCGCAAGTTTTGAGGGAGCGTGCAATTGGCATGCTGACTGCAGAAATGTCCACCAGAGCTGTTGCCCGTGAATTAAATGTTCATTTCTCTACCATAAGCCATCTCCAAAGGCGTTTCAGAGAATTTGGCAGTACATCCAACCGGCCTTACAACCGCAGATCACGTGTAACCACAGCAGCCCAGGACCTTCACATCCAGCATCTTCACCTCCAAGATCATCTGAGACCAGCCACCTGGACAGCTGCTGCAACAATCAGTTTGCATAACCAAAGAATTTCTGCACAAACTGTCAGAAACCGTCTCAGGGAAGCTCTTTTGCATGTTCATCGTCCTCATCCGGGTCTCGAGGGTTTGTCATCGTAACTGACTTGAGTGGGCAAATGCTCACATTCAATGGCATCTGGAACTTTGGAGAGGTGTTCTCTTCCAGGATGAATACCTGTTTTCTTAGATCCTTGAGTTTAGCTCATGGAAAACGGGGGCAAAAATAGGTGTTGCGTTTAAAAAAAATGTCAGTATAGTTTAGTGCTAAGTGAAATGAATATTAGGTGGATAAAAAAACATATTGACTTTCAGCTAACATCTGTGTGTGTACACATACAGACAAGAGAAGGGCATGTGAGGCAATGGCTGGCAGGATTGTGGATAGGTATATGTGTATATCTGTCACCAAGGTTTCTCATTCACACATGGTGAGGGGCTCTAAGATTTATGACTGATCTAGAGAAAACAAAATGTTGTTTTCTCAAAATCTTAATAATTCCGGTTCTGCATTCTAGAGCCAGGAGTCTTTGTAGAGCTTTAGGTGTGATGAAGCCTTTACTTTTAGATCTACATATTACCTGGTAGACACATCTCAATATAAGACTCAGCTGTCCACAGGCCTTCAAATATTGGAGCTGACTGATGCTGGAGTCTCTTTTACTCCCTCTGCTGTTAAAGCCTTCTGCTGGGTTAAAAGGATAACAGCTGACGGAACACTAATAGGTAATAGAGCTGCCTGATTGTTTTTGGGAGCCCATTGGGAGTACCCTGCTAGGCAAAAACTGACATAAGTTTAGTTAGTTGCTCAGATGCTTTTGTTTTATATTATGGACTTGCTGTATAACTCCCCCTCTGCATTGAAACTGTGTTTGTTTGCTGTCTAAGGCCAGGTTCACATATGTGCGACCGCATTTTTCAGCCTGGTGTCCGGTGCATTTCTGCTCCCTGGTTCAGGTACGATTCAGGTCCGAATTTTTGCCTGAATTCACACCTGAACCGGACCCTAAAACATACAAGACCCTTTTGGAACTGCATGGCCACCCCAGACATACAGTATGTGAACTGGCTCCATTGAGAGCCGGTCACACTTGCATGTCATGCAAATTGGATGCGGTGAAAACCGCATCCAATTTGCATATATGTGAACCTGGCATTACTGTATACATTTTTAGGACAAACCTGTTTTGGCTGTTCCTGGACATCCATGTCTCCTGCATGGTTTATCACTGACAATACCATTTGACCCTGTCTGCTTGACTTTATATAACTCCCAGCATTGGTGTCAGCAGCCACAATAGTAACCCTCATAGGATTAGTGTTAGGGACTACAATAAGAACCCTAAGCTTTTTTGTCAGTGACCACAATTATAACTCCTACATTTGGCAGTGGCAATGCTATTTAACCCCCCTTCATTGGTGGTCAGTAGCATTGCTGTTAACTCCCATCTCCTTTACCCCAATTCTGCAATATCAGTCAGTGGCAATGTTGTTTAAATAACACCTAACATTGGTGATGAGTGGTAGTATTTATTAACCCCTTCCCCACATTGGTGGTCATTGGCTGTATAATTTAACACACACACACACACACACACACACACACACACACACACACACACACACACACACATTGGTAATCAGTGGCAGTGTTAATTACTCACCTGATCCCCCTGAGTGTTTCTCATTCTCATTGATGTTGGGCAGGACTAGTCTTCTACTGTTGTACAGAGATTACTCTGCCTGACAGTTTCTGGCATTGTGATCTCTGCTTTAGGAACTGCAGAGAGTATGTCAGTACCCTGCACTCAGCGGCCACTCTGCAAGGTGCTCACAGGTGTCAGACCCACCCAGAATGCAGAGGTCCTCACAAATAAAGCTGGAATGCTGAATTTTTTTGGGCATCTGGAGCCTTACATGATCTTGCACTATAGATATGTACAGTGTATACAAAAATGAATAAGGGTGCACTAACATAAATAATATGCAGCTGCACTAGAAAAGGTGAAAATAACAGTGAAAAAATGAATAGTGCGCTTACAATGTGGCATAGAGTGTATACAACCAACACAATAAACCATATAGTGATACTGAACCACACAATGGTGATAAAAAACATAAAAAATAAATACATCAAAAGTCCATTTAGAAAAACAATCTCCCAAAAGAATGCATAAGCGTGATAACACACAAAGAATGTACAGTGTATAGGCTGAACACAGAAAACACACTTCTATTTTACAGTAGGAATTAAGCTCAAGGCAACTTGTAGGCAGCCGCACTCCACAACAGGATACAACAGGATACTTATCATTGATCAAGACTTCTTTAATGTGATTAAGACAGGTACAATCACAGGAATCAATGGAAGGTTAACATGTTTCACACATCCTGTGCTTAACCAATGGTTGTGATTAAACACAAGATGTGTGAAACGCGTTAATCCTCCGTTGATTCCTGTGACTGTACCTGTATTTATCACAATAAAGAATTTTTTTTTTCATTAAGTTTTTATTGAAAATTTTGCAAAAGGTACAACAATTGACAGATACATTTTCATTAAGGCAAACAACAAGGTGATAACTGAGCAATGAAACAATGAAATATCAAAAACAATGATATGATGGAATGTACCACAGTGTAGAGATAAAGGTACAATAATGCGTAACAAGCATTGAACATGGGGGAATAGGGGGGGAGAGGGGGAGGAAAGGGGAAATAAGAGACACAATAAAGAATTATTGATTGATATCCCAATTCAGTGTGCAGCTGCTTACTTCAAGCTACCTTGTCTGTCACGGTGGCAAGCCTGGCCAGCACCTGAGGGCTTACCTGCTGTGAAATCGATCTCTTTGTCTCACCTGGAGCAGTGATTCCTTCTCCTGCCTTCCAGGAATTTGAGTCAAAATGTATTTTTCAGGGTACCATTTAAGAACAATTACCATTTCCAAATGTTCCTCATAAGATAAGAAATCTTCACTTTGTGAGCTCAGATCCCCTTTGAATACCAATGAGTTGCCAGCTAGTATGTGTTGCTTTGGCATTAGCTGTTGGAAGATACCCATTTAGAATTCATCCCTTATATATTTTGTCTGCATAGGTGACAGTAGTTGAACTCTGCAATTAGATTTATAAAAGGTACAAATACAAGCGTATAATGCTATGGAATCCCAACTTTTGGCCACTCGCTGCCTGAAGAGGAATGACTTTTAGTGTGGCAGATAATTAATCCCGACAAGCAACATTTGTTTAGAGTGTTTGAGTAACAGAGCATTCCTCCCTTATCATTCGGTCAGAGACTTGAAGGTACACAGTAGTTCTTCTAGTGTGAAATAAAAAAAGTGAGGAAAGAAAGAAATGGAGTAAATATGGAATAATCCAGCTAAAACTAAAATTCAAATACAAAATGGGCATTTTCAGATTCTCTTTTACAGTGAGCCACTTCGGAAAAACAAGCAGTGTAATTCAGTCAGACTAAAGGGCTGGAGATTGGAGTCATGAGTAATCTTAAACATTGGTGTGTGCATGTGGTGATAGGATGGAACCATCTAAGAAATCATTATATGTGATTAGAGCTCAGTTTAAAGAAGATTAATCTCTTTTATCTAAAAAACTGTGAAAACCATGTTTTTATTAAAAATCAGTAACAGTAAAGATAGCAGTCTTGCTTTCACTGTAGTTTGGGATACACAACTTTAGTGACGTTTTTTTGTACAGGTAGTCTATGTTCCAATCTGGCAACAAGATATCACATTTAGATGTAAATATAAATTTTTGAAAAAGACAGGGCATAAGGAAATATTAGCCTCTTTGGAAATTACTACAGAGCTCAAGTTCAAGGAAATAGGTCTTGAGAGGAATTTACTATGACTGGAGCAGCCAGGATCTGGAGCACATGTGCATAGCAACCAGACAGCTTCTATCTTTTATTTTTACAGCTTAACTGAACAAGTTTTTTTTTAAATCCAAAAGGTGTTTATTAAAAACAACAAAAAAAAAAACAGAGAAGGGAAGGGAACAGGTGAAAACATTCACAGCAATGACAATCGGGTACATACATACATGTTGAAAAATACCGCACCCTCGCAGGGGTCACATCTCTTGGTGAGAAGAACCAGCACAGAGCAATACAAAAACAGGAATAATTACAGTAGTGTTAAGATAATAGAAATGTCCGAACCTACTTAGGCCGATATAAACATAAACCAAAGCAGCAACGTATCAGGATAATCAGGGTTCGGCATAAGCGCAGGAAGAAACCTCCCCACATCAACCGTGTGAAAGTGACACCCCCCGAGAGCACCACGCCCACGTGGCCATCATACCCATATCAGAATCTAAGGGATAGAGAGATACCGGGAACAGGTCTCCACCACAGCAAAGGAACGGAGGAGCCCAGTTCCCAGAAGGACAACAAGAGAGGGAGGGAAAAAAAAGGGGAATGGGTCGAACAGAGAGAAGGAGAAAAAGAAAGGGGAATACAGGAAGGGAAGAAAGAGGAAGAAAGGGAAAATAGGAGTTCAGGTGAGAAAGACCCCATTACAGCCAGGATGTCTACCAACAAACTAAGCCTGCAGAATACGATACATAAGCAGCTGTGCAGGTGCTAGTCCCGGGCAATCCAACCAATCCTGCCAGATTTTATAAAACTTTGTGGCTGCATTACGATGGCGATACGCTAGCTGTTCTCTTAGCAGAATATAATTGACTCGTGCCACCCACTGTGCCAATGTAGGAATCGTTGGACTCATCCAATAGTTAGCAATCAGTTTCCTGGCCAAGTATAATAGCCTATGCACCATTATATATGCACCAGGGGTAAACGGCTCCGGGTCTAGTATGCCCAACAGACACACCAGAGGGTCAACCGGTATAGGTGCATGGGCCACTTGTGAAATGCATTGTGTGACCTGAGTCCAATACCTAACCAACTTCGGGCAGCGCCACAGCAGATGTATGAAATCTCCCCTGTGGGAATCACATTTAGGGCAAAGAGGCGTATCCCGCCTACCCCACTTATGCAGGAGGACTGGGGTACGATACGTCCTATGGAGTATAAAGAGCTGGGAAAGCTTGTGGGAAGCCGACAGAGACACCGAGGGAAGGGCCTCTAAGGCCTGATCCCACTGATCTCCGCCAATATCCCCCAGATCCATTTCCCATGCCGCTCTACACCGCAAGGAGGCCGGGTCCTGTATACACGAGAGAAGCCATTGGTACCTAAGGGAGATCAGTCCCCGTTTATCTTGAGCCCTAATCACTGAGTTCACAATCGTCTGGTCCGCCTGTCGTATGCGGGACAGTCGCTGCTGGGTCTGAAGGGCATGGCGCAGTTGGAGGTAGCGATAGAAGTGTTGGCGAGGGAGATTAAATTCAGACTGAAGGCGGTCAAAAGGCTTAAGCACAGAGCCCTCAAACAGTTGGGCAAAGTACCTTATACCCCTGTCCCGCCACCCCAGAGAGTCTTGCAACCTAGCGACCTCTGGATAGGCCGGGTTGTCCCACAGCGGCGTAAAATCAAAAAATCCATCCGAGTGTGACAACACACGCAGTTCCCGCCACAGGCGACGCAACAGGGTCGCCGTGGGAGCACGGAACGGCAATGAGGGAAGATCCATCTCCAAAAGGGACGCCGCTGAGAGAGGTAGCCTGGAATTAGTCAGAAGCAGGGACTGTGGGTCCGTCGAGGACTGATCCCCCCACCCCGCCAAGTGCTGCAACTGAGCTGCAAGAAAATACATCCGCGGATGGGGTACTGCCAATCCACCCTTATCTTTGGGGTACTGAAGGGTAGACAATTTAATACGGGGCTGCTGCCTCCGCCAGACAAGGTCACGAAACTGGGACTCCACCCGCTTAAACCAGGACACTGGGATCCACATTGGAGAGTTATGAAAGATATACAATAGCTGGGGGGCCAAAATCATTTTAATTAAGTTCACTCTGCCAACCACCGAAAGTGGCAGCTTACTCCAACTCTTACCCTTAGTACGTTGCTTGTCTAAAAGAGGCAGCAGGTTCAAACGCAGGTACTGAGCCGGATCCGGGGAGACCATCACCACCAAATACCTAAAAGTGTCTGCTACACGCAGGCGACCCAGGGCCGGTAGAGAGGGATTGGGTATGGGGTCAAGAGGCATTAGTATGGACTTATCCCAATTAATAGAAAAACCTGAAAATGAGCCAAATTGTGCTATAAGAACCATAAGCGAATTAAGGGAACCCTCAGTGTCACCCAAATACAGAAGGGTATCGTCCGCATATAGGGACACCTTCTCCTCCAGGTCACCCCTCCGGAAACCCACCACAGCCGGGGAACACCTAATGAGGGCCGCCAACGGCTCTATCGCCAGTGCAAACAGCAGGGGGGACAGAGGGCACCCCTGCCTAGTACCCCTGTAGAGGGGGAACGGGGAAGATAGTTCCCCATTCACCCTGACTCGCGCCCTAGGTGCCGAATATAACGCCTTAACCCAACCAATGAAGTCATCGCCCAGGCCAAAGCGAGAGAGGACCTCCCACAGATAAGGCCACTCGACGCTATCAAATGCCTTGGCCGCGTCCAAGGACAATATGGCTCTATTACCCGGGTTATCAACTGGAATTTGTAAATTGAGATAAAGCCGCCGTATATTAATCGCCGTGGACCTGCCCGGAATAAATCCAGACTGGTCTGGGTGAATGATGGAGGTAATGACCTTCGAAAGCCGGTTAGCAAGAATACGTGCGAAAAGTTTTATATCAGTGGTCAACAGGGGGATCGGTCGGTATGAGTCGGGGTATCTAGGGTCCTTCCCTGGCCTGGGCAAGACAATAATAATGGCTTAACTCATGGAATCTGGCAGGACCCCCGTCCGCATAATATCCTGCATAGTGGAGAGGAGAGCCGGCAGAAGGACTCGCCCATACCTAGAGTAGACCTCAACTGGAAGGCCATCCGCTCCCGGTGCCTTATTATTAGGTGTCTGCCCCAACGCATCCATCAGTTCAGACATTGTAATCGGAGCACTAAGGGACAGACTATCCTGCTGCCGAAGCTGAGGCAGGGAGCACCCGTCCAAAAAGGAGGACAGGGCCGCCCCCCGGCCCCCGCACCGGGGCTGATACAGATCAGCATAAAACTGCCTAAAGCCCTCAAGCACCTGAGGAGTGGAGGAGACCACCTCCCCGGAGGGAGAGACAATCTCCGTCACAGAGCCAGGATCCTGTTGAGACCTGGCTACCATAGCCAGCATGTGCCCAGTGTTCTCGCCCTCCTCAAAGTACGTTTGTTGCAGGAAATATCGTTTCTTCTCAGCCGCTGAGAATACCACTGAGTTATACAGAGCCTGCGCCTCCAGCCAGGCCTTCTGCGCAGAGGGAGAGGGCGAGGCTATCATGGCCTCCTCCCTACGCTTCATGTCATCACGAACCGTTTCCTCCCACTGCGCAGAATTACGTTTAACCATAGTAATCCCTTTGATAATTTGACCACGCAAAAAGGCCTTAAGGGCATCCCACACCACCGCAGGGGAGGCAGAACCCCTATTAACAGCCAGGAAGTCTTCCAAGGCCGGTGCAATCGGATCCGGCTCAGGGAACAACGTCAGCCAGAACGGGTTCACCCGCCACAGCCCACGAGTCCCCGAGCCCGGAACCGAAAACCTAACCCAAAGCGGGGAATGATCGGACACCAGGCGAGGCTCGTACGCCGAATCAGTCACCCGGGGCCTCATAGAGTCATTCCCCAGGGCCAAATCAATGCGTGACAGTCCTCCATGAGTGGCTGAATAGCAGGAATAACATTTAGTGGAGGCCTGCCTGTCCCTCCAAACATCTCTGAGGCCCAATTCCGTCAAAAACTTAGCAAACGCCGTAGGGCGTGAAATAGGGGCGGGCCCGTGATAGGAGGGGTGGAATTTGTCAAGTGCCGGGTCAAGATAATTATTGTAATCCCCCACGGCCAATACTGGGGTATCGGGGTGGGGTGCCATAAATTGTGCCAATAGACGGAGAACCTCGTGGGAGAAGGGTGGAGGGACATAGACAGCAGCCAAAATACACAGAAAACCATTAATTTTGCATAATAAAAAAACATATCTCCCCAGATTGTCCACCCTGCTGCGCAGGCACACAAAAGCCACCTCCCTGGACACCAACATGCTCACCCCCCGCGAATACGAGGAGTGAACAGAATGGTATTGAACAGGATATGCCCGAGAGCGTAGCAAATGCGTGGAAGTGCGCACCAGGTGGGTCTCCTGTAAACAGACAATAGTGGGCTTAAGCTTCCTAAGATATGCAAATACCGCTTTACGCTTAACCCCATCCGCCAGGCCCCGAACATTCCAGGACAAGATTAATGCATTAAGCTGTGAGAGCTCCATGAGTTAACAAAAATACAATATAAATGTAACAGCAGAATTCCCCCAGACCACCCGACATACCACTCCCCACCGCCAGCCATAGTTCGCCAGAACAGAGTCTCCGGGAGCATGCGCACTGAGTGCGTAGGTAAGTAGAGAGGGAAATGCAGTCCACGCCAGCCATCTGCAGCCGGAAGAGTCCTAGGCCTGAGAGGTCTCACCTGAAAAAGAACATGAGGTAGGGAAGGGGGGAAAAGCAGCAGTGCAAAAAACAAAGTCAAGGGGGCCAACAGGGCCCAGTAGTAAACCATTCTCCGTTCCACGGAGTCAGCATGTCCCCGCAGGACAACAGGATAGGGGCACAGTATGCAAAGGAACCGCATACAATCAATCTGGGGGGAAACACGACAGTCTCGCTCAGCCGAGCGGTGATCCCAAATGTAATACCCCTATTGGGGGGTAAAAAACACCAACTGTAGAAAAAAAAAGGGAAAACTTGGAAACGAACAGTCAGTGCTCCGCATCATAGACTGAAACTCAAAGCCAGTAAAGGATAACAGCGTCCCCAAACTCAGGGGGGTGCCTGCCGGGCTAGATGACGTTCCTCCCTATCCAGCCAGTTCACAGCGGCCTGGGGGTTGTCAAAGAATTGTGTCGATCCATTCGCCACCACCTTCAATTTGGCAGGATAAAGCATAAAATATGGCACATTCAGCCTACGCAGCCTCTTCTTAACATCCAGAAATTTAGCTCTCCTGCGTTGCACTTCAGCAGAAAAATCAGGGTACAGAGAGACCCTGGCATTATCTATAGAGAGATCAGCAGTGGTTCTTGCTTTATTCAGGATGACATCGCGGTCCTTGTAATTGAGCAGCTTGAATAGAAAGGGTCTGGGGGGGGCTCCCGGCGGAGGAGGTCTAGCAGGGATCCTGTGGGCCCGCTCCACGGCAAACATAGGGGAGAAGGAATCCCTGCCAAAGGTTGTCAGCAGCCATGCTTCAATAAAATCCACAGGGTGTTTCCCCTCCGCCTTCTCATGGATTCCCACTGCCCTCACATTATTCCTACGCAAGCGGTTTTCCATGTCCTCCAATCTGGCTGCATTAGCTGTAGTAATAGAGTGGAGAAACTGAACATCCCGCTGTAATGGTTGCCACTCATCTTCTATAGTACTAACCCGGCCCTCCAATGCAGCTGTGCGATCCCGCAGCTTCTGCATGTCCTGGCGTACTAGGGACAGTTCTAGTTTCATGCCCTGAACTTTACCAGCCAATCTAGCGATGTTAGCGTTGCCAGTGGTGACCGCTGAAAGGATATCCCGCAGGGTGGGCTCCGAGTCAAGGGTCATGGAAGGGGAGGTAGGCCCCAACTGCAGCGCTGCTCCCGCCTCAGGGGGGGCCAAAGGCCCAGAGTCCAGCGACAGGAGAGGGCCAGCATCTCCCAAGTCCCCCGAGGTCATATCCACATCCCCCACATCAGCCTGACAGAGAGGGGGAGTGAGGTCTTTACCTGGAGGCTTTGCGAACAGGCGCTGTGCAGCCTCCTTCTGCTTCTCCTTTGCCGAGCGGGTCGCGGCGCCGCCATCTTGGCCGCCATGGTCCACCGCAGAGCGGGACTTCGTGCCGCGGGAGGACATCCGTCCGGATGGAAATGGTGGCACGGCCAGCAAGCAGAGGATGTGGAGAGGTGATCCTGAAAGTTGCAGGTGAATCGGGCACAGGATGGCTGAGATCAGCAGGAGAATAGCAGGATACCAGCGGAGCTACTGTGGGACACGTCCGCTCACTTCACTCGTCGGCCACGCCCCCAAACTGAACAAGTTATGAAGATAGAAGCTGACTGGTTGCCATGCACATCTGCTCCAGATTCTGGCTGCTTCAGTCTTAGTACCCCTCTTGTGTCAAGGTCAAATAAATGATACCTTTATCCTTACAAGGCTGCCACCACACAATCTTTCCCTTCAGGCCAATGCAATCTGTTTCTTTCGTAAGGCTTGACAGAGTGTGTGTGAAAGCAGTTGTTTTCCCTATAAAATACATCAGTAGCATAACTAGTTAGTCTTCAGAAAACCCAATAGTTCAAAGAACAGCCAAACTGCCTTTCTCAAGAGATTTAACACACCTGGGAGAGATGCAAACCCCTTTCGACTGCATCCTATTGCCTTTCCCACCTGGTATATAGGACACTTAAACAAGGCTTATATTCTCTCTCTCTCTCTCTCTCTCTCTCTCTCTAATAAACTACATTAAAATATTACAAATTCAAAAAACTAAAAAACTGAATCAAAAGCTAAGCCCAATGGTTACTTCACCCTATTACCATCAAGAAGATTTGCATGCAACTTTATTTTTGATCATTGACGTGTTACCATTGATGTTGAGCAGGGGTCTCCAAACTGTCTAATCAAAGGGCCAGTTTACTGTTCATTAGATTTTAGGGGGCTAGAGTGTGACCAGTGGGAGCAGAAAATTCCCTGGCATCAGTGGGCATAAACATGCCCCATCATTGATTTGAATGGAAGATATAGTGCCTCATTGTTGGTATCAATGGGGAGGTATAGTGTCCCATCGACATTATCCAGCTCCATCTCAACGCTGCGCTGCAAAGAA
The DNA here is from genome assembly GCF_965119305.1 of Pelophylax lessonae. NCBI lineage: Eukaryota > Metazoa > Chordata > Amphibia > Anura > Ranidae > Pelophylax > Pelophylax lessonae. Next base: position 195,665,146 of record NC_138769.1, read on the forward strand.
AGGGAGGGTAAATAAAATTAATTTTGGAGCTCAGGCTCGGGTGTCGCCTGTGGTTAACAATTTTGCTTTTCAGGGTGAATTTTCTATGGTCGGTCCCCAATCAAGCTCTACAGTGGTCTCCGGATCGGTGCCGGCGCCATCGACCTCCGTCTCAACGGTTCCTGACGCTCAACGGTCTCCTTCTGCTGTTCCTGCAGTCAGTGGTGACGCAGTGACTTAATCAAAAGCTAAGCCCAATGGTTACTTCACCCTATTACCATCAAGAAGATTTGCATGCAACTGTATTTTTGATCATTGACGTGTTACCATTGATGTTGAGCAGGGGTCTCCAAACTGTCTAATCAAAGGGCCAGTTTACTGTTCATTAGACTTTAGGGGGCTAGAGTGTGACCAGTGGGAGCAGAAAATTCCCTGGCATCAGTGGGCACAAACAAGGCCCCATCATTGATTTGAATGGAAGATATAGTGCCCCATTGTTGGTATCAATGGGAGGTATAGTGTCCCATCGATGATGTCAATTGGTGAAATAGTGCTCCAAGGACCAGATAAAGGCAACCAAAGGGCAACATCTGGCCCCCGGCTGGCGGTTTGGAGACCACTGATGTAGAGAAAGTATTTGAATGAGCATCAGCTATTATCAGAGACCTTGCCTATGAAAGGATTGTGGAAAACTGCTCAGAACTAAATATATTAATAAATATATTGAATGGAATATCTTTTATGGCTTATGCTAACGTTCTATTTAAAATGAATTTCGTAAATAATGCAGCTTGATGAACAAACTGCTGCTGCTCACTTCTGTAATAAACAACTTTACTTCATTGTAGTCAAGTGGTATGGCACTTAGTTGTCAGCGTAAAAAAAAAAAAAAAAGATTTTAAGTGTCTATTTATGTGTAATCTTGATAAAAAGGATGAAAGTAGTTATTGATTGATTTGTGCTCAAGTAGCAATACTAGCTCTTTCAGCATCCTCAAATATAAATGTGGTCAGAAATGTCAATATTTCACACAGTATCATTTGTTTTCCAAAGAGTCTGTGTTTTCAGAAATGACAATGTTTTACAGGTGGAATAATAGTTCCAAATGTAAAAGTAGGCATAGCTTGCAGGTTTTTTTTTTTTTTTTTTAATTATTAATAATGCATAATGATAGAATGGTTAAACAACAGGAGAAATCTAAAGGAGAAACTAGTTTAATCGACAACTAATTACAGCCAGATTAAAGCAATAAATAAATTACCATCCATAACAGACTGCTTCCTCTTTGTTAGTGCAATAACCAGTAGAATATAAGTTTTTCTTATTACTATTGACTTTTGTTTTATGTATGTATCACTTCGCAATATTGGGATTCTCCATCCATTGTACCACCTCTAACTCCATTTACAGTATGTTTTCCGTTATCAATGAGTGGATTGATTCCAGTGCAAAGGATTTTGCTTTGAAATGACTGATTTTACCATCTGAATACACTTAATTTTACTCACTGTGCTACTTAAAAAAAAAAAAAAAAGAATAGGATAGAAGAATTCTAATGATCATAGGAAATAGACAAATTAGACATGTTGTGTGGTTTGATTGCTAATTCTTTCTAAACCCTGGGATATGCACAGAGCAAATGTTTTCTTAATTGACTCCCAGGTATGTTGGTGTTTTAATTCATGAAAAAAAAAAGAAGAGGAAGCAGAAGTCAACCCAAATGTTAAAAAAAGGAAGCAGAAGTCAACCCAAATGTTAGTCGCCATTGCTAAGAACTAATTTCCTTCCAAGGTAGTCCAATGATGGGGACAGGGAGTCAAGAGAAATCTACTTAGTGGTAGCTGAAAAAACCAATAGAGGTTCTAACCCCCTCCTTGACTTATCCAAACCTAAAGAAAAAAAAATTTGAGTAGTCCTCTTCTTTAAGACATTATTTTTTTTTTTACTGCTTATACTGCTTTTTTTCCCCTATTTAATTTTTCACATGCTGTAACATAATGCTGGGCCATAGTTGCAAGCAAAATATATGTTTATCTTGTAATGTTTCAGTTATGCACTTCTCAGCTTTACCAAGACATATCTCAGCTTTATCTCAGCATATATCAGTTTTAGTTTGGCATATTTCAGTTTTATCTCAGCATGTTTTTAAACTTGGTCCCAAATGTGACATCATTCCTGTCAAAATTGCAGCATGCAGAAAAGATAATAAATAAACAGCTTGACTTTTATAGGACACATCTTAGTATTTTCTTTACCTTACAAGCATTTTGTATGAGATTCAAACAATGCTTTGATTTAGTACATAAAAAAGTATGTTCAAATCTCAGTTAGGAACAATACAAAATAAGGGTATTATTTACAGATCTGTACCCAATTCAGGAGCCTAGACTGTCTGCTAATCTATGACAACCCTATGAATTTGCAAGAAGGGATAATGTCAATTATTCATGTTTTTGGTTTGTGTTTTTCTGTATAGTCAAAACTTTCTTTTTAATTTTGATAGATAAGGGAAAGCCTATAACTTTTATGTTTATTGTTTGCCCTATGTGTCCTGTTGAGGTCATTTACCTTCAATTTCTGTTCCAGAGGTGCAACAGTAAGTTAGAGGAAATCCCTAAAAAGTAAGAGTTTTCTCACCTGTCAACTGTAACATTTTGGATTTTCCATCAATTTCTGTCTTGGGACAATTGTCATCAGGAAAAATACATTCCTATGATGACAATTGTCCCAAGACAGAAATCGAGCTACCTTGTAGGAACCCAAGAGCAATAAAACCCGACTAGAGTTTTATGCTTTTTTCTGCTCTATTAAAAACAGAAAAAAAGGTTTTGGCTATGTGTACACTTTAATCACTTCATGTTGGTTGACATTGCTCCTCTGTCATTCATATTTTGGATCATCTTGAGTAGAGTGTTTAAAGGGGGTAAATTCTTACTGTCAGCCTCCATCTCACCTTACCTTGCCTCAGGGCCCTGGGAGTCCTGTTATTCAGACACACACATCGGATCCAGGGGCGGCCCGTCCATTAGGGGTGCAGGGGCGCCGCCCCCCATCCATGCGCCCGGCCCCCTAATCTACATGCAGGGCGCCAGACGCATGGATTCCAATGGGGGATTTTTTTTTTAAGCATGTGATTAGAGCCAGAGGCTCTAATAGGCTTCAGAAAAGGGTGGGCTTGGGGCGCAGAGCAGTGCACCCCAAGCCCACCCGGTTGTGTGACAATAGCAAATGAATATTCGCTATTATCACACTGACTCGCCTCCCAGTCAATCAGGAAGCGGGTCGTGAGCCCCCATTCCTGATTGGCTAAAACGAGATAATTTTACTGGCCATTGGCCAGGAAGAGGGAGGGGACATTTGGCCGAGGAGACTCACAGCAGCGGAAAGGAGCAGGTAAGGATGCTGGCTGTCCGGCTGGGCAGCCAGCCGTCCGTCCCGGGAGGGAGGAAGGAGGGAGGGGGTGGTAGAGCAGATTGCCTGTCGGCTGCCACCGGTCTGAAGCAAAGTATAAATTATTTCTCTGCATGCATTTACTTTTACTTGGAGAAGAGGTTTCACTTGTACCTATAATTATGTCCTTGGGCATAGTTGAAAAACACTAACTGGTTCTCTAAGAGGTTTTCTTACTCTCTTGTATGTTTATCATGGTGTTATTTGTAGAAATTTTTTTGTGTTTATTGGCAAGCATCCGACTTTTCTTTGTCTGATCTAGGGATTGAATTCAAGATAATTATGATTATTATTATACAGGACTTACACTCAACAGCCACATCATTAGGTACACCTGTTCAATTGCTGCCGGCCCCCCAAAATTTTTATTCACCAGCCGCCACTGATCGGATCATACAAAACAGAGACTCATTTATTGGGTGCGACTCATCATGTTAAGTATACAAAAATAGGTGAGTGACAACATCCCTGCCCACCATCAGATATACATTTAATGTACCGTATATACTCGAGTATAAGCCGAGTTTTTCAGCACATTTTTTTGTGCTGAAAATGCCCCCCTCGGCTTATACTCGAGTCAACGAAAAAAAAAAATGTCCCCGGCCGGCCTGACGTGTTTTACATTTAAAAATGGCGCCGGTCAGTGCCAACGTGTCACTGTGCATGCGCCGCCGCCACTCGGGACAGGCCATACACGTTCAGCTATTCCCGGGAATAGCAGAACGTATACGAGCTTTCCCGAGCGGCGGCGGCGGCGCATGCGCAATGAAGCGTCGTCACCGGGCTGCGCCATTTTTAAATTTAAAGCGCTTCTAGAACAGGTAAGTGAAACACAGCCGCACTACCTGCCATTATGCGGGGCTGCGGGCATAATACAAGGGATGCAGTGCTGCGGGCATGGTACACCTGTACCATGCCTGCAGCACTGCATCTTCTGTAGTATGCCCGCAGCCCCGCATTCTCTTGTGATATGCCCACAGCACTGCATTGTCCTGTACCATGCCCACAGCATTGTCCTGTACCATGCCCGCAGCCCTGCATTGTCCTGTACCATGCCCACAGCATTGTCCTGTACCATGCCCGCAGCCCTGCATTGTCCTGTACCATGCCCACAGCATTGTCCTGTACCATGCCCGCAGCCCTGCATTGTCCTGTACCATGCCCACAGCATTGTCCTGTAGTACCATGCCCACAGCCCTGCATTGTCCTGTACCATGCCCGCAGCCCTGCATTGTTCTGTACCATGCCCGCAGCCTTGCATTGTCCTGTACCATGCCCGCAGCCCTGCATTGTCCTGTACCATGCCCGCAGCCCTGCATTGTCCTGTACCATGCCTGCAGCCCTGCATTGTCCTGTACCATGCCCGCAGCCCTGCATTGTCCTGTACCATGCCCGCAGCCCTGCATTGTCCTGTACCATGCCCGCAGCCCTGCCATGTTTGCAGCATATCATTTTCTAGTAGACAAGACTAGACAAGTTCTTCTTTTTTCTAATGGTGTTACTTTCATTCTTACTATAAAAGTCTCTTGCAAATATGCTTAGAACAAACAGCTTTTAAACAAAACCTAAAGTATCACAGCCTGAAATATTATTTATAATTATTTGAAACAATTAGTTAACCCTACATTGTTACTTCAAAAAAATGATTGTCAGTCTGTGGTTTTCAGCAAAATGCTTTGCAATATTATCTTTTAATATTGTGTGCCATTCTTGATTGGGTACTTTGATTGCAAATGCTTTGGTTGGAGTTAGACTTTAATAATACTTAACAATTTACTCCGTGCTGTATTCATTTCACACAGGGTCTTAGATTGCTGCAACAATGAAACACACAATTGTGGATATGTTTATCATTTCAGGGTTCAGAAGTGATGTTTACATGTCTACATGTGACACTGGAGGTGAGCCTATGTTTTTGGGGGCATTTTACCAGCAAATTCAAAACAGTAAATAAACAAAACTGTTCCTCATTTTTTTATGCCCAAACATAAAAATGAGGCTGCCAATATTTCAGTCTATAAACCCATATTTGTAGGGATGGAATTATTAGATAGACTTCACGGGGCTCTGCAGTGAGAATACATTAAAAAAAGAGTAAGGACAGAGTTTTATTTTATTTTTTTATTTGAAATAATATAAGTCCTAAGATTCTCTGTATATAGTTTGAAATGTTCCTACCATTGTGTGTAGCAATATTGAAGATCTAATGTATATTACAAATTACATTTGTCCTTATACTGTTGTGTTTCCTTGTAATTAGGGACAGCGAATATGTCTAGGTTTGGTTCATGGGGCATTTGTGGAGCTCTTTGTACTATAGTCAAAAATTGAGAACTTTTATCTGAATCCCATTAAAGTGTACAGGGGGAAATGTTGAAAATAATTGAGGCATGGAGAACTGGGTGCTGCCATTGCTAATGCAATACAGTGCAGCCAGAGAGGTGGAAAGAGCTGACAATTGTGGAAGCAGCAGTGCAGGTTTGATGGAAGAAGATGGTAATAGTGGCAAGCCAGTAGAGGTGTCAGGAGCTCTCAATGGAGGCAGAACCAGGCCAGGAGAGGTGGTAGGAGCTGGTAATAGTTGAAGGCCAGAAGAGGGGGAAAGAGCTGGTAATGGCAACAGCAGTTTGCCAGGAAAGGTAACAGAACATAGAAAATATGGTAGATGAGGAGGGCTTAGTGAGCCACAGCATATCCTGCTCTGCATGCTCTGGCTGTATAGCATTCCCACTGCCAGAAAGAAAATGCATATATGCCCTGCATCTCAAAGGTTTGGTATGACCACCAATTTTTCCTGTGGGTGCAGAATGTGCTTGCCTCTATTATCTGCATTTGCAGAACTTCTGCTTCTCTTTTTATGCCTGCTATACAATATGAATATAGTGGATTGCCTTGGTGAACTTACCAATGTAGTGATTTGGTACACTGTATAGTATCGGTCCAGCACAACTATATGGAAATGTGCTGCAGACAAGGGACTGCTTTATCTGTGTCAGTAACAAGTTCATGCTTCTCATAACAAAGCTAAATTATGTTAAAATAAAATATAACTAAACACTAAGCCCCAACTCTATTTTTTTTAACCTAGCTGAAAGTGTAAAAATAAAAATTAAAAATGTGAAAAAAAGAAAGAAAGAAAAAAAAAAACAACAAAACACCAAACCCACAGAAGTCCCAGCAGCTAAACAGCAACATAAGTGAAATATTTCACATGCTATTCTAGGTGAGATCAAGCTCCACAATTCACAATTACATCCAAGGTCCTGGTTCAGCTGGTCTCCGCAACTACATTAGCAATAGGAATGCCACACACACAGATGCAAAACAATACTCTCCCCTCTATCAAAATAGTCAGCAGGAACAGTATACATTCGGACTTGCTAGGCGCAGTCCAATCTCAAAAAAGACAAAGCCACTACCCATTCACCATTATATATATATATATATATATATATATATATATATATATATATATATATATATATATATATATATATATATATATATATATACATATATATATATATATATATATACATATATATATATATATATATATATATATAAAACTATAAATTATACCACATGATCATTAACCCTTCTATTATTCTCTAGTATCTCTTTTTCTTTTCATGGGTAGATAGCTTTATATTTTATTATTATTTTTTTTTTTATTTAGTTTAAATTATAATTTAAAGGAAAGTGGCAATTCTATGAATATAGAACTATATGTGTGCTTCTGGACAATATGTGATTTATCTATTTGTTTTTGGATGCTTCAGAATGTCTTTATTTTTTCTTGTTTTTGTAATATTTAACAATTTGATAAAATAGGATTTAAAAATATATATATTGCCCTTTAGTTCTACTTTAAAGGCAATCAGCTCAGCCTTCCTTGTTCTTAACTAACATAGCCAGAGTCAAGGATGCCTGCAAAAATTCTATAATGTATGGAATTTGATTGCCAAGGTACAACACTTGCAGAGAATACATAATGAGCCTTGTTATCTGTAGCCCTAGCGATAACATAAAAATGTTCATTGGCATGTCTTAATATACAGTATACTTATTCCTCAGAGAAGCTCCCCTGCTCATTTCTTCAGTTAAAGAGACATTGAAGTCATTTTTTTTTTTCAAAAAGCAGATACTAATACCATACATGTGCACTCCGTTTTAGAACTACAACTTTACATGCAGCCTCTCAGAGTGTCACACACACAGGCAGCATGAGAGGAAGGCCCCTTTCACACGGGCGTTCCGTATGTCCGTATATCACCATCCGCTGACATCCAATTTGCGTCCTTTCAATTCTGTTCCTTTTTTGGAACGGAACAGAACCCTTTTCTCTTCCGTTTAAAAAACGGAAAGGACGCAAAATCGGATGTCAGCGGTGTCATGATTATTTACTTTGCATGCAGCCAGTGACATCACTGGCGCATGCGCTCTGAAGGAAGGGACGCTCGTGCCGTTCCTTCAAAGCCCCGTGCCGTGACCGTCGGCTCCCTCCAACCGTACAGGAGTGACATTATCGCGGCTCCAGCCAATCAGATGGCCCAATGCCGGAAACCCGAAAGAAGGGCGACACAACATGTCACCCATGAGAGAGGTGAGCAGTTGGCACTTCGGGGCTTCGTTCTAAGGTAAGTATTTCATAATGAGCTAGTATGCGATGCATACTAGCTCATCATGTGTTTGTCTTTCAGGTGTTCGTTTAAAAAAAATATAAATTCTGAGGTTTACAGCCTCTTTAACTGAATGCATTTTTGACTGTGATTATGAGTTAATTTATTTTCTTATTTATTTATTTATTTTGGGGGGGGGGGGATTATACAACTATATTGAAACCTGTCTAATATGTCTGGGATTTAATTTGAATAGCAGGTCTGGATGAAATGTTAAGGCATTTAAACTTAATAAGTTGACTCAATGATGGCATGAAAGAATGTTCTGACAAACCACTTAACAGCTTTACACAAGATAGAGGGCTGTTCTGCATTCAGTAAATGGAATAGATTTATGTGTTGCACCACCACTAAGGATGGGCAGGCCTTTGTTATCTGTGTCCTCAGCTCTGAGGCAACAGAGAGCTGGATTATGCAGAAAAGTAGAAGGAGGCGGAAGTAGTGGAGGTAAATAGTATTGAGCAGAGAGAGCTGAGAGTAAACTGCCTCTTCAGATACAACACTCTTCCTACCTATGGCAGTGTAGTGATATCAATAGTGAAGAAAAAAGAATGAGGGGGTATTAATGCAACTAGTTTTCCAGTGCAGTCAGAGCTGTCTGAGATGACTGGTCGTCTTTAAAGCAAGTTACTCCTCTGTAAAGCCAGCAAAGGAAAGTCTAAACCACATGCCGACTGCCGCACGACTATTTACGTCGGCAGTCAGCCCCTCACAGGCAAAGTGACGTAAGGCTACGTTGCTAGCCTGTAAGGGTTTTGGGAGCGAGCGCGCGCCTGCCGGATCCGCGCTCCTGCTCCCGCTCGGTCACGGACCCCCCCGCATGTGTGCCCGGTGGACCCGATGTCCGCCGGGCTCTCGCGATCGTCCGTAACAGCGGAAGAAAGGCAGGCGGCTAGTGTAAACAAAGCCACTGCCAGTGTCATTTTTACAGTAACAGTGCATATGTATAGCACTGATTACTGTAGTAATGTCACTGGTAACCCCAAAAGTGTCAAAAATGTCAGTCAAGAGTCCGATCTGTCCGCCCCAATGTCGCAGTCCCGCAAAAAAATTGCAGATCGCCGCCATTACGCGTTAAAAAAAAAAACAACAAAAATGACAAAAATCTTTCCCTTTGTTAGTAAACGCAATAACTTTTGCGCAAACCAATCAAAATACGATTTTTGCGATTTTTTTTTTACCAAACATATGGTAAAAAAAAATTGGCCTAAAATTTTTTTTAGGGAATTTCATATAAAAAAATGTGAAAAATATTGTTATTTTTGCAAAATTGACGCTTTTTTTGTTTATAGCGCATGATCAAAAAATCGCCGCCAAAAGAAAGCTCTGTTTGTGGGAAAAAAAGGACGCCAAATTCGTTTAGGTACAGAGTCGCACGACCGCGCAATTGTCCGTTAAAGTCACCTAGTGCCGAATCGCAAAATAGGCCCTGGTCAGGAAGGGGGTAACATCTTCCGGGGCTTAAGTGGCTAAGATGCTCTGCTGATAATGGGCAAAAATTAAAAATAAAGGTAGATTTATGAGTCAAAAATATTAGTAAACCTAAATTTGTAGTAATTGTGCCGAGTCTCAGTTAACACGACTTTACACACCCTTGTTACATTCCCCACCTCCCATCTTTTCCCAGCAGGGTGTCATTGGATCCCTTTCCTTCAGCTCCCGTATCAGGCATTCATGCCGCCGCCGGATGGTAGTGTCGCTTCGCCGTCCAGGCTCAGCCAACCTGTAAGAATGGGTCCACGTTTTTGGGATCCTTTATGGGGTTCATACCTCGTAAGATTATCAACAAATATTGTTTAGATTGTTGTTATATTATTTTTGTATATATGGTATTACAGGTATGCATATGAGCATCTATCCCTGAAGAAGCCAGCAGTTTGCTCACAAAACACGTCAAGTTATTAAGATGCTTTTTACAACTATGTAACAATATAACTATAAATTTCAAGCATGTACAACATTGTGCATATACCAACGATTGGTCTGGTATATGTTTATGTACTGTGTATATGATGATTCATTTTACTTATTAATAAATTGATACTATATTTACTCTAACTTAGTGGCCGCATGTGTTCGCCTCATCTAAAGTCCCAGGGCAACTCCCACTGGTGTATGTATATTATTTAGGGATGGAGGCGTATCACTTTAGGAATCACCGAACCTTTTTATTATTCTCAGTTAACTGGTACAGCAAGGGCGATCTACAATGGAGGTGATCTGTGCTTTGCTGCAATTTTATGCTGCACAATTTACCCGCTGTATGGAATATTATGTTATTAAAATTTATGCATGATTACTTGCTCTGATCCTCTGTGAAGTTGTTTTTTTAAATGTTTATCTAACCTATAACTTAGTGCTTATTTTCATGAAGTTTTTCCAGGTGATTACATACAGTCACTTAAGCTGCTTTTTGCTATCTTAGTACAGCAGGAGGCTTTGCAAGCTTATTTAGCTTCTTTCTTTATCTATGTTGCTCTATTGACTTTTGATACAGATCTCTTATATGCTTTGGGTATACACCTGGCTCATGGGATTGCACATCCCATACATACAAGAAGAGACTCTATGTGTGATACAACAGATGTGTTGATGAAACTGCATGCCTCCGTGCCTCAATGCAGTTTGCTACATTTAATTCATATGGATACTACTCCCTTAGATGTACAAGCACAATACTAAAAAAGTGAAAACTGATAGTGGATCCAATTATCTCAGCCTGTAATTTGTTGATAATATGATATTAAGTTTATTTCAGTTTTGGAACTCATATATTGCATGTTATATTCTGAAGGTCAATGGCACAATACCACTGTTGGGACATTACAACCATTGTTTACAGTGAATGCAGTCTTACCTTTTAGACTAAATTTGCTGGTTTTTATTCACATTTTCTGGATTCTCTATCTGTAGCCTTGAACTTTATAGTCGCTTCCTGCTTTATACATATCAAGAGCTTAATACATGTATGCATGATATATTGTAGATTGCCCTTGTTGTACCAGTTAACTGAGAATGGGCACAATTACTGCAAATTTAGGTTTACTAATATTTTTGACTCATAAATGTACCTTTATTTTTATTATCTATTTATTTTTTTTTTATTTTTGCCCATTATCAGTGGAGCATCTATAATATATATAAATATATGTATATCTTGTGTGTAATATTTCTCTAAAGCCTCATTTTTTAACATTTACAAATAACAAATATTGCTTACTATGGTCGGTAAGTTTAGCTTGGAAATTCTTTGGTTTTATTTGACATATGTTGCACTTCCAATGCTCCTTGCTGCAAAGGCCAGTTAGAGGTGGGGGCAGTGACCTTTTTTGTATTTTTTTTTTAAATGTTAACTTGCCTGCTCTGTGTAGTGGCAGCCCAGATCTTTCTCTCAGGTCCCTCGCCAGTTCTCCTGGGCCCTACCTCTTGCCGAGCTGCTTGCTATGTGGGCACCCAAGGTGAGCGGCCACTCCCCCTCTCTCTCCTTATTGGTTCACTGACTTTGATTGACAGCAGTGGGACCCATTTGCGTTGCACTGCTGTCTTAGCCAATAAGGAGGGAGAGTCCTGGGCAGCCAAGACACTCCTGCAACATTGAAGGAGCTTGCGGCACGTCACGCCGTTATGGACAGGGGATGCGGCGGCCATTTTCTCTGTTTGAGACCGATCTGCACCAAATGTATGGGACTCCACATGATATGCTCTGTTTATCTCAGCTAAATGTAAGTAGCCACTTGTCTATTTAAGCCTCAATAAACATGTGTGATGGTATTACACTATGAGGAGTATTTTTCTTCACATGGCCTGTTGACTTATGTAAGGAACATTGGATCCATCGGTAAGAGGATAGCTGAGAGGTTTTCTCCTGACATCCACCACTATTTGCTTTCTGCTGTCTATGATCCCTTTGATAAGGATTATAGAGTTTCGGTAAGAGGCTGATTATCCCTTCATGGTGGTGGCTTTCCATCACATGGTTTCCGGCATTGAGGATACATATGAACTCTTATTTGGGGATTGAGCACTATTTCTGTGGAATTCTTTTCTCTGAAATGACTCATCCTTTTTAATTTGATATTATATGAATTTATCAGTTATATGTTTTGAAGGATATTAGCGCTACACTATTTTCTCTTATACTCCTGCAACATTGCTGGATCAAGATGGGCTCAAGTAAGTATTAGGGGATTAAGGGGGGCTGCTGCACACAGAATAATTTTTATCTTAATGCATAGAATACATTAAGATAAAAAATATTGCATTAATGCATAGATGCATAAGATAAAAAAAAAAAACCTTCTGGCTTTAGAACCACTTTAACATAGCTCAAAATTTAATAAAGGTACATTTTATATTTAAATAAGAGATTTGTATCATACACTGCTTGTTCTGAGGCCCAACTCTAATTATGGGCTCTTTCACACGGCCGCTCCGCTTGTCCGCAAATCATCCTATTTTTTTGCGGATGATTTGCGGACATAATGTAAGTCAATAGCACTGCGGATGTCAGCGGAATACCATCCGCTGACATCCGATTTTCTTCCTTTCAGTTCTGTTCCGTTTTTTGGAACGGAACAGAACCCTATTTTTTCATCCGTTCAAAAAACGGAAAGGAAGGAAAATCGGATGTCAGCAGTGTCATCCGCTGACATCCGCAATGCCATAGACTTACAAACGGATGGGATGATATGCGGACACACGGAGCGGATGACACAAATGTCATCCGCTCCGTGAAAAAAAAAAGTTCGCAGCGGAGCTTTCACACGGAGTGGCCGTGTGAAAGAAGCCTATGCCTAGTTCTAGGTTTTTATTGTTGTCTGTGTCCTTGCTAGAGAGATTCAAGTGTATCTAAACCCAAAAACAAATAATTACTTGAGCAGGAATAAAGGAGAAATCTTCAATTAAGGACAATTCCAGTGGCAATTGTGTAAGAAAGCATTTTGCTTACTTTTGGAATTATTTTCTCTCACTTCCTGATGTGTCCACTAGACGGGAAAGAAATGAGAATATAAATGGAACAGAGATGTCAAAAAAGCTGACTGGAGTTTTAATCATGTTTCTACTCTATCCAATTTTGGCTATAAAAAAACTTACTTCTGAGGTCACTGTGAATACTACTAGCTGATTCAAATTATTTAATTTATGATAGAAGTGGACACTTTTAGATGCTATGGACTGCCAGTCAATACTGAAGTTAGGCAGTGATTTTCAGGCTTAAAAACAAAAAAAAAAGAACAAAATACCAATTTTGCTATTATACATGACAAAATGAAAACATTGCTGTCAGTATAAAGGAAGAGTAAGTATTCCATTAATGGCTGATAGCATGCAGTGTAAAAATGTCCAAAAATACAACATGGGTTTTGATATAATAAGATTTCACAGCATGCACTAAGACTTTTCTATGACCCAGACAGACTGTGTGCCAGTGGGTAAACTCGTCTATTTTTCTACTGACACAAGAATGTATTGATTCTCATTAACTATGTAGCAAGAATATTTAAAAAGCTAGCCATTTTACTGTAAGTATGCTACTGCTGCTGTTCAATGTTTTAGTTCCATCAACAATATTACAAGACTTTGACTACTTGGATCGATAAAACTTCATTTTTATTTAACAGCCTGAAGATGCTTTCTGATTTTCGAGCACAAAATTCACATGGGCTTTCAAAACTGAGATGTGTACATTTATTAAAATGAAGTTGCTTGAAATTATAACACAAGCTGGGATATTTGCAGCAAAGGTATAACAAACATAGTGTTACTGACATATAAAACTCCACTTTACCTTGACCCCTGCTTTTTTATGAAAAATATGCTTAGTTCTCATTCTTAACAAAAGAGTAATGGGAATACTAAAACTATAAAAGCTAGTAGGAATCAATCACTTTCTGTCTTGCCCTGTTGGAATAAATCCATAAACTGAACACCTAAAGTATTTGTTACCCCAGCATTTCATATTCGTGATATGTGCCTGTTGTACCGTATACTTTTTCAAAAAAGTATCCTTTTCTCTTTGTATTGATTCCTTTGTGTGAAATTCGTGGTGTTCCTGACAGTACCTTTGCTTTTCTATTAAAAACTGACCACACTAAGCAGGAGAACACACTGTGGTCAGTTCTCTAGCTGTGCTGGGAACTCAGCCTGCTCTCCTCCAATAAGCAGACTTGTCTTGACATGCCCTCCCCTGCACAGCCGTTTACTGAGAAGTTCAATGTAATGCTGTTTCTCCTACTTCCATCTCTTATGCAGCTCAAAATAGAGGGAATATTATCACTTATAAAAATGGGGGGGGGAGGTATTTATAATGTTTTTTTATTATCTATACACAAATGTTTTGCCTTTTATTACAATTTTAAACTGAATGGGCTGTTTTACAAGGTGATCATTTACAATCACTTTAACCAATTGCCGACCAGCCGCTGTACATATACGGTGGCAGGTCGGCTCGTTTCCGCGAAATGACGTACCACAGGTTAGGCTGATCTGCAGGTCCAGCAGCAGTGATTACTGCTGGGCACCCATGATCGCTCCCCGTGGAGACAGAACGGCGGTCTGCCATTGTAAGCACGTCAGACCGCTGTTCTGTCAGCAATGAACACAGGGCTCCTGTGTTCCTCCTATTTAGGAACACAGGTCTCTGTGTTCATTCCATAAGCCCCTCCCCCACCCAGTTGACCGTTGTTCCCTCTGAAAGGAACACAGAGTGCCTGTGATTCTTCTATATAGGATCACAGGTCTCTATGATCATTTCACAAGTCCCTCCCCCCACAGTTATTAAGCACCCCCTAGGGGCACATTTAACCCTTTGATCACCCCTGGTGTTAACCCCTTCCCTATCAGTGTCATTGTTACAGTAACAGTTCATATTTTTAGCACTGATTACTGTAGTAATGTCACTGGTCCCCCAAAAAGTGTCAAAAATGTCAGTTAGGTGTCCATCCTTTCTGCCGCAATGCCGCAGTTAAAAACTGCTGATTGCCGCCATTACTAGTAAAAACAAATAAATAAATAAAAACGACATACATTTTTCCCCTAGTTTGTAGATGAGATAACTTTTGCACAAACCAATCAATATACACTTCTTGGGATTTTTTTTTTTACCAAAAATATGTGGCAGAATACTAATTGGTCTAAAATTATGAAACTTTTTTTTATTTTTTTATTGGGAATGTTTTATAGCAGAAAGTCAAAAATATTGTTTTTTTTCAGGATTGTAGCTCTTTTTTTGTTTATAGCGCCAAAAATAGGTAATCAAATACCACCAAAAGAAAGCTCTATTTGTGAGAAAAAAAGGACATCAATTTTATTTGCGTACAGTGCCGCACGACTGTGCAATTGTCAGAAAAATAACGCAGTGTTGAATCGCAAAAAAATTACCTGGTCATTAAGGGGGGAAAACCTTTCGGTCCAGAAGTGGTTAAAATATAATTCCACTTTTGTTGAGAAAAAAACATTCCCCTCTGGGTGATCTATGTGTATTACAAGGATTTTAACAAACTTTGCTGCAGATTCCTAACTTTTGTCGTTCTGAAGACATCCATGTTTGTTCCTTTGTGCCTCTGTGCTGAGTGGATCTAATCATAATGATCATTCAGCTGTGCAGCTGCAGAGCACTAATGAGGAAATCTGCTGGGCCTGCATCCCTTAAGATGTATACCTATTAGGATTATCCCACTAAAAATGAAATTTTTGTTGTAGGGGATGTCAGAAAGCTGACTTGTATCTTAGGCAGACTTCTGGGAAAATCAGGGAACCAATCACACAAGCAGGAAATGATGTTTCTGGGGTGTGGTCAGTATACTTTCTGTGTACAGAACACCTCCAGGTAGCCATATTGCATTGCATTTTCAGAAAATTACAGCGGCTGCAGATTTGAAAAGGAAAGGTCATTTTTAATAACATTCAATTACAAAATGACTTTTGTTGCAATTGTATACGCTATATTGTTTTTTCTTTATTTGCTATTTTTTTTCCCCACAAAAGTGGAGTTACCCTTTAGGAGCATTTTTTCAGGTGTCCTTCCTTAACTCTAGCTATGTCCGATTATATTCTGTTCCATCCCCTTCACTGAGTCTCATTTCTGGAATGTACTGTATTATACAGTACAATGGTCAGGAATTGTGTTACTTGCCAGTGTATCATTACATAGAAGTAGTCATGTTTTATTAGAGCTCAATACCAATGGGTGAAAAATTCCCTTGAAGGTCATTCAGTCAATCCTCCTACTCAATGCAGAAGAGTGGCTTGGTGGCCTTGCAGTAAGAGAGTCCTTAGTTTAACCAGTTCCCGACCACCCGCTGCATTTTTACTGAGGCAGCCTGGCTCGTACAGGCAAAACGACATAGATCTACTTCGCTCGCCTGGGAGGAACTGGGGGGAGAGCGCCCCCTGATCATCAATGGGGAAGCTGATGCGGGTGTCAGGCGGCTAAGATTGCTGCCTAACACCAGCGATCGCTCCCCGCTTAGAGAGAAGAACGGTCAGCTGTTGTAAACACAGCTGACCGTCCTTCTCCCTGAAATGATCACAGAGCTCTTGTGATCCTTCTATATACGATCGCATGTCTCTGTGGTCATTTAAGAAGCCACGCCCTCCCACAGTAAGAATCACTCCCCTAGGGTCACATTTAACCCCTTGATCACCAACAGGGTTAACCCCTTCCCTGCCAGTCTCATTATTATAGTAACAGTGCATATTTTTAGCACTGATTACTGTAGTAATGTCACTGGTACCCCCAAAAGTGTCAAAAATGTAATTTAGGGGTCCGATCTGTCCGCCCCAATGTCGCAGTCCCACAAAAAATCGCAGATCGCCGCCATTACTAGTAAAAAAAAAAAAACAATAAAAATGACATAAATCTTTCCCGTAGTTAGTAGACGCGATAACTTTTGCACAAACCAATCAAAATACACTTATTATGATTTTTTTTTTACCAAAAATATGTAGCAGAAAACAAATTGACCTAAAATGTTAAAAAATTTAGATTTTACATTTTTTTTGGGAATGTTATATAGCAGAATGTCAAAAATATTGTTTTTTTTTTCAAAATTGTCGCTCTTTTGTTTATAATGCAAAAAATAAAAATTGCACAGGTGATCAAATACCACCAAAATAAAACTCTATTTGTGGGGAAAAAAGGCCATAAATTTTGTTTGGGTACAGCGTTGCACGACCGCGCAATTGTCCGTTAACCACTTAAGCCCCGGAAGATTTTACCCCCTTCCTGACCAGGGGGTATTTTGCGATTCGGCACTGCGTGATTTTAACGGACAATTGTGCGGTTGTGCGATGCTGTATCTAAACGAATTTGGTGTCCTTTTTTTCCCACAAACAGAGCTTTCTTTTGGTGGTATTTGATTACCTGTGTGATTTTTTGATCATGCGCTATAAACAAAAAAAGAGAGTAAATTTTGCAAAAATAGCAATATTTTTCACATTTTTTTATATGAAATTCCCCCCCAAAAAAATGTAAAAATCAAAATTTTTTAACATTTTAGGCCAATTTGTTTTATGCTACCTATGTTTGGTAAAAAAAATCGCAGAAAGCGTATTTTGATTGGTTTGCGCAAAAGTTATCGCGTTTACTAACAAAGGGAAAGATTTTTGTCATTTTTGTTGTTTTTTGTTTAACGCGTAATGGCGGCGATCTGCGATTTTTTTTGCGATACTGCGACATTGCGGCGGACAGATCAGACCCTTGACTGACATTTTTGGGGTTACCACTGACATTTCTACAGTAATCAGTGCTATACATATGCACTGTTACTGTGTAATGTTCTGGTACCTTTGGTACCCTAATTCCACTTTCCTTAGTGTATGCGCCCCACCATTCTCTTTTGGTAAGGTGCGCATACACCTTTAAGACCGATGCTGTCATCATTGAGCGCCGCAGGAGCGGCTATTTCAACCGCCGGCGGTCTCACTAACATTGTTCGTTCAACGCCGCATAACCTGCCTTGAAGCTCACATGCTTGCAAGCATACCTCGCTGTCGGAACCTCGCTGCTGATCCCTGTATCCCGCTACCGGATCACCCGCTCATACCGAACCTCTCTACTACTGCTTGCTACTAGTGATAAGTACCCCGCAGGGGAATCCTCCATAAACCTTCATACTAAAGCTTACACTATCTAGCTCTGCATACTAAGGACTGTTACTATCATCTGCACTATCTAGATTGCTAGCTCTTGAGCCTACTAACATCTATCCTTGCACTGGGTTAGTCTCTCCTGTATGTCATCTGCTATCCTATCATCTACTACCATACATGATTGCTAACCTATCTGCATCCTTCCTGTTACCATCTCATTCTCAAGAACATTCCTCTCAAGTGTCTGTCAACTATTGTCTCTACTTAAACCTGTCTCTTCAGCCTATCACCACTATACTACTATATACATAGATCACTCCAGGAACATCTTATTGAGTGTGTATATTTGTATGCTGAATCAGAGACTATCCACAGTGATGAGTCTTGGGAGTTGGGATTGGTATCTCAGCGTTTCTCTACATGACTACTGAGTGGAGTATTTCTGCAGCTGCAAATCCACATTGTTCAGAAAATGCAGGAGCGTTACATACTGTAAAAATACACTGGCAGTGAAGGGGTTAACTTTTTTTGAAAGGGAGGGGCTATGTGTGTCCCTAGGGGCGTGCTTTCTACTGTGATTGGCTGTGGCTTCAGATGTATGAAC
This sequence comes from Pelophylax lessonae, assembly GCF_965119305.1. Lineage (NCBI taxonomy): Eukaryota > Metazoa > Chordata > Amphibia > Anura > Ranidae > Pelophylax > Pelophylax lessonae. The sequence goes on from NC_138769.1 coordinate 195,683,953, forward strand.
AGTGATCAACGGTTCTACATAGTAGAACCGTATGATCATCCTTCATGCACAGGGGAGAATGACAGGCAGCTTGTTTACACAAGCCGCCTGACTTTCTCCCTCTCCCCCGACGATCGCAGAGTGACCGGCGGACATCGGGTCCGCCGGTCACACGCGCGGGGGGTGCGTGACCGCACGGGAGCGGGAGCGCGCCTCCGGCAGCGCGCGCTCGCTCCCTAGACCCTCACAGGCTAGCGACGTAGACCTACGTCGCTTTGCCTGTGAGGGGCTGACTGCCGACGTAGATCGGCGTTAGGCAGTCGGCAAGTGGTTAAATTAACGCAGTGCCGAATCACAAAATAGGGCCTGGTCATTAAGGGGGCAAATTCTTCCGGTCCAGAAGTGGTTAAATAATGACCAGGACATTTTTCGTGTTCTACCTGTGTTTGCCTGGGTTTCCTCCCAGACTCTAAAAGACATACTGTTAGATGTATTGGCTTAAATGAGTACACCCAAGATGGCCGATTAACCTCTTAAGTTCTTTGAGTCCTCAGGGAGAAAAGTGCTATAGAATTACAAATTAAATACTAAAATAATAAATCAAACACTGGCTGCTTGTACACACCAAACCAAGTTTTTGCAATTATTTTGAAATATTTTTCCAATTCTTAGATCACTTAAAGGAGAAGTTTGGGGTACACAACAAAAACACACAAAAATCTATAGTTGCTTCAAACTGATGCTGCTGCTGTCCCACATTGGCTTTAAGCCCGAAAACTGAGTGATTACATGACCACTGATTGCTTAGGTTTCTGTCTTTTCAGAGTGGAGAGCAGTGACTGTCAGTCACTGCTCTCTGCTCTGCCCCTCCAGTGCTTACTGGAGCAAAGGGCTGGCAAAGGGGTGATGCAGCTTCCAGCACAACAGTGGGAGCCCGTGTCAATCAGGATCAAAGAATCCAGCTGCTCTGTGTCATCAGCTGACAGCGGGCTTTAACTGACTCTGGGCCACCAGAGGGAAAAAGTAAGTGTGATCCAGATGAGAAGTATGACCAAAAAAACTTTGGCCATACTTCTCTCTTAACCACTTCCTGTCTGACCATAGCACCACTAGATGGGAAAAGCAGCAATGCGAGTAGACGTACCCATAATTCCCCCCTGCACCCTGGAAGCACGCAGCAGCATGATATCTGTCTGCTGTGTCCACCATACACAGCGGAGCACTGATCGTTTTTCTGGGCCGCTATCGGTGGCCCTGGTACCATGTCTTCGCTGTTGCCAATCAGTAATAAACAAGATTTTTTTTCTGGCATCATTGTTTACTACTGTGTGATTTTTGTGATAGGTCACAGAGATCAAATGATACAAGGCCATTCACAGCAGCCCTGTACCATGAGATAGCTGTGACTAAAGCTATCACAATATTTCTCAAATTCTGCAGGAATGCACCTGGAGAGAGTAAGAAAATATTTTACAGTCATCATGGTCACTATGATGACACTATGTCACTATGGTGACACTGTGCTGCTAGGGTGACTAGCTCTGAGGAAGAGGCTGGGCCTCAAAACACGTCAGCCGTTATCGCATCGGTTATGGACGATTATATGGACTAACCCGGACATTTGAGCATTTCAGCTCGATATGATATACTTTCATCTATGTCTGTGAGTAGCCATTTTTTAATGTTACACAATAAAGCCTGTTATTGAGGATAACGCGCTAGGTCGGTGCACCCTTTCTTTGTTTTCTTTGCTGCTAGGGTGACAGTATGTAACAAAAAAAATGAAAAAAAAAAAAAGTTAAAAAAAATGTTTAAAAATAATATTTTTTTTTTAAACTCACTGTCACCAGTCAGTGCTTTGTGCACTGGTGTGGAGTGGATGTTGGAACAGGAAGGAGCCATCCCCAAATGGTTCCCACAAAGTGCTCGGCCCCGTCCGCTAGAGCTGTCAGCTGGGCAGAGGAGAAAGCCGAGGAGTCAGCTGAGCGCTGGGAAACACTCTGATTTAGGTACAGATTAGCATATTTTTTTCTATAACACAGACAAATCTTGGTATGCTGACACCTTAAGAGTTCCATTCACTGGAACTAAGGGGCAGGGCCCAACCCCTGAAAAACAATCCCCCACCAAATTATTTGGACCAGTGCACAAAGCAAGGTCCATAAAGACATTGATGAGCAAGTTTGGGGTGGAGAAACTTGACTGGCCAGACCTCAACCCGATAGAACATCTTTAGGGTGAATTAGAGTGGAGACTGCAAGCCAGGTCTTCTCTTCCAACATCAGTGCCTTACCCCACAAATGCGCTTCAGGAAGAATGGTCAAAGATTCCCATAGACCCACTTCTAAACCTTGTGGACAGCCTTCCCAAAAGAGTTAAAGCTGTTATAGCTGCAAAGGCTGGGTCAACTCAATATTGAACACTACAGACTAAGACTGGAATGCCATTAAATGTGCGTGTACAGGCAGGTGTTCCAATACATTTGACAATATAGTGTATTTAACAAATGCTTTCATTTGTATATTTAACAGACCTGATGATAGCAAATAAGAGCAGATTATTGTTAGGATTTACACAAACTATAATAGAGACATGAAGACTTGTAATAGAAAAACCTTAGCCATCTATTAGGATTGCTTCAACATTTTGAAGCCTTTTATTAACCAATTCTGGCCCGGAAACTTTTCCCCCATTAAGTGATTGTTACCCTAAAAAAAAAAAAAAACAGAGCCTGTTCCTTTAAAGCAAATTATACAGCACAGTGCTTGTGCTGTGTGATTTGGACCTCATTATCACCTATAAAACCTGGCTGATCCTGCCAATATCTACCTTCCCCTCTGTAAACTGACCATGGTATATCATGGCTGCTGAGCCCTGACACTGTGGTCAGTTTACATACCTCGGTCATCCGCAGACCTGCTCTGTCCTCCTCTCCCCCCTCCCCTCCCTGCCTGTCTGCTCGTGTCAGCGCCCGCCACCACCACTCCTGCTGCTCTCATATTTAATATAAAATCATCCCATCCCCTCTGTAATATAACAATAAATGTCCCTGTGTTATAGAAAAAATATGCCGATCTGTACCTAAATCAGAGCGTCTCCCGGCGATCACGTGATGGCACGGCTCTCTCTCTCCTCTCTTCCCCTCCTCCGGTAGCAGTGCTCGGCCCCGTCCGCTAGAGCTGTCAGCTGGGCAGAGGAGAAAGCCGAGGAGTCAGCTGAGTGCTGGGAAACACTCTGATTTAGGTACAGATTAGCATATTTTTTTCTATAACACAGACATATGAGCACTTATTGTTATATTACAGAGGGGATGGTATGATTTTATATCAGTGGCTTAACAACCACCCAAATGACCAGGCCATTTTTTGCGATACGGCACTGTTTTACTTTAACTGACAACTGCGCGGTTGTGCGATACTGTACCCAAATAAGATTGATCTCCTCTTTTTCCCCACAAATAGAGCTTTCTTTTGCTCGCATTTGATCACCTCAGAGGTTTTTATTTTTTGTGCTATAAACAAAAAAAAGCGACAATTTGGTAAAAAAAAACAAAAACAAAAAAAAAAAAAAAATGTTTTTTACTTTCTGCTATAAAACACAGCCAATAAAAAAAATTAAAAATCAAATTGTTTCATCATTTTAGGCCAAAATGTGTTCTGCTACATATTTTTGGTAAAAAAAAAAAAAAAAGATCCCAATAAGTGTATATTGATTGGTTTACTCAAAAGTTATCACGTCTACAAACTAGGGGATATATTAATGGCATTTTTTAATTTATTTTATTATTTTTTTTAATAGTAATGGCGGCGAACAGCAATTTTTAGCGGGGCTTTGACATTTAGGCGGACAGATAGGACACCTAACTGACACCTAACTGAGGGGACCAGTGACATTACTACAGTAATCAGTGCTAAACATAGGCACTGTTACTGTACTAATGACACTGGCAGGAAAGGGGTTAACAACAAGGGCGATCAAAGGGTTAAGTGTGTCCCTAGGGGGTCTTTTCTAACTGTGTGGGGGATGGACTCACTAGATGAATACAGAGATTCGTGATCCTAAATAGCAGGAACACAAGATCACTGTGTTCATCTCTGACAGAACGGTGGTCTGCCTTGTTTACATAGGCATACTGCCATTCTGTCTCTCTGGGGAGCGATCGGGACCCTCTGGGCAATCAGCGTGTGTGCGCACGTGCGCCCCCACTGGTTATTGCACGAAACGACGTACAGGTACGTCGTTTCGTGCAATAGAGCCAACTTTTTGCAGTATATGTACTGCTGGCGGTTGGCAAGTGGTTAAATCCCCTTGAAGCTGTTCTTTAACCTGTACTTTTTATATTTACATTAATAAGAAATGAATTCATCAATTACTGTAAGCAACCCATTTTCAAAGCTCTGATTGCTAGTAAGGTGTCTGTTTCTAGAAGCATATGGTTGCTGAGTCCCCCGGAGAGATAAGCACTTGAAACATAATAGATGGAAGACTGACTGCGTGCCATTGGAAGTCAGTATGTGTATGCTGATTATGCTTTACACAACTAAATGAATAAGCACCAAGATATCCATGAATCATATACTTGCAAGAATTTATTGTAATTAAGACAAATTTAAGAAGATGGTATGAATGTTGTCACGCTAAGATGATGTTTAATTAATTTGCTTTCCATTTTCTATATTAAAGTGAACTACTCAACTCTCATAAAACTTTTGCTCTATTCACCCATCAGCAAATTCTATTTTTTTTTTCTTGCAGAGTAATTGATGCACAAAATGAAAGGATACAGTACAATGCTATTCGAAAACACAAGGGATTACACCAACCAAGTACGGAATATTGCAGAAAATATTAAATTATTGTGCAAGGTGACTGCAGATTTATGCCTTGGAATGTACAGGAGTTTGCAGAGTTTTAATATTTATTGGAAAAGGGTAGAAAAGAAAGAGAAAAATGGTAACTAAGAACAATAACAACATGATGTGTTCAGGAGGAAATACTTTTCTTTTTTTTACACAAGTGGTGATAGATGTCCCTGTCATGATATAAAACTGTAGAAAATTACAAAACCCTCTTTAGATCTTTAATGCCGGAGGGTAATAGTAGAATAATACTTTTAAGGATACATTTTCCTCTCTCATTTGTCACCCATGCCCCTATGTATCTATTTTGTCATTAAATTAAAAATGACATTCTCAAGGGAGTTATGGAAAATAAGTTTGCAGTTATTGAAAGCTTAAAAGGTTTAAAAATATATAGGAGACACAACTTGCACATTGTATATTAGGTATAAAGAATATATTTGGAAGAAAACATTTTGGATATGCAGTAGTTTGCCTACTAGGTAAAGTACAATTGACTCTTAAATGGTGATTTTCTGGATCGATTTTACATTGTATTACAAAGTTCACTTTCGTCAAAACTGTTAACAACTATAACAACATTAAATAACCCACTGCTAATTACTCATAGTGGAATCATAAGTTTGAAGTAAACAAATACTTTTCCCACCAAGGACAAAGTAAAAGCCTCATCTAAAGGATAACTATACTTTTGCAAAGTTCTCCCTTAACCACTTTAAGACCGGAAGGTTTTGCCCCCTTAATGACCAGGCCCTATTTTGCGATTTGGCACTGCATTACTTTAACGGACAATTGCGCAGTCGTGTGACGCTGTACCCAAATAAAATTGAGATCCTTTTTTTTCCCACAAATAGAGCTTTTCTTTGGTGGTATTTGATCACCTGTGTGATTTTTATTTTTCGCGCTATAAACAAAAAAAAAGCAAACATTTTGAAAAAAAAAAAACAATATTTTTCACATTCTCAAAAAAAAAATTAAAAATGGAAAATTTTTAACATTTTAGGCCAATTTGTTTTCTGTTACATATTTGTGGTAAAAAAAAATTGCAATAAGCGTATTTTGATTGGTTTGCGCAAAATTTATAGCGTCTACTAACTACGGGAAAGATTTATGTAATTTTTATTGTTTTCTTTTTTTTACTAGTAATGGCGGCGATCTGCGATTTTTTTTTTTTTTGCTGGACTGCGACATTGTGGCGGACAGATCGGACCCCTAACTGACATTTTTGACACTTTTGGGGGTACCAGTGACATTACTACAGTAATCAGTGCTAAAAATATGCACTGTTACTGTAATAATGACACTGGCAGGGAAGGGGTAAACCCTATGGGTGATCAAAGGGTTAAATGTGAGCCTAGGGGAGTGATTCTAACTTGGGGGGGGGCGTGGCTTGTGAAATGACCATAGAGACATGTGATCCAATATATAAGGATCACATGAGCTCTGTTATCATTTCAGGTAGAACATTTCGGGGAGCGATTGCAGGTGTCAGGCGGCAATCGGAGCCGCCTTACCCATGCATCTGCTTCCGTGCTGCCAAGTGGGGGCGGGAGCGTGCCGGAGGCGGCGCGCACACGCCCCTAGCTTCCCGCGCGTGAGCGACGTAGATCTACGTCGGTTTGCACAGGAGAGTCACCCTGCCACAGTAAAAAGGCGGGTGGTGGTGGTTGGGAAGTGGTTAAAGTACCCTCTACCCCCATCACCTCCAGTGCTGGGACAAGGGGTGGGCAGGAGGGACTGCTGCCCTGGGCGCAATGGTTTATTGCAGGGATGAGGGTGCCCTGACCCTAACCCTAAGGGAAGGAAGGGGGTGCAGTTTGGCACTGGATGACCTTGTCCCGACACTGAGCACCTCTCCCAAAATTTTATATTATCCTCTTACAGTCCATAATCTCCTGAACTGTCTCTTTCGTCTGTAAATGCACATATACCCCAATGTCCCACCAACAATCGGGGGGAGGCACTTAAAGAATAACAATAAAAAAAGTATAGCTCTTCTAAAAGGCTCATTTAATTCATTGCAGTGCATTACCACACATTATTTATTTATTACATGTACTTATATAACACCATCAATTTTATGCAGTGCTTTACATATTGTATATTCAAATCAGTCCCTGCCCACAAGGAGCTTACAATCTAAGGTCACTAACTCACATTCATAAATACACACTAGGGCAAATTTAGCCACTTACCTTACTAGCATGGTTAAATTAGAATATAATATATATAATATATATAGTGCACACTATTCAAATCATTTGGTGTTATTGTTTTTTTTTTGTTTTTTTTTTTTAAGCATACATGTAGATTTTTATTTTAAAAAATACATATAATACAAGATAGCATTCTTGGGCAAAAACTGATTTACTGAAAATTTTCTTTAAGCATTTTCCTTTCTTTAAAAGCCAAAGTACTTTATGCTTACGACTGAATGTTAAGAAAACGTAAACATGTTACCACGACAGAAAACACAGGGAGGTTTTAAAGGAGTCACTGTTAATTTTTATGTCAATTTTATGCTTTTTACTTTACTGTGATCATTTGCCAACTGTTTTGCTTCTATACACTATAACTGGAGCAAGGTCTATATTAACCTAAAACAGAAAAAGCCTGCTCCAGGTGATTTGCATAGGCTAAAAATCAACAAAATCCTGCTGGGAAGCACACCCTGCCACTGCTGCAGAATCCAGTATTGAGAAATGTTGAGGAATGGTAGCACAACCCATCAAATGCAATAGTAGTTTATTGATGTATTATAAAAGCACTGGATGTAACAGGCATAATGCAGGGGACAGAGGGATGACACGTTTTACCTGACCAAGCATGCTTTATCAAACCATAAACCAAACTATATTAATCTAATTTAACAATTTGTAGGTTGCTTTTGCACCTTATAAGGAGCAGCTCCTTTATTTGATATTCCATCACTTAATGTGGTTTCTAATGTGATTTCAATCATTTTTGGTTATAAGTCATCATTTGTGTGTGTGTAGGAACCTTATAGGTTCTGTATTCATTGTAACGTACTAGCATTTTGTGGTAGTGTGGGAGGAAACCCACACAGGCTCAGGGAGAGAACATGCAAACTACTTGCAGGTAGTGCCGTGGTTGGGATTCACACTGACAACCCTAGTGCTGCTAGGCCGATGTGCTGACCATTTAGCCACACAATATCATGCATTGCATTAAGACGGCCCATTAAAATGAATGGGCTACCAACACACCTTAAAGTGGTTGTAAAGTCACTATGATATTATCATACAATCCCCTCTGGTAAATAAGGACATGTGCCCCACTGCATGTGTTTTATAAAAAATATTTTTTATAAAACACATGCAGTGGGAGGCACTGTGCTGTTATTAATGCTTTAAGGCAACAGGATAATTTATTTTTATTTTTTTAGGGTAGCACTTTAACCTCTTTTCACCAACATAACGCATATGTGATGTGGCAAAAAAGGCGAGCTTTAGTGCCCACATGCTGCATTTATGAGTCTATGGATGGCAGAGCTTTCTGTGCTGAAAGCAAGATCACTGTATGCTCCCAAGACAGTAAATGTGCTATCAAAGACAGCTCTGTCTCTACAGCTGAAAACCTGTGGGTGAAGCAAACAGAGAAAATATATATATATATATATATATATATATATATATATATATATTTAATAAAGTATGATTACTTAAGGAAATGCAGGGGTAGGAGTTAGGGGTTGTTTAATGACTTCACAATGTAAGTGATAACAGTTTACAGAAAACAGTCTTTGTAGATAAAGATTCTTTTTAGAGTGTCACTAGTATTAAATTAAATCAGAGGAGAGTGCAAAGGGTGGTGATTAATGGGGAGTACTTGGATTGGGCGGGTGTAGAAAGTGGGGTCCCCCAGGGTTCTGTCCTGGGACCAATCCTGTTTAATTTATTCATAAATGATCTAGAGGAGGGGATATCAAGTACAATCTCAGTAATTGCGGATGATACTAAACTAAGCATGCCAATATCTTCTATACAGGATGTGGAAACCTTACAAGCGGACCTGAACAAATTAATGGGGTGGGCAACTACATGGCAGATGAGATTTAATGTTGAAAAATGTAAAGTAATGCACTTGGGTGCCAGAAACCAGAAAGCAAGCTACTCACTGGGGGGAAACCGCTGGGTGAGTCTAAGATGGAAAAGGACCTGGGGGTACTGGTAGACAACAGGCTTGGCAGTGGCATGTATTTCCAAGCCACTGCAAGCAAAGCCAACAGAATATTGGGATGCATAAAACAGGGGACTCACTCCAGAAATAAAGAGATTATTCTACCACTCTACAAGACTGTGGTCCGGCCACATCTGGAGTATGCTGTCCAGTTCTGGGCACCGGTCCTCAGGAAGGATGTGCTGGAACTGGAGAGAGTCCAGAGAAGGGCAACAAAAATAATTAGGGGAATGGAGGACATCAGCTATGAGGAAAGACTACAAGCACTGGACTTATTCTCTCTCTCGAGAAGAGACGATTGAGGGGGGATATGATATCAATGTACCAATACTGTACTGGCGACCCTAGCATAAGGAACAAACTATTCAGAGAAAGGGAATACAATAAGACACGTGGCCACTCACTAAAACTAGAGGAAAGGCGGTTTAACCTTAACATACGTAGGGGGTTCTTCACTGTAAGAGCAGTAAGGATGTGGAATTCTCTTCCACAAGCAGTCGTATCAGTAGGGAGCATCGATAGAAAAAACTATTAGATGGGCACCTTAAAGACCACAACATAGAGGGATATACAATGTACAGTTAACAGAAAACACACACACACACATCATAGGTTGAACTGGATGGACGGATGTCTTTTTTCAACCTCACTAACTATGTAAGGTGTCAGTTGCATGCATATGCCCCCGTGTATGATAGATGAATAATACACATGCCAAATTCATATGTAATATATATACCTGTTCATTATTTGTACAAAAACATAATATTTAAACCACAATACATTATTATTATAAAAAAGTTAAAAATAAAGTGCAATCAGTGCAAAAAAATTTGCAACAGCTAAAGATCCTTTAGAGTGCTGGTTATCTTATTTTTCCAGTGTCAGTGTTATTCCAAAAAGTGCCATTCTGCTTCCCTCCTTCTGTGCCCTCACCCATCAACTAGTAATGGGTTAGGCACCTGTGTTTTGAAAGCAATGGTAATAAAAGTTTTTTTTCTTTCTTTTCTTTTGTAACTCCGGCAGGTAGGTCGAAGAACCTCATATGAGCATAGGGAGATGGATCCAGAAGAAATCCATTGTGTAATTCCATTTTTATTGTTAAAAAAAAAAACATATAAAAGCTGATTGCACACTTACAAAACCCTCCTCTTGCATTTGAGCATGTAGTAACGCCGTTCTGAAACTCAAAAAGTTGCGGTTTGCGCTCCAAAGAGCGGACGTGACGTAACTGGAAGTGTCCACCCACCAAGCCTGATCCTGCTTAGCTTACGAGATCAGACAAGATTGGGTGTGTTCAGTGTGATGTGGCCATAAGGAAGCTATACCCCTTTAAACCACTTAAGCACTGCCCAGCGTACATATACTGCGGCAGGGCGGCCCTTCAGTGCAAAATCACGTATATGTACGTGATTTTGCTTTAAGGCTCTAGAGGCGAGCGTGAGCGCGCGCCGGAGCCGCGCTCCCGCTATGATTAGGCACAGCGGGAGCCAATATGCGGGACCGGTAGCTGCGATCACCGCTGGCCTCCCGCGATTGTCAAGTAGACTGACAGAACGGCCGTCTGCCTCGTAAGATAGTGAGGATGAAACTCTTACCAGATGTAAATTATTAGAGGTCAGGTATGGGAAATATTGCCAGCAACCACCGGTATCTCTGATAACCAAGTTGTCTCCCTCTGAACAGTCCTACTGCGGCTCCGTATCAGTATGGATAAAAACTTCCTCTATGGGTCACTCCCCGGTGTATCTCATTCACAGTGATAGTCCCCACATAAGAAAGTAAGGAGCAGGCAATAGTACATTATCTCAATGATAAGTTTAATGCAAAAAAGGTAGAACACTTGCATGAACAGACGATAAGATAGCCAAGTAAATGGTTACAGATGATCGCGGCCACTCTGCAGCATGGACTGCGAGAAGTGACAGCACAGCTTCTCCACCAGATACATTTCCCCTAAGAAGGCGTCCACTGGGATTGGAGGGAAGCCTCGCCGTCACCATCCACTTTTTATGAAGGATGTAATCAAACACTTCCGGGAACACTTGGGTGGAACCCGGAACAGGAAGCATATAGTGAACTTCCTGTAGAGTTCACTTCCTGTAGAGTTCACTTCCTGTAGAGTTCACTTACTCTAAGGCATTGAGACCCGGAACAAAAACATACGGCCAACTTCCTGCAGAGCTCACTTCCTCTCAGAAAGCAAAACCCGGATAAAGACTTTTTTAATTGTAAAACTGATGTATAGAGGGGTCATAATGTATTTAATTGTTGGCTACAAATGCAGCAACAGGAACCCATACAATATAAATTCTTATCATGCAGGTGGACTGGCAAAATTCCGGAATGAAAATGCCGGATGTTCCAATTGAATCAAAAGTCTTTAATACTATAAAAAAACATTAATTAGTGATGCCTGGAAGAGCTGAATAGTGTGATTATAGTTTAAGATTCCGGATATGCTATTCACAATAAATACATGCACACTAAAGTCCCAAAATCCAAAAATACAATATAAAATATATACATATATAAACATATGGAGAAAGGTCACAGAGAATATATATATGAAAAAATTATAAAATGTTAATTTTTTTTAAAAATAAACTTAAAAAAGCATATGCTGTTTATCAATATATATAAAAAAAAAAACATGAAGAAGCTAAAAACTCTGCATATATGTGTAAAAGTATAAAAAATTATGCCTAGTAATAGGTTAAAAAGTTGAGTGGAGATATAATGGAATAATCATAATAATGATTTGGAGAAAGTAATAACAAGCATTTAATAAAAGATTATAATTATTGTTAATATGGGCATTAATGTCCCAGTCGATGTTAAGGCCAAGTGGTCTATAACTTTTGAGGTCATGTATCCAAAATGTTTCTCTTTTGGATATTGTTTTCTTTAGGTTGCTACCTCTCCAGTGAGGAACATACTTCTCTATAGCAATCACTTGGAGATTAGCAAGATTCCGATGATGGAACTTGTGACACTTGTTGTGACACACTATGGCCTACAAAACCTTTTTTAATATTAGTTAGGTGTTCTCCAACTCGGATATTTAAAGTACGGATCGTTCTGCCTACGTATTGGAGGCAGCAGCTACAACTCAGAAGGTATATTACGCCCCTTGTATGGCAGGAGATGACGTTTTTTATTTAATACTTTTTTCCTGTGATGTTGGAGGAAAAGGTATTAGTCTTTTCTATGCACGTTCTGCATTTTCTGCAGGGAAATAAACCCTTCATGTTACCAAACATGATAGGTGCCATGGGTTTCTCTATCGGGTTTGGAGCAACAAGATCCTTAAGATTTTGGGGTCTTTTGAAAATCAGTTGAGGCCTATCTGGATGAGTTGGACCCAGAGTTTTGTCTCCCTTTAACACTTTCCAGTGTTTCTGGAGAGTTTGCTTGATCCAATGATGGTGATTGGAAAAGGTAGTCAGGAATGTAAACTCAAATTTAGAGTCTTCATTTTTTTGTCCCTTACCATCTCTGGGGGCTGCCAAGTCAGCTTGTTTAAACCTTCCTACTAACTGTATATCTTCCTCGAGAGCGGTACTGTTATACCCTTTCTGGACAAATTTATCTTTAAGGGATTCCGCTTGTGTTCTAAAATCCGTGTCATAAGTACAGTTGCAAAAATGGGTGTTTGTTGTATAAACATATGAAAGTACCAACATCCCTTTTGAACTATTGAAGAAAGACAGGCTGTGTAGGGCCCGGGTGTGGGGGTCCAACACTGAGACTGTGTTTCATAATAAGAGGAGAGAAAGAGAGGGGGAAAGAATTGGGAATTGGGAAAGGGAAAGGTGGAGAGGGGGGAGGAAAAGGGAAGAGTGGAGAAGGGACAGAAGAGGGGGGGAAGGGAAATAGGAAAAGGGGAAAAAAGGAGAGGCGGGGACGTGATGGGAAGCAAGAGAAAAGGGAAAAAGAGAAAGAGGAAAAGAGAGAAGAATCATGGAGGGCTGGTGGGATTTTGAACGGTACTGTAACTAGTTATAGATAAACAACATAAGTATAAAAAGTACAAATTTTATTATTGTCTTAAAAACAAAGGAGACATAGTATAGAACATGTAATGTTAAAATGCAGAGCAGTATATCAAATACATACAGATATTATCTTGTAGGCAAATACAATATAACATACAAAGACTGGTGATTCAGAAAACACCGGATATCAACCTAATCCGGTGGGTATCCGGTGTTTTCTGAATCACCGGTCTTTGTATGTTATATTGTATTTGCCTACAAGATAATATCTGTATGTATTTGATATACTGCTCTGCATTTTAACATTACATGTTCTATACTATGTCTCCTTTGTTTTTAAGACAATAATAAAATTTGTACTTTTTATACTTATGTTGTTTATCTATAACTAGTTACAGTACCGTTCAAAATCCCACCAGCCCTCCACGATTCTTCTCTCTTTTCCTCTTTCTCTTTTTCCCTTTTCTTTTGCTTCCCACCACGTCCCCGTCTCTCCTTTTTTCCCCTTTTCCTATTTCCCTTCCCCCCCCTCTTCTGTCCCTTCTCCACTCTCCCCTTTTCCTCCCCCCTCTCCCCTTTCCCTTTCCCAATTCCCAATTCTTTCCCCCTCTCTTTCTCTCCTCTTATTATTATGAAACACAGTCTCAGTGTTGGACCCCCACACTCGGGCCCTACACAGCCTGTCTTTTTTCATAAGTACAGTTGCGGCGAATCCTTCTAAATTGTCCTTTAGGGAGTGCCTTTAACCATTGTGGATGGTGGCAACTGTCAACAGGAATAAAACCGTTCTTATCTGTAGGCTTAAAATACTTTTATACTTTTACACATATATGCAGAGTTTTTAGCTTCTTCATGTTTTTTTTTTTTTTTTTTTTTTTTTATATATTGATAAACAGCATATGCCTTTTTAAGTTGATTTTTAAAAAAAATGAACATTTTATCATTTTTCCATAGATCTATTCTCTGTGACCTTTCTCCATATGTTTATGTATGTATATATTTTATATTGTATTTTTGGATTTCGGGTCTTTAGTGTGCATGTATTTATTGTGAATAGCATATCCGGAATCTTAAATTATAATCACACTATTCAGCTCTTCCAGGCATCACTAATTAATGTTTTTTTATAGTATTAAAGACTTTTGATTCAATTGGAACATCCAGCATTTTCATTCCGGAATTTTGCCAGTCCACCTGCATGATAAGAATTTATATTGTATGGGTTCCTGTTGCTGCATTTGTAGCCAACATTTAAATACATTATGACCCCTCTATACATCAGTTTTACAATTAAAAAAGTCTTTATCCGGGTTTTGCTTTCTGAGAGGAAGTGAGCTCTGCAGGAAGTTGGCCGTATGTTTTTGTTCCGGGTCTCAATGCCTTAGAGTAAGTGAACTCTACAGGAAGTGAACTCTACAGGAAGTTCACTATACGCTTCCTGTGCCGGGTTCCACCCAAGTGATGCCGAAAGTGTTTGATTACATCCTTCATAAAAAGCAGATGGTGATGGTGATTCTTCCCTCCAATCCCAGTGGACGCCTTCTTAGGGGAAACGCGTCGGGTGGAGAAGCCGCGCTGTCACTTCTCGCGGTCCGCGCTGCAGAGCGGCCACGATCATCTGTAACCATTTACTCGCCCATCTTCTCGTCTGTTCATGTAAGTGTTCTGCCTTTTTTGCATTAAACTTAGCATTGAGATAATGCACTATTGCCTGCTCCTTACTTTCTTATGTGGGGACTATCACTGTGAATGAGATACACCGGGAGTGACCCATAAGAGGAAGTTTTTATCCATACTGATACGGAGCCACAGTAGGACTGTTCAGAGGGAGACAACTTGGATATCAGAGATACCGGTGGTTGCTGGCAATATTTCCCATACCTGACCTGTAATAATTTACATCTGGTAAGAGTTTCATCCTCACTATCTTACGAGGTGAAAGATTCGGTTGTGGGAAGACTTCTTGCTGCACTACACCAGCCCTTGCAAGTTATAAAGTGTGTGCTATCTTGTTAGCTGTTAAGGGTACCATCACCATTTTCACTTTTCACATGGTGTTGTGGAGGACACAAGTCTGTCAACCATTATTGCACTTTCTCATTTGCACTTTATCATCAAGAAGTTTCATGTACACATGTTTATGGACTCTTGGGACTTGAATATTATATGCGTGTTTTCACACACACAGTGCACTTTTGTAGTGAATTTTATGTATTTATCTTTATATTTTATTATTTTATTTTATTTTTAAATCATTTTTAACCTTTTATGTTTTTTTGAGAATCACTTTTCAATTTCCATCACATTTTTTGTGATTTTGATTATATATACTATCAAGCGCACTCATACACCTTTTTCTATTGTACACTGGTGCCTAAAAACTGAGCATTTTTAAGCTTATGGACATTTTATTTTACTGATCTAAATGCAGCCATTTGTTATAATGTGCATGCACACACAGGTGCGTAAACATGCATTTCAGTCAGCATTTTACAAGCATATGCATAAAAACTCAGGTACAGTGTTAATTTGAAGAGGTTAAAATTCCATTCTCAGAGTTAGAATTTATTTCACTTGTGTACACGTAAATACGTGCAAAATAAACACAAGAAATTTTGTCCATGAATACTGATCTTCAGACATCAGTACCTTGTGCATTAACCCTAAAGCATTTTTACAGACTTGCTTTATTTATTTTTTGTTTTAAGACCTTTAAGCTAGTTGCTGCTTTAAACCAGCAGTATTTTATAATAGTAGATTAGTGAATTTGTTTTCGCTTCAGCCACCGGGGCTTCATCAGAGGGATCCCTCTGACGAAGCCATGGTGGGTGGTGTAATGCTTAAAAATGCTTAAAGGACGGAGCTGGTGACGTAGCACGTGATCTGTGGAGAGTTGGGTGGAAGGTAGTGCCGCAAGATGCTATTTACCTCACACAGCAAACTCTAAGCTTAAAGGGGACTGTAAAAGTATATATACATTTAAAATACCATATATCCAGCAGCTGCAGCCTCTCTTAATAGTGCCTCCTGTGGTGGTCCAAGAAAAGATAAATGCTTTACACCTGTGGTGAACATAAAATGAATAAAACATTTCTGCTTTTATTACAGAAAACACTGTAATTTTTTATATATTTTTTTATTACTTCTGGATTTAGCATTACTTCTGGAATTGTGGGTTTGCATATGTGGTCCATCTGATGCATGAGAGAAGTCCAATTGTCTGACCCCTACCGAGGAAATCGATGCTCTACGTGCTGACGTAACGCATATAGGGGGCGGAGCCTGCATGTCTGACGTCACATCCCCTTGAGACGAGCGTACGGAACTGATACCTGTCATGCACTATTGAATGTTGGACTATGTAAGTGTACATCTGAATAAATTTTCGTTTTGATAAACATACAGAGAACATTAGATTCTGTTCCTTATCTTCTCATATGTGTACCTGACCGAGTTGGACCGGATTGAAGGTCTACACTTCCCTGTATGGTGTGATCATCGTGTGTACACCCCATTGAGGGGACAGCTGCTTTAGACCCTTGGTGATTTGGGGGTCTAATAGTGAGGTGAGAGGCCATTGTTATTGGTGGAGGGTCTGTGAACACAATCAGACAAGTACTGGAGACCGTTTCATCTGATTTTGCCTAATGGACTCTCTTTTATTCACTTTGATGTACACTATTATTCACTATTTGAATATTTCTATATAAAATAATTATTTTCTTTGCACATCTCTGGGTTTGGCACAACACTGCTTGATTTTATATATCAAGGCCACTTTCCCTTTAGGGTCAATTTTACCGAATATTAGTAGGTGAAATCTTAAGGTGGACTGCTAGTGGTGGCAGAATGTGTATCACAAGGGGTTTTTATTGTCTCAGAAGATACAGGTGGAACACAGTTTTGAAGAATTATAAACTGTATATGTTTCAGCATGGGGTCCTTTTTTGGATTCACATTCATTTATTTCACTAATGTAATATTCCTATTATCTATTATTGTTTACACCATTTTTTAAAAATGTTTGCAAAGCAAAAATCAGTTCTTTGGTTTTATAAGGAATTACAATACAAAAACTGCATTCTACAGAGCAAGCTATGATTCCCACCAAGATTGGTTGGCCAGAAGCATCTGTAATACACTTTTGGTGTCCATGAACATGAGGATCATTGCCCAGTCTGTCCAAAATGTGCTATATAAGATGATTAAGGCATCTTTAGGAATGTTGCTTGTTTCTAGACTGTAGCCTTCTGAATTTGCAGCTACAGCTGCCCACAGGCAGAATTTTTCATGTTGTGTTTTTAAAGCATTTATTCTTTCTTTCTAGTACTGTACTCTTCAAGCAAAGCCTTTTCTTTTTTATACCATGAAAGATTCACAAAGCAAAGTAACAGCATGTAAAGTGTTACAGGAGCTAGACAAAAACATCATTTCTTATAGCATTTTGTGATAAAGTACTCCCCTCTCTTACAAAGATGTGTAAGAGAACAAGTTCCCTGTTGATTTCTATTCTCAATGTATCTCTCTGGAACTCCAGTGATGAGATCTCTGGGCTTGATTTGTCAGCTCTACACATCAGCCATTGCCATTATCAAGACACTGTAACTCTCACTATTGGATTTTAAATTCATCTTTTATTTTATTTAATCTATTTAAAAACACCAAGATGGACAGGTATAGGACCAGAAACTATTGCAGGGAGATCTTATTGCTGGAGGTAACAAAGCAAAAGTTAGCAAGGTGATTTGGTCCACCATACTCTGTCTGTAGCTGAGATATTATCTTTGGTAGAATGACCATTTAGGGAAAGATCAGAACATATGTTATATATGGGTTACTTAATTATGATTTTTGCTGGCTGGAAGCTGAAAAGTGGCAAATGTGAGTGGAGAGTGAAAACAGTTGTGTCTTTGACTGCTGCTGATTGCTTGTGATTGCAGTTGTTTTATTTTCTTCTTTGAGGTCTTTGCTAGCAGTCTTTTTTTTTTTTAATTCTTTTCAATAAAATTTTCACAATAAATTTACAAACACAGAGACGGATTCAACATTCAACACTACAACATATCAGCACCAGCGATAGACCAGTAATAGTGACAATTTTCTTGTAAAAAGGTACATGAAAAGAAATAAGTAAGATTTACAGAGGCAATACCACTAGGGTTGAGCAAACACGGACTGTATTGTTCAGGATCGTACCGGACATTTGGGTGTTCGGTACCTGGACACGGACCCGAACATTTTACTGTATATTCAGGATACAGTCCTTTG
Organism: Pelophylax lessonae; assembly: GCF_965119305.1. Classification (NCBI taxonomy): domain Eukaryota; kingdom Metazoa; phylum Chordata; class Amphibia; order Anura; family Ranidae; genus Pelophylax; species Pelophylax lessonae. Next base: position 195,702,257 of record NC_138769.1, read on the forward strand.
TTCGGTAATTTTATTTCATGTTTTAGTGCGGTTTTAATGTTTTGGCGTGGTTTTAATGGCGCGGTTTCAACAGCTGCAGGGCGGCCAATCAACAAGCGTTTAACTAGTGTGCCCTTAGAAGCCATCACAGTCATGCCTACTAATGGCATGGCTGTGATTGGCCAGTGCAGCATATGACCCAGCCTCTATATAAGCTGGAGTCACGTAGCGCCGCACGTCACTCTGCTCTAACTACTGTAGGGTCAGGTTCCTGCTGCTGCTGATATGAGAGAGAGATAGGAGATTATTGTGGGGGCAGGCTGGAGATTGCTTTCAGGGAAAGAATAGGAGAATCTTCTTTAATCAGACAGCGATCTACATCGATTTTATTGTGTGGGGGTGCAGTGCACGATCTTTTTGCCCTGACCTGAGCCCAGTGAGGAGGAGGGAGAAAAAAAAACTTTTATCAGTCTGTTAGGTGGGCGGCGTGCGGTGTGAAGCAGCCATGTAATGCAAGCTCAGTGCATATGTGTCTGCTTAATCTGGATTTTTTTTTTTTTTAACTTTTTCCCTTCATATTTTACAGTGACATACAGTGTTTAGACACTGCTGTTCTAATCTGCTATTCAAAAATCAACAATTTAAGGGGAAAAAAATATTTTTCAGGTTTTCATTCAAATGGGTTTTTTTTACTCAATAGCAGAATAGAACAATAACGGTATCCAACCTGTTAGGTGTGCGGTGTGTAGCAGCCATGTAATGCAAGCTCAGTGCATATGTGTCTGCTTAATCTGGATTTAAAAAAAAAAAAAACTTTTTTCCTTCATATTTTACAGTGACATACAGTGTTTAGACACTGATGTTCTAATCTGCTATTCAAAAATCACCAATTTAAGGGGAAAAAAAATATTTTTCAGGTTTTCATTCAAATGGGTTTTTTTTACTCAATAACGGAATAGAACAACAACAGTATCCAACCTGTTAGGCGTGTGGCGTGTAGCAGCCATGTAATGCAAGCTCAGTGCATATGTGTCTGCTTAATATGGATTTAAAAAAAAAAAAACTTTTTTCCTTCATATTTTACCGTGACATACAGTGTTTAGACACTGCTGTTCTAATATGCTATTCAAAAATCAACAATTAGAGGGAAAAATAAAAAAGTTTCATTCATACGTTACTGTGAGATACACCCTTTGGATACTGTTGTTCTATTCCGCTATTCAATAAACACCCATTTAGGGAAAAAAAATTAAATTGCGGCCTAGTCTACATATTTTACTGTGAGATACACCCGTTGGATACTGTTGTTCTATTCCGCTTTTCAATAAAAACCCATTTAGGGAAAAAAAAATGTGGCCTAGTCTGCATATTTTACTGTGAGATACACCCGTAGGATACTGTTGTTCTATTCTGCTTTTCAATAAAAACCCATTTAGGGAAAAAAAAAAATTGCGGCCTAGTCTGCATATTTTACTGTGAGATACACCCGTTGGATACTGTTGTTCTATTCCGCTTTTCAATAAAAACCCATTTAGGGGAGAAAAAAAAAAGTTGCGGCCTAGTCTGCATATTTTACTTTGAGATACACCCGTCGGATACTGTTTTTCTAAATTGCGGCCTAGTCTGTATCTGTACGTGTGAGATACTACACCCTTTTAGATACTGTTGTTCTATTCTGCTATTCAATAAACACCCATTTAGAGGAAAGAAAGATATTAAATTGCGGTCTAGTCTGTATCTGTACGTGTGAGATACACCCTTTGGATACTGTTGTTCTATTCTACTATTCAATAAACACCCATTTAGGGGAAAGAAAGATATTAAATTGCGGCTTAGTCTGTATCTGTACGTGTGAGATACACCCTTTTAGATACTGTTGTTCTATTCTGCTATTCAATAAACACCCATTTAGGGGAAAGAACGATATTAAATTGCGGCCTAGTCTGTATCTGCACGTGTGAGATATACCCTTTGGATACTGTTGTTCTATTCTGCTATTCAATAAAAACCCATTTAGGTGAAAGAAAGATATTAAATTGTGGCCTAGTCTGTATCTGTACGTGTGAGATACACCCTTTGGATACTGTTGTTCTATTCTGCTATTCAATAAACACCCATTAAGGGGAAAAAAATATATTAAATTGCGGCCTAGTCTGTATGTGTGAGATACACCCTTTGGATACTGTTGTTCTATTCTGCTATTCAATAAACAAACACTCATTTAGGGGAAAGAAAGATATTCAATTGCGGCTTAGTCTGTATCTGTATGAGTGAGATACACCCTTTTAGATACTGTTGTTCTATTCTCCTATTCAATAAACACCCATTTAGGGGAAAATTAATTATTTTGCAGCATTTGCTGATTATGTTACTGTGAGATACACCCTTTAAATTTGTTTGGCGCATCTCCTTCCACCACCAAGGATTGCAGGGCACTTCAGTTTGACTCCTGTTGCTAACTCCTCCTACTCCGCTTCCTCATCCTCATCCACTACCGCCTCCGCATTGATCATTTCCAAGGCTTTCAGGGCATTCATTCACAAGTGGCTCAGAGGGTGGGTTCCTGCACCCACAAACGCCAGGTACACAATTGTCCAGCAAGGGCACAGTTCTGGAGGATGAGAAGGTGGAGGATGAGGAGGAGGAACCATGTTCACAGCAGGGTGGCACCCAGATAACTGATAACAACAGATACTACACTTGATCTTAGCCAATAGGTTGAGAAGCGATGCTGGTGGCATTCCCACCTGACAGCGGGGGCACAGTGGAAGCACAAGGCGAAGGCAGAGGAGGAAGAGGTCGCCAACGCAGCCAGGGCACCGCCAGCACCTCAGAAGGCAGGGTTAGCATGTATAAAAAGTGGAAAAGCTTTGTCGGCACGCCACAACAACCAGGACCACCAGCTGTTTTCTTTTTTTTTTTTTAAGCCCGTGGTGTGTGAACACACTCAGACTATCACATGGTGGGTGCATAAAAAAGTGCACACCAAAAAACTGAAACACAAAAAGTGTACAGGGTGTACACATGGTCCCTGACCCTGATCCCCCGGGGTGCAAGGCTCCTGACAGGGACTGGGGTACTTACACTGGCTAAACTGGCCAAAACCAGGCAGCCCCGTTCTTTAGGAGGTCTGCTGAAACAGACCACCCCAAGTACTAAGTGGGGTTCTCCCGAAGAGAGACCCCATGAGAGACGTTATCACAGACAAGCACAGCCGCCTGTCCAGAGCCAATGTGGACAAGCTCATGTTCATTAAAATGAACCAGGCATGGATCCCACAGGACTTGTCCATACCTTGTGCAGAATAGACATGTATACCGGCCTTACCCAGCCATTGTATTTTGGATCTTTCTCACTCTTTTGGGGTGTACCCTAATTTAAAAAGAAATTTAAAATTAAAAACAAAAACCAATGTTGGCTACCTCATCCTCCTCCACCGCCGCTTCCACCTACACCGCCACATCCACCGCCACCTCAACCTCCTACTCCATACGGCCTCATCCTCCTAGATCAAGATGATTCTTTTTTATTTTTATGTTTTTCATGTGATTTTAAGTTATTTCCCTATCCACATTTGTTTGCAGAGCACTTGCCATGCTCTTAGGAAGATTTTGCTGCAATATGCAGCCCTCTAGCCCTTTCCATGTTTTTTTTAGAACCATTTTAGTGCTCAAAAGTTCAGGTCACCATTGACTAAAATGGGGTTTGGGATCGGGGTAAAGTTCAGGTTAAGTTTGGGTCACGAACCCGGACTTTTTTTTCAAGTTCTGCCGAACCCGCCGAACCCAGACATCCAGGTGTTCTCTCAACTCTAAATACCACATCACCCCATAAATACCAACAGTAACTGAGTCAGGTGCCCATCAAGGCCTACATATATTCATCATCTTGCCCACAATACAAACCTTTAACCAAGGAACAATTTATCTGACGCTGTAAAATTATCATCTACTCAACCGCCCCACACCTTATTCAATTTATCAGGTACCCCTCTAATAAGATAAGTAGCTTTGTATAGTGATAAAGTATTATTTATCAACGCCTTCCAGGCCATGATGGTGGGGGCCACTGGTTTCTTCCACGACAAAATTATTCTTTTACGTGCATAGTACAGGAGCAGTGTAAGTAGCGTACAGATCACTTTTTTGGATGCTAATGGGTCTACCAGGACCAACAGTCAGACTGCTATAGAAGGTCTTATGGTAATTATTGTGACGGACTTAACACAGTTCCTAACCTCCGCCCAAAACTGCTGGATGGTCGCGCAGTGCCAAAAAATGTGCAGAAAATCTGTTCCACCTCCAACAGTTCCAGGGATGTGCTGGAAAAATCCTTGCAAGTTTAGCTGGAGTGTAATATATTCTATTGAGAAATTTAAACGGTATCAAGTGATCCCATGTGGACACCAGCCTAGTTAAGGTAGAGTTCCATACATCATCCCAATCATTACTATTAAGCTGTGGTAAGTTTGACGACCATGCAGCATGACAGGAGGGGCTAGAACCTTGGCAGTATCTTTGAATAATTGTCTATAAATAGCACACAGGGATTTAGGGTGGTCTTTGTCTCTGAGCAAGGATTCCAGATCACTAACCCACACTTCTAGATTGGAAGACGCAAATTGGGCAGAAAAGGCTAAACTGGAAAACTGCTAAACAGAAAATGCCTAAACTGGAGGAAGAGAAATAGGTGTGAGTTAGGGAGCTGGTATTTGCTTTTAAGCTCCTCAAACATCAACAGTAACCCATTTCGGACCACTGAGCCCACTGTCTTTATCTCATATCTTGTCCAAGGGTCAGGATAGGAGAAAAACTAAAAGAGACAGGGATTACACCACACTGTCTTGGAGTTCAGCCCTCCTGGTAAAATCCCACGCATCAATGACAGATTGCATTGACCCCATGAGGGGATAAGGGGCCCTCCCTCCCACGGATTCTACAACTGCAGCCTCCAGTGTTACTGTTGCATCATCATCATCAGGCTTTGTCAACCACCTGTGTGCAAAGACTAATTGCCCTGCTAAGAAATATCTAGCAAAATTGGGTACCGCCAACCCTCCTTCTTTCCAATGCCGCTGCAACACTTGTAATTTAAGACGAGGTGTCTCTCCGCCCCAAAGGAAGTCCAAAAATACTCTTGTAAATGGTCTGGAAAATAGTCTTGGGGATCCAAACTAGAGAGTTGTTGAAGATGTATAGAAATAGGGGGAGCAATTTCATTTTTAATAAATTATTTTTGCCTATCAGGGATAGTGGCAGGTTACGCCAGGCTTGCGTACAGTGTTTATGGGTTTGTAGTATTGGAGCAACATCTACCGGGAAGAATTTGGAAAACACCCCATTAGGCTTGATCGTTGCTACTGGGCTATTATACAGTAGTGTAACCCATATACAAAACATAGGGTCACAGCCAAACTGCCACAGTAATTCCTGCATATAATTCCAGTCTACGGAATCAAAGGCCTTTTCAAAATCTAAAAGAAAAAACAGAATCGCCCCTTTGGCAATCTCAGGGCCCAGCTGTAAATGAGAATAAACTCATCTCAAGTTAATGCCTGTGGCCTTACCTGGCATGAACCCCCGTTTGGTCTTCAAAAACTAGAAGTGATATAACCAACATGAGTCTATTGGCCAGCATTTTTGAGAGGTTTGTAAAATCCACATTTAATAATGAGATTGGCCAGTAAGACGCACACGGCAAGGGGTCGTTGTCTGGCTTGGCTATAAGAACAATATGTGCTTCATATAGGGAGGGAGGCAGATGGCCCATCTTAAAACACTCCTGATGAAGGGCCAACAAATGGGGTGAGAGTATATACAAATATTGTCTATACCAGTGGTCCTCAACCCTGGTCCTCAGGGCCCACTAACAGGCCAGGTTTGCAAGATAACTGAAATCCATCCCAGGTGATATAATTTGCTGCTCAGTGATTGCAGTACTCTAGTCTTCATCTCCCCAAGGTAATACTTAAAATCTGGCCTGTTAGTGGGCCCTGAGGACCGGAGTTGAGGACCACTGGTCTATACCACTCAATTGGGAACCCATCTGGTCCTGGTGCCTTTCGGTTCGGAAATTAGCCTACCGCTGCAGCAAGTTCCTCTGGCTTAAAAGGGGTATCCAGCAGATCAGAGACCTCTGAACACAAAGTGGGAAGATTGAGTGGTTCCAATAGTGCCATGATATCCTCTATCATGTAGGATTGAAAAAAATAGGTCCCTTCTTGCCTGTCGTAGCTTTGCCAATGAGGTAGGTGAAGGGGAGTCAACATGAGTCTGGGCACAGGCCTGCTCCTTCTCCTGCAAACCACTCTGTCATGACTATGCTGGGTCCTAGTGGCTTTGATAGACGATATATACTCCCCCCTAACAGTGGCCTTAAAGGAATACCAGGTCAACTGTGCAGCTGATGAGCCTTTATTTATTTGCCAATATGATTGTAGGGATGGTTGAATGACACCATCGACCAACGGTTCACACACCCACCCTGGTGAAAGCCTCCATGAACTGGGAGACCAAAAATCTGTGAAGCGCAACACAACCTGGAGTAGGGAATGATTGCTAGCATCTTTTTAAAACACCTTTTCTGTCCCTTTTTAAATAGACCAAGACTTCATGCTCGCAAGCTCCCTTGTCTCCTCCTCCCATGCATGTCTCCAGGACCTTTCCAGAGCCTCCCCCATTCTTTGAAACCCTCTACCCCAATCTGTATGGCTATCTCCTACTCTGGCTGCCTTTAGGTGATCCCTGAAACCTAATTTCTTCAGGGAAGCCTATCACTCCTCCAACTAATGTTTTATTACTTACATCAGCTCATCCTCCACAGTTACAACCTTTTGTATCACTTGTCCACAGGTGCTACAGGTACTGTATAACTCTGTAGAAACTCACTCTGAGCTTGTCCACTGTTTGCTTTCTGGGACTTGACAAACTAGGAAATTTGACTGATGAGTTTAAAACAGGAGAATATAGCAGGGGTCTTCTAACCTGTAATTAACATATGAAATTTCCTGTTAGTGATATTAATATTGTAACTGGGATAATGAGTGCTAGCAAGTCTGAAGATTTGTACCACATGTATACACATTAGAGATCTGAAGGAGAAAATTGCAACACTGGGCAGAACTGACAACCTTGAAAGGGGTGTCCTGCTCACTGTGCAGTTGGTTAATAAGGTTGATGTGGAGGGTGGAGGGGTATGTCGGGATTGCTAGGTTGGAAGATGGGTTACTCTAGTCAGAGGAAATGGTAAGGCTCACAGAAATGGAAAGCCAGCCCTGAGTTTGAGCACGTAAAACAGTTAAGATTAAGATGTGGGAGTGGAAAACTCAGATGTGGCAGCCCTAGATGTCACTGCTACCCCTAACAGCCAGGAGAGCAGCCAATATAGTAGGGTGGTGAGGATAGTTCAGGAAAGCCTAAAATGGGTGACTGGGGACAAAGAGAAGGCAAACTGCATTAAATACCTTCTTTAGCTCTGTGTATACAAGGGAGCATTGGGGAGTTCATGTCCATAATGGAGATGGTAGTGACACAGCCCCAATTAATCTACTATGGCTCAAAATTGATATGGTCCAGAAATATTTAGACAGAATAAAGATGAATAAAGCAAACAAGTGGCCACTGCCCCAACCTATAACTGGTCTTTTCAGCAAGGTAAATAAAGCACCTGAATGAGATGGCATACACCTACAGACCAACAAAGTATTGAGCTTTGGCATTTCAAAGCAATTGTTTCTATTAGGGACTCTTAATGACTGGCATAGTACCACTGGATTGGTGTAAGGCCAAAGTGGTGCCTATATTTAAAAAGGGGTCAAAGCCTTTACCAAGTAACTATAGACCTGTTAGTTTAACTGGTGAGTTTAATAAAAGACCACATAGATGCGTTTTTGCAAGAAAAAAAAAATATTTTAAGTAAAAGTCAGCATGGATTCATGAAAGACAGAATTTGTCAGGCAAATCTGATTTCTTTTTATGAGGAGATAAGCAAAACTTTGGACAGAGGGGTGGCTGTGGTATTCTTGGATTTTGCAAAAGTGTTTGACACAGTTCCCCACACATGGCTAATGTGTGAGGTAAAATCTACAGGCTTGTAGCAATCAGTTTGTAAATGGAAAGAAATCTGGATAAAAGACTGTATTCAGAGAGTAGTGGTTAATGATTCAGACTCTGAATGGACTAAGGTTATTGGTGGTGTACCCCAAGGTTCAGTTTTGGGACCCTTGTTTTTTTAATATATTTATTAATGATATAAGGTTTAGGATTAAAAGTACCATTTAGTCTTTGCAGATGACACAAAGCTATGCAGTGGCATAACATCCTTAAAGGATGTCTCCAAGTTACAAGCCAACCTCAATGCACTGTTTAGTGGGTAACTATGTGGGAAATGAGGTTTAATCTTGACAAATGTAAATCATGCATCATACATACTAGGGGGAGTAGAACTGGGGGAATCAATGGTGGAGAAGGATCTGGGTGTTCTGGTAGATCATAAACTTAATAACATCATGCAATGCCAAGCTGCAGTTTCCAAAGCAAGCAAAGTATTTTCTTGTATTAAAAGAGACATGGACTGCTGAGAGAGATATATAATTTTGCCGTGTACAAATCATTAGTAAGACCTCATCTGGAATATGCAGTTCAGTTTTGGGCACCAGTTCACAAAAAAAGATACCAGGGAACTGTAGAAAGTGCAGAGAAGAGCAACCAAACTGATAATATAGAGGAGCTCAGCTATTTCACCTTTTTTTTACTAACATGGGCACTTCCTTATTCCATGGCTATAAGGAGAATGAAGTTCCCTTTACAGCCCACAGCCTTCTTGGATATTCAAATCACACATCTCAGAAGGCTGCAGGTCAGAAAATGTCAAAATATTCCAAGATTTTACACTACATCTGCATGGATTGCAGCTATACATGCTGTACACTATGTAGTATACAGGCCTTTTTCTTTTGGGATAGTAAATCATATTACTCTCTGTAAGCATATTTTGTAATCTTCACTTTTCAATTGCTTAAAACAACATTGTCACTATTTCCAAATTACAATTTATAATTGAGGCATCCCTACAAGGCAAACAAAAATTCACCTATATTGCTACCCATGTTGCTTTATTCCAAGACACACCATAACACAGAGTGGGGGACCAGACATCCTACACACATAGAATTGTGCTAGACACAGAAGATCTTTCAGGTAGATTATATCATTAACCCAGAGTAATGCAGATAGTTTTGTCATTTTTCTGTCCACCCAAACTTCAGCTTTTGATGCTGGAAAGTTAAAGTGATATTATTATTATTATTATTTTGTTTTAAATAAAAGACATGTCATACTTACCTTCTCTGTGCAGTGATTTTGCACAGAGCAGCCCTGATCCTCCTCTTTTCGGGTCACCCACTGTAGCTCCTGGCCCTTCCCTCCTGTCAAGCAGGTTGCAACGGGGGCACCTAAGCAGGCGCTCCTGAGCCGCTGCTCTGCATGTCCATTCAGACAGAGCTGTGGCTTGACCCTGCCCCCTCTCTCTCCTCATTGGCTGTCTGGCTGTAATTGGCAATGGCTCCTGCTGCTGTTTCAGCCAATGAGGAGGGAGAGTCCAAGAGAGCTGATGTTCTCATGCACATCGCCATAGGTGTGCACAGCCTATTGCATTAGGGTGTGCACCTCAAATCTTAAACACACATGCACGTGTGTCTACATTTATGTGGCCCCGGTGCATTCATCTCCCTGCTGGCACAATGAAAGAATAGTGCTTTAGCACTTCTCTTATGGCTGAGCTGGTAAGAGTGAGATCTTTCCCATCTCCCCGCCCGCACACAGAGCGATAATGCTAATGTACACTAGGTGATTAGGGTGTGCCCAGGCACACCCGGCACACCCTGTGCGCACGCCTATGCACATGGCTGGATCAAGAGGGGGCTCGGGTAGGTATTCGGAGGCTGGGGGGATGGTTGCATACAGAAGGTTTTTACCTTCATAAATAGAATGCATGAACGTAAAAAACCTTCAGCCTTTAGAACCACTTTAAATCTCTTAGGTTTTTGTATAATCTGGAAGACTCCATTGATAAAATCTTGAAAACCTGAGATCCCAAGCCTGAGCAGCTTTTGCCTGAACAGTTGTTAAAATAGGTTCCCGTTGGAATTTTCATTTTATATTGTGTTACGGAAATTGAATTGGAAGTGGTGGAAACATATGATAGTAAATGAACTAGATGGGAAACAGAGCCAGGCACTATAGAATGAAGATTTCATAGAGACCATTTCCAGAAGACTCCAAGTTTAATTGAAATATTGCTGTTGGGTGGACTGATGTACATTTAGACTGAATACTTATTAAAAATACACTCCCAAATACAAATAGGTACTAGGCTGTGTTTAAAAAAACCTATGCCTTAAGAGTAAAAGAAAACTTTTTAGTTTACTTACTTTAGCTAGTGATCCTTTTATTTCTGGAAAATATAGCCTTGTAACAAATGTGCATTGGTAACAAGACACAGGTATTAGTGGAAAAAACAAGGTGTCACCTTGTACCATCAATAAAGAGTTGGCAATGCATAAAAAGACAAGCAATCAGACTTACCAAAACCCAGCTTACTTAAAGCTGAACTCCAGGTAGATATAAAATATTTAAATTAATGCTATTATGAACTCTTTAATACAGTATTAAATATATTTGTAAAATGCAACCTGAATCTGATCTGTTATCAGATTTTTGCAATCTCTAGTACAGCATCATTTAGACTCAAAGAAGAAGCAGCACAAATAGCCAATCAGTTGTGTTGGTGATGTGCTAACAAGTAGCATGCTCATAAGAGGAGAGCAGAGTAATTGAGAGATGAGCTCACCAGTCTAATTCTTTTTTTAGTATGTAGTCACAGGCTGGGGGGATGGACAACACCTGTAAGTGTTAAGCGGCATATACAAGGGCCGAATGCCGGGAAACAACGGCCGGTTAAAAAAAAAGCGTCTGACATTCGGCCCATGTGTATGTCGTTCTGTCTGACGTCCATGCTGGAAAACCAGCATCCGACCGACTCCCGATCAGCGCTCTTAGTCAATGGCGGAGAACGCTGATCAGAGTGTTCTGGTGGGGGGCCATCCCCCTGTCAGAACATGACAGCTCAGCGGGGGAGATCACTGTACTAACCTCGCATGGTTAGTACATTGGCTCTGAGTGGAGCTGACAGTTTTTTTTTTAATCAACCCGTGGGGTTCTAATAATGTGTACCAGGTTTTAGTTAATTAGGGGCTGTGCTGTCTGGCAGAGCTACAGTATATAAATCTCAGAATTTGAAGGATAGAAATGCAAAGTTGCCAGGTAAAAAAGTTTATTTAGCTGTGTGTCTGGAGTACAAATTTTAGGATTTAGATCATATAATTTCTTTGTACATCAGGAGCCATCAGGATATTTTTGTTTAGCTTTAAAAAATATGTTAACCTTACATGTCGTCATGTTTGTTGATTCACCGGTACATTATCCTTTAATTGCCCAAACACTACCATCAGCTCTGTTCTGAGAAAAATGTTTGTTAATTCAATTCCTGGTACTGCTAATCTATTTACTGCACAACATAAATGTACTCATTCCGCCTTGGTTCATTTTAAAATAGGTCTCATTTCACACACATAAATATAGTTAGAAAAGCACTCTAAAGACCTGAGTTTAGCATTTTAAAACTTTCTCTATTAATGTGTAGTACCCCTTACCTTTAGGAGGCAGTTAGGGACTCTGAAGGCAGTTTGGTGGGCTAAAATCCAAAACTTTAAAATGGAGTGAAAGAGATTGGGTCACACTCATTTTAAAACATTTAAAGAGTTTATTAGAACAAAATAAACTTACAGAGATAGCGTTAGACACAAAATACCCAAAAAGTGACAACAATCCAACTCCAGATGTCTCCACGAACAACTTCAATAGAGTCAATGTACGTTTAAGCTGAGACTAGCAACTGTACTCTTCAGACTGTTTACCAGCTTATACCTTTTGAAGCAAGTAGACAGGTAATAACTTGTACCCAGCTCTCTAGGACACTAGTCAGCAGAACACTTCTTCCCCAGATGCTCCATGAAGATGAAAAAACTATTTCAGGCAGGCCTCGGATCCAGCCCTCTAGAAAAGGCCCTTCCCAGGCAGCAGGACTGAAGGACATCAACCTCAAAAACTGCATGCTCTCCTGGCAACAGCCCTGCGGGCAAATAACTTTCTGGAAGGTTTCCTCAAATGTTTATATCCTTCCCCACCATGCACCAGTGGCAGTCATTTTCCTAGCTGATGGTCAGGGAGACATAAATATTTATAGGCCTGAACTATTGTATCTTTTTTGCTGAAAAGGAGACAGCAGAATAAAAATGTGCATGTGCTGAGGAAAATATCTGGCAAAGTCACCAATAGTTTACATTGCCATGCTCGTGCATGTTAGCACAAACATTCGCACTGGCGCACATTCACACACTGAAAAACAACCATAGTAAGGGCGCACCAACCTTGTGCATTACCACTAAAAAAGTTTAACAAAATCCAAAAAAGGTAGCATACATTGTACTCTCAAATGCATGATAATTGCATGCATGTAGGGAAATTGGAACTAATCAGCTCCATGGACTACCAGGATACTTCTATGGTGCTGGATGACATGATGACATCCTCATATACCTGGCTGACACGTGTCGAGGGAGAACCCTCTTCTTCAGAACCAAAAGAACTACTAACCCTTCATCAATTCACTAGATGTTAAATAGCTGGTCTGCACCACCCACAATACTCTGCCCTGCCCCACAGGGTGTGGGTCATTAGGATGGGAAGTTACAGCTGTATGCTTCAAACCGATGACACTTACTACACACAATCCAGATAAAAAATAGTTTCCAGGAAATTCAATACTTGAATCCAACCTGAGCACATTCATTATAGTCTTGCAGTTTCAGGGATGGAGTCTTTCAGGTCTCAGTGACACATGTTTTCCACACTTGTGGCTGTTTTACCACATTCATACCACATAAAATTCTAAAATTACATCTCCCTGCCATTGTTTTCCTATGAACAAGCCTCATATAGGGTATCAAAAATTGGGTTGACAGGCAGAAGCTTCAGCTTTTGTTTTTAAGTGGATACATGTAATGTCTATATGCAATGCCATGTGATTGACTTTAAGTGACCCCTCTCATACCCCTGATAAAGGAGAGTTTTTGCTCTCTGAAACACGTCGGATGGAGGAAGTTACAACTTCCTCATCGAATCCTTCACAGTTGGTGTATTCACAGTCAATCGTAATATGTATACATTGTGTATTGTGAAAATTGTCATGTATTTTTTGTATATGTAATAATCAATTTTTTAACATGTATTAATAAAAAAATATATAATTTTTTAAAAAAATTTTTTCATTTGTATGATCAAACATAAAAATGCCTAAAAAGTCCCAATATCCAGGGGAAACAATTTTGTATATTTTAACTGATGCTGTACCAAAAAAAAATGATGTTCTTTTTTTCCCACAAATAGAGCTTTCTTTTGGTGGTATTTGATCACCTCTGCTGTTTTTTATTTTTATTTTTTTTTTGCGCTATAAACAAAAAAAAGAGCGACAATTCTGAAATAAATAAAACAATATTTTTTACTTTCCGCTATAAAACACATCCAATAGGAAAATGTAGAAAATCTAATTTCTTCATCAATTTACAACAATATGTATTCTGCTACATATTTTTGGTTAAAAAAATCCCAATAAGCATATATTGATTGGTTTGCACAAAAGTCATTGCGTATACGGGATATTTTTATGGTATTTTTATTTATTTATTTATTTACTTTTTACTAGTAGGAATTAGTGATTTTTAGCAGGGCTGCAACATTGCGGCGATCAAATTAAACACTTAACTGAGACTTTTGACACTTTTTTGGGGACCAGTGATATTATTACAATTATCAGTGCTAAAAATATGCACTGTTACTGTACTAATTACACTGGCAGGGGAGAGGTTAACATCAGGGGCAATCAAAGGGTTAAATGTGTTTAGGGGGTGCTTTCTAACTGTGTGGGGGTTGCTCTGACTGGGGGAAGACAGAGATCCATGTTTCTTCTTAACAGGAACACAGGATCTCTGTTTTCTCCCCTATCATAACGGCAATTTGCCTTGTTTACATAGGCAGACCGCTGTTCTACCTCTCTCAGGTGGCCGGCACTATCGCGGGTGGCCAGCAGACATCGGGTCCACCGGACCCACTGATTGGCTCCCCGTCTGTCCAATCAGCAGATGATCGCACCTCCATTGGCACCGGCGCCCCCTAGTGGCTGTTGCATGAAATGACATACAGGTATGTAATTTTGCACAATAGAGCCTGCCACAGTAAATGTAAGTTAGGCAGTTGGCAAGTGGTTAAAGTGGTAGTAAAGTCATTCACGTAACAATCCTCTGACAGGCAAGCTTTTTATAACAGAAAAGACCCTAGAGGTCTCTGCTGTCATACATGTCCCTCCTGCCTGTCATGTGGTATAAACCTCACATGCACAGCTCAGATCACATTTACGACCCAGTGTACCGCTGCGATGGGACTCCCACATGCATGCACGGGAATGACGTCACATTGGCCCAGCCAATCGAGCAGCTGAAAACACAAACCCTGGAAGGAAGACTGGATGAAGATGGAAGCACCGGGGACTGGGAAGAGCCCTGACAGCGCATCACAAGAAGGCTCCGTTTATAGGTAAGGCTGTCATAATGTGCTAGCATGCAGTGCATACTAGTACATTATGACTTACTTGCAGGGGGATCATTTCTTTTATTTTGCTCTCAAGATTTTACTACCACTTTAAGTGGAGGGGGGTAGGCTTCCCTGAAGAGATGAGTTTTCAGTAATATCCTAAAGGTGGACAGAGTAGTAGTAGTAGTAGATAGCCATATAGATTGGGGTAGGGATCTCCAAAGGTAGGGAGAGGCTCTGGAGAAGTCCCAAAGATGGGCATGGGAGGAAGGACAAGGTAGCTAGAGAGCAAGAGATCTTGAGAGAAGATGAGAGTACGATTTGGGTGATGTATTGAGACAAGGTTGGTGATGTAGCTTGAGACAGAGTTGTAAACGGCTTACTATGGTTTTGTTAGTATTTAGAATTTGAATAATTGGGCAATTGGAAGTCAGTGAAGGGATTAGCAGAGAGGGGTGGTAGACCCTGAGTGGCTGGTAAGGTAATTTAGACTATGGACACTTATGGCAAGGTGCCTTTCTAATGCTTTTCTTGATTGTCCCCTACAGTCTGAGTTGAATCTAAAAATCAAATAAAGCATCCAAATAAAAAAATTAGGGATAGTCAAAATTAAGAGTTTTTATTTTACTAACATTTTCAGGGCAAAAAAACAAGATTCAGCAAAGATTGCAATTTTTTCACAATGCATTAAAGACAGTTTTAAGAGAGCCTAGCTCTTTATGATTAGGAAACTTGAAATTGGATTGGCTGCCATTCTATAGCTTGCTTGCTGGATTTGATGTGGGGGCACATTGGACGCCTTCAGCTGCCAGTTCTTGCTGGGCATCAAGTGTGTCCCTGCAATTGTAAGGAGGAGTGGGCTCCTACCTGGCATACCTGCCCTTATTTTATTCATTGCTATATATGCTCCAAATTAGAGACTCTTGAATGTAAGAGTTAGGACCGCATTTTACAGAGGAGCATTGGCCAGGCAATGCAGCTTCCAGATATATTTGGGTGCAACTAAAACCTGTGCTTTTATCATAAATTGTTACACAGTATGGATGAGCTTCGAGTTCGAGTGGAACATAAGTTTGACTCAAACATCGGCTGTTCACCCTTTCGTCGAATAACAAATAAATGGGCTTCTTCGTGGGAACTTCAAGTTCCTGCATTATCATGGACTCTGACCTCAATAAATCACCTGCTGGCCGGGGGATTCGAACCCCACAACTATGTCATTGCAAGCCTGGTATTCTACCATCTACACCACCATTAAGCCTGTTTAAGCTGAACACACTCTCCCTAGGGTGGGATAGGAGCTTATTAGTTAGGCAGAGAAAGTGTGCTTGACGGTGGCGTTGCGTGTAGAACACCAGCCTTGCTAATTGCGGGGTTGTGGGTTAGATTCCCTTCAGTTGATATCAGTTTATGTCAGTATTGCTGAAAAAAATGGCGTGGGGTCCCCCCCTAGTCCATACCCCTCAGGTCTGGTATGAATTTTAAGGGGAACCACGTGCCAAAATGTAAAAATAAAATGGTGTGGGGGTCTGCAGGGGGGAGGCTTGGGGGCCCCCAGATCCCAGCCCCCCCATGTGAATGGATCAAAAGACAGTTTTGGAAAAACACCCCCCCCCCCCATGTTGAGGGCATGTGGACTTGTATGTTTCAGGAGGGCTCGCCCTCACCCCCATCCTGGCCAGCCAGGCTGTGTGCTCGGATAAGGGTCTGGTATGGATTTTAGGAGGAAACCCCACGCTGTTTTTTTTTTTTATTTTGGCATGGATGTCAGTATTGCTGCAGCAGGCTACAAACATCGCACAAATGCGCTACTTTACAGGCACATTAAGGGGGCCCTCCAGGCATTATATTTAAAGGAATTTTTCATTTTTATTGTTTCACTTTAAGCATTATTAAAATCACTGCTCCTGTAAAAACGATTGTTTCAAAAAAATGTTTTGCATTGATTCATGTCCCCCAGGGCAGTACCCAGGTCCCCATACACTTTTTTTAGGACTTTTGATTTTTCATGTTCGTGTCCCATAGACTTTATTGGAGTTCGCATGTTCGCTAGAACATTTCCCCTGTTTGAGGTGTTGTGTGCGAACTGAGCAGGGGGGTGTTCGGCTCATCACTAATGGCTAGCTTTAGGCCTCTTTGACACATACGGTCCCATCAGATCCGCCTGTCAGTTTTTCAGGCAGACCTGATCGGATGCCCCATGCATCCCTATGGGGCAGCGGATGCCAGCGGAGACCTCTCTGCTGACACCCGCTGCCATCGGATCCGATCCTGTCCGTCAAATCTGGACGGATGGAAACCCTATTTTCCATCCATCTGGTATATCGGATCGGATGGGATCGGATGAGAAGGGACAGATGGTCCGTTCTCATCCGATTCCCCCATAGAGGACAGCGGGGATCTGACAGCTCCGTCTCCACACATAGAGTGGAGACAGAGCTGTCATCCGCCTGCTCAGCGGGGATCGGTGGATCGATCCCCCGCTGAGCAGGACAGAGTCAGTCGGCGGAACGGACAGGTGTGAAAGGACCCTTAGACAAGAATTAATATAAAGATATTTATTTTTAGCTATTTACTTAGTTCCTAACTGTTTTTCTCATTTGTTTCCAGATCCCTCTGTCCTTCTTTCTTTCCTAGTTGTTCCTCTCTTTGGTCTTATGTGTGCACCTCTGTAAAGTTGTATTAATTATATTATTTATTTATTCAAATATTTATTTACTGCATTAAACTTTTCATACAACCTCTAGACTATTCTATGTGTTATTTTTCAAAAGCTGTAAAAAGGAAAAAGAATGTTCGACCCTCATGTGATAGTACAACGTGTGGTCTGTCTGTTTTTCCCCTTTCCTTACCTTTACAGGTAGCTCTTGGTTTTGCTCTAAGAGATCTTCACAGTAAGAGTCAGCCCACTGGTCTAATTTGGCGTTTACCGCTTGCGTGCCTTTTCTGTGCCATTATAAAGACGGATCCCACCTCACATTGCCAGCCACCTGAAAAGGACCTGAGACATTTATTTTGTCACATTGCTATTCAGTGGGGGGATTGTCTTTCAATCTAGTCTGGATGGACATCAGTATTGAGTTGTATTTAGTTATTCATTGAACTTAAGAATTAAAGTTATGCAGAAATTAGAATTTTGGTGATTTTGAATTGTAAATCTGAGCTACCCCATTGAATAAACACTGACTATATTATGTCTATTTAAAACTTAAAATTGATGTCTGTCGCTTTATTCTTTGTCATTTTCGCTTCTCTGTACCATAACATGTGTAAGTCTAATAAGTCATTTTGCACATTAAAGTAAAGTCCACCCTAAAACTAAACTCTTGAAATCTACAGGCATCCACTATCCAAGACTAATCTATCTAGCCACTCTGGTCTGGTCTCCAGCGACAGAAGTGCTGCAGAGGACACAGCCGACAAGGGCTGGGAAATGAATGAGAAGTGACGTCACCCATAGAGTTGCTAAAGGGCTTCCGTTGTCGGCTGCCTCCTCTGCACCCGCCTTCACAGTGAAGCCGCTGCTGACAGCTAAATGTGGGACCAGACCTAGAGCGACTTCAAAAAAGGTATGTACAGCAATTTACAGGGCTAGATAGGTTAGTCTTAGATTGTGGATGCCTGTAGATTTAGAGATTTTAGTGTAAGGGTGGACTTCTACTTTAATTCTTTTATATCCACATACATGGGGATGTGTCCATTGCTTTCATACCCTGTACTTTACTGTGTTCATCTTTCCCATTTAAGAATGTTAGAATGTATGCATGTGATTATAATTTTCCAATATCATTGACTTAGCTAAAACAAACTGTCATGATTTAAAATAAGGTTGACTATCCTCAAGTATTACATTTAGGAACTAAGCCTATGATATTAGAATGTTTACTGGTTTATAGCGGAAAGTACAGCAAGTGCTTACCATATCCATACTGCTGTTGTCAGCTGCTGTTCTTACCCCCTCCATAGCTGTTATCTCTCATAGATATGCTCTCTTAAGAAGTGTATGCCCTTCTATTTCAGTGCTACTTTGATGCACACCATGCAGTCAGGTCATACTGCAGATTCTTGGAAGCTGAACACAAAGGACAAACACCAGCCACATGGGCTGCTCCTCGCACAGTAAACCTTGGCTTTCAAGCAGAGAACTAAACTCGCTCCCTAATTAGTTGTCTTCAACAGGGTCAGGGATAATCCTGCTAGTAGCTCTAGCTTTTTTTTATTGTGGGCTGAATACTTATAAAAAAAATGTCAAATGAATATCAGACTCATTGACCTGCTATGTCCAGAACTGGGTCCTTCTCTTGCCCTAGCAGCTGGTCTTCTCTGCATGGGTTTTTCAAAGCACAATAATAAAAGAGATGATAGGGGTGCAGAGCTCAAACCTTTCTGATGCCACTTCCATCAATAGAACAGTGGAAAGCTTATAAGCAGGTTGCTGTATGTGTAGAGCAGGTATTCAGAAGTGTAATAAGGCACAGAGAAGTTACAATATAATACTTGTTGAAGTTTAACCACTTTACCACCGGAGGATTTTCCTGCTAAAAGACCAGGGGGTTTTTCTGCGATTTTTTACTGCGTGACTTTAACGGACAATTGCGCGGTCGTACGACGCTGTACCTAAACAAATTTCACGTCCTTTTTTCCCACAAACAGAGCTTTCTTTTGGTAGTATTTGATCACCTGTGCGATTTTTTGATCACGCGCTATAAACAAAAAAAGAGCGTAATTTTTGCAAAAATAACAATATTTTTCACTTTTTTTTTATATGAAATTCCCCCCCAAAAAAATGTAAAAATCAAAATTTTTTAACATTTTCGGCCAATTTGTTTTACGCTACCTATGTTTGGTAAAAAAAAATCGCAAAAAGCGTATTTTGATTGGTTTGCGCAAAAGTTATCGCGTTTACTGACAAAGGGAAAGATTTTTGTCATTTTTGGTGGGTTTTTTTTAACGAGTAATGGCGGCGATCTGCGATTTTTTTGCGGTACTGCGACATTGCGGCGGACAGATCGGACCCTTGACTGACATTTTTGACACTTTTGGGGGTACCAGTGACATTACTACAGTAATCAGTGCTATATATATGCACTGTTACTGCAAAAATGACACTGGCAGGGAAGGGGTTAACTGTATTGGACAGGGAGGGGTTAAGTGTGCCCTAGGGGTATGCTTCTAACTGTAGTGGGACATTGCTATTGGTGTAAAAACAAAGATCAACGGTTCTACATAGTAGAACCGTCTGATCTTCATTTTTACACAGGGAGAACTGACAGGCGGCTTGTTTACATAAGCCGCTCTGTCTTTCTCCCGCTGTACCGGCGATCGTAGTGTGACCGGCGGACATCGGGTCCGCCAGTCACACTCCCACACTCCTCCGTGAACGACTCGAGGCGGGCGTGCGCTCGCCCGCTATTGGCTCTAGAAGGAGTGACAGGCGAGCGACGTAGACCTACGTCACTCTGCCTGGCCGGGGCCGACTGCCGCAGTAAATATACTGTGAGCAGTCGGCAAGTGGTTAAGTACAAAATGTTTGTAATAAAGTACAGTTTTTTTTTTTTTTTAATAAGTCCAAACAGTAAGAATTGAAGCTTGAACATGGAAAAATCCAAAAAAACACGACATAGTTGTCCAGCATGTTTTCCTGCTGCACCACTTGATAAACCAAACAGCAAGATTAACATTTCTAAAATAACAATGCGTGCTGGTGCCTTATAATGTCATGCCTCCATCCCTTATTTGCATATACAAAGAACTAAAAACAATTTTCATGGGACTTTAAATGAGGTACAACATTTGCATAAAAAAAGATTTATTGGGCAATATATGAAAATCTTTAACATAAAAACATTTTTAAACCAGCAAGCTGATTTGTAAATACTAGTGTATTTGCATACAGTTAACAACATATTCACATAAAGATACAGATACAAATTCCACTCTTCAAAATTTTTCACAAAAATAGGTACAGACGAAGCAGCTCCTGTGTACATGTGCAAAAGTTACGTCATCCAGGCTTTGGGCAATCAAGAGGCAATCAAGAGGCCAAAGACTTGAAACCAAGAAGAAGACCAAAAGAACATACGTTGTAAAAGTGCCGGTGGCAGAGAAGAGCACTGCAGCACTAGAGAGGGGTACTTTCTTAGGTAAGCCTGCCATAATGTGTAAATATGCTGTGCATACTTGCTAAATTATGACAAACCCTCTTGGGGGGCCAAAAGCTTGAAATAATTAGGCAGTAATGCTTACTTGTTTTCTAAATCCTGACTTAAGTCCTGGACCAGTCTGACCTGGAGCAATGGCTTTATTGTGGCAAACATTGCTTCTCTTGCCTAGCTGAAGTCATACGTGGCAGCAGGAAAGGGAATTGTGATATTGTATGGCTGAGACTGGGAGCAGAAGTAGGAGGTGGAACAAGTGGAGCAAAATTCCCTATCTCCTCCTAACAATGGGGCTCCATCCATGTGCTTCTGGCTGCCAGGGTTGGATTTATACTTTTTATTTATAGGCCAGCTTCTTTGTGCTCCCCCTCATTAACTTGCAGCCTACACAACCAGAATATATTTACCAGTACTTACAATATTATAACAAATAAACAAAATCACAAGCAGAAACATGTCCACAGAGACACACTCAGTTCAGAACCAATATAGATAGAAACATAATCAGTTCTGTATTGACCAAACCATAAACATGTCCTCCAACACAATGAATAACATAGTTACATAACTAAAACATTTACTTCAGAAACACTTTTAGTATTATACTGTATACAGGACACCAAGAAGGGGTCTTAAATGGGAGGGATATTTCCCCACAATTTGTGCTGTGTTCCTTTTAAGGAGGATGATAGGAGGATGAATACAGAAACAATGCTTTTCCTGCCTATACTCTTTTTAGGTGTACAAAAGCTGATTGCAAGACGGTGGATCTATACTGATAATTTAACGCTGCCTATGTGGTTGAAGGTGGTCAACGCTGACATACCCATGTATTGTATGACGTATGAAGCAAGGGGATCTCCCAAGAAGTTTCGGAAGATATGGTATAGATGGGTTGATTCTACAGATACGTTAGTGGGAGAGACTGACGACTAGACTGGTGACGATTTAACTGGCAGGGGAGGGGAAAATATCTTCAGGGTCCCTAATTGATTGACTACCGAACACGCACCAAAAGAGGTACAGGGGGTGGGGTTGGTTTTTGCCTTCCCTTGTTCCTCCCCATTCTCCTCATTCTTATTTTTCTTTTGCTGTTGAAGAGGGAAGTTCCTATACCTTGGTCACAATGGGGGGATTTGGGGCTAAGTTTAGCCTGGATGGCTTCCTCTTCCTTGTTACGGGAAGGGGAGCGGAGAGGGAATACTTAGGTGTTTAGTTTCAGTTTTAAAAAGGAGAAAAAAATACATTTTTTCCTTATCCAACTGAGTTTTACAACTATTGCACAATTGATAGGAGGTACTGTTGTATTATCTGCTTACATAGTGACATATATGTTGTGGAATGGGCTGGTTTTAAGGCACCTCGCTCAAGAATAAGGATTAATTATATTTTATGATACGCACAGTAATATTGGAATGGGCTGATTGCCATGTGCTTTGATCTTGCTTGTATGATTATGATGGATAATAATAAAAATGTTTAAAAAAAAAAGAAAGGAGGATGATAGGAACACCATTTTAGTACTCAGAGGTTCTCACCCTTGTATGGTGAGGGGTGTCAGGGTAGTCCAGTCAGAGAGGAGAGGATTGATCCACAATGCTCTCTGGATTAGTAAGTTCTCATTTGAGACCCAGAATTCAGAGACTTAGAGAGACTTTGGGTGGGAAAGTGCCTCCAAATTCTGAGAACAGGGACTTTGGTCTCTAAAAGCGTTAAAGCAGTGGTAAACTTTCTATTTAAAAAAATGGAGCCTGGGTGGTTTAAGCCACTAGAATGGCTGAGCAGTAATGACATTACTCCCATGCATGAGTGTGTGAGTCACAGCCATGACACAGCTCTGAATGGATGGGATGAGTATGCCATCCCATGTATGAATATCTCCTAAACGACGCAAGTTTAGGAGATATTCACTGTACCTACAAGCAGGGCTTTTTTTTCTCAGAGAATAGGTGCAGGAACCCCCCCTTCTAAGTTACTTTGTGTCTCCGCCCCCCCTACCAACCTCTGAACACTAACCCTTGGTTCTACCCCTACCCACCTCCGAGCACTGACCCTTGGTTCCATCCCTACCCAGCTTCCAGTACAGCCCCTTGTAGAGAATGTAAAGCCAAGCATAATTTTGTATTGGAATGTATGGAATTTGGTTATGATAACAAGAAAAGCAATAAAATAGATCCCCCACAGCCAGCAGCAATAGACCCCTAGCAGCAGCAAAAGATCTCACAGCAGCCAGCATCAATAGACTCTCTAGCAGCCAGCAACAGTAGACCCCTCCCTAAACAGTAGATCCCTTCCAGCAACAATTAACCCCCAGTATCAAAAGATCCTCCACCAGCAACAATATATTGCCATGCAAAAATAGATCCCCTCCAGCAACAATAGATCCCCCAGCAGCCAGCATCAGTAGACCTTCCAGCACCCCCTGGAGGTGCCGGAACTCCGTTCCCCCGCGTTCCCACTGAAAAAAAGCCCTGCCTACAAGTAAGCCTTATAATAAGCAGATCAATGTTTCATGTCAGCACAGCCATGACACAGCTCTGAAGGGATGGGATGAGTATGCCATCCCATGTATGAATATCTCCTAAACGATGCAAGTTTAGGAGATATTCCCTGTACCTACAAGTAAGCCTTATTATAAGCAGATCAATGTTTCATGTCAGCACAAAGTGGTACTGTGGACATACTGTAACTAAGTAAACAGTGCCTCATCCTAAATTGAATAATATAAGTTTAAAGCATATATCAAAACAATTAGTGGTAGCCACCATCAATCCTAGTATAGAGTGGAACACCCCAAAGACATATGCTAGGCATAGAGGTGATGCAGGAATAATACCCAAACCCACTGTTACAATGGGTTTGGATATTATTCCCGCATCATCACCCCTATACCTATCATATGTCTCTGGGGAGTTCCACTCTATACTGGGGTTGATGGTGGCTACAAGTAATTGTTTTGACATATGTGATGTAATACGGATATGAATCTTGTAAAAATAAAATTGTATAAAAAAATATTTACATGTTAATGATATTTGAGTTTTTTTGTGCCATTAAAGTTCATTTTTCTCTGATTCAAACTTATACTAAGCCTTATTATAGGCTTTCCTGTAGGTTCCAGGTCAAAAGCAGAGATAACTACTGTTTTAACTTGCCTACAAGGAAAGGCGGAAGAAAACCAGGAAGGAGTCAGCACCTGTCGGTGGACTGGAGTGGAGTAGTTCATGGCTGTGAGAAAGTGTGGACCGTCTGGCAACTGAGACATTGTTTTGCTGAGCTCCTGTACCTTTTGAGGTACACCGAAACAAACAAGAACCCCTAAAAACTGTTGTGGGACTGATATACTGGCGGTGAACGATTGTGTTTTTTTTTTCAGTATACCAAGAATGGACTGTTTTCTGTTTGTTTTGCTGACTAAAGCTATTTTGTTTGCTTGTTTTGAAGAGTACAATATAAACTGTTAACATTTACAAATGGCTGTCTGGAGATCCCTTGCTCCCCATATTACAACTAACACAAGCAGAAACATTTTCGATGACACAACCATTTACTGGCATCCTGAAGGTGTTTCAGTATTAAAGCATACAGTATATACTCAGAGTGTGTGTGTTTGTGTGTGTGTGTATGGGGGGGGGGAGTAATTCCCCGTTTCCAGCCTGAAAATTTCCAAGCATCTACAAACAAGACTTAATATTTAACTGATGTGTAAAGGCAAACACTTTTTAAAAGCTGGCAGGGCCAAAAATAGGTTCTGCACAGGGACTCCTGGGACACCGGAATAGTTTTTTTTCCTACTTGGCGATGTTGGCAATAACAAAGTGTTTGCCTTGCCAACTCAGTTATATATTTGGGTCTCCCAAATGAGTCTCCCAAGTCCTACGTGGCTGGGAAGCTTCTTTTCAGTCTGGTGGGACTGGGGCAGAGTGAGCTGAAACAATTACATCACAGCTTCCTCCCACCTGATGCTTACCTGGAGCACCAGGGAACTAGCTGGTATGAAGGAAGCTTGTTCTGTCTCTGAGCTATGCTGCTCTTATTCTTTACTATTACAACAGGGTTGAACATCCTTGAACCTCAGCAGCTTGCTAGTTTGTAAAAAGCAGACTCTGCAATATAAGACAATATTGCTGCAGCTGATTTGGGTGCTATAGGAGTTCTAGCAAAATTTTTGGGGATGCTATATCACACCCAAGCACCCCCTGGCACCACCATTGCCCCCTTCTCCTTCAATGTTCCGATACCCAGGCCTGAACACGCAGGGGTGAAGACAGGGACTTTTGCCCCCCATGTAACTTTGACCCTATCAGTAAGATACAGGTCCACTTTAAATAATTTGTTATTATTTTAGTGTGTTTTTAGTAACTGAACATTTGCCACAAGTGCTATACCCCATCTGATTATATTCAGTAGCACTAACTAAAAAGTTTAAATTGTTCTAGCTACATTTAATATATAGCCCATTTCTTAAGCTTACATTAAGTCTACTTTAATTAAGCTTTAAAAGATCTCAGTTAAAATCATGCCATCATCTGTTTTGGAGCTTCTTTTTTCCATTTTGTGTTGCAAAACTTGTCATTACCGTGCTGCTTTTTTGTCACCAAAATTGGTTTTCTGTAGACGTGTTAGGGAAAGGTAGGAGCACGTAGCAAATTAGATTAGTTTTTTTTATTCGTTTTTCTGGCAATTCATCCTTCCTTGGTGATTACTCCATAGCCTCCTAAAACACTGCTTCTGATATCATTTCTGTCAAGCGAAACCCTGAAGGGTCTAATATATCACTGCATTCCGCTCAGCTACTGCACTAAAACTGGGTAATGCTATTGCAACGTGTGTTTGTACATCCAATAATGCAGTGGATGATGCTATATTCATTTTCTAGAACATCTGGGCTTTAAAGCCCAGATGGCTGCTATACTGTCTTCACTTTTTTTTTCTTCCAGATTCATGAGACTTTTCAGTGACTACACAGAGGACTCTAAATTCACTTTGAGGGACGATTAAATCACAAAGGAGTTTAGTTTTTTTTTTTTTTTACAATGCTGTACAATTTTGCAAGCCTAGCTTTTTATTTCATGTAGTTGGTAATGATAATGTGATGAAGATAGTACAGAAACAGCTGTCTGAAAGAACTGTAGCCATGATAGTAGTTTAATATTCTATTTGCTATAAATATATTCCCCAATGGAATTAAAGCCCCACTCCAGCCATTTTTTGTATCGAGTAAAAAAAAAAGCATTAGAACCTCTGTCAGGTTTTAAATGTTAACTGACATTGGAGCAGAAAAGAGCCAAAAACTTTTAGACAAAGTCCCACGGTTATTTAAAAGTCACATTCAGTAACTGTGTGATTTGAGGAATTTAAAGCGAAACTCCACTTTTGTTGAGAAAAAATATTCCCTTCTGGGTGATCTATGGACATTGCAAGGATTTTAACAAACTTTGTTGCAGATTCCTAACTTTTGTTACCTGAAGAAATCACTGTTTGTTCCTCTGTGCCTCTGTGCTGAGTAGATCTAATGGGAGTGGTTTCATAATTATCTGTCAGCTGTGGCAGCTGCAGGGCACTAATGAGGAAATCTGCTGGATCTGCATCCCTATAGATGTGTTCCTTTTGGGAGTATCTCACCAAAAATGACATTTTTGTTGCAGGGGATGCCAGAAATCTGACTTATATCTTAGGCAGACTTCTGGGGAAATTAGTTAGCCAATCACACAAGCAGGAAATTATGTTTCTGGGGTGTGGTCACAGTACACATTCTGTGTACAGAACAGCTCCCAGTATCCATATTGCATTGCATTTTCAGAAAATTAAAGCGGCTGCAGATTGAAAAGGAAAGGTAATTTTTAATAACATTCAATTACAATATGATTTGTGTCGCAATTGTATACACTATATTGTTTTTTCTTTATTTGCTGATTTTTTTTCCCTCACAAAAGTGGAGTTACTCTTTAAAGATCCCCTTTCATCAGGTCCTGGTAAGTGATGAAAAAAGAGCTTATACTGGATTTATGTTTGTGGAGAAAATCCAAAATGTAGTAAATCAGGGTAAACAGATCTACTCCAGCAGCTAGTTGGGGCAATGAAAATATCTAATATAAGGCCTGCACTGTGATAAAGGAGGCTGCTAGCAGAAAGGCTGATATACAAAAACCCTATGGAACCATAAGGATAACCACCTGCAGTGCCACTGAACCTCTTGTCGACCAGCCGCTGTAGTTTTATTACGGTAGTTCGGCTCTGCTACGAGAAATGACAAACATGTACAATGCTTTGTGTAGCAGTTAGTGTGGATGCGCACACACCGATTGGCTAGAGGGGGTGCTAATCAGTGGGTCTGTGGGCCAGGATGTCCGCCGGGCACCCACGATCGCTCCCCATGGAGACAGAACGGCGGTCTGCCGATGTAAGCACGTCAGGCCGCTGTTCTGTGAGTGATGAACACAGGATCCTGTGTTCCTCCTATTTAGGAAGACAGGTCTCTGTGTTCATCCAGTAAGTCCATCCCCCACACATTTAGAAAGCACCCCCTAGGCACACATTTAACCCTTTGATCGCCCCTTGTGTTAACCCCTTCCCTGCCAGTGTCATTATTACAATAACAGTGCATATTTTTAGCACTGATTACTGTAGTAATGTCACTGGTCCCTCCAAAAGTGTCAAAAATGTCAGTTAGGTGTCAGATCTGTCCTCCGCAATGCCACAGTCACACTAAAAATCGCTGATCGCCGCCATTACTAGTAAAAAAAAAAAAAAAATGACATAAATCTTTCCCCTAGTTTGTAGCGATAACTTTTGCACAAACCAATCAATATATACTTATTGGGTATTTTTTTTTACCAAAAATATGTAGCAGAATTCATATTAGCCTAAAATGATGAGAAAAAATAGATTTTTTTATTTTTTTTTTATTGGGAATGTTTAATAGCAGAATGCAAAAAATATATATATTTTTTTTCAGAATTGTCACTATTTTTGTTTATAGAGTAAAAAAATAAAAAAAAAGATGATCAAATACCACCAAAAGAAAGCTTTATTTGCGGGCAAAAAAGGGCATAAATTATATTTGGGTACAGCGTTGCACGACTGCACAATTGTCTGTTAAAGTAACGCAGTGCCATATCGCAAAAAATGGCCTGGTCATTAGGGGCTAAGACCTTCCGGTCCTTAAGTGGTTAAAGTGTTACTAAACCCAGAACCTGCATTCACTATATCGGGTCTCCCACAGAACATGGAAATGCAATCATTTTAGTAAATATAAACTGATAAATACCTTTTCTCATCAGCCGTATATAGCAATTAGAGCAATTATGTGACTTGTTTCAGTGTGTGCTGATAGATCGTAGATGGAGTTTTCATTTATCCCACAATTGCCTATCAGGCTTCAAGACCCTTGATTCTCTGTCTAAACATGCCTGGGCAGTGCTGATTGGGCCTATGCTGATCACATGTACCCTCCCAAGAAAAGAAAATTCTCTAGCAATACACACCAAATTGTGCAGCTTGAATCGATAGACTGTAAATATAAGTTGTTTTTTTGAGTCTGTGAAGGAAGATGATTAGAGAAGACAGGATCATCCTTTTTCCACAATGCAGAGGATTAACCCCTTAGGATCCACACTAAGGGGTATAACAAGCATGCTTTACTGCTTATACAGACTGATTTTACTGTTGTAGGTTTAGTAACACTTAATCATTCACCTGGGGTGGCATCTTTATTGTTAACGTAGTGTTTCAAATTTCAATATGCCTCCGTCCACAGACCCCATTACCTGCCACCACACATTTGTGGGGAAGAGACCCTTGTCCTTTTAACATTGGAATAGGCTGCTTTTTTAATGCAGGTTTTTGGAAGCTGGCAGTGGGTTATAGGGGGATGAGAATGACAGAGGTAGCGTATTAGGAAGGTATCAGTCAGTTGCCAGGTGCGATAAAGATGAGGATGAGGATGAGATTGACAGAGGGTGGAGTGTCAGTAAGGTTTCAGTGGGGTGCCAGGAGTGATGAGGATGACAGGGGGTTGGGTTTTATCAAGGTTTCAGTGGGGTGCCAGGTGTGATGAGAATGACAGGGATGGGGTGTTAGCAAAGTTGCAGTGGGGTGCCAGGTGTGATGAGGATGACAAGGGGTGAGGTGTTAGCAAGATTGCAGTGGAATGTCAGATGTGATGATGAGGACAGGGGGTGGGGTGTTAGCAAGGTTGCAGTGGGGTGTCAGCTGTGATGAAGATGAGGATGACAGGGGGTGGGGTGTTAGCAGGGTTGCAGTGGGTTGCCAGGTGTGATGAGTATGACAATGACAGGGGTGGGGTGTTAGCAAGGTTTCAGTGGGTTGCCAGGTGTGATGAAGATGAGAATGAGGATATCAGGGGTGGGGTGTTAGTAAGGTATCAGTTGGTTGCCAGGTGTAAAAAGGATGACAGGAAGTGGGGTGTTAGTAAGGTATCAGTGGGTTTCCAGGAGTGATGAAGATATGGATGAGGATGGCAGGGGTGGGGTGTTAGCAAGGCTGCAGTGATTTGGCAGGTATGATAAAGATGAGGATGAGGATGACAGTGGGAGGAGTGTTAGCAGGGTATCAGTGGGTTGCCAGGTGTGATTAGGATGATAATGATAGGGGATGGGGTGTTAGTAAGGTTGGAATAAGAAGTTTGTCTAGTTCACATATTGTTGCATTTGCCAGATTGTTACTATACTTATAACGTAATCCCCAGCATGCCCATCACCTTCTTGTTCAATATTTTTATTGAAGCTTATCAGACAGAACGATAACAAAAATGAACAATATCTGCTGTACAGTAGGATCGAGTAAATAATTTCACAAAAATAGTACAAATGACAGAGCAATAATACCCAACATATGTGAACAATGTAAGCAATTCTAGATATTGAATGTAAAGCACGGCGCCCCCGGACACCCCATCTGGAAGCAAACTGTGCTGGGGGGGAAGACAACATGACCAACCGTTAATTTTTTTGTTCAAAAACTTTGAAAGAGAGAAACAATAGGTTCCAGTGTAAAAGTACAAGTAATAAAGTAAGTGTTATAATTATAAAGCAGGTACAGTATGACAATGAATGGAGTTCAGTAAGGATCGACTTAGGTCCCATCACACTCAAACCACAATGTTATTAGTCCCATATTTTGCCAGAACATACTATGAGTGTTGCTACTAGTAATTATTGTGGTGTACAAAGCACATGCACTGCTATTAGATCCTTCTCCTCCCAATCCCAATGTCAGACTGTAAGTAGTGTAGTAAATTAGACTGTGAGCTCCTATAAGTACAGTGTACTTTTTTGGGGGGATGGTCGTTTTGGAAGGGAAGGTTTACAACCAGGGCCGGTGCTAGACTGTTTTACACCCTAGGCAAGATCAGCTACTTGCGCCCCCCCCCCAAAAAAAAATAAAAATAAAAAGGGAAGGGGTTAAAAACTGCTCTATGTCATATCCAGTGACCCTGATCTGATGGTTCCTCCATGTAATGCTGTCATACCCAGTGATCCCAATGTTCCTCTATGTCACATCAGGGGTCCCTGATGTTCCTCCATGTCATACCCGGAGACCCTGATGTTTTCCATGTCACACCTGGGGAACCTGATGTTCCTCCATGTCACACCTGGGTACCTAATCCCCCATGGCACACCCAGGGTTTCCAATTCCTCATGGCACACCTGGTGACCCCAAACCCCTGTTACACTTGTGACCCCTCTCCCCCATGTCACACCTGGTGACTCAGATTCCCCATGGCATACCTGGTGACCGCAATTGTCTTTCACACCAGGGATACTCTATGTCACACCCAGGGACCCCGATTCCCTGTTCTGGGGACACTTACTGGGCAGTATGAAGAGAGTGGTCTGCACTCTGCCCTCCTTCACCATGATCCTGCTTATTCCTTTTCCCAGGATGCTCCTCTCCTGGACCATAGTGCTCACCACTAGGGATGATCGAACTTTTGAAGAGTTTGGTTCGACCAGAACACCCGAACTTCCCGAAAGTTCGGGTCCGGATTCCAGAACCCCATTGAAATCAATGGGACCCGAACTTCAGTAATCAAAAAACACCATTTTGAAGCCCTAAAACCCAATAAATGCCCCTAAAAAAGTGCCTAGGGTTCTGGGTCATGCCCCAGGGACTATTAATCACACAAAAAAAAGTTCTTAAAAATTGTTGTTTTTGATAGAGAGCCAATTATTGAAAAAATTATTGAAAAAAAAAAAAGAGATTTCTTTGGATTTAGTGTCTGGGGGGGGGTCTAAAAAGTGTACCCGTGAAGTTTCAGCTCTGAGGCATGTCCAGAACCAGAAAAAAAAGATACTTTTTCTTAGAATTTTTATTAGCGCAGGGATGTGGCTCCGCTCCTATCACACCTATATGTGTGTATGTGTATATATACACATATATGTGTGTGTGTATATATACCTCTATACAGAAGTTCAGATGTTATGCCTGCCTCCAAAGACTCCCAAAAAGTGCCCAAAAAAAAGCCTGCAACAACAAACATGGGCGTTTTTGTTGCAGGCGTTTATTGGGCATTTTTTGGGCGTCTTTGGAGGCAGGCATAACATCTGAACTTCTGTATAGGGGTATATATACACACACACACACATATATGTATATATACACATACACACATATAGGTGTGATAGGAGCGGAGCCACATCCCTGCAAATAATTTCATTAGCGCATGGATGGGGTTCCGCTCCTATCACACCTATATGTGTGTATGTGTATATATACATATATGTGTGTGTGTGTATATATACCCCTATACAGAAGTTCAGATGTCATGCCTGCCTCCAAAGACGCCCAAAAAATGCCCAATAAACGCCTGCAACAAAAACGCCCAGGTGTGTTGTTGCAGGTGTTTTTTTGGGCATTTTTTGGGCGTCTTTGGAGGCAGGCATTACATCTGAACTTCTGTATAGGGGTATGTATACACACACACATATATGTATATATACACATACACACATATAGGTGTGATAGGAGCGGAGCCACATCCCTGCAAATAATTTCATTAGCGCATGGATGGGGTTCCGCTACTTTCACACCTATATGTGTGTATGTGTATATATACATATATATATGTGTGTGTGTATATATACCCCTACACAGAAGTTCAGATGTCATGCCTGCCTCCAAAGACGTCCACAAAAAAGCCCAATAAACGCCTGAAACAAAAAACTCCTAGGTGTGACAGGAGCGGAGCCACATCCCTGCTCTACTAAAAATTCTAAGACAAACGATCTTTTTCTTATGGCGGTCACCCTGACATGGATGAATTTGGTCCCCCTGGTATACAAGGAGCGAAGCCCCATCCCTGCTATACTAAAATTCTAAGAAAAGTGATCTTTTTCTTATGGCGGTCACCCTGACATGGAAGAGGTTGGTCACCCTGGCATAGCAGTCAGAGTCAGTTCACCCTACACTGCACTACGGTCACCCTGACACTTAACACTTTCCCTACAGAAACTAGATTATTGAATCTAACTATAGTGGTATATAGTACCCTAACTACACTAGATATCCCTTTCCTCACACTAATGATTGCTAAATGACACTTTTGCAGCAGGAGTAACAGAGCTGCTTCCACTCTCTTCCACAGCCCCTGTATTACAGTGCTAGAGATTTGGCGGGGCTATGTTATACACTGGGGGGGGCGTATTCACTACTGATTGGCCTCTGGACCCCCTAGTCACTCCAATCACATTCCTAGCATCTTCCTGCCCCCTCAATTGGCTTTTACTGATGTTTCTGGTCCAATCATGGGCTGTTAAAGCCCAGTTCCTGTCCCATTGCATTTTGGTCAGTTCTGGTTGCCGAATTCCGAACTTTTTCCGCAAAGAGTTTGGAATTCAGAACCGTTCGATCATCCCTACTCACCACAGCTCCAAGCGGCTCCTGGTGGAGGGAGAAGCAGCAGTCAGAGAGCTCCGCACCTCCTTCATCACCAATATCCTCAGACCATTCCGTTGCCTCATCGCTTATGTCCAGTAAAGGTGCCGCCCTCCAGTGCCGAGCTCCGGCTCAGGTTCAGCTCTCCTCCACTCCCTGCTTAATACTGACCCAGGGAAATGAACGGCTGCCCACCAGCTCAGATTAGAGAGTCACTTCCCGCCAAGGGATTAGGCCGCTCAGCTCCAGACGAAGAGGATCATTATGCAGCTAGCCCTCCGGTGGGCTCCTTTCCTGCCCCTTGGGGCTCCCACAACAATGGTGGAAAGCAAGGGCCTTGTAGTTCTACCACTGCCCCAGACACCTGGCATCTTCCTCTGTCCCTTCTTCCTCCCCCACTGCCGCCCCTTTCCTCAGCTCACAAGGATCATTCATGATGGAGCGTGAGTGCTGACTCGTGGCTGCGCCCCTAGGTGGAAATGCGCCCTAGGCAGCTGCCTAGTTTGCCTAGTGGAAGCACCGGCCCTGTTTACGACCCCTAATTTTTATTGCTATCTGTTTCCCTGCTGGAGAAATGCACTCTCTATTTATCCTAGGTACCACTGTCACTGGAGCTAAAAGTGATGAAATATCTAAAACTGTGAGTTATCTCCAAAAAAGGAATAAAGGGGAAATCTTCAAAAGGTGATATTTCTTCCAATGACAACAACTATCTAAAAGCTGATTTACCAAATTTTTAAAGAGACTTTCTCTCTCTTCCTCTTCTACACAGATGAAAAAAAAAAAAAAAAAAAAAAAATCTGTCAGGGGCTTTAACTAATTTCTATGTTATCCAAAGAAAAAAATCTTAGGCCTTAGACACAGTTTAGGGGACATAAACAGACATGAATGATTCTGTGAGTAGAAAAGGGAGGATAAGTGGCGCTGCCTGATACCAGGAGAATTATGAGCCAGTGGGAGAAATTGAGTGAGTCTGACAAGTATTAATCATCCAAAAAATTGTGTTGAAATGTGCTATAGTGCAACAAAAGATATGTATACAAAAACAATGACAATGTTATGGCTAAAAAAAAGCGGATAAATAAACGAAATAACCCAAAAAATGGGAAAAAACCTCAATAAAGTGACAAGTGCAAAAAAAGTGACATCTGTGCAAAAAGTCCAAAAAAGTAAGTCCATAGAGAATGAATATAATCAAATCCCAAAAAATTAATCAATCTTCAATGGTGATTCGTGATTGTGAAGGCACACATGCTCCCCCTCTTGGATGATTAATACTTGTCAGACTCACTCAATTTCTCCCACTGGCTGATAATTCTCCTGGTATCAGGATGCGCCACTTATCCTCCCTTTCCTACTCACGATTATATATCCTTTTTTGGGATAATATATGAGGTAGGCTGCAGCATGTTATGTATACCATAGCATGGAATTTTTTTACAATTTTTCAATGAATGGTTCTGTGTACTCTGTAAATCACTAATATGTTAACCACTTGAGCTCCATCAAAACTGCGGCGGGCATCCGCTCTGGGGTGACTTAGTACTACGTCGCTCACTCAGGAGACTCTAGGGGGCGAGCGTGCACTGCCGGCTGCAAGTTCCCAGCCCCGCTCGTCAGCCGGGGAGCCAGTGCGTGTGACCGGCAGCTCCGATGGCCGCCGGCCACTCGCGATCTCCCGCAGCTGAGGGAGAAAGACAGATGGCTGATGTAAACAAAACCATCTGTCATTCTCCCTGAAGTGATCACAGAGGCTATGTGATCCTGCTATAAAGGATCGTATGTCTCTGTAATTACTTCACAAGCCACGCCCCATGCCAGTTAGAATCATGCCCCTAGGGACACATTTAACCCCTTGATCACCAGTACAGTTAACACCTTCCCTGCCAGTGTCATTTTTACAGTAACAGTGCATATTTTTAGCACTGATTACTGTAGTAAAGTCACTGGTACCCCCAAAAGTGGCAAAAATGTCAGTTAGGGGTCCGATATGTCTGCCGCAATGTCGCAGTCCCGCCAAATAAAATCGCGGATCGCCACCATTACTAGTAAAAAAAACAAAATAAAAATTACATAAATCTTTCCCGTAGTTAGTAAATGCAATATCTTTTGCGCAAAGCAATCAAAAAATGCTTATTGCGATTTTTTTTTACCAGCAGAAAACAAATTGGCCAAAAATGTTAAAAAATCTGGATTTTTACATTTTTTTTTGAGAATTTCATATAAAAAATTTGAAAAATATTGTTATTTTTTCATAATTGTCGCTTTTTTTTGTTTATAGCGCAAAAAATAAAAACCGCACAGGTGATCAAATACCCCCAAAAGAAAGCCCTGTTTGTGGGAAAAAAAGGACATCAATTCCATTTAGGTACAGCTTTGCACACCCGCGCAATTGTCCGTTAAAATCACGCAGTGCCGATTCGCAAAATAGGGCCTGGTCATTGAGCAGCCAAATCCTCCGGAGCTTAAGTGGTTAAACTGTTTCTTAAGGCATTATTTTTAAATAAAAAAAACATGCTATACTTACCTGCTCTGTGCAATGGTACTGCACAGAGTGGCCTCCTCTTCTAGGGCCCCTGCAAGTGCTGTACTTCTCTATCTCTTCCCCCATAGTAAATAGCTTGCTATAAGGGCTAGACATGCAACTCCTGAGCTGTGCTGTGTATGTCCACAGACACATACATCCCGGCTCAGCCCCTCCTCTCTCTGCTCACAGGATGTGATTGACAGCAGCAGGAGCCAATGGTTTACCAATGCTGCTCAACCTCCTGTGAGAAGTAAAAGAGAGGGGAGAAGAACTGCAGACAGGACACAGGTAAATGTTTAAGGTAGTGGGGGGCACAGCATGTGGCAAAACATTTTTTTATCTTAATGCCGGGAAAGCATTTAGGTATAAAAAAAACCTTTTAGCTTTAGAACCACTATAACTCAAAATAAAGGAAATGAATAAAATAACGCATTTTGCAGTCCCAAACATCCTGCCAATTCTTTGGTACCCCAGTGTGCCGCTGATGCACTC
Organism: Pelophylax lessonae; assembly: GCF_965119305.1. Taxonomy (NCBI): domain Eukaryota; kingdom Metazoa; phylum Chordata; class Amphibia; order Anura; family Ranidae; genus Pelophylax; species Pelophylax lessonae. The sequence continues at coordinate 195,738,016 of NC_138769.1, forward strand.
TTCTTGACACCCAGCACAGAAATATTAATCACCGAAACATTTCTCTTCATGTCATCACTGATGGATTTCCTTCCTTGTCATTTATTTACAAATAATACAAATCCATCAGCCTCCAAAGTGGAAGTATGTCAAACAATGCCTTTAAGGCCAGCAGGAAAGATGAAAGGTTTATAGCATAAAGTCTCAGATGTTTTTAAGGAGCTTAAATAACAGAGGCTGCCCAGTGAGAGTTGTAATATGAACATATAGATGCAATATACATAGACTGCATTTATATTTACATACAGTACATTTCTTTTGGCCAATTGATCACAGTTTTATTAGGGCACACAAACTTTCCACATCAATGAAATGTACTGTATATGAAATAAATACTGGCAAAAAACAGGTTATCGCACCAAGAATTATTTTTGCACACAAAATGAATTTTTCAATCCGAAATAGTGTAAAAAAAAAATACCAGTCTATCCCATAATGTGAACTTAAAGTGGATGTAAACTCTCTATACCCAGTGTAGTGAACAGCCTCAGGTGATACACAGAGATGAAACAAATCTCCCTATATAGGATTTATTTGTATATCTTCTGTCTTCAGCTTTATATACTGTTTAGAATGTATGCACCGTGTTAGATTTTTCTTAATGTTTCAGTTGTGGGAGTGGAGTCTTGGCATACACTGTGACAGCTAATTGGAGGAAAGGCACACACCCCCACTCCACATAGGCAGAAAAAGGAAGGGATGTGTAGAGCTGTGCTGTGAATATGCCAGCTCTCTGCTAATCTATTTATAGCACCCATCCCAACAAAAAATTCCATCTGCTTTATCTCCCATCTCAGAGAACTTGTTAGAAGTTATCATGCTGATAATAGAAGAATGGAGCAGCAGAAAGACACAGGACTTAGGGCTTTTGGGAGAGATAAGTAAACACTACAGATATATGTTCCCAGGTCAAACTTCATGAACCGGGTTTAAATCCACTTTGACCTCTTAAGGCAAAAGTTTAGTAGACAAAAAATCTCTACAGCTTTAGTCACATTACATATTATGTATGAAATATGTCTAGCATTGTGCAAGCAGCAGGATCCTAGAGAAATTTTCAATGTGGGATGCCTGTCCTCTTCCTGACTCTGAACTTCCAGCACTGCAAAGGTTTACAGCTTTGGATCTTAAGGCAGAACAGCAGTACAATCTTTCTCTATTCTTATCCTTTGGTAAAAGTTCTTTAATTGATTACACTGCTTGTACATGATCTGTACATGATCTGTGAATAGGGAGAGTCTGTCACACAATTCTCTCCTCTATATACAGACTGTGTTACAGGAAGCGTAACCAGTATTTTTCTCAATAGAGTAGGAGGAGGGAAGAGGGAGGAGGGATGAGGGAAGAGGGAGGAGGGAGGGAGGAGGGAGGGAGGAGGGAGGGAGGAGGAGGGGACATGTTGCTTGGGCAACATTAGGAATACAATATTCCTTTAAATAACATATTGGGGAATTTTTCAGGTCTGCATATTAAGTGGCACATGGCACACCTATAAGATCTATACCGGGGATCAGCAACCTGTAGATCGCGATCTACCAGTAGTTCGCAATCTACCAGTAGTTCGCGGACAGGTGACTGGTAGATCGTGGTCTAGGGTTGCTGACCCGCCATTCCAGAGCCTCAAACAGAGTTCAATGCAGAGGGAGTACTTGTAAAGTTGAAGCTGTTGTAGGGAGCAAGAGCCGCATAATCAGATGCCTCCTCTGTAGGGCTGGCTTTTTTGGTTTTACTGCCCCTAATCTCTATCCCTTTAGCTGCTGAGGCAGCAGCCAAGGGTGAAAAAGAAAAAGGGGGAAGAGATCTGACACAAATTATATGTCTGGTTGCCTCCATCCCTAAATGTGTATTATGGAAAAGGGGGGAATGTGGGACTTTGAATGAGTTTTGCAACCAGGCATATCTGTTTCCAAATGAGTATCATATAAAGCCCCTACACAAGGAAGGGAACCCATCAAGAGCTGACATAAATGTACAGATTAAAGAACCATATTTATTAATCACATATGTAATAATTACAAAAAGGGGATAATGCACTCATTTCATGTACAGTAAAATCCATAAAATTAGTAGGTTACATCTGACAACAATTACTCTATAGATACAGAATCTGGAAACATGAGATACTTGAAAACGGCTGAGTAAATATAGGCTCTACGCGTTTCGTGGACCTCCGTCCACTCATCAGGAGCTTGAAGAAAAACAATATCTAAAATACATAAAAAATCCCAATTATACCAAAAACGTTAAGGAAAAAAGAAAAAATGGGGAAGGAGGGGAAAAAAAGGGGGAATACATTTGGGTGGAATGGGCACTACCTGAGATGGTGTCACATATCCAGAAGTATTCCAATTGGGAAAAATTAAAAACGAAGGTTGGTCCGAGAAATGCCTGACCCGGGGCTGAGGCACGGACATCATCCAGCACGCAGGGGAGAAGGAGCAGTAACGAAGTGAAGAGCCAGCAGGTGGTTGATAATGGATGTATTGGAATCAAAAGAATCTACAAATATATATGCTTAAATTGTTTGTTATATATTCCTTCAAAATAAGGAAACTGATTAATCTAAAAACCACCACCGGATCTTATTGAGACATAATAAAGACCAAAGAGTGTGGAGAACATTGCCAGAAAAAGTGAACATACCAGAAAAGAAGAGTGCAGAGAGAGCAGTGAAACCAAGCTGCATGTCTCCAAGTGGAAAGAAAGGTGAAAAAGTGGTGGAAACATGGCCAAAGCCACAAGAAGAAAAATAGAATAAGGAAGAGAGTGGAAAGACAAAGAAACAAAAAGGGTGCATGTCTGTCCCATAGTGGAAGGGAATGCAAGAAAAGTGCATATTGAGAATGATGTGAGTTATACCAGATCCAGAAGGATACATACCAACATGTGCATCTCCATAGTGGGAGGATAGGAGGAATTGGATGGCAATGTGGATTGAAATAACCCAACTGCATGTCCCGATGGGCGAGGATGAGTCCATGCCAACGCCATAATGGCGTCTGGTCTATATAAGCGGAAGTCAAACCTCCCACAACCGGTCAGCTGACCGGATGTTGGTCGGAGAGGAACCGCTACAGACGCAGATGAGAATGGGCGTGACCATGGAAATATGACGCCGACGGGCGCCAACTTCATGGTGAGCAAATTATGGCGCCGATGGTTGTAGCACAGCCCGACCCCCAACCTGGATGCTGGAAGGCAGAGGCAGGTACAGGGGAGGAGCGGCTAACAACCATCGCAGCCCCGGAACCGGAAACCCAGACCAGTCCCCGTGATTCAAGTCCACTCTATATTGGGAACAAAAAATAAAATAAATGGAAGCTCAAATGGCTAAATAACAAATGTAAACAAAGAATGAAGGTATAATGGGAAACAAAATGGTATATAAGCTTATAGTGGCAGACCTCTTCAGTGAACGGGTGTCTTCCACCCAAATTATTTGCGAAAAAGAAAAAGGGGGAAGAGATCTGACACAAATTATATGTCTGGTTGCCTCCATCCCTAAATGTGTATTATGGAAAAGGGGGGAATGTGGGACTTTGAATGAGTTTTGCAACCAGGCATATCTGTTTCCAAATGAGTATCATATAAAGCCCCTACACAAGGAAGGGAACCCATCAAGAGCTGACATAAATGTACAGATTAAAGAACCATATTTATTAATCACATATGTAATAATTACAAAAAGGGGATAATGCACTCATTTCATGTACAGTAAAATCCATAAAATTAGTAGGTTACATCTGACAACAATTACTCTATAGATACAGAATCTGGAAACATGAGATACTTGAAAACGGCTGAGTAAATATAGGCTCTACGCGTTTCGTGGACCTCCGTCCACTCATCAGGAGCTTGAAGAAAAACAATATCTAAAATACATAAAAAATCCCAATTATACCAAAAACGTTAAGGAAAAAAGAAAAAATGGGGAAGGAGGGGAAAAAAAGGGGGAATACATTTGGGTGGAATGGGCACTACCTGAGATGGTGTCACATATCCAGAAGTATTCCAATTGGGAAAAATTAAAAACGAAGGTTGGTCCGAGAAATGTCTGACCCGGGGCTGAGGCACGGACATCATCCAGCACGCAGGGAAGAAGGAGCAGTAACGAAGTGAAGAGCCAGTAGGTGGTTGATAATGGATGTATTGGAATCAAAAGAATCTACAAATATATATGCTTAAATTGTTTGTTATATATTCCTTCAAAATAAGGAAACGGATTAATCTAAAAACCACCACCGGATCTTATTGAGACATAATAAAGACCAAAGAGTGTGGAGAACATTGCCAGAAAAAGTGAACATACCAGAAAAGAAGAGTCCAGAGAGAGCAGTGAAACCAAGCTGCATGTCTCCAAGTGGAAAGAAAGGTGAAAACGTGGTGGAAACGTGGCCAAAACCACAAGAAGAAAAATAGAATAAGGAAGAGAGTGGAAAGACAAAGAAACAAAAAGGGTGCATGTCTGTCCCATAGTGGAAGGGAATGCAAGAAAAGTGCATATTGAGAATGATGTGAGTTATTCCAGATCCAGAAGGATACATACCAACCTGTGCATCTCCATAGTGGGAGGATAGGAGGAATTGGATGGCAATGTGGATTGAAATAACCCAACTGCATGTCCCGATGGGCGAGGATGAGTCCATGCCAACGCCATAATGGCGTCTGGTCTATATAAGCGGAAGTCAAACCTCCCACAACCGGTCAGCTGACCGGATGTTGGTCGGAGAGGAACCGCTACAGACGCAGATGAGAATGGGCGTGACCATGGAAATATGACGCCGACGGGCGCCAACTTCATGGTGAGCAAATTATGGCGCAGATGGTTGTAGCACAGCCCGACCCCCAACCTGGATGCTGGAAGGCAGAGGCAGGTACAGGGGAGGAGCGGCTAACAACCATCGCAGCCCCGGAACCGGAAACCCGGACCAGTCCCCGTGATTCAAGTCCACTCTATATTGGGAACAAAAAATAAAATAAATGGAAGCTCAAATGGCTAAATAACAAATGTAAACAAAGAATGAAGGTATAATGGGAAACAAAATGGTATATATATTACATATGTGATTAATAAATATGGTTCTTTAATCTGTACATTTATGTCAGCTCTTGATGGGTTCCCTTCCTTGTGTAGGGGCTTTATATGATACTCATTTGGAAACAGATATGCCTGGTTGCAAAACTCATTCAAAGTCCCACATTTCCCCCTTTTCCATAATAGCAGCCAAGGGTGTACACATGCCACAGCAGGAATAAAGCCCCCTCTTGCTTTTGGTGGGTGCTACCACCTGCCAATCGTGACTCATTCAAGTAAATGAGGCCACCCTGCAAGTGTCCTCCAACCTTGTGCAGTACAGTAAACAAGGGGTAAAAGCAGGCAGGGATGTGTTGCTTTCTCATCACCTGCTTTAACCCCTTACACCATGCAGTTGCAGGGCACTTGCAGAGTGGCCCCAATTACTTAAATGGGTCATGATTAGCAGGCGGTAGCACCCACCAAAACATTAGGGGGATTAATTCCTGCTCTGGCATGTGTCAACCTCTGGCTGCTGCCTCAGCTGCTTAAGGGGGTAGGGATTGGGGGCAGTAAAACTGACTCAACCGCAGGGTTCTTCCATCCCCCAACTTTATGTGTGAAGGAGCCCTATGGGTGCCGCTGCTAAATGCAACTAAAGGCTCATTCACAAGTGCAGCAGGTACTGCAGCTCCTCTGAAAAGTTATCCAAGTGTGTTTAACAGGTGGTGAGGAGGCACCATGTTGTCTCCTCATCACCTGATTTAAACCTGTGATTGCCTTGCAATGCACGCAATTGCAACACAGTAGTGTGGCAATTAGACGTTTAAGGAAGGGACACTGGGCAACACTGTGCCCAGTGATCTTTGACTTCTCCCATGTTGTTCAGGTAGATCTCCACATTTTTAAGGTTGCCTACCCCTGATCTATATAATATACTCCTGAAAAGGTGACATTTGGAAAAAAAATAGAAGAAACTATTGCAGTTTAATCACAAGTACAGGCCGGCCTGCTTCTGTTTGTAAAAAAACAACAGGGGGTCCCTTTCAGTGTGGTTGATGTACTAAAACTGGAGTGCAAAACCTGCTACAGTTCTGCATAGAAAACAATCAGCTTCCAGGTTTTATTGTCAAAGTTTAACTGAACAAGCTGAAGTTAGAAGCTGATTGACTACCATACACAGCTGCACCAGATTTTGCACTCTTCAGTTTTAGTAAGGGTCCATTCACACGACCCCTCCGATCAGATCCGCCTGTCAGTTTTTTAGGCGGATCTGATCGGATGCTCCATGCATCCCTATGGGGCAGTGGATGTCAGCTGAGACATGTCTGCTGACACCCGCTGCCTCCTGCATCCGATCCTGTCCGTGAAATCCGGACGGATAGAAACCCTATTTTCCATCCATCCAGCAGATGGGATGGGGTCTAATGAGAGCGGACAGGTGGTCCACTCTCATCCAATTCCCCCATAGAGATGCATGGGGCTCTGACACCTCCCTCTCTGCTCAGCTGTCACCTTCCTGCTTAGTGGGGATCTGTGTTTACGATCCCCTTCTGAGCAGCACGGATCCGCCTACAGAGGTGGACCGTGTGAAAGGACCCTATATCAACCCCTGTGTCTATAATAAATGCTTATTTATTGGATAGGAGTCTGGAATGCATTTTGAGGTTGGCCCCATGCCATTTTTTTCTTAAAGGAACAGTAGACACTATTTGAAAAAACCTTCACTTTAAAGAAAAAAAAAAAGGCATGAGGTCTCCCGAAAATTATACTAGACCCTTATTCTTGATAAGGGTCTGTTATGGATTTTGAGGGGAACCCAGGCAAAACAATAAAAATTAAAAGCCTGGGCTCCCTGAAATTCGTATTAGACACTTATAAAGGCATGGAACCTGGCTGACCATGGGGGGGGGGGGGGGGCTGTAAGTGTTCTCCCCCTCCTGAACCACATTAGTCTATTAACATTGGGACGGTACTTTGCAGGAGGAATGCAACATGAGGTTTCCGTATTTGAAGATTGAATCTCTTTTCTTCAAGACGTAAAGAGTGCCCCCTTGTTCTCTGTAATTACCTTAAAGTGAATAAATGAACACCAAGTTCACTATATGGACACCTTATATATTTATACCATAAGCCTCGAAAGAACCTTGGAAGCCAGACTTGCATTTGTTTCTGCCTTTACCAATGGAAATTTTACCCTATGTGCAAAGGAATCTTGGAGGCATTCGAAGGTTCTTTGGAGGCTTATTCCCATTGTTATCCTGGGGGACACCAAGGCTTTATAGCGTTGCTTGTCATACATAAGGCTCTTGATTCTCCTAAGTCTGGTGAGTGGATCCCCAAGGGGGCTTTTTGGAAGCACTGGGCACCTTTTTTGTGTGGAGCACGATATTCAGCACTTTATATACAAGTGGACTATTCACCTTTTTGGACTGCACTTTATCCATTTTATATATATATATATATTTTTGCACTTTTTTGCACATCTTGGCACTTTATATTTATTGCATATTTTTTTCTGCACTTCAACCATATATGTGGTACATTATTTGCATTCATCTATGTGAGTTTATGAGCATATTTTTTTGTCAGCACTGATGCACTTTTTCTATTAATATTTTAGAGAATTTTAGTGCACTTTATATTTATTTTCTATATACCTGGTAGCGCTGTTTTAATATTGTATTTCACTGTTTTCTTAGTTCTTTTCTAAGTGCACAGCAGCTGCAAGCAGTATTTACACTTATTTATTTAGCGCAGGTTTTAATATCATTTTTTCACATTTTTTCACATCTAACCTAGATTCGATTGGGGGGGGGGGGTCGGGTTAGGGGAGATTTTTTTTGTGTGTGTGTGTGTATACAGTAACTTATTTTAAGGTGGTATATGTGTTTGGAATGCACATACAATTATAAACAAATTTAGTTTATATAATGCAAGTGCTAGTTGAAAGGTTATTTGTTAATCCTTTTTTTTTTCATCAGCTGTGTAAAGCTGTGGCCTTTTGGTAATATCAAAGCACCTGATATCTAAACTTGAAGTCTTCCCTGCCTTCTATCACAGGCAGACTGCCTGCTGTGTTTTGATTCCTCTGGAGTGTGACTTATCTAACGTTACTTGGTATCCTATATTTATAGCTCTGCTTTTCAGATAATACCATAGAAGTGCTCAAAACCACATTTACCATGAACTACATATCTGAAATTTCCATCTGTGTGACAGGTCTGGAAAATTGTAAATTATTTAGATTGCTATATTTTTACAGGCAGTTGGTATTCAGGCAATTACAGAAACTGCAAGTGCTATCTTGTACAAAAGATAAGTGAGATTCCTGCATGTGACTGTAGAGAGATAATCAATAATCTATTATATGTAATGAAAATGTGTCCAAAACAAAATCCCGTAAGGAAAGAACAGAACACTGCTGGCATTTTATGTCAATTATGTTGGTGTCAAGCTGCTGGGAATCGTCACACTCATCATTTTCATATAGAGTCAGTCGGCTTATAGAACATAAGCAAATATTAATATTAACTTTTGAGAAATATCTGCCGAACAAAGATACCATCCAATATTTTCTTTCCCACTGCTAAACAACATGAATAACTTGCAGTATGTCCATCACTTTGGGACCAAAATTTTTAATAATTTAGTCTTTTTAATCTTCTTGGGTATCACTGGCAATTTTTAAACACGTGAAGGTATGGCATCTCTTGATTTTTTTGTTGATAATAAAAGTAACACTATAAAAACTAAGTTTAACCAACATAATAATAAGGTTATAATGGACAGTCATACCCCAATTAATTTATAACAGGGGTCTCTAAACTGCACTCCGGGGGCCAGATGCAGCCCCTTGCTTGACTTTCTCTGGCCCTTTGGGCAATATTCATCCCCCTGATATAAGACACTATTCTGCCCTCTGATATCAACAATGGAGCATAATTCCTGCCACAAACATCAACAATGGGGTGCCATTTTTCTCACTAAAACCAACAATGGGGTGCCATTCCTTCTGCAAATACCAAAGATGGTGCACTGTTTATTTCCTGATGCCAGAAATTTTTTTTATTCCTGCTGGCCACAGTCCGGCCCCCCTAAAGTCTAAAGAGCAGTGAACTGGCCCTTTATTTAGAAGGTTTTGAGACCCCTGATTCATAAGATATAATAGATTTAGTGTAACAATATGCAGCACATACTGTACTGTTGGTCATGAAATAACGTTTTCCATCACAGATTTTTGAAATTGTTGTACTTTGTGGCAATAGGGCTTAATTCACAAAGTTTTACACAAAGGAAAATACTTTTATTTTCAGGCGCGTGGCTGTAAATTTCAAATCTCATTGGAAATAGCAATAATTAAAAAAAAAAAAAAATAATAAGGATCCTTATCCTGGTGTTCTAACCTCGAAAATTAAGCCTGGAGTAATTTGCAGTTAATGCAGTTATATGGAAGCGGTCTGGTCAATCATATGTTGTGGCTTATTGATTACCGTATATACTCGAGTATAAGCCGACCCGAATATAAGCCGAGAACCCTACTTTTGCCAAAAAAAAGTGGGAAAACTTATTGACTCGAGTATAAGCCTAGGGTGGGAAATGCTGCAGCTACTGGACCCAACTGGACCACCACAAGACAAGAAATAGGGGCTGCGGGCATGGTACAGGAGATGGCACAGGTCATAGTACAGGCATTGCACAGGTCATGGTAAGGGCATGGCACAGGTCAGGGCACAGGTGATGGTACAGGCATGGCACAGGTGAAGGTATAGGCATGGCACAGGTCATGGTACATGCATGTTACAGGTCATGGTACAGGAATGGCACAGGTCACAGTACAGGCATGGCACAGGTCATGGTACAGGCATGGCACAGGTGATGGTATAGGCATAGTACAGGTGATGGTATAGGCATGGCACAGTAAGTACAGGCATGGCACAGTATACACAGGCATGGCACAGTATGTATAGGCATGGCACAGTAGGTATAGGCATGGCACAGTAATTACAGGCATGGCACAGTATGTACAGGCATGGCACAGTATGTATAGGCATGGCACAGTAGGTATAGGCATGGCACAGTAATTACAGGCATGGCACAGTATGTACAGGCATGGCACAGTAGGTATAGGCATGGCACAGTAGGTATAGGCATGGCACAGTAGGTATAGGCATGGCACAGTAATTACAGGCATGGCACAGTAGATGCAGTGCTGCGGGCATGGTACAGGAGAATGTCCTGTACCATGCCCGCAGCACTGCATGAGGAAATACAGGGGCTGCGGAGGCATCTCACTTACCTGTCGGTGAGGCGCCGTCTTCGATTTGAAAATCGCGCCACCCGGCGCCGCCATACGTCACCGCAAATGCGCCACCGATGCTCGGGAAAAGCCGAACACGTTCGGCTATTTCCGGGCATGCGGCACATGCGCAGTGACACGTCGGCGCCGAGCGGCGCCATTTTTAAAAAGACACTCCAGTCAGTGACTCGAGTATAAGCCGAGGGGTGCATTTTCAGCATGAAAAAACATGCTGAAAAACTCAGCTTATACTCGAGTATATACGGTAAATGAGCAGAGGCTGTAAAGTTACAAAGTGAATGTTAGTAAATAAGGTGAACTAGTGTTTAAAATGCCCAAGACTAGATATTACAGCATTGTTGTTACTTTTGTATGCTGTATGTTTGAAAACCCAATAAAATATTGATAAAAAAAAAAAATGCCAGAGACTCAACAGCTGTCCCATACTACAACCTACTGGTTACTTATGAGTAGTGTTGAGCGAACACGGACTGTATTATTCGTGTTCGTACCGAATAATTGGATTTTTGTTACCCGAACACGGACACGGACACTTTACTGTATGTTCGGGTAAAAAATCCGTGTTTGGTCGTTTTATTTCCGGGTTTTGCATGTTTTGGCGCTCTTTTCATGGCGGGCTTTCAACAGCCAATCAACAATCGTTTAACTGGTGTGCCTTAAGCTATCCCAGCCATGCCTGCAAATGTATGAGTAGCTGTGATTGGCCGTCTGAAGCATGTGACCAAGTCTTTATAAGTTCGAGGCAGCCGCAGCGGCGTCATTCTGCTGCTTAGCTCAGGGACAGAGCACACATACGTGCTGGCTGCTGATTAGGGAAAGACAGGCAGGGAAAACAAATTGGTGTCCGGATAGAATTTAGGGTCAGGTCGGAGTGTTTAGGCAGGGCGAGTTGTAGGTATTTTAGGGATAGAGTCTGCTGAATTATAGGGTCAGTGTGTTCTACAAACTACAATCGATATTGCTGTGTGGGGTGGGGTCTGTACTTAATCCTGATCTACGATCTCTTCTCAATCCTGTTAGGGAGAGGCTGCTGCTAAATTATAGGGTCAGTGTGTTCTACAAACTACAATCGATATTGCTGTGTGGGGTGGGGTCTGCACTTAGTCCCGATCTACGATCTCTTCTCAATCCTGTTAGGGAGAGGCTGCTGCTGAATTTTAGAGAAAGTGTGTTCTACAAACTACAATCGATATTGCTGTGTGGTGTGGGATAGGAGATAGGCAGGTGTCAGTGATCCACATCCATTTTTCTGTGTGTGGGCTGCAGTGAACACAATCTTTTTGGGGTGCAGTGAACACAATCCTTTTGGGGTGCAGTGAACAAAATCTTTGTGGGGTACAGTTAACACAATCTTTGTGGGGTGCAGTGAACAAAATCTTTGGGGGGTACAGTGAACACAATCTTTGTGGGGTACAGTGAACACAATCTTTGTGGGGTGCAGTGAAGACAATCCTTTTGGGGTGCAGTGAACACAATCTTTGTGGGGTACAGTGAACAAAATATTTGTGGGGTACAGTGAACACAATCTTTGTGGGGTGCAGTGAACAAAATCTTTGGGGGGTACAGTGAACACAATCTTTGTGGGGTACAGTGAACACAATCTTTGTGGGGTGCAGTGAAGACAATCCTTTTGGGGTGCAGTGAACACAATCGTTGTGGGGTGCAGTGAACAAAATCTTTGTGGGGTACAGTGAACACAATCTTTGTGGGGTACAGTGAACACAATCTTTGTGGGTTGCAGTGAACAAAATCTTTGGGGGGTACAGTGAACACAATCTTTGTGGGGTACAGTGAACACAATCTTTGTGGGGTGCAGTGAAGACAATCCTTTTGGGGTGCAGTGAACACAATCTTTGTGGGGTACAGTGAACACAATCTTTGTGGGGTGCAGTGAACAAAATCTTTGTGGGGTACAGTGAACACAATCTTTGTGGGATACAGTGAACACAATCTTTGTGGGGTGCAGTGAAGACAATCCTTTTGGGGTGCAGTGAACACAATCTTTGTGGGGTACAGTGAACACAATCTTTGTGGGGTGCAGTGAAGACAATCCTTGTGGGGTGCAGTGAAGACAATCCTTTTGGGGTGCAGTAAACACAATCTTTGTGGGGTACAGTGAACAAAATATTTGTGGGGTACAGTGAACACAATCTTTGTGGGGTACAGTGAACACAATCTTTGTGGGGTGCAGTGAAGACAATCCTTTTGGGGTGCAGTGAACACAATCTTTGTGGGGTGCAGTGAACAAAATCTTTGTGGGGTACAGTGAACACAATCTTTGTGGGGTGCAGTGAAGACAATCCTTTTGGGGTGCAGTGAACACAATCTTTGTGGGGTGCAGTGAACAAAATCTTTGTGGGGTACAGTGAACACAATCTTTGTGGGGTACAGTGAACACAATCTTTGTGGGTTGCAGTGAACAAAATCTTTGGGGGGTACAGTGAACACAATCTTTGTGGGGTACAGTGAACACAATCTTTGTGGGGTGCAGTGAAGACAATCCTTTTGGGGTGCAGTGAACACAATCTTTGTGGGGTACAGTGAACACAATCTTTGTGGGGTGCAGTGAACAAAATCTTTGTGGGGTACAGTGAACACAATCTTTGTGGGGTACAGTAAACACAATCTTTGTGGGATGCAGTGAACAAAATCTTTGGGGGGTACAGTGAACACAATCTTTGTGGGGTACAGTGAACACAATCTTTGTGGGGTGCAGTGAAGACAATCCTTTTGGGGTGCAGTGAACACAATCTTTGTGGGGTGCAGTGAACAAAATCTTTGTGGGGTACAGTGAACACAATCTTTGTGGGGTACAGTGAACACAATCTTTGTGGGATGCAGTGAACAAAATCTTTGGGGGGTACAGTGAACACAATCTTTGTGGGGTACAGTGAACACAATCTTTGTGGGGTGCAGTGAAGACAATCCTTTTGGGGTGCAGTGAACACAATCTTTGTGGGGTACAGTGAACACAATCTTTGTGGGGTGCAGTGAACAAAATCTTTGTGGGGTACAGTGAACACAATCTTTGTGGGGTGCAGTGAAGACAATCCTTTTGGGGTGCAGTGAACACAATCTTTGTGGGGTACAGTGAACACAAGTTTTGTGGGGTGCAGTGAAGACAATCCTTGTGGGGTGCAGTGAAGAAAATCCTTTTGGGGTGCAGTGAACACAATCTTTGTGGGGTACAGTGAACAAAATATTTGTGGGGTACAGTGAACACAATCTTTGTGGGGTACAGTGAACACAATCTTTGTGGGGTGCAGTGAAGACAATCCTTTTGGGGTGCAGTGAACACAATCTTTGTGGGGTGCAGTGAACACAATCTTTGTGGGGTACAGTGAACACAATCTTTGTGGGGTACAGTGAACACAATCTTTGTGGGTTGCAGTGAACAAAATCTTTGGGGGGTACAGTGAACACAATCTTTGTGGGGTACAGTGAACACAATCTTTGTGGGGTGCAGTGAAGACAATCCTTTTGGGGTGCAGTGAACACAATCTTTGTGGGGTACAGTGAACACAATCTTTGTGGGGTGCAGTGAACAAAATCTTTGTAGGGTACAGGGAACACAATCTTTGTGGGGTACAGTGAACACAATCCTTTTGGGGTACAGTGAACACAATCTTTGTGGGGTACAGTGAACACAATCTTTGTGGGGTGCAGTGAAGACAATCCTTTTGGGGTGCAGTGAACACAATCCTTGTGGGGTGCAGTGAACAAAATCTTTGGGGGGTACAGTGAACACAATCTCTGTGGGGTACAGTGAACACAATCTTTGTGGGGTGCAGTGAAGACAATCCTTGTGGGGTGCAGTGAAGACAATCCTTGTGGGGTGCAGTGAACAAAATCTTTGGGGGGTACAGTGAACACAATCTTTGTGGGGTACAGTGAACACAATCTTTGTGGGGTGCAGTGAAGACAATCCTTTTGGGGTGCAGTGAACACAATCTTTGTGGGGTACAGTGAACACAATCTTTGTGGGGTGCAGTGAAGACAATCCTTTTGGGGTGCAGTGAACACAATCTTTGTGGGGTGCAGTGAACAAAATCTTTGTGGGGTACAGTGAACACAATCTTTGTGGGGTACAGTGAACAAAATCTTTGTGGGGTACAGTGAACACAATCCTTGTGGGGTGCAGTGAAGACAATCCTTGTGGTGTGCAGTGAACAAAATCTTTGTGGGGTACAGTGAACACAATCTTTGTGGGGTGCAGTGAACAAAATCTTTGGGGGGTACAGTGAACACAATCTTTGTGGATTACAGTGAACACAATCTTTGTGGGGTGCAGTGAAGACAATCCTTTTGGGGTGCAGTGAACACAATCTTTGTAGGGTACAGTGAACACAATCTTTGTGGGGTGCAGTGAACAAAATCTTTGGGGGGTACAGCGAACACAATCTTTGTGGGGTACAGTGAACACAATCTTTGTGGGGTGCAGTGAAGACAATCCTTTTGGGGTGCAGTGAACACAATCTTTGTGGGGTACAGTGAACACAATCTTTGTGGGGTGCAGTGAAGACAATCCTTGTGGGGTGCAGTGAAGACAATCCTTGTGGGGTGCAGTGAACAAAATCTTTGGGGGGTACAGTGAACACAATCTTTGTGGGGTACAGTGAAGACAATCCTTTTGGGGTGCAGTGAACACAATCTTTGTGGGGTACAGTGAACACAATCTTTGTGGGGTGCAGTGAAGACAATCCTTTTGGGGTGCAGTGAACACAATCTTTGTGGGGTACAGTGAACACAATCTCATACTTCTGAAGATTTGAGGGTGCTGCCTGTTTCATCCTCCTCCTCCTCATCCATCCTTTTAGGGGTACACACAAAAGTAATTGGGGCCTAGTGTGCTTCTGTACGTGTGAAAAACATACACTTTTTTTTGATCATATTTCCTATTCCGCTATTCAATAAAAACCTTTGGGGATCAATTAAATTGAGGGATAGTCTGTGTCAGTACGTGTGAGATCCACCTTTCCAAGTTTTTGGGGTTCATCTCATACTTCTGAAGCTTTGAGGGTGCTGCCTGTTCCATACTCCTCCTCCTCCTCATCCATTATTTTAGGTGTACAAACAATAGTAATTGGGGCCTAGTGTGCTTCTGTACGTGTGAGATACATACACTTTTTTTATCATATTTCCTATTCCGCTATTCAATAAAAACCTTTGGGGATCAATTAAATTGCGGAATAGTCTGTGTCGGTACGTGTGAGATCCACCTTTCCAAGTTTTTGGGGTTCATCTCATACTTCTGAAGCTTTGAGGGTGCTGCCTGTTCCATACTCCTCCTCCTCCTCATCCATCCTTTTAGGTGTACAAACAATAGTAATTGGGGCCTAGTGTGCTTCTGTACGTGTGAGATACATACACTTTTTTTGATCATATTTCCTATTCCGCTATTCAATAAAAACCTTTGGGGATCAATTAAATTGTGGGATAGTCTGTGTCGGTACGTGTGAGATCCACCTTTCCAAGTTTTTGGGGTTCATCTCATACTTCTGAAGCTTTGAGGGTGCTGCCTGTTCCATACTCCTCCTCCTCCTCATCCATCCTTTTAGGTGTACAAACAATAGTAATTGGGGCCTAGTGTGCTTCTGTACGTGTGAGATACCTACACTTTTTTTGATCATATTTCCTATTCCGCTATTCAATAAAAACCTTTGGGCATCAATTAAATTGCGGGATAGTCTGTGTCGGTACGTGTGAGATCCACCTTTCCAAGTTTTTGGGGTTCATCTCATACTTCTGAAGCTTTGAGGGTGCTGCCTGTTCCATACTCCTCCTCCTCCTCATCCATCCTTTTAGGTGTACAAACAATAGTAATTGGGGCCTAGTGTGCTTCTGTACGTGTGAGATACATACACTTTTTTTGATCATATTTCCTATTCCGCTATTCAATAAAAACCTTTGGGGATCAATTAAATTGCGGGATAGTCTGTGTCGGTACGTGTGAGATCCACCTTGACAAGTTTTTGGGGTTCATCTCATACTTCTGAAGCTTTGAGGGTGCTGCCTGTTCCATACTCCTCCTCCTCCTCATCCATCCTTTTAGGTGTACAAACAATAGTAATTGGGGCCTAGTGTGCTTCTGTACGTGTGAGATACATACACTTTTTTTGATCATATTTCCTATTCCGCTATTCAATAAAAACCTTTGCGGATCAATTAAATTGCAGAATAGTCTGTGTCGGTACGTGTGAGATCCACCTTTCCAAGTTTTTGGGGTTCATCTCATACTTCTGAAGCTTTGAGGGTGCTGCCTATTCCATACTCCTCCTCCTCCTCATCCATCCTTTTAGGTGTACAAACAATAGTAATTGGGGCCTAGTGTGCTTCTGTACGTGTGAGATACATACACTTTTTTTGATCATATTTCCTATTCCGCTATTCAATAAAAACCTTTGGGGATCAATTAAATTGCGGGATAGTCTGTGTCGGTACGTGTGAGATCCACCTTTCCAAGTTTTTGGGGTTCATCTCATACTTCTGAAGCTTTGAGGGTGCTGCCTGTTCCATACTCCTCCTCCTCCTCATCCATCCTTTTAGGTGTACAAACAATAGTAATTGGGGCCTAGTGTGCTTCGGTACGTGTGAGATACATACACTTTTTTTTATCATATTTCCTATTCCGCTATTCAATAAAAACCTTTGGGGATCAATTAAATTGCGGAATAGTCTGTGTCGGTACGTGTGAGATCCACCTTTCCAAGTTTTTGGGGTTCATCTCATACTTCTGAAGCTTTGAGGGTGCTGCCTGTTCCATACTCCTCCTCCTCCTCATCCATCCTTTTAGGTGTACAAACAATAGTAATTGGGGCCTAGTGTGCTTCTGTACGTGTGAGATACCTACACTTTTTTTGATCATATTTCCTATTCCGCTATTCAATAAAAACCTTTGGGGATCAATTAAATTGCGGGATAGTCTGTGTCGGTACGTGTGAGATCCACCTTTCCAAGTTTTTGGGGTTCATCTCATACTTCTGAAGCTTTGAGGGTGCTGCCTGTTCCATACTCCTCCTCCTCCTCATCCATCCTTTTAGGTGTACAAACAATAGTAATTGGGGCCTAGTGTGCTTCTGTACGTGTGAGATACATACACTTTTTTTGATCATATTTCCTATTCCGCTATTCAATAAAATCCTTTGGGGATCAATTAAATTGCGGGATAGTCTGTGTCGGTACGTGTGAGATCCACCTTTCCAAGTTTTTGGGGTTCATCTCATACTTCTGAAGCTTTGAGGGTGCTGCCTGTTCCATACTCCTCCTCCTCCTCATCCATCCTTTTAGGTGTACAAACAATAGTAATTGGGGCCTAGTGTGCTTCTGTACGTGTGAGATACATACACTTTTTTTGATCATATTTCCTATTCCGCTATTCAATAAAAACCTTTGGGGATCAATTAAATTGCGGGATAGTCTGTGTCGGTACGTGTGAGATCCACCTTTCCAAGTTTTTGGGGTTCATCTCATACTTCTGAAGCTTTGAGGGTGCTGCCTGTTCCATACTCCTCCTCCTCCTCATCCATCCTTTTAGGTGTACAAACAATAGTAATTGGGGCCTAGTGTGCTTCTGTACGTGTGAGATAAATACACTTTTTTTGATCATATTTCCTATTCCGCTATTCAATAAAAACCTTTGAGGATCAATTAAATTGCGGAATAGTCTGTGTCGGTACGTGTGAGATCCACCTTTCCAAGTTTTTGGGGTTCATCTCATACTTCTGAAGCTTTGAGGGTGCTGCCTGTTCCATACTCCTCCTCCTCCTCATCCATCCTTTTAGGTGTACAAACAATAGTAATTGGGGCCTAGTGTGCTTCTGTACGTGTGAGATACATACACTTTTTTTGATCATATTTCCTATTCCGCTATTCAATAAAAACCTTTGGGGATCAATTAAATTGTGGGATAGTCTGTGTCGGTACGTGTGAGATCCACCTTTCCAAGTTTTTGGGGTTCATCTCATACTTCTGAAGCTTTGAGGGTGCTGCCTGTTCCATACTCCTCCTCCTCCTCATCCATCCTTTTAGGTGTACAAACAATAGTAATTGGGGCCTAGTGTGCTTCTGTACGTGTGAGATACATACACTTTTTTTGATCATATTTCCTATTCCGCTATTCAATAAAATCCTTTGGGGATCAATTAAATTGCGGGATAGTCTGTGTCGGTACGTGTGAGATCCACCTTTCCAAGTTTTTGGGGTTCATCTCATACTTCTGAAGCTTTGAGGGTGCTGCCTGTTCCATACTCCTCCTCCTCCTCATCCATCCTTTTAGGTGTACAAACAATAGTAATTGGGGCCTAGTGTGCTTCTGTACGTGTGAGATACATACACTTTTTTTGATCATATTTCCTATTCCGCTATTCAATAAAAACCTTTGGGGATCAATTAAATTGCGGGATAGTCTGTGTCGGTACGTGTGAGATCCACCTTTCCAAGTTTTTGGGGTTCATCTCATACTTCTGAAGCTTTGAGGGTGCTGCCTGTTCCATACTCCTCCTCCTCCTCATCCATCCTTTTAGGTGTACAAACAATAGTAATTGGGGCCTAGTGTGCTTCTGTACGTGTTAGATACATACACTTTTTTTGATCATATTTCCTATTCCGCTATTCAATAAAAACCTTTGGGGATCAATTAAATTGCGGAATAGTCTGTGTCGGTACGTGTGAGATCCACCTTTCCAAGTTTTTGGGGTTCATCTCATACTTCTGAAGCTTTGAGGGTGCTGCCTGTTCCATACTCCTCCTCCTCCTCATCCATCCTTTTAGGTGTACAAACAATAGTAATTGGGGCCTAGTGTGCTTCTGTACGTGTGAGATACATACACTTTTTTTGATCATATTTCCTATTCCGCTATTCAATAAAAACCTTTGGGGATCAATTAAATTGTGGGATAGTCTGTGTCGGTACGTGTGAGATCCACCTTTCCAAGTTTTTGGGGTTCATCTCATACTTCTGAAGCTTTGAGGGTGCTGCCTGTTCCATACTCCTCCTCCTCCTCATCCATCCTTTTAGGTGTACAAACAATAGTAATTGGGGCCTAGTGTGCTTCTGTACGTGTGAGATACATACACTTTTTTTGATCATATTTCCTATTCCGCTATTCAATAAAAACCTTTGGGGATCAATTAAATTGTGGGATAGTCTGTGTCGGTACGTGTGAGATCCACCTTTCCAAGTTTTTGGGGTTCATCTCATACTTCTGAAGCTTTGAGGGTGCTGCCTGTTCCATACTCCTCCTCCTCCTCATCCATCCTTTTAGGTGTACAAACAATAGTAATTGGGGCCTAGTGTGCTTCTGTACGTGTGAGATACATACACTTTTTTTGATCATATTTCCTATTCCGCTATTCAATAAAATCCTTTGGGGATCAATTAAATTGCGGGATAGTCTGTGTCGGTACGTGTGAGATCCACCTTTCCAAGTTTTTGGGGTTCATCTCATACTTCTGAAGCTTTGAGGGTGCTGCCTGTTCCATACTCCTCCTCCTCCTCATCCATCCTTTTAGGTGTACAAACAATAGTAATTGGGGCCTAGTGTGCTTCTGTACGTGTGAGATACATACACTTTTTTTGATCATATTTCCTATTCCGCTATTCAATAAAAACCTTTGGGGATCAATTAAATTGCGGGATAGTCTGTGTCGGTACGTGTGAGATCCACCTTTCCAAGTTTTTGGGGTTCATCTCATACTTCTGAAGCTTTGAGGGTGCTGCCTGTTCCATACTCCTCCTCCTCCTCATCCATCCTTTTAGGTGTACAAACAATAGTAATTGGGGCCTAGTGTGCTTCTGTACGTGTGAGATACATACACTTTTTTTGATCATATTTCCTATTCCGCTATTCAATAAAAACCTTTGGGGATCAATTAAATTGCGGAATAGTCTGTGTCGGTACGTGTGAGATCCACCTTTCCAAGTTTTTGGGGTTCATCTCATACTTCTGAAGCTTTGAGGGTGCTGCCTGTTCCATACTCCTCCTCCTCCTCATCCATCCTTTTAGGTGTACAAACAATAGTAATTGGGGCCTAGTGTGCTTCTGTACGTGTGAGATACATACACTTTTTTTGATCATATTTCCTATTCCGCTATTCAATAAAAACCTTTGGGGATCAATTAAATTGTGGGATAGTCTGTGTCGGTACGTGTGAGATCCACCTTTCCAAGTTTTTGGGGTTCATCTCATACTTCTGAAGCTTTGAGGGTGCTGCCTGTTCCATACTCCTCCTCCTCCTCATCCATCCTTTTAGGTGTACAAACAATAGTAATTGGGGCCTAGTGTGCTTCTGTACGTGTGAGATACATACACTTTTTTTGATCATATTTCCTATTCCGCTATTCAATAAAAACCTTTGGGGATCAATTAAATTGCGGGATAGTCTGTGTCGGTACGTGTGAGATCCACCTTGAGAAGTTTTTGGGGTTCATCTCATACTTCTGAAGCTTTGAGGGTGCTGCCTGTTCCATACTCCTCCTCCTCCTCATCCATCCTTTTAGGTGTACAAACAATAGTAATTGGGACCTAGTGTGCTTCTGTACGTGTGAGATACATACACTTTTTTTGATCATATTTCCTATTCCGCTATTCAATAAAAATCTTTGGGGATCAATTAAATTGCGGAATAGTCTGTGTCGGTACGTGTGAGATCCACCTTTCCAAGTTTTTGGGGTTCATCTCATACTTCTGAAGCTTTGAGGGTGCTGCCTGTTCCGTACTCCTCCTCCTCCTCATCCATCCTTTTAGGTGTACAAACAATAGTAATTGGGGCCTAGTGTGCTTCTGTACGTGTGAGATACATACACTTTTTTTGATCATATTTCCTATTCCGCTATTCAATAAAAACCTTTGGGGATCAATTAAATTGCGGGATAGTCTGTGTCGGTACGTGTGAGATCCACCTTTCCAAGTTTTTGGGGTTCATCTCATACTTCTGAAGCTTTGAGGGTGCTGCCTGTTCCATACTCCTCCTCCTCCTCATCCATCCTTTTAGGTGTACAAACAATAGTAATTGGGACCTAGTGTGCTTCTGTACGTGTGAGATACATACACTTTTTTTGATCATATTTCCTATTCCGCTATTCAATAAAAACCTTTGGGGATCAATTAAATTGCAGAATAGTCTGTGTCGGTACGTGTGAGATCCACCTTTCCAAGTTTTTGGGGTTCATCTCATACTTCTGAAGCTTTGAGGGTGCTGCCTGTTCCATACTCCTCCTCCTCCTCATCCATCCTTTTAGGTGTACAAACAATAGTAATTGGGGCCTAGTGTGCTTCTGTACGTGTGAGATACATACACTTTTTTTGATCATATTTCCTATTCCGCTATTCAATAAAAACCTTTGGGGATCAATTAAATTGCGGGATAGTCTGTGTCGGTACGTGTGAGATCCACCTTTCCAAGTTTTTGGGGTTCATCTCATACTTCTGAAGCTTTGAGGGTGCTGCCTGTTCCATACTCCTCCTCCTCCTCATCCATCCTTTTAGGTGTACAAACAATAGTAATTGGGGCCTAGTGTGCTTCTGTACGTGTGAGATACATACACTTTTTTTGATCATATTTCCTATTCCACTATTCAATAAAAACCTTTGGGGATCAATTAAATTGCGGAATAGTCTGTGTCGGTACGTGTGAGATCCACCTTTCCAAGTTTTTGGGGTTCATCTCATACTTCTGAAGCTTTGAGGGTGCTGCCTGTTCCATACTCCTCCTCCTCCTCATCCATCCTTTTAGGTGTACAAACAATAGTAATTGGGGCCTAGTGTGCTTCTGTACGTGTGAGATACATACACTTTTTTTGATCATATTTCCTATTCCGCTATTCAATAAAAACCTTTGGGGATCAATTAAATTGCGGAATAGTCTGTGTCGGTACGTGTGAGATCCACCTTTCCAAGTTTTTGAGGTTCATCTCATACTTCTGAAGATTTGAGGGTGCTGCCTGTTCCATACTCCTCTTCCTCATCCTCCCTTTAGGGTAGGAAAAAATGTAATCAGGCCTAGTCTCTGTTTGTACGTGTGAGATACACAGTTTTTTATCCTATTCCGCTATTCAATACACACCCTTTTGGAGTAAAAAACATTAAATTGCGGCATAGTTTGCATATTTGACTGTGAGATACACCTGTGCGATACTGTTGTTCTTTTGTTCTGCTATTCAATAAAGACCTTTCTAGGGCAAGATCTTAAATTTCAGAAATATGAGGAGAGCGTCAAATAGGGGCCGTGGCCTGGGTCGTGGTGCTGCTGCTAGAGCTCCTGTTGCAAGGAGAGGACGTGGTCGATCTGTGCCAGCTACACGCACAAGTGAAACACCTTCCTCAAGTGTGAGTAGGCGACAGAACCTGCATCAGTATTAGGTAGGGCATCATACGCCTCTAGAAGTGATGAGGCCAGAACACATAGAGGCGATAGTAGATTGGTTTGCTGCTCACAGTGCCTCCAGTTCCTTCACATTGTCTCCCACCCAGTCTACTGCAGAAAGGTCAGAGTTGGCACCTGCAGCCAATGTCCAACCGTCTTTCACCTCACCCCCTTGCAAATCAGGCAAGCAGTCTGAGCCCCAAGCCATACAGCAGTCTCTTATTCTTTTTGAGGACTCTGTCAGGAGGGTTTCCCAGGGCCATCCACCTAGCCCTGCCCCAGAAGTGGAAGAGATTGAGTGCAGCGATGCCCAACCACTTATTTCTCAAGATGAGTACATGGAAGGACCATCACAGCACGTCTCCGATGATGACGAAACGCAGGTGCCAACTGCTGCGGCGTTCAGCATTGTGGAGACCGACAGGGAGGGCAGGGGTGAAGACTGGGTGGAAGATGATGTGGAGGACGATGAGGTCCTCGACCCCACATGGAATGAAGGTCATGCAGGTGACCTGAGTAGTTTGGAGGAAGAGGCGGTGGTCGCACAGAGCCACCAGCACAGCAGAAGAGGGAGCAGGGTGCAGAAGCGGAGCGGCCGTGCCCTAGACACTACGCCTGCTACTGCCCAACGCAGCAAGGGAACGAGCGCACCAAAGTCAGCTCAAAAGAGTTCTCTAGCGTGGAAGTTCTTTAGAAAATGTGCTGATGACAGGACACGAGTGGTTTGCACCCTGTGCAATCAGAGCCTGAAGCGAGGCATAAACCTTCTCAACCTGAGCACAACCTGCATGATCAGGCATCTAAGTGCAAAGCACGAGCTGCAGTGGAGTACACACCTTCAAAACCAAGAAACGTCTCTGGCTCATCCTGCTTCCTCTTCTGCTGCAGTCTCGGCCGCTCCAGCCACCTCTGTAGTCATACCGGCACCTGCCACCCCGCAAACAGACGATCTGTCAGCAACACCACCACCTGGGTCACCAACAACCATCTCCACAATGTCCCGTGGAAGTGTTCAGCTTTCCATCTCCCAAACACTTGAGAGGAAGAGGAAGTACCCCCCTACCCACCCGCGATCCCTGGCCCTGAATGCCAGCATTTCACAATTATTGGCCTTTGAAATGCTGTCATTCCGTCTGGTGGAGACGCACAGTTTTAAAAAGCTTATGTCGGTGGCTGTCCCACAGTACGTCGTGCCCAGCCGCCACTACTTTTCCAGGCAAGCCATCCCTTCACTGCACAACCAAGTGGGGGAAAAAATCAGGTGTGCACTGCGCAACGCCATCTGTGCCAAGGTCCACCTAACTACCGATACGTGGACCAGTAAGCACGGTCAGGGGCGTTATATCTCGGCATATAACGGCACACTGGGTAAATGCAGTGGCGGATGGGCCTGAGGCGGATAGCAATTTGGCGCATGTCCTTCCACCACCGAGGATTGCAGGGCGCTTCAGTTTGCCTCCTGTTCCTAACTCATCCTACTCCGCTACCTCATCCTCTACCGCCTCCTCATCCGGACAGCGTAATACCTTCACCACCAACTTCAGCACGGCCAGGGCTAAACGACAGCAGGCAGTTTTACAACTTGCCTGTTTGGGGGACAAACCACACACCGCGCAGGAGTTGTGGAGGAGCATGGAACAGCAGAAAAATGAGTGGTTGCTGCCAGCGAGCCTCAAGCCCGGCCTGGTGGTGTGCAATAACGGGCGAAATCTCATAGCAGCTCTGGGCCTAGCCGGTTTGACGCACATCCCTTGCCTGGCGCATGTGCTGAATTTGGTGGTGCAGAGGTTCCTTAAAAACTACCCCGATATGTCAGAGCTGCTGCAGAAAGTGCGGGCCGTCTGTGCGCACTTTATGCGTTCTCACCCTGCTGCTGCTCGCCTGGCAGCGCTGCAGCGTAACTTCGGCCTTCCCGCTCACCGCCTCATATGTGACGTGCCCACAAGGTGGAACTCCACCTTGCACATGCTGCAAAGACTGTGCGAGCAGCAGCAGGCCATAGTGGAGTTTCAGCTGCAGCACGCACGCGTGAGTCGCTCTGCGGAACAGCACCACTTCACCACCAATAACTGGGCCTCCATGCGAGACCTGTGTGCCTTGTTGCGCTGTTTTGAGTACTCCACCAACATGGCCAGTGGCAATGACGCCGTTCTCAGCTTAACTATCCCACTTCTATGCCTCCTTGAAAAAACAATTCGGGCGATGATGGAAGATGATGTGGCACAGGATGAGGAGGAGGAGGAGGAGGATGAAGAGGTAACATTTCAAAGGCTTTCAGGGCAGTCATTCGCAAGGGGCTCCGAGGGTGGGTTCCTGCACACACAAATGCCAGGGACACAATTGTCCAGCAGGGGCACAGTTCTGGAGGATGAGGAGGAGGAGGAGCTGGAGGAGGAGCTGGAGGAGGAGATGGAACCATGTTCACAGCAGGGTGGCACCCAGGCCAGCTCATGGCCATCACTGGTGCGTGGCTGGGGGGATACATTGGACACGGACGATACACCTCCCACAGAGGACAGCCTTTCGTCGCCTCTGGGCAGCCTGGCACACATGAGCGATTACATGCTGCAGTGTCTCCACAACGACCGCCGAGTTGCCCACATTCTAACTTGTGCTGATTACTGGGTGGCCACGCTGCTGGATCCCCATTACAAGGACAACGTACCGTCCTTAATTCACTCACTGGAGCGCGATCGCAAGATGCGCGAGTACAAGCGCACGCTGGTAGATGCGATGCTGCTGGCATTCCCATCTGACAGTGGGGCCACAGTGGAAGCACAAGTCAGAGGAGGAGGAGGAGGAGGTCGCCAACGCAACCAGGGCACCGCCAGCACCTCAGAAGGCAGGGTTAGCATGGCCGAAATGTGGAAAAGCTTTGTCAGCACGCCACAACAAACAGCAGCACCAGCAGCTCAGATGGAACGTCTTAGCAGGAGGCAGCATTTTACCAACATGGTGGAGCAGTATGTGTGCACACGCCTACATGTAGTGAATGAGGGGTCTGCCCCCTTCAACTTCTGGGTCTCCAAATTGGGCACATGGCCTGAGCTTGCCCTTTACGCCTTGGAGGTGCTGGCGTGCCCTGCAGCCAGTGTATTATCTGAACGGGTATTTAGCACGGCTGGGGGCGTTATAACAGACAAGCGCAGCCGCCTGTCCAGAGACAATGTGGACAAGCTCACGTTCATTAAAATGAACCAGGCATGGATCCCGCGGGACTTTTCCGTACCTTGTGCAGAATAGCAATGGATACCGACCTTACCCACCCATTGTTCCATTTTTGCTCTTTCTCACTCTTTTGGGGTGTACCCTCATTTAAAATTTGTGAAAAGAAGCAGTGTTGGCTACCTCGTCCTCCTCCACAGGGCCAGATTAACGTAGGGGCTATTGGAGCTGCAGCTCCAGGCCCCTACCTTTTATATAGGCCCCGGGTTGGCCATATTCACTGTGACCGCTCTTCTGTCACTTGTAAACACAGAAGTCTGGCTTCTATGCTCGCTTCCCCAGGCAGCACCCTCAGAACCTCCCCACACAGCGCGAAGGCCTGACAAGGAGGGACAGTTGCCGATGCATGGATGTGTTTATGGGCTTCAGAGACAGCATCCCATGTTGAATTAGGCATGCATGGCTGCACCCTTCCTCCTCTGGGTGCATGCCAAGGCACGGCCCTTAAGGCCCTTCAAAATCCTCAGCACCAAGACCATGATGCTCTTAATCCGGCCCTGGTCCTCCTCCACCGCCGCTTCCACCTACACCGCCCATAGGTGTGCGCAGCCTATTGCATTAGGGTGTGCACCCCAAAGTTGAAATACACATGCAAGTGTTTGCCTACATGTACATGGCCCCGATACATTACTCTCCCTGCTGGCAAAGAGAAATAGAGCAGAGCAGGTCCGAGGGAGATCTTTCCCATCTCCTCACTGGCAAACAGAGCGATAATGCTATGTGCCCTAGGTGATTAGGGTGTGCCCAGGTACACCCGGCACACCCTGTGCGCACGCCTATGACACCGCCACATCCACCACCACCTCAACCTCCCTCCTACTCCATATGGGCCTCGTCCTTCAGAGATGAAGAACATTGTTTTATATTTTTAAGTTTTTTTTTTGTTGTTTTAAGTTATTTCCCTATCCACATTTGTTTGCAGAGCACTTGCCATGCTCTTAACTTCGTTTTGCTGCCATTTGCAGCACTCTAGCCCTTTCCATTGGTGTTTTAGAGCCATTTTAGTGCCTTAAAGTTCGGGTCCCCATTGACTTCAATGGGGTTCGGTGTCCGGGAAAAGTTCGGTAAAAGTCCGGGACACGGACCCGGACTTTTTTTTAAAGTTCGGCCGAACCCGTCGAACACGGACATCTAGGTGTCCGCTCAACCCTACTTATGAGTGCACAATCCAAGTGTCCTTAAACACTCCAAAGTATATACATGTTTCATTTATATATCAGCATCTCTTTGTTAAAATGTCATCCTTGTCATCCTTCAAACATCTAAAATACTTTATGCAGCCCGTTTTTTTTTCTTTTTTTTTTTTTTCTTGCATATGATTGTAAACATAGGCTTGACTTTTGATGATTGGCTTACCAGATGAACACATCCTAAAGTAGAACTATAGGCAAAACTTTTTAATGCAAAAGGAAAGTGACCAGCCGGTTGTAAACAAGTAATCTATTTCACCCAGCGCTTCTGATAATACAGTGCAACAAAGCTTTTAGTATATATGTTATGGTAGATAGTAATAGCTGCTGCTATATCAAATTTAAAATTTCTACACTCATGCTTCTATCGTCCATATAAAATATTGATGTATTAAATATTAAACAATGTCCGCATTAGCAGTGCTTTCAATGAGACAGAGATCCTCCTCTGTCATTCAAATCCTTTAAAAAGTCCAGCAAAATGTTTTAAAATATTTTCAAAAAGGGGGGAAAAAAGTTCAGATGTATGGTCCAAAAAGTTTTGATCACCTTCCCGTCACCACACCACATGAGACCTCTCCCCTAAGGATTGAACACTCACCAGAGATAAATGAAACCAGGCTTTAATACTAATTCAAAAGTCGGACCATCTCATTAGGATACGTAGGCCTCTCCACCTTTGATATCAGCAAGACACAGATCTCACAGCCTTTACTGGATCATCCACTCACTTAAACTGGTTCTTTCACCAACACTTCTCTCTAGATAAAGTGTCATATAAAAAATGACATATATAAAAAATATATAAAAAATAAATAGCGTAATCCCATTTATTATTAAATCCAATACAGCACTAGATTCCAAACCACCCTGTAAATATGCTTACACAAAGTCCAAAATATCAAGCATGAACACAAATAGACAGTATCCCAGATGATGTGTGCTGATCTCACCACTGCTGCTCACCGTTCGCGGGGATTCCGGGAGGCACATCACAATCTGTCGTCAAGGTAGCCGCGTGATCACGTCCTGACATGTTTCGTCATTACAACTTTGCCTGGTTTAATTTATCTCTGGGGGAGTGTTCAACCCCTAGGGGAGAGATCTCACGTAGTGTGGTGACGGGAAGGTGATGAAAACTTTTTGGATTATACATCTGAACTTTTTCCCCCCTTCGAAACTCCCTGGGAATATTTTAAAGTATTTTAAAGCATTTTGCTGGACTTTTTAAAGGATTTGTATGACAGAGGAGGAACTCTGTCTTATTTAAAGCGCTGCTAATGCGGACATTGTTTAATATATCAATATTTTATATGGATGATTGAAGCATGAGTATATAAATAGGCAAAACTTCATTTTTTATTTGAAGGGTTATACCCCTGTCAGATTTTTTTGTTTTCGCAACTTTTTCCCATTGCAGAGATTTCCCTTCACTTCCTGTCTCATGTGAGAAGTGAGAGGAAATCCCTACAAATAAAGAAAGTTCCTTGGGGACCCCCAGTTCACCAAAACTAGTGTCCCGATTGGAAGATTTCCCCTCTATTACTTTTCTGGGGACACCCCAAAATTTGGGATTTTCTTTTACGTTCACTTTCAATGAATATGGTAAACAGGACAGTTATAAAGGGTGATTCTCCCTAAGGGGGGCACAGACAGCAATACAAACCTAGAAGGCGTTCTAATCCCTCGCCACCCTATTCAAAACAAAAAAAAAAAAGTTATGCCTTTAGTTAAAATTTAACCTTATTTAATAATATTTACAAAGTGAGCATAAACTTTTCAAAGTGAGCAGTTTCTTAACCTAAATATTTTAGAAGACTTTAGGCCAATAGGGTTGATTTATTAACCCCTTCCCAACTGCCCCACTGTTTCTTCAAAAGCTTCTGAACACGGGGGGGGGGGCTGATGGATTGGCAATCATGTGACTCACAGTGGTTACATGATCATGACCTGGTCCCGCCAGCTACTGATCATTAGTAGAAAGTGAGAGCTTTCTTTGACACCTCAATCTCTGTGCGCAGTGTGTGGGCGTTAAAGCCTACCCTTTTGCAGCTGCGCATATGTGTTATGTGGGCAGAAACAGGTTAAAGTGGTTAAACGGCAGAAGGTTTTTTTTTTTTCACCTAACCACTTCAGCCCCGGAAGGTTCACCCCCCTCAATGACCAGGCCATTTTTTGCGATACGGCACTGAGTTACTTTAACTGACAATTGCGCGGACGTGTGACGCTGTACCCAAATACAATTTATGTCCTTTTTTCACACAAATAGAGCTTTATTTTGGTGGTATTTGATCACATCTGCGGTTTTTATTTTTGCGCTATTAACAAAAGAAGACAGATAATTTTGAAAAAAAAACAATATTTTTTAATTTATGCTATAAAACATACCCAATAAAAAAATTTAGAAAATCTAATTTATTCATTAGTTTTGGCCAATATGTATTCTGTTACCAATTTTTGGTAAGAATCCCAATAAGTGTATATTAAATGGTTTGTGCAAAAGTTATAGCATCTACAAACTGTGGGATATTTTTATGGAATTTTCATGTAGTGCTTTCTAACTGTGTGGGGGGTGCTTGTACTGTGGGAAGGCAGAGATCTGTGTTTCTGCTTAGCAGAAACACAGAATCTCCATCATTCTCTCTGACAGAAGGGCAATCTGCCTTGTTTACATAGGCAGACTGCTGTTCTGCCTCTCCCATGAGTGATCAGGTCAGGGGGTCCCAGCATACATCACATCTGCCGGACACGCTGATTGGCTCCCACTGAGTCCAATCACAGCGGGAGCGGGTTGCCAGACCCTGTGCAAGATGTCAAATATAGGGAAGTGATTTCACACAGGAGAGCCGCCCTGCCACAGTATATCTGCATGGGGCGGTCTTCAAGTGCTTATTACGTTTTCTGCTTTAAGGTAAAAAACCTTTTGTGTGCAGCTCCCACCCTCCAAACCCCCCTTATATTTAATTGAGCATGATCTAAATCTAGTGCTGTGCCTGAGAGCAGCGTCTCTCTCCGCTCTCTCCATCCTCACAGAGCAGATTGATAGCAGCGGGAGCCATTGACTCCTGCTGCTGTCAATCAAATCCTGTGACTGTGTCTATTGATACAAGCAACGAGACACAGAATCAAGCCTGCAGGTGTGCCACAATAGGAAGCTGCTTTTTATGGTGGCACATTGAGAAGAGGAGAAGGCAGGACTCTAGAAGAGGAGGATCGGGTCTGCTCTGTGCAAAACCTTTGCACAGAGCAGGTAAGTATGACATGTTTGTTAATAAAAAAATAACCTTTATAATCACTTATAATCAAGTGAGTAGAAACTGTTCACTTAGCAAAGTAAATGCTCTGTGAGAATAATAATAAAAATAAAACTGGGTTCACTTAAATCATTGATTAATATGCAGGAGCAAAATTTTAAAAATATTTTTTTAAGCTTTCCTTGCACATGGTTGCGTATTCAAATTAAATCGACTCACACTAATGCGTACAATCAGTAAATTATCACTTTGTAAAGTGAACATTTATTTGCTACTTAGTAAATTAACTCCAATATCTCAGAAATCATACATTCAGGGTCGTTCATAAAAACTAAAGAAAAACAAAAAATGTAAGTTGCAAGCCAATAGCAAGCAAACAGGCTTCACTCCCTTTAAATGTGAGCTTGTCCTTTAATAGGGGTCCTTAGGGGGTCATTCCCCTTTTTGCACCTTGCTTATTTGGCCTGCTTCAAAGAAGAAAGCCTGTCCTTGTCATGCTACATGCATAACAAAATCAGGAATCCTTACATCTTTACATTTCATCAGAAAGCATACAAAATGTGCACATTCTACCTTCTAAAGAAGCACTCTACACATTATGACAGTGGCCCAGCTCTCTAGCCCCCTTCACGGTCTATGGCTATTGACTCCTTGAATTGTTTTATGTGTATTGCAACCTCATTTTATAATATATAGCAGGCATTGTGTTCATGGAATTTGTATTGCATTTTTTTAGATATTCTGTTTACCAATGACAAAAAATGAGTTTATTGAGGATTGCAAGACACCCTTTACATTTGACCACATTGAAAATTGCATATTGATAGGTGATGATTTGCCTATTATACTATACACTTTATATGATTCTTATACTGGTACAGATCCTGATCCAAATTATCTTGGGGGAATATTATATTACTGGGATTAGCTGGTGTCTGGATAGATATATTTATTTTGCGACATTTACAATTTAGGAGGGGCTTTGCTGTTGATTTCAGTTTTTTTCTAAGGGTTTTATTTAATGTGTGTTGCTTATTTTTTTTTTCTTATAAGAAAGAAATCCCTATTTGAATTATTGTTGCAGCCATAGACTTATTATAGAATGATTGATGTTTTTTATAGTATTTTCTTGCTCTGGTTTTGTGTCTATTGGACAGATGCTGTCCCCTTAATATTTTTGAAGTATCTACAAAAACAGGGAGCATAACCCCTAATCCACCTTTTCCATAACCTTTAGCTAATTGTTATAGGCTTGTATTTCCTCTTTATAGGTAAGCAAAGAGCCGATCCAGAAATCAGCTAAGTATGCATTCAATCAATGCATCATTCTCTTGTGCTTGAGCCAGCCTATAAAGAGTTCTCTCTGTATTATAAAATATACGAAGCTTATAAGACCCATCATTTGCAAATAAACATATACAGCATATGACTTGTTTTATAATTTAAAAGGCATTTCCAATTTCAATCAAAAGCTCATATCTGTTTGTTACCTTTCTGTATGGAAACGCTGTAGACCACATACTGTATGTCATACACAATGCTCGTGGGCCGAATATGACCCTCTAGGCCCTCGCTCCTCTCCTGCAGTTTCCGCATCCCCCTCATCTCCACCCCACCTTGTCTCACCAATCAGCAGCAGAGAGGAGGAGGGAACTCCTCTGCCAGATCCTGTGCTTCTCCATGCAGCTACGGATAAGTTTGTCTCTGCCACCTCCCCTGTCTAATCAGTCAGCAGCAGAAAAGAGTTCAGAATTCCTCCTACAGATCCTGTACCTCTGTGCAGCCACCTTCCCTGGTCTCAGTATTTAGCAGACTCCGGGAAGTTGACTCCATTCCTCCTCTGGTCCTCCTCCAGACCCTGCACTTTTTACTTCCTAGCTTCTTCCTGGCAGCAGCACATAGACTATATTGCCAAAAGTATTGGGAAGTAATTCTGCTATTATGCATAACGTTCGGCTCCAACCAAAATATATATATATATATATGTATGTATATATATATATATTACATGCACATGAACTTTAATGGCATCCCAGTCTTAGTCCGTTGGGTTCAATATTGAGTTGGAAAGCTCTTTGCAGCTATGACAGCTTCAAATCTTCTGGGAAGGCTGTCCACAAGGTTTAAGATTGTGTCTACGGGAATGTTTGACCATTCTTTCAACAAGCGCATTTGTGAGGCCAGGCACTGATGTTGGACGAGAAGCCCTGGCTCACAGTCTCCACTCACTTTCATCCCAAAGGTGTTCTATTGAGTTGAGATCAGGACTCTGCGCAGGCCAGTCAAGTTCCTCAGCCCAAAACTCGCTCATCTATGTCTTTATGGACCTTAGACACACTCCTAAACCTTGTGGACAGCCTTCCCAGAAGAGTTGGTAAAGCTACAAAGGGTGGGCCAACTCAATATTGAACCCTACGGGCTAAGACTGGGATGCCATTAAATTTCATGTGCGTGTAAAGGCAGGTGTCCCAATACTATTGGCAATATAGTGTAGAAAGGGGGATGCACTGTATGTAAGAGAGAGTGAGGGACTCTTTACTTCTGATGTAAGGGGATGTCCTCTTGACATCTAGTCTTACAGATACAACTGGCCCTTTGAGCGTGACCATAATGCTAATGCGGCCGGAGATGAAATTAAGTTTGACACCCCTGCTGTAGACTATTTAACAAAATCAGGAATCGGCAAAAACCTTAAACTACACTGTTTATAGCTCTCAAACTAGCTGATCCAATATATTATGCTCATAGTATATAAGGCATTTTAGGTGAAAAGGGGAATTTAGCTTCTGACCCTTGCAAAATCAGATAGCTACAAGAGGTAGGAGGAAGCAGATTCGATATTTAAATGTAAGCCCTGTAGGATTTGATTTCTGTGGGTCAGTGGAAAAATCTGTATCACGTATAAACTCTTGGATCATATTTATGCCACTTACATTGCATTAAACATGACTTACTCTCTATGCCTTTCAGCAGAGTTTTTGAGAGCAGATGACAAGTACCTCTATCTTTTTCATGGTAAGCATATGGATGCTATAGATACTTCAGAGAGCTACTGAAGAAGCGGTATGCACTTTCAGGAAACATTACAGAAAAATGTCATCTCATATAAATTCTGATTGCCTTCAGAGTCCTCCACTGGAGCACTTCCCTTGCCTCATTATCTCTGCAAACCTACTAGTCACAGCTTATGGTCTCATGTAAATGTCACATCATTAGTCATTTTATGTTGAAGGTTGCTTTAATTAGTATCTCAGTGGCAAGTGAGAGTCACCCTTTAGCACCTTGAAGCATCTTTGTATTAAAATAATGGTATAACACTAAAACCCAAGTGTTACAGTTAGTCAGCAACATACTGTATGTACATCAAATAGAAAAACATTCTGGATCTGCAAAGTGATATAAAAGGAAGTTTTAGTAAATCTATTTAACAATAAATGGCTTTGGCAAATCACTAAAGTCAAGGTTAGCAGTCCTATTTTTCTACAAGATAGGTAGTATCAATGCATTAAGTATTATAAACATTCTTAGTAAACTTTTTAGACAATTTTTAGTAATGGTCAAGTCTAAAGGAACCTCTGCAAATAATTTATATAAATTCGAATGAGTTGTAAATATGAACAAAAAATATAAAGGGAAAAAGAATGTAATTCAAATAGGGTATTTGATAGCTAAAGTGGGTTCTTTTTTTAACACTCCCCATGTCAGCGGTATTTTCAGAAGTAATCATGCAATGAAACAAAACAGATTATGATAATGGCTAAAAAAGAAAAGGCAGTTAACATTGTAGTATCACTTTACACTGAGGACCAGTGGAGTAGTACCCTCTTTTAAGTGACTCCTTAGATTGGTGGTCCATGGGAATGGAGCTCATTTTTTTATTAGTGATCTGTGGAAAGAATTATCTTTTATATTGGTTATCAGTGTGGTGCCAGCCTACATTGATCATTGGTCCCATGCCACTGGGTTTACCACTACTGTCAATACTATGTAAGCATCATCGCATGAAGAGATGAATCCACCATTGTTCACTGCTGCAGGAACCCCTAGCATCTCCAGTTGAAAAACGTTGCTTTAAAGTAGAGAAATTAGATGTCATGAAAGACATACAGGGGCATCTTAAAAAATTAGAATATAATCAAAAAGTTTATTTCAGTAATTCAATTCAGAAAGAGAAAGTCATATACATAATATAGATGCTTTACACACAAAGTGATATAGTTCAAGCATTTCTTTCTTTCAAGTTTGATGATTATGGCTTACAGCTATTGAAAACCCAAAATTCAGTATCTCAAAAATGTGAATATTACATAAGACCAATAAAAAAAAAGAAATGTTGGCTTACTGAAAAGTATGTCTTTGTATGGTATAGTATGCACTATGCCAATACTTGGTAGGGGTTCCTTTTGCATGAATTACTGCATCAATGCAGCATGGCATGGAGGCGATCAGCCTGTGGCACTGCTGAAGTGTTATGGAAGCTCAGGTTGTTTTGATAGCGGCCTTCAGCTCGTCTGCATTGTTGGGTCTGGTGTCTCTCATCTTTCTTTTGACAATACCCCACAGATTTTCTATGGGGTTTAAGGTCAGGTGAGTTTGCTGGCCCAACAAGAACAGTGATACCATGATTGTTAAACCAGGTATTGGTACTTTTGGCAGTGTGGGCAGGTGCCAAGTCCTGCTGGAAAATTAAATCAGCATCTCTATAAAGCTGGTCAGCAGAGGGAAGCATGTAGTGCTCTAGAATTTCCTAGCAGAGGGCTGCGCTGACTTTGGACTTGATAAAACACTGTGGACCAACACCAGCAGGGGACATGGCTCCCCATATCATCACAGACAGTGGGAAATTTTGCATTCCATTTGGAAATCAAGGTCCCAGAGTCTGGAGGAAGATTGGAGAGGCACAGAATCCAAGTTGCATGAGATCCAGTGTGGAGTTTCCAGTCAGTGATAATTTGAGGAGCCATGTCCTCTGCTAGTATTGTAATTTTCTGAGATACTGAATTTTGGGATTTCACTAGCTGTAAGCCATAATCATCAACATTTAAAAAAAAAAAAAAAAAAGAAATACTTGAAACATATCACTCTATATTTCACTTTTTGAATTAAATGACTGAAATAAAGTACCTTTTTGATGATATTCTATTTTTTTAGATGCACCTGTATATAGGCATCCTCTATTCTATTCCTCTTCCATCTATTTCTCAAAAATTATATTTCTTAAAATGTTATTTGCCTATCTTGTATGTATAAAGAGGAAATCCCACACTATGGAGTTAAGAGGGGTGAAAGGGCTATCTGTCATGCTGATCTTTTATCTTCAATAGTTTCTGCAGGGCTTATTTCATAGCATTACTAACTTTTACTAGTTTCCTTAAATTGCTCAATAAGATCTTCATTGTACCTGTGTATATCTTCCAGATATCTTAATTATTCATAATATTAATTTAAATCAGAGTTTCACTCAAAAGGGAACTTACACTTTAGGGCCTCCTCCCCTGCTCCTATTTGAAATTTGGCAAGTATTTTTTTTTTTTTTTGGGGGGGGGGGGGAGCGCGTACCTGGTTTTGACAGATACCCACTCCCACTTTCTGCTTGTATCATCACAGGCCCCATTTTCTTTAAATGGTCTTTTAGTGGTACAGCCATACCACTTTAAAACAAACTCACTGGGGAAAAATATAAACGCTGCTGTCCCAGATGTACAGATCTGCCTGCAGCCTGACAATAGACAGACTGCTGATCCACTGGGAACACACAGATTTATGAGATGAGTGCAGGGCCCCTAATAAGGAGGTACATGTAGCCCTTATGTGCCAGGCCCAGGTCCCATCAGACCAGAAGGAGGACTGCTAAGGAATGGATGACTCACAGTCCACCATCTTCCTAGCCCCAGATCCACCTCTATCTCTCTTCCTCATCCCTCACTGCAGCTCACTGCATGAAAACTTCAGAGGATCATCTAAGAGCCATGCAGTGGGCATCATACCAGCTGCTAGAGAAAGGGCCCAAGGAGGCAGCAGGTGCACCCTCTCCAGGTTAAACTTCACTTAAAATCCCAGAGATGGGAAGAGCCCAAAAATAAGCAGCGGGGGATGCAGTGTGTTGGGGGATGCAGGTGAGGGGTATTAGGGTATGCACTGGTCGAATGTAATATGTAATTGGAGTGACACAAGGGGTGCAGAATGTGGGGTAATAAGGAATGCAGGAGTTGCAGAATATGGGGTAATGGAAGATGCAGGGGGTACAAAGCAAAGAATAATGGGGAATGCAAGGGGTGCAGAATAAGAAGTATTGGAGAATATAAGGGGTACAGAATGTGAAGAAATGAGGGTGCAGACTGTGAAATAATGGCGTATGCAAGGAGTGGCAGAATGTGGGGTAATGGGGGATGCAGGGGGTGTATAGTGTGGACTGATGGGGAATGCAGGGGGTGAAGAGTGTGGGGTAATGGGAAATTCAGGGGGTGCGGAGTGAAGTAATAAGGGATGCAGGGGTGTCCAGGGACCATGATTTCTAATAGCATTCCTGGCTGAGTGTATAGAGGTGCACGGTGTGGTGTGTTGGCTGTGTTGAGTAATGTTGGGCGAGCGTAAGTAGCATAAGTGTACTAGAGAAAGTAGCATAGGAGCATAAGTTTGGCCTGAACATTACCCATTCAGAGAACACCCAAATTTATGGGGCGCTTGGCAGGATATCCAATCAGGACACAGTGAATAGCTGGTTGTTAAGGAGTGGGCCAGGAAGCCAGCAGCTGCATCCTTAACAATGGATGAGTCATCAGCTGTCAAGCTGACCCCGCAGACAGCTGGATGAAAAAAAAAAACATTGCCGACAATAGAAAAATGTGAAAAAAAAATGGCGTGGGGGTCCCCCCCCCAATCCATACCAGGCCCTTATATGAGCATGCAGCCTGGCAGGCCAGGAAAGGGGGGGTCGACCCATCCAAGGCCACATGCTGTCAACATGAGGGGGTTGCTTTGGGGTGGGGGGGCTTTGAAGGGGACAAAGGCCTCTTCCCCACAACCCTGGGCTGTGGTTGTGGGGGTCTGCAGGCAAGGGGCTTATCAGAATCTGGAAGCCCTCTTTAACAAGGGGGCCCCAAGATCCCATCCCTGCTCTATGTGAATGAGTATGGGGTACATTGTACCCCATACTCATTCACTAAAAATGTCAAAATAGAAATAAAAACACACACACACAGTTTTTGACAATTCCTTTATTAACAATAAAAAAACAATGTCCTTTAAGGTAGATCCATCGTCAATCACGACGCCCGTAACGACTGCCTAGACTGAAAAAATAAAAACAAAACAAAAAAAATGCTGACTGACTGCTCTGCCGTTTGACCTTTTTTAAATAGGTAAGGGGCAGAGCCACCTGGTGACATCCCCTGGTGGCACCACCCTATGTGACGTCATTGACCCAGCATGCACTGATTGGTGACATCACACAGACCCCCACAACCACAGTCTACAGATTGTTTCAGGGCGAGTTAAACATGGGAGCATGATTTTGTGGGTGTACCTACAAATGACTGAATGGTTTTGTGGGCTTATTCAGTTATTATCAGTGACACACCACCTAGGAGAATGCCCTAACCAATCACAAATTAAACTGTTAGTACTAAAAAAGCTCACTACTAGGAGTAAGGCAGTGGGGCTGCCTAAAAAAATGACTCCTTATTCAGGCATGGAAGGCATGGTCCATTGCCCTGTTGCACATGGCTTGATCTAGGTAACCTGTAGAATTCACTAGGAGCCACCACAGAAATTCCCTTGGAAGCGGTGGGGATTATCTGGATGAAAGTAGAACTATAAGGACAGGATCTAGTCCAGAAGGACATGGTGGGCATATGGAAGAGGTTTCTCAAGTAATACTGAGCATGAATATCGTCTAGGAACTGAAACCTTAATTGTTGAAAAGGTGTTCTACCCACTTGAGTTCACTTAGGGAAATTAGCACTGGAGGACTCTAATGTGGGCTCATCTGACATATTGGAAAAACAGATGTTTTCGGGGTCCCCCTTTGGACAGAGGTCATGATACCCCCTAGTCAAGTACTCCCTATTAGAGTCAGCTCATGTCATGGACCACAAGGTTCTCATGAAACCATTAACCTCATAGTGGTCTGACACCTCCACTTTGCTTGCCCCCAGGTACACCGGTTTTAGAACTGGCCATGACCACAGATGTGAATGCCCCTAAACTGGGACACATATACCTCTTTTACCTCAGTTAGGGGCATAGTTGCCAGCATTTCAAAAAAGTGTTTAGGGACACTTTTTTCTGTGTGGCAAGAAAGCCTCTGTAGGGGGGGGGGGCATCCATCTATTATGGTTCTACAAGAAGCAAGATAAGAAAAAATGCAGCGGGAAATGTTTGGGTGGTTTAAATTACACTAAATATTGGGTGCAGCACTAAACATACCTCTGGTCGGGTCCACTCCAGCCTCACATGTGGTGTAGTTCAAAGTTCAAGGCAGGCTTGCAACTTCACCTCTCTGAGGCTGACCACGCCCATTCTCAAAGTCCCACCCAATTTACTGAGAGGCGGGCTCCACCTGACTTCCTCATATTGGTGAGTGGGAGTCCTGAATACTGGAGAAACCTGTCACTCAGCTGCTGCTGGAGGAGGCAGTAGGGCCAAGGGAGGGATCTGGTTTTGTGTCCCCAGCAGTGTGTGCTGCATCATCTCCAGCTTTGTTCTCCATGCAACCCAGCTCTGTTTTGCGCAGAGATTTAAATGCACAGTTCACAACTGTCTGTAACAAAAGGTGATTTCCGGGACATAGCCCGGGACAAGGAAATATTGTGACAACTGTTAAGAATTTTTGGGTGTCCCAGGCGATTTGGGACTGTTGGCAACTATGTAGAGGCAGTAGATCTAATAATGAATAGGGGGTTTGAGGTGTTTTACAGGTGAATCATGGCCTAGGTTTCAGATCGAACATGAGATAGCAACAGGAGAGAGTCCTTCAATCTGGGAGAGGTATCAAAGCATACTTCCTCACCTCTACATGATACAACAAGAAGTGGTTGAAGAGAGCAAGAGCACATGGATGGCCCCTATTGTCTTGGTGTGGAAGAACGATGGAACCATCTACTTCTGCATGATTTACAGGTGTTTGATCACTAGCATTACAAGTGACATCTATCTGTTTCCACTTAAGAAGTACCTTGCTGTCCTAAGCCAGGCCAAATGTTTCTCCATGTTTCTCGATCTCACCAGAGGGTACTGGCAGATCCCCCTTGCCAAGGCGTACTACCCAAAAAAACACTTTTATTACCACCATAGGAATGTGTATTTTCAAGAGAATGCTCTTTGCTGAACCCTGTATGCCCTATGCCTCCGCCTGAATTTCGATCCATGTATGGATAGGCTTATTTACTGAAGTAAATCTATCAATTAACTTCAATACAACCAACTTATAGGGTTCTTTTTTATGCAGTCACTGCTGGCAGCTAAAGACACCAGCAGTGATCACTGTATTCTCACAACAGGGAAACCTCTCGCCGTCAGGATACAATAGCGCTAAGGGAGGAATTCCTCATCAACAATTATTGTGTTGATGGAGGAATCAAGCAATTTGCATTCCTTTGAGGGCATGAAAACTGCCTAAAGTATGGCCTGCATTAGATGATGTTCTGGTGTCCTTTGCCACCTTTGCTGAACACATCACCCACCTAGATGCTGTACCAGTATGGGCCGAAGCTAAAATTTAGGAAGTGCCATCTATTTAAGCACGACACTGAGAACATAGGAGAGTGGAAGCTGAAATATTGCAGGATATTGTTGATGTTTCATCAAGCACCATACACACCACTCTACTCCAATGTAAATACTACATGAGGTAGGCCAGCTAATTGGGCCTTGGCATAAGCAGCATTGGAATGCTTTGCAAAGTATTTGGCGGGGCAACGTTTGAGGTATGGATGAAAAATAACCTATTGGTAAACCTCCATTTGCTAACCTAGCTGCTAAACTTGGGGAGAGATTAAAGCTATTTCCAGAAACCCAGAGACTGCTGAGTGAATGGGACCACCTCGTCTAGAGAAAAGGCATGTAGTACCCCTATGACTTTCAGATAATCTGGCAGGTGAAGCTATCAAGGGCCTGAGCTGAGCTCTCTCTGTGGTGGAAAAAAAAATCCATATGAAAGCAGGACATTTGGGTGAACACAAGACATTTGTGCCTCAAGAGACAAGCCATATATTCCGGTTTATTGACCAACTGTTCCATCACGTATTATTTTAATTAAAGCTGGAGATTTATAAAGTAACAAATTACAGTCTACCACATACTGTATGTTATTCGTACTGATTTTTTTAGCCCTTGACAATAGCTCTTCCAGGACTGTAGCCACACAGACCAGGCTGTCACCACTACCTACACACTGCAGCTGTCACCTCTTCCCAATGGATTTTTGCTCCCCTCTAAAATTGTAGCTCTGGGAGAAAAGTACACAGTTAATGGCCCTACTGCCAAAAAGTCTTGCCTCAAGTGTTCTTACATAGTAAGCTCAGCATCAATCCTTCAAGATCAATGGACCCCAAAGATTAGTAGCTGTAAAGCTGATGCAGACAACTACCTGTAATAGTAAATCAAAAGTGTGCCTTGTGCTCTCATAGGTCTCAGGAGCAATTTGGAAACTCATTTAAGTGTAGGAGAAACCTACTTGCTAAGTCCACAATTCTTCTAAAAAACAAGTCAAAACATTGACCATAGCTTTAACAAATACAGGGATCAAAACCACAAGGGCTTTGTACACAAATGCCTTAATACTTTATCCAGGCAGCAGTTGCTTTTGGCATTTAACCGTGGTAAGATTAAGGTACATAACATAAATGGTATTGCTTCAAACCAGTTCCATGTAAACACATTACAGAATTTATTCCTATGGGCAACTAGTATAGAGTTCTAAAGGCAAAACATAGAATACACCGATTTTTTTATAAGGTTAAGAAAGTTGTAAATATAAGTCGGAAAAAACACTTTCATCCTATGAAAGTTACAAAAAAAGTGCAAGATCTGAATAAAAGCAAAACAGACTGGCAAAAAGTCAAATATGAGGGACAGCATGCTAAAGAGAGTAAGAGGAATTCTAAAAAAAAAATGTATATTAATAGCAAAAAGACAATAGGTTTGAGTTACTAACAAAGTAAAGGCCATTCACTTAGCAAAGTTCATGTTCTCTATGCAAAGTAAATAAAATTAACCTGTCTGAATATCTATTCATGTGCATGGGACATTGAAATATCAGCATTTTTGCTTGTTAATTGAAGCAAACAAAGCTTCACTTTCTTTACTAAACTCAGTGAACATCCACTTTGCTGTTCATCTCTAATTTTATGGATTTTAACCTCAAAGTCTAAGTATGTTAGCCCCTTAAAAACGAGAACGTACAGCTGGTCACTAGAGACAAAAAAAAGCTAATAAATATAATTTTTGGCTGTGTGTATGCTATGATACATGGCAGTGCTGATATACAAGGATGGTCATGAGGCAATTTAAGTGCATCTCAGTAGCTAAATGCTAAAATGGTACAGAAATAATTCAGCAAAATAAGACGTGAAGCACCTGGACCAAATGGTTTATACTCCCTAGTCCTCAAAGGACTGTGTCCAGTTATGTTTAAAATCAAATCTTTAAACATTTCAGCTCTGGAAGGTTTACTCCCTTTCATGACCAGGCCATTTTTTTAGCGATACGGCATTGCGTTATTTTAGATGACAAATTGCATGGTCGCGCAACGTAGTACACAAATAAAATTGATGTACAATTTTTTCCCACAACACAAATAGAACTTTTTTTTGGTGGAATTTAATCACCCCTGCTTTTTTTTTTGTTTGTTTTTGCACTATAAACAAAAAAAACCCGACAATTTTGAAAGAAAAAAAACAATAGTTTTTACTTTCTGCTATAAAACATTCCCAATTAAAAAAATAAATAAATAAAAAATAAAATGTTTTCGTTAATTTAAGCCAATATGTATTCTACTACATATTTTTAGTAAAAAAAATCCCAATAAGTGTATATTAATTGGTTTGCGCAAAAGTTACCGGGTCTACAAACTAGGGGAAAGATTTATGTAATTATTATTTATTTTTACTAGTAATGGCGGCAATCTGCGATTTTTAGAAGAACTGCGACAATGCAGCGGACAGATCGGACACCTAACTGACACTTTTGATACTTTTGGTGGGACCAGTGACATTACTACAGTAATCAGTGACAAAAATATGCACTGTTACTGTAATAATGACACTGGCAGGGAAGGGGTTAACCCAGGGGCGATCAAAGGGCTAAAGGGGGTGCTTTCTAACTGTGAGGGGGATGGGCTTGTGACATCAACACAGAGACCTGTGTTCCTAAATAGTGTTTGATGTGTGTTGATGTGTTTACAACAGCAGACCGCCGTTCTCTCTACATGGGGAGCGATCGCGGGTGCCCGGCGGCAATCGCGGCCGCCAGCCCCATAGATTGGCTTCCCAGCTGGTGAGTGGGTGCAGGCACGCCCTCAGGATCGCTCCCGCAAACCCCCGTGCAGGTACAGAGATTCACCAGAATCTGACGCCCTGCTGCCGTATATTGACGGCAACTGGTTGGCAAGTGGTTAAAGTGTTACTGAACCCACAACAGTAAAATCAGTCTGTATATGCAGTAAAACATGCTTCTTATACTCACTGAGGAACCGAAGGGGTTAATCCTTTGCATTGTGTAAAAAGGCTGTTTGATCCTGTCTTCTCTGATCTTCACCTTCTTCCGGTGTCTTAAACTCATCTCCTGATAAAACAGAGGCTAGGTGACAAGCTGCACCTGCTCAGTTTGGTGTGTATTGTTAGAGAGTAGTGTTGAGCGAACACGGACTGTATTATTCGGGTTCATAACCAGATAATTGGATTTTTGCTACCCGGACACGGACCCGAAAACTTTACTGTATGTTCGGGTTTAAAATCCGTGTTCGGTAATTTTATTTCCTGTTTTGTATGTAATGGCGCGCTTTTAATGGCGGCTTTCAACAGCCAATCAACAAGCGTTTAACTGGTGTGCGCCATCACAGCCATGCCTACTAATGTATTAGTAGCTGTGATTGGCCATCTGAAGCATGTGACCCATGTCTTTATAAGCTCGAGAGACACAGCGCGGTGCGTCATTCTGCTGTAGTGTAGGGAGAGAGCACACATCATTCGTGCTGGCTGCTGCTGTTTAGGGACAGACAGGGAAAAATTGTGCCCGAAAAGAATGCAGGGACAGGTCGGAGTGTAGGCAGGGAAAGATATTTGAGCATTTTAGGGACAGGCTGGAGAGATTAGGCAGGGTCAGATAGGAGACACAGGACAGAACAATCGTCCGTTAGCAATCTACATCGATTTTGCTGTGTGGGGGGTGGTGCAGTGAACAATCTTTTTGCCCTCACTTGAGCCCACTGAGGAGGAGAAGGAGGGAGAAAAAAATATATTTTTATCAGTCAGCACAGGGACAATCAGCACTGTCCAGAGAGAGGGTCAGGGGTCCTGAAGTTTTATAGGACAGTGAGAGCAGAATGTAAACTAGACACTGATAAAAGTCACATGACTCTTTACGATTGCTCTAACTGCTGATGAGAGAAGGTATTTAGCAGTTATGTTTATTATATATTTACTGTATATATATTATATATTTACTGAAATAATTGCATTTCCATGTTCTGTGCACTGTGAGAGACCAGATATAGTGAATGCAGGGTCCTGGGTTTAGTAACACTTTAACCAACACTACTGAAGTCTAAGGTTTCCCACCGGTCTGGGAGCCAAGGGATTAAAAAGAGACCAAAGAGTTCTCTGAGGTTAAATACTTAGTTAAAACCCAATCTGAGCAAAGTAGAAATTGAAGCTGGCTCCTGGAATTTCTGCTTATTGTTGGAAAGTTATGGAAAGAAGGCCGACCTACTGGTCAAAAAGTTGAACTTCAGACAAACAGCTAAATACACATTAAAAACATAGGTGTGCGCAGCCTATTGCATATTAGGGTTTGCAGCCCAAAGCTCAATCACACAATCACATAAGTGCGTATATATATATATATATATATATATATATATATATACATGCATACACACACAGAAATACACACTCTTATGGCAGAGATCAGTAGAAGATCAGTGCCCAGGCACACCCGGCAAACCCCTGTGCACGCCTATGGTTAAAAAGCATATATTGGGGTTGTTTAACCTGCCAAAACATTTATATTTCTGTTTATCTAGTCATGACATTTTAACAGTCAAGCCATAGTCTACAGCCTGGTGACCTTAGATGTCTATGCTATGGTTAAGATCCGAGTCTATGATTGGTGAGAATTAGTAGCAGTTAACCCAATTGCACACTGCTCTCTCCTTCCCTCACACACATACTGTAAGCTGCCATCTATGCCTCAGATTATTGGCTGTTAGGCTCCATTCACACCTGAGCGTATCGTTTTCAGGGGGTATTTTTGGGTGTTTTCTAGGTGTTTTTTAGGCGTTTTTTCCAAGCGTTTTTTGCAGGTGTTTGGAGGCAGGCATTGACATCTAACAAAAACGCTTGTAATCAGCCAAAAAAGAAGCTCATGTACT
Source organism: Pelophylax lessonae (assembly GCF_965119305.1). Classification (NCBI taxonomy): domain Eukaryota; kingdom Metazoa; phylum Chordata; class Amphibia; order Anura; family Ranidae; genus Pelophylax; species Pelophylax lessonae. Next base: position 195,783,011 of record NC_138769.1, read on the forward strand.
TTCTTGAGCTTCAGGCGTTTGCTTCAGGCGACAAAATACTCATACAGTATGTGAACAGGGACCATTGAAATGAATGGGATTTTACTTTTTGGGCGTTTTGAGACTTCAGAGATGAGCATTTTACGAGCTAAAAAATGCACAGGTGTAAACAGGGCCTTAATGCTACCCCATCCCTCTCCCAGTTTGGGTGCTGCTGTACAGAAAATTACAAATAGCTCATGCAAAGTTAGATTCGGTTGCTTATATTAGCTGTATTTAAAGTACAAATCATCAAATTTTTTTATGAATAAAGAACTGTATTAATTGGTTATTTTTATCTGCCTGAATTCTGTAAGGTTGTCACTATACTAAGTTTGAGTAAAACTCATTCTGAGAAAATAAAGTTGAGCAGAAAGCCCTTAAATGTGTCCCGGTGAGTGAACTGACTATGAAATGCTTTTCTGATCCCTACAATATTTATCATATTCCCTAATGGTTGAACACCATGAACATGTGTCTTTTTCAGTCTAACGATGCAGAAATCCATCAAATAGCATTTGTATCTAGTATTATTTAACTGAGAAAATCCATGTAACAGAAATCTTATATTAAAGTTTTATATCTATATAACTGAGACCTGCCTAATGTAAGCAATCTTATCAACTCGTGTTGTTTTAAAAATCTTGGATCAATGTATAATTTCCAATTACATATGTACATGTGAAAACTCATAATTACTCATTAGATATGCAAGTTGTGCTTCCTGCTTAGCAGTGTTCACGCTGATTGAAAACAATGCACTTTTCTTGAGGCTTATCACGTAGCTGATTTTATCTGACCGTTGCTCAGCAGGGGTGCTGAATAGAATGCCTGATATAAGATAGTTACTTATTTAAAAATCTGTATATGAAAAAGAGCCCTGAAATCACTTAATAAAAACATGCACCTTTACCTGAAAAAAATAAACCTTTAGGTAAAATTGAAAACAGAGAGAGCACCTATCACATTTTCACCAAAGGGTATCTGGAAACCGTCCACATAAAGATACTAATGAAAGTGACCCTGTTGCTAAAAAATAAAGAGTTCCCTGCAAAGAAAACATTTCATTCTCATCTCTATTGCACCCTGCGCTACAGATCTATGCTACAACGAAGAGGAATAGTTGGCTGTAGAATTTTCAGAATCCAAAACTTTTCAGAGTATACAGTTTATTCAATTCACAACACTACTGCATCCTTTAGCGGCATAGAGGCCAGCTGAAGAACCACATCATGTAGCAGGGGACCAGGAAATAGCACACAAATCAACCCTAAAGCACTACTGCATCCTTTAGCGGCATAGAGGCCAGCTGAAAAACCACATCATGCAGCGGGGGGACCAGGAAATTAGCACTCAAATTTCAGATTCTACAAATTTTTAAGCTATCAGGTTCTGTTCACTAACATAAAAGTCATTAGGACGTACATCAGGATAGGTGAATATTACATGTATAGTGCTACACCTTTAGGAGCCACTGGAGATATGCCTTTGTTATTTTTCCCAGTAATTTCCCCACAGCAAGGCCCCCATTGACAGTCACTCTTTGGCTCAAAGACAATTCTAGGGGTGTTCTTTTTTTTTTTTTTTTCATTTTTGGGGTGACTTGGGTAGGGTTGGGGAATTTAGTGGGATACACCAAAAAGAACTATGTACATAATGAGGACTGTAAACTTCTGTAGAACTGTAAGTAAAGTCATTTAAAAAGCAGACTTTGGACTTTGTAGGGGTAGTAACTAAAAGCACAAAAGCCTCCTCTTCTCAGCAATTAGAGTAGAGTCCCTTCACAAAGAATTAGATAGAATAAGCTCTTCAGGGCACCAGCGGATGTCCTCTATTTTACAAACACACAGCTGACTCTCTAGCACCAGAGAGGTGGCAGAAGCCCACAGTCTCTAAGATATGTCACAGCAGTCTGTACTCACAAAATGTCCTTGGAATGTTGGTTGCCTCCTTCCAACATCCACGCAACACCTTTTCCATGTGATACCAGACTAGATCTTTAGATGGCAGCCCCTCAGTCAGTTCTTTGCAAATTCAACTAAGCAGACCCTCAGATTGCTCACCTAAGGCTTCAGCACCTTGCAAGCACGTGGCAGGAAAGCCTAAGGGGCAAGCAGCCTTCCTTTAGTCTGTGTTCCTCTCATATAGAAAAAGACCAGGAAGCTATGTGTCCTAGTATTTATACAGACTCCCACTTTGGTCACCATCCCAGGCATTGGCCAGGGTTGTATAAATATTCATGTATAAATATTCATGCTGCCCACATGTCTGCTCCACACTTATGTTCCAGAGAGATCCACGGTTCTCTAGAAAGCATAGAGAACAATGAATCCTGCCACAAGTGAAACAATGAATAGGCCAGAAAAATCAACACTGATTACAGTGAGCACAACTAAATTTGCCTAACAACAAAACAGCAGCTCCACTACAGTTAGACAAAACTAAATTTACCTAATCCTAAAACCTATCTAGGAGGGTGCTACATTTATATTTTTTGTAATGGACCATTTATATTAGATTTGTTTTCCAACATTAAAACATTAAAAGGAAAAAATACCCACCTTGGGCCCTGGCTTCTGGCCTCTTCTTGTAGATGTTGCTGATGTCCCTAATTCAACAGGTATTGGGCAAAATTTGAGCTGTGTTTGGCCAGGATTAGACTGAGAGAGGAAAGGGCTAATATTTGAGCTTATCAGTGCTTTATTGAACAGGGAAGATAGAGATGTCCCTCAGATGTCCCCTCAGATGTCCATCAGTCTGCTCCTGCTCCTTCAGCATCAATGACAGGTTTGGGCGGGCAGGTGACCAAGCTGTATGTGCTGATCACTGTGCTATTTTGTGTATTAACATTTTGCCTAAATTACTTTACTTGTTCCGTACATTGCCAATTACCCTTCCATCTCAATATTGTACTTCGGTTCAAAAGCAATTTAACCAAATTATATGGCAAGGGAAACCACCTCGATGCTCATCCCTTATTATGAGGAGACATAGGAGGCACGGAGGGATGGGGGTCCCTTCGGTTCTCGCATATTATAGAGCATCTGTCCTTGACCAATTGAAGTATTGGTGGTCTCCTGAGCAGCATAAAAGATGGCTGAGAATAGAGATGAACGACTGTAAACAGGAGAACCTTAAAATCACAATGCTGGCTGTAATATTAGGAGCCGAGGTTCCTGTTATACAATCGATAGTGGCTAAAACAGCCCTAACAGTTTGGGCAGAAATTGTAGGAAAACTACTAGAACACGGGAAGATGTGCGAATTCCCCACTCCACTGGCAGTTCTTTCGTGCTTTATCCCTAACCTTGATATAAACCTATGGTTAAGAAGTGGTGTTGATAGTTTGAAAGATTTGTATAGCGACACAGGTATCTATTCATTTGAGAGTTTGACAGATCGGTATAAAATACCATCATCAGCATTAATGAGCTATTATCAAATACGTTTGTTTTTACAGAAGAATAATCTCACTTTATATCTTAAATTACCAACTACTATGTATAAATTGTATCAAGAACCAATGACTACCTCTAATGGTATTTCAATTATCTACGATATACTGAATAAACATAATATTTACTCTAAATCCACTACTGTTTTGAAATGGGAGAGAATATTGGGGAAAGTTTTTCCCGAAATAAGCTGGTTGAAAGCCTTTGATATTACATACATTTCATCCAAATGTATCAACCATTGGGAGTTATACCAAAAAATCTTGAATTTTTGGTATTTAACTCCTATGAAATTGTCGAGATTCTATTCCTCAACATCAGCATTATGTTGGAGAGAATGCGGTGAGCAAGGATCGTTATTTCATATAATTTGGGACTGCAGATCGATTAGAGCATTTTGGTACAGAATATTCTCCCTGGTATCAGAACTGGTGGGAAAAAATATAGTCCCAAACTCCGAAATGGCGATCCTTCACTTAAATATATACGAGATTCCCCTGGAGTTCCGAGTAGTAGTTATGCATCTCTTATTAGCGGCAAAGCTTTTAATCACTAGAAGATGGAACTCTCAGGAGGTACCAACTCCATCCGACGCGGTTGAATTATTAAATCAACAATGTCAGATGGAAAAAATTGTGGCTACCTTAAGTGCAACAAAGAAAATGTTTGAAGTTAGTTGGAAATCATGGTTAAATAATAGAAGATGCATAGTAACATTGGAATAGGATTAAAGCAGCTGGGATAATATAAATATCGTTAGGCAGTTTTAGACTTGCTTTACCTCCCTCCATAAAAATTAATGTTAATTGAGAGAGATTTTAAATAACGGTATTCTAAATATGGTAACCCCCTTAGTGGGAGTCAAAACTATAATGGAAAGAAGGGGAGGAGTGGTTGTTTCCCTTTTTTTTTTTTTTTTTTTTCTCTCCCTCTGGTAGTATAATGTTATAACTGACAAATTTACTGCAACAATGTTGTTTTTGTTTTTTCTACTGGATTTTGTACTATTTTTTTGTGGTTTGTATATTATTTTGGTATGTGAAAAATTAAAATAAAGAGATATTGAAATTAACATTACTGTTACTGGAACAGTTATCTGTTCATTGGAAAGAGGTTACATAATGACGATCCATTGTCCAGTGGAAGGTTGGATAGAGGCAGGAGACCACAAAACCAGTACGTTGAATTGATGAATTAGAAAATAAGTGTGTGACTTGTCTGGCTGTGTGTAAGGGGTTTATAAAATATAAGACTGACTGTCACAGTCAGGTTTAATATTGTACATATATACATTTCACATGTGTATTCAGCTGCTTGCCTGTAGTTTTGCTTTAATGCAGTATTCTAAAATTTGCCTATTGAAATATTCTTGTATTCATTTGTTGATAAAATCATATCCGAAATAAAACAGCAAAAAAACCTGAGTATACACTGCAGTTTCATAAATTTGTGTTTTTGACTGGCACTTTGACATACTGTGAGAATATAAGAAATTTAGAGTGAAATTACACCCCCTGGTGCTTTCTTGAGTAAGCCAAATTATGTTTTATTTATCTTCAAGTCTAAATTTGTTATTTCTTTTTTCTCATAGATGTGTAGTTATTGGCATTTGGAGTTTTAAAGTCAAGAAAGTGTAGAGTACATTGCAAAAAGTAAATATATATATACAAACAAATAAAGATACATTATTTTTTTAATTTTCTTTTCCATCATCACTCTCGGTTAAAGGATTTAGAAACTACAGTCAAGAAATGAAGGTACTTTTGCTGAGTTAGTTGAAGTATTACCACCACCCCTGGTGGAAGGTTGGTCCACCAACAGAGATACTATTGCCACCACTGCAGGACATTAGATTTGTAATATTCTCCAATAGGGGTAGGTTTAGAGCAATGGGTGAAGGGTGAGCAATGGCAAACCTACACATAATCACATGACAGATAAGGATGAGGTTGGGGTTCACTGCTACCACGTGTTTGAGAAGAATTCAGGCAGGGCAAAATTTTGGCAAATTATGAGCAGATTCACCCCTAATGGTTTTTAACCCGTTGGCGCCAGCTGCACACAAATATGTGGCCTCTCCATGGGTAGGCCTTGGCACCGAGTTGCAACATATTTGCGTGAATTAGTGTAAATACAGCTGTGCCAATAGCGAGCGCCCTGCACGTTGCTCACACAGTTACCGGCGGCTAACAAAAAGCTCCCAATCGCTGCTTGCAATCAGAAGCTTTCTTATCATGGGACTTCCGTGACAGCCAATCATGGTGGTCACATGATCATAAAGCCCACCCCACCTCCCGGCATCTTAAACCCCTTAAAGGGCTCGGAGGCACCAGTTTCAAGGGGTTCAATCATAATACATGGCATGGCCTTCGTACTATGGATGGCAGGCTTATAAAGGTCAAAAAGTAGACTTTTGGATAATCCACCTCCTCATTATAAGAAAGGGCACAGTGCAGACATAGTGTCAGTGAACTGGTAGCTGTTGTAGGGAAAGTATACAGAAAGCTGGCAAACCTTACAAGCCGGGATTAGGGTCAGTTAGGAAATGATACTTCAATTAGGATAGTACCATTGGTTGAATAATCAACCCCTTTGTTGTCTTTTTTGTCATTTTGTTTATTGGGGTCCGTTTTAAAAATTGAATTTTGTGGTTGATTTGAGTTAAGCTGTCACTTTCAACTGCTGTACTGTCCATGGCAAATGTTTTTCGTGCTGTGGGGCTTCCTTTTAAATAAATTGACATTTCTTTGAGGTGGTGCTATTTTGAGATTTATATTTGTTTTGGGGCATACTAATTTTTACTGTATGTTCATGGGTCTTTATTTTAATTTACACTGTTTTTTGTTTTTTTGTTTGTTTTTTTGAAGCAAAGTCTTCCCTTTAAAAAAAAGTGGGCTTTTCTTTTAGGGTGGTCTTTTTGGGTTTTCATTTCTTTTGTGGTTGTTTTTATTTTTTCTAGGGCCTTTTTTGAAGTGTTTGTTACCCCAACACTTTCTATTCCTGATATGTGCCTGCTATACCATGTACTTGTATAAGAAAGTTTCTTGTTCTCTTTGTATTTCTTTTTTTTTATGTGAAATCCCTGGTGTTCCTGTTAGTCCTATTACGTTACTATTAAAATCGACCACATTAAGTAGGAGAGCACACTGTGGTCAGTTCTCTAGCTTTGCTGGGAATAATCAGGCTTGTCCTGACACGCCCCCTCTGCACAGTCATTTACTGGTGTAGCACCCTCCCAGGTAGGTGCTAGAGAGAGAGAGAGAGAAAATAGTTTTTGGGTCTTTCTGCTTACCAGAGAGATGGCCAGGTAAATTTATGTTGCTCTCTGCCTATCAGAGAGCAGGATCTATTAGTGAGGTCTGCTCATGGTCCTCTGGTACAACTGAGCTTGTCTGAAATGTTTCACACTGGTCCAATAGGGAGGCATATTGGACAATGGGAGGAAACCTGACAAGTGAGTGCACAGGCATTTGTTACAGCCCTGGTAGAGGAAGGTGCCTCAGTGTATACTGGGATACTGTGTAAATGCCAAGGGCACATGTGCTCGGGGTCTTTCAGCTGGAGAATGGGGTCCCAGAGGGAGGTGGCTGTATCCCCTTCTTTGTAGAAGCTGCCATGCAGCCTCGGATGGTTGACCAGAGGGCCTGAATGTTGGAGAGGAGCTGAACCCAGAGGTCCTGCAGAACTGACTGGAAGGGAGACACTGGAAAGGATCTGATACTGCTTTCAGTGTCATGGGGGCCTTTCCTGAGAGGGCCACCCCTTCTGCTAGAAGAGTCAGTGGACGGGTGTCAGTCAAGGGGATTCTAGAGAGTGTCCTGAAGATAATGTAGTTGCATCAAGTCTGCTGCTAGAGAGAAGAAGAAGACTTAATTCCTACATACAAGTGGCAGTATGGTTAAAACAGTGTGACTGCTTCCACAAATAACCTGGTGAGGCCAAGTGAGAATTGTCCTTATCTACTGTGAATGGTTCAGTTGGAGTATCCCACTATTCCCTTCTCCCATCCAAGTTCCACAATAAATATAAAACCAAATCCTCTGGACTGTTTATTGAGTAACGAGCAACTGGGAGTAAGGAGGAATGTGTGAAAAATCCTCTACTGACTGTCTGCAGATAATCAGATCCAAGAAGTTCTTATGCAGCTGAGAACAGAGGGAATGTGATCATTTATAAAAAAGGAAAAAGGTATGTATAATGTTTTTTTTTTATATTTTTACAAAAATGTTTTCCTTTCATTTCTATTTTAAACTATCTATTCTTTAGGCTACTTTTTGTTCGCAACAAGCAGCTGCATCATTTCATTAGAACAAAAGTATAGTGTGAACCTAAACCACCTCTTATTATAACCCTCACATTCCATGCACCCCCTATACCCATAGTTTAAGCAAAAGTTAAAACAAAAGTTAAGAATCCACTAATTAAACCTATTATCTCTAAATATATGTAACTGTTCTGCTGCTGTTCTGCTGCTTTCTAATCTTACACTGCTATAACTTCCACATTACTCTTAAGTTTTGTAGTAAAGCTCAAACTTTACTACAAGCTCAAAGGTTTGCCTGCGTTTGGCTGCTGGATCTGTCACGCTGGGCTCCCCTATCTGTTGGCGCCGGATGTACTGAGGAGCAGGGCGCCCTTCTGAAGCCGACAGCCATTCTACCTAACGGTCTCTCGGCTCACCAGGTGTCTCCCTGAGGAACAGAACACCTTCCTGAAGCTGCTGACCATCCTACTATCTGGTCTCTTGGCTCTCCAGACATCTCCCTCCTTCAGCATCCCCTGCACCATCTCTTGGAGCTACTAACATCCAGCCGTGGACCCCTGTGTTCCTGCAGACCACCTAACAGATGAGCTATTTTATACTGTTTTAAATGTGAGCAGTTTTCCTGTACCTGCATTACCCTTTTAATTAAACTGATAACACTTAGAGGCGCTCTGCTTTTTGTTTTTATTAAAGGTTTGCCTAAAGGACCTGAAAATGGCCTTAGTTTAAAAGCAATATTTAGCCCCTATAGACTTCAATAGGATTGATCTCTAAGTTCAAGTTTACTGAATACTAATCAAGATTTGCTAAATCTTTGATGAATGAATCCTGGGCAGAATCACCCATCACTAATGACAGAATTAAAAATTGAGTGAAGCCAAGTTTCAAGCAACGGCCAAGCTAGTCATGTACCATCAGTAAAAAGACTGATAAAGAAGCATAGCTCAGCTTTGCACTATGAGTTGTTGACATGGAATACAGAAGTCAAGGGTTTAGGGGAAAACATGGAGCAGAGCTGAGGTCAGGAAAGACAGCAAGAGCATGTCAGGAGTAGGGATGGGCGAACATTATATATATTAGTTATATATAACTTTGTGGTATACACTGCACTATCTGATCTCAACAAATTGTAAAAAGCAAAAATATCTCTCCCTGCCAGCAATGTATTATTAACTATAGAATTCCACTTATAAATCACCCGCTGGCCAAGGGATTCAAACCCACAACCTCACAATTGCAAGCCTGATATTCTACCACCTATGCCACCGTCAAGCATGCTTAGGCAGAACACACTCTCCCTGCCTAACTAACTAACTTCTATCTCACCCTACACACAGTGGATGAGATAGAAGTTAGGGAGAGTGTGTTCAGCTTAAGCAGGCTTGACGGTGACATAGGTGGTAGAATACCAGGCTTGCAATTGAGATGGCTGTGGGTTCGAATCCCCTGGCCAGCAAATGATTTATTGGAATCAGAGGTCAGAGTCCATGATAATTTGGGAACTCGAAGTTCCCCCAAAGAAGCCTATTTGTTCATCATTCTACAAATGAGCGAACAGCCAATGTTCGACTTGAACTCAAAGTTCATCCCTAATTCTAAAACATGATACAGAATGATACACAATCTTCTTTCTATCTGCATGGATAAGTAGTGCCTAAAAGAGAAGAAAACATGAAATTAAAATAATTTATTTTCACTTACAACAATTGCCATTCAATTCACAACCACCTAAAGGTTTTGAAAAATTTATAGTTTTTCCCCTTTTAGGTTTTGTGTACAATATCATATCCTTGCCTGTGCTTTTCTCCTCTTAGGAACTAATGTAAATAAAATTTAGAGGCAGCTGCAAACAACTCTTTAAACTCACCTTCAATCAAGCACTCTCCTGCGTGAACCAACGTAGCTCTACATCGGTCGCGCGCAGAGTGCTGGGGGGGGCGAGCGCGCTCCTGTCCCCACTAAGCAGTGGGGATGTCGATCTATGGGGCCAGCGGCCGCGATTGCCGCTGGGCACCCACGATCACTCCCCACTGAGAGAGAAGGATGGCCACCTGTTATAAACACAGCTGACTGTTCTTCTCTCTGAAAATATCACAGAGTGCCTGTGATCCTTCTATATAGGATCACAGGTCTCTGTGTTGATTTTACAAGCCCACCCTCCCCCACAGTTAGAAAACACTACCCATAGCTCACAATTAACCCTTAGATCGCCCCTGTGTTAACCCCTTCCCTGCCAGTGTCATTATTACAGTAACAGTGCATATTTTTAGTACTGATTACTATAGTAATGTCACTGGTCCCCCCAAAAGTGTCAAAATGTCAGTTAGGGGTCCGATCTGTCTGCCGCAATGTCTCAGTCCTGCTAAAAATTGCAGATCACCGCCATTACTAGTAAAATAAATATATAAAAATGACATAAATCTTCCCCTAGTTTGTAGACATGATAACTTTTGCGCAAACCAATCCAAATATGCTTATTGTAATTTTTTTATTTTTCCAAAAATATGTAGCAGAATAAAATATTTCCTAAAAAAATGAAAAATTTAGATTTTATTTTTTTCTGTTTTGGGAATGGTATATAGCAGAATATGAAAAATATTGTTTTGCTTTGTTTTCAGAATCGACGCTCTTTTTTTGTTTATAGAGCAAAAAATAAAAATCACACAGGTGATCAAATACCACCAAAAGAAAGCTCTATTTGTGGAAAAAAAAAGACATTGATTTTATTTAGGTACAGCGTCGCGTGATCGCGCAATTTTCTGTTAAAGTAACGCAGTGCTGAATCGCAAAAAATGGCCTGGTCATTAAGGGGGAAAATCCTTCCGGTCTAGAACTGGTTAATTGATAATGTGCATATTGCTAACTAATGATTGGCAACCTAAATCATTTAATATTTGTGAAACAAATCAATGGTGTAAAACTTTTATAAACAATGTCTGCTCATATATTTGTAATTACCTGAGATGAAAGTTAGAAGGCAGCTGTAACATCAGAATTGGCATTTATAAAAACAAGTTGACATTACCAGTCACATTAACTTATCGCTCATCGCCGTTTCATAATTTTAGCTGCACAAACATAAGCCTTTAATTTAAGTCATTTTTCATATTGTTGAAAATATGTTCCTTTTGTTAAGATAATAGTTCCTAGTTATTCTTCAAAAAAAAAAAAACAAAACAAAAAAAACCATAACTCCTTTCACACAAAAAGTTCAGCAGTTAATATGTGACTGTGGTACATTATGACTGAGAGTGCATAGGAGATATTTATAGTGAGATGCATTTTATTTGTCACATAAAATGTTTGCTTTACGTGTTGTTCATTAAATTGCAGTTTGGGCAGAAAAATCCAGAATAGCAATTTAATACATCAAGGATATATTTTTTTGTCTTTAATATGTAGTAGGAATACATTCCAGATTACAGTACAATGATATTTTTTTCATTAACCATAATAAACAGAAAATTAATAGTCATACATAAAGGTTGAATTTAGCATAAAAAGTTTTTTGACAATGATAAAAAAACATAAAATGCCATAAACATTATTGGGAATCTTTACAATTGTTTTAATTTGGATGCTGAAGTGAAAGGACTATGGATTTAGAAAGTAAAAGTGGGTTCCAGGTCTCTCTGGGGGAAGGGGGATGAAAGGGAGGGGGGGGGGGGAGAGAGACCTGGAACCCGCTTTTACTTTCTAATTATTAGGGAGAGGTGCCAGAATTTTTTATACAGGCATTCACTCTCCACCCAATTTTCATATCGGATTATGGATTTAGTGCATCTGATTGTGTGAGCAATGTCCCATTGTGGGTCTTTATGTGTGTATTTCTTTTTTTTTTTTCCAAAACATTTTATTGAAATAAAATACAGTAGAATGATAGAACAATTGAACATCAGTTTGGGTGGTACAAAGCGTAACAATCTAAGGTCCCTAACTCACACTTATACATACACGTACTAGAGCCAATTTATACAGAAGCCAATTAATCTACCATCATCTCCTTGAGGGGTGGGAGGAAACCAGAGTACTCAGAGGAAACCCATGCTGGCAAGCCATTACTGAGGATCTGAGTGTCTCTTAGGATCTGAGGGTTCCTTAGAGTAATGCAATGTAAATAGCTCCATTTTCCACCCATTTTCTTATGTGGTCAGAGATTCCTGGCCATGTAAATGAATGGGCTGGGTGAAGTCAGTGATTGGTAAGGACGGGTAGGTGCAAGCACCCAGTACTTCCTTAGCATCCATCGACAGCTGAAAGCTGTAACGTTCATTCATGATGAATGCCCTAAATGTTTGGCATTCAGACAAACATCTAGTGCTAGTGTTTGGACCAAAATGATGTTCCAACTGAAGACTGAGCTCATCCCTACTGATGAGGAACTTTAAGATGCAAAGGAAGAGGAAAGAATGGAAATAGAAATTCATGCAAACATGTTACTGCATTGTTTTTTTTTTCCAAATAACCTCTTTGCCACAGTCATTGTTATCTTTGTCTTTGTATCTACAAATGAATCTTTGTTTTTGGTTTCTTGTTTTTGGTTTAATTTGTTTGTGTTCTTTGATGTCTTCTGTACTTTTTTTACATTTTACTTGTGTTTTTGAAGGCTATCAGCTCAAAATATATCTAGTTAGCTCACAAAAAGTTTAACCTACATTTTTACTTCTACTTTTGTTTATTGCCCAAAAGACCTCCAGAAGATTTTTTTTTTTTTGCAAATATGTTTATTGAGAACAAGGTACAGGCGTAACAAAAGACATAATACATACACAAATAAGAGGAGTGCAACAGGATTAAGGCATGGTACAACAACTTAAGACGCAGAGAAACAGTTCTGCGTCCATATTGGCAGATCAAACATGTTTCCCATACAAGGAGTGACAGGATAAAGCATCCCCCCTCTTGAACATCCCTCAAGCCACCCGTCCCAGTTAGTATTTTCCAGAAGTGAAGTAAGCGGTCCCATCCGGCAACCGCCAGAAAAAGGAAAACAGTAGAAAGAGCAGTAGTAAGCAAGGAGGACAAGAGAGGGGCAACAGGAGCATAGGGGGGAATAGGGGATGGGAGAAAGCAATAGAAGGACAGGGGGGAAGGAAGGGAGCAGTGCAGGGGAGGGGAGGGGAGAGGAAGAGAGTGGGAAAAGAAGGGGGCCCCCCCCCATGCTACCGAGCACAGAGCAGAACAGGGAGCTGCATATCAAGCTGAAAACAAGAACAGGCGACCTCCAGAAGATTTTATCCCCTTCATGACCAGGCCATTTTTTGCTATTTTGCAATTGCACTTTCATGTAACACTGTATGGAAATGAAATGTGTATAATTGTTTTTCATGCAAATAGAGCTTTCTTTTGAAGGTATTTGGATTTTTTTTTAAATTATTAAAATAAAATAACATTTTCTGTTATAAAACACAGCCAATACAATCGAATTTCTTCATAAATTTAGGTCAAAATATTCTGCTAGCTGTCTCCCAGTGCATATTATTTGTTTTGTGTTAAAGTTTAGAGTGTGCAAACTATGGTATTACATAACAGCTGTAATTACTACTGTGTGCTGTGATTGGCCCACAGCTATCACATGGTACAGGGTGCAATGATTGTGCCAAGTACCATGCGATAGCTGTGGGCCAATCACTGCATCACGTTAGCAATCACAGCTGTTATGAATGAAATATGCTATAGCGATGCTGTGATTGGCCCAATTGTGAGGAGTAGGAGAATTTATTTTGGGTTATTTTTTGGTAGTATGTCATGGCAAGACATATACAGCTAAATTAAAGGAAAAAATAAAAACACTAAGGGGCCAAGCCCAAGTCATTAAAAAAAAAAATCCACACCGTAACACCAGCTCCACTGAATGATATAGACCAGTGCACAAAGCAAGGTCTATAAAGACATGAATGAGAGAGTTTGAGGTGGAGGAACTTGACTGGCCTGCGCAGTGTCATGACCTCAACCCGATAGAACACCTTTGGGATGAACTGGAGCTCTAATTCATGTTTTTATGGACCTTGCTTTGTGCACTGGTCCCCATCATTTGGTGGAGGGGGAATTATGGTGTGGGGTTGTTTTTCCAGGGGTTGGGCTTGGCCCCTTAGTTCCAATGAAGGGAACTCTTAAAGCGTGAGCATACCAAGACATTTTGGACAATTTTATTCTCCCAACTTTGTGGGAACAGTTTGGGAATGGCCCCTTCCTGTTCAAACATGACTGCACACCAGTGCCCAAAGCAAGGTCTTTAAAGACATGAATGAGAGAGTTTGGGGTGGAGGAACTTGACTGGCCTGCGCAGAGTCATGACCTCAACCCGATAAAACACCTTTGGGATGAACTGGAGCAGAGACTGCGAGCCAGGCCTTCTCATCCAAAATCAGTGCCTGACCTCACATATGTGTTTCTGGAAGAATGGTCAAACATTCCCATAGACACACTCCTAAACCTTGTGGAGAGCCTTCCCAGGAGATTTGAAGCTGTTATAGCTAAGGTTGAGCGGACACCTAGATGTCCGTGTTCGACGGGTTCGGCCGAACTTTTAAAAAAAGTCCGGGTCCGTGTCCCGGACTTTTACCGAACTTTTCCCGGACACCGAACCCCATTGAAGTCAATGGGGACCCGAACTTTAAGGCACTAAAATGGCTCTAAAACACCAAAGGAAAGGGCTAGAGTGCTGCAAATGGCAGCAAAACGTAATTAAGAGCATGGCAAGTGCTCTGCAAACAAATGTGGATAGGGAAATAACTTAAAACAACAAAAAAAAACAGAAAAATAAAACAATGTTCTTCTTCATCTCTGAAGGACAAGGCCCATATGGAGTAGGAGGGAGGTTGAGGTGGTGGTGGATGTGGCGGTGACATAGGCATGCGCACAGGGTGTGCCGGGTGTGCCTGGGCACACCCTAATCACCTAGGGCACATAGCATTGCCAGTGAGGAGATGGGAAAGATCTCCCTCGGACCTACTCTGCTCTATTTCTCTTTGCCTACAGGTACATGGCCCCGATACATTACTCTCCCTGCTGGCAAACACATGCATGTGTATTTCAACTTTGGGGTGCACACCTTAATGCAATAGGCTGCGCACACCTATGGGCGGTGTAGGTGGAAGCGGCGGTGGAGGAGGACCAGGGCCGGATTAAGAGCATCATGGGCTTGGTGCTGAGGATGTTGAAGGGCCTTAAGGGCCGTGCCTTGCCATGCACCCAGAGGAGGAAGGGTGCAGCCATGCATGCCTAATTCAACATGGGATGCTGTCTCTGAAGCCCATAAACACATCCATGCATCGGCAACTGTCCCTCCTTGTCCGGCCTTCGCGCTGTGTGGGGAGGTTCTGAGGGTGCTGCCTGGGGAAGCGAGCATAGAAGCCAGACTTCTGTGTTTACAAGTGACAGAAGAGCGGTAACAGTGAATATGGCCAACCCGGGGCCTATATAAAAGGTAGGGGCCTGGAGCTGCAGCTCCAATAGCCCCTACGTTAATCTGGCCCTGAGGAGGAGGACGAGGTAGCCAACACTGCTTCTTTTCACAAATTTTAAATGAGGGTACACCCCAAAAGAGTGAGAAAGAGCAAAAATGGAACAATGGGTGGGTAAGGTCGGTATCCATTGCTATTCTGCACAAGGTACGGAAAAGTCCCGTGGGATCCATGCCTGGTTCATTTTAATGAACGTGAGCTTGTCCACATTGTCTCTGGACAGGCGGCTGCGCTTGTCTGTTATAACGCCCCCAGCCGTGCTAAATACCCGTTCAGATAATACACTGGCTGCAGGGCACGCCAGCACCTCCAAGGCGTAAAGGGCAAGCTCAGGCCATGTGCCCAATTTGGAGACCCAGAAGTTGAAGGGGGCAGACCCCTCATTCACTACATGTAGGCGTGTGCACACATACTGCTCCACCATGTTGGTAAAATGCTGCCTCCTGCTAAGACGTTCCATCTGAGCTGCTGGTGCTGCTGTTTGTTGTGGTGTGCTGACAAAGCTTTTCCACATTTCGGCCATGCTAACCCTGCCTTCTGAGGTGCTGGTGGTGCCTTGGTTGCGTTGGCGACCTCCTCCTACTCCTCCTCCTCCTCTGCCTTGTGCTTCCACTGCGGCCCCGCTGTCAGATGGGAATGCCAGCAGCATGGCGTCTACCAGCGTGCGCTTGTACTCGCGCATCTTGCGATCGCGCTCCAGTGAGTGAATTAAGGACGGTACGTTGTCCTTGTAACGGGGATCCAGCAGCGTGGCCACCCAGTAATCAGCACAAGTTAGAATGTGGGCAACTCGGCGGTCGTTGTGGAGACACTGCAGCATGTAATCGCTCATGTGTGCCAGGCTGCCCAGAGGCAACGAAAGGCTGTCCTCTGTGGGAGGTGTATTGTCCGTGTCCTCTGTATCCCCCCAGCCACGCACCAGTGATGGCCATGAGCTGGCCTGGGTGCCACCCTGCTGTGAACATGGTTCCATCTCCTCCTTCAGCTCCTCCTCCTCCTCATCCTCCTCATCCTCCAGAACTGTGCCCCTGCTGGACAATTGTGTCCCTGGCGTTTGTGTGTGCAGGAACCCACCCTCGGAGCCCCTTGCAAATGACTGCCCTGAAAGCCTTGGAAATGTTACCTCTTCATCCTCCTCCTCCTCCTCATCCTGTGCCACATCCTCTTCCATCATCGCCCGAATTGTTTTTTCAAGGAGGCGTCTACCAGCGTGCGCTTGTACTCGCGCATCTTGCGATCGCGCTCCAGTGAGTGAATTAAGGACGGTACGTTGTCCTTGTAACGGGGATCCAGCAGCGTGGCCACCCAGTAATCAGCACAAGTTAGAATGTGGGCAACTCGGCGGTCGTTGTGGAGACACTGCAGCATGTAATCGCTCATGTGTGCCAGGCTGCCCAGAGGCAACGAAAGGCTGTCCTCTGTGGGAGGTGTATCGTCCGTGTCCTCTGTATCCCCCCAGCCACGCACCAGTGATGGCCATGAGCTGGCCTGGGTGCCACCCTGCTGTGAACATGGTTCCATCTCCTCCTCCAGCTCCTCCTCCTCCTCATCCTCCTCATCCTCCAGAACTGTGCCCCTGCTGGACAATTGTGTCCCTGGCGTTTGTGTGTGCAGGAACCCACCCTCTGAGCCCCTTGCAAATGACTGCCCTGAAAGCCTTGGAAATGTTACCTCTTCATCCTCCTCCTCCTCCTCATCCTGTGCCACATCCTCTTCCATCATCGCCCGAATTGTTTTTTCAAGGAGGCGTCTACCAGCGTGCGCTTGTACTCGCGCATCTTGCGATCGCGCTCCAGTGAGTGAATTAAGGACGGTACGTTGTCCTTGTAACGGGGATCCAGCAGCGTGGCCACCCAGTAATCAGCACAAGTTAGAATGTGGGCAACTCGGCGGTCATTGTGGAGACACTGCAGCATGTAATCGCTCATGTGTGCCAGGCTGCCCAGAGGCAACGAAAGGCTGTCCTCTGTGGGAGGTGTATCGTCCGTGTCCTCTGTATCCCCCCAGCCACGCACCAGTGATGGCCATGAGCTGGCCTGGGTGCCACCCTGCTGTGAACATGGTTCCATCTCCTCCTCCAGCTCCTCCTCCTCCTCATCCTCCTCATCCTCCAGAACTGTGCCCCTGCTGGACAATTGTGTCCCTGGCGTTTGTGTGTGCAGGAACCCACCCTCGGAGCCCCTTGCGAATGACTGCCCTGAAAGCCTTGGAAATGTTACCTCTTCATCCTCCTCCTCCTCCTCATCCTGTGCCACATCCTCTTCCATCATCGCCCGAATTGTTTTTTCAAGGAGGCATAGAAGTGGGATAGTTAAGCTGAGAACGGCGTCATTGCCACTGGCCATGTTGGTGGAGTACTCAAAACAGTGCAACAAGGCACACAGGTCTCGCATGGAGGCCCAGTTATTGGTGGTGAAGTGGTGCTGTTCCGCAGAGCGACTCACGCGTGCGTGCTGCAGCTGAAACTCCACTATGGCCTGCTGCTGCTCGCACAGTCTTTCCAGCATGTGCAAGGTGGAGTTCCACCTTGTGGGCACGTCACATATGAGGCGGTGAGCGGGAAGGCCGAAGTTACGCTGCAGCGCTGCCAGGCAAGCAGCAGCAGGGTGAGAACGCCGAAAGTGCGCACAAATGGCCCGCACTTTCTGCAGCAGCTCTGACATATCGGGGTAGTTTTTAAGGAACCTCTGCACCACCAAATTCAGCACATGCGCCAGGCAAGGGATGTGCGTCAAACCGGCTAGGCCCAGAGCTGCTATGAGATTTCGCCCGTTATCGCACACCACCAGGCCGGGCTTGAGGCTCGCTGGCAGCAACCACTCATTTGTCTGCTGTTCCATGCTCCTCCACAACTCCTGCGCGGTGTGTGGTTTGTCCCCCAAACAGGCAAGTTGTAAAACTGCCTGCTGTCGTTTACCCCTGGCCGTGCTGAAGTTGGTGGTGAAGGTGTTACGCTGTCCGGATGAGGAGGCGGTAGAGGATGAGGAAGCGGAGTAGGAGGAGTTAGGAACAGGAGGCAAACTGAAGCGCCCTGCAATCCTCGGTGGTGGAAGGACATGCGCCAAATTGCTATTCGCCTCAGGCCCATCCGCCACTGCATTTACCCAGTGTGCCGTTAGGGAGATATAACGCCCCTGACCGTGCTTACTGGTCCACGTATCGGTAGTTAGGTGGATCTTGGCACAGATGGCGTTGCGCAGTGCACACCTGATTTTTTCCCCCACTTGGTTGTGCAGGGAAGGGATGGCTTGCCTGGAAAAGTAGTGGCGGCTGGGCACGACGTACTGTGGGACAGCCACCGACATAAGGTTTTTAAAACTGTGCGTCTCCACCAAACGGAATGACAGCATTTCAAAGGCCAATAATTGTGAAATGCTGGCATTCAGGGCCAGGGATCGCGGGTGGGTAGGGGGGTACTTCCTCTTCCTCTCAAGTGTTTGGGAGATGGAAAGCTGAACGCTTCCACGGGACATTGTGGAGATGGTTGTTGGTGACCCAGGTGGTGGTGTTGCTGACAGATCGTCTGTTTGCGGGGTGGCAGGTGCCGGTATCACTACAGATGTGGCTGGAGCGGCCGAGACTGCAGCAGAAGAGGAAGCAGGATGAGCCAGAGACGTTTCTTGGTTTTGAAGGTGTGTACTCCACTGCAGCTCGTGCTTTGCACTTAGATGCCTGATCATGCAGGTTGTGCTCAGGTTGAGAAGGTTTATGCCTCGCTTCAAGCTCTGATTGCACAGGGTGCAAACCACTCGTGTCCTGTCATCAGCACATTTTCTAAAGAACTTCCACGCTAGAGAACTCCTTTGAGCTGACTTTGGTGCGCTCGTTCCCTTGCTGCGTTGGGCAGTAGCGGGCATAGTGTCTAGGGCACGGCCGCTCCACTTCTGCACCCTGCTCCCTCTTCTGCTGTGCTGGTGGCTCTGTGCGACCACCGCCTCTTCCTCCAAACTACTCAGGTCACCTGCATGACGTTCATTCCATGTGGGGTCGAGGACCTCATCGTCCTCCACATCATCTTCCACCCAGTCTTCACCCCTGCCCTCCTTGTCGGTCTCCACAATGCTGAACACCGCAGCAGTTGGCACCTGCGTTTCGTCATCATCGGAGACGTGCTGCGATGATCCTTGCATGTACTCATCTTGAGAAATAAGTGGTTGGGCATCGCTGCACTCAATCTCTTCCACTTCTGGGGCAGGGCTAGGTGGATGGCCCTGGGAAACCCTGCTGACAGAGTCATCAAAAAGAAGAAGAGACTGCTGTATGGCTTGGGGCTCAGACTGCTTGCCTGATTTGCAAGGGGGTGAGGTGAAAGACGGTTGGACATCGGCTGCAGGTGCCAACTGTGACCTTTCTGCAGTAGACTGGGTGGGAGACCATGTGAAGGAACTGGAGGCACTGTCAGCAGCAAACCAATCTACTATCGCCTCCACTTGTTCTGGCCTCATCACTTCTAGGGGCGTATGATGCCCTACCAAATACTGATGCAGGTTCTGTCGCCTACTCACACTTGAGGAAGGTGTTTCACTTGTGCGTGTAGCTGGCACAGATCGACCACGTCCTCTCCTTGCAACAGGAGCTCTACCAGCAGCACCACGACCCAGGCCACGGCCCTTATTTGACGGTCTCCTCATATTTCTGTAATTTAAGATCTTGCCCTAGAAAGGTTTTTATTGAATAGCGGAATAGGAAATATGATCCAAAAAAGTGTATGTATCTCGCACGTACAAAACCACACTAGGCCCCAATTACTATTGTTTCTACCCCTAAAAGGATGGATGAGGAGTAGGAGGAGTATGGAACAGACAGCACCCTCAAATCTTCAGAAGTATGAGATGAACCTCAAAAACTTGGAAAGGTGGATCTCACACGTACTGACACAGACTATCCCGCAATTCAATTGATCCCCAAAGGTTTTAATTGAATAGCGGAATAGAAAATATGATCAAAAAGAAAGTGTATGTATCTCACACGTACACCACCACACTAGGCCCCAATTACTATTGTTTGTACCCCTAAAAGGATGGTTGAGCAGTAGGAGGAGGAGTATGGAACAGGCAGCACCCTCAAATCTTCAGAAGTATGAGATGAACCCCAAAAACTTGGAAAGGTGGATCTCACACGTACCGACACAGACTATCACGCAATTTAATTGATCCCCAAAGGTTTTAATTGAATAGCGGAATAGAAAATATGATCAAAAAGAAAGTGTATGTATCTCACACGTACACCACCACACTAGGCCCCAATTACTATTGTTTGTACCCCTAAAAGGATGGTTGAGGAGTAGGAGGAGGAGTATGGAACAGGCAGCACCCTCAAATCTTCAGAAGTATGAGATGAACCCCAAAAACTTGGAAAGGTGGATCTCACACGTACCGACACAGACTATCACGCAATTTAATTGATCCCCAAAGGTTTTAATTGAATAGCGGAATAGAAAATATGATCAAAAAGAAAGTGTATATATCTCACACGTACACCACCACACTAGGCCCCAATTACTATTGTTTGTACCCCTAAAAGGATGGTTGAGGAGTAGGAGGAGGAGTATGGAACAGGCAGCACCCTCAAATCTTCAGAAGTATGAGATGAACCCCAAAAACTTGGAAAGGTGGATCTCACACGTACCGACACAGACTATCACGCAATTTAATTGATCCCCAAAGGTTTTAATTGAATAGCGGAAAAGAAAATATGATCAAAAAGAAAGTGTATGTATCTCACACGTACACCACCACACTAGGCCCCAATTACTATTGTTTGTACCCCTAAAAGGATGGTTGAGGAGTAGGAGGAGGAGTATGGAACAGGCAGCACCCTCAAATCTTCAGAAGTATGAGATGAACCCCAAAAACTTGGAAAGGTGGATCTCACACGTACCGACACAGACTATCACGCATTTTAATTGATCCCCAAAGGTTTTAATTGAATAGCGGAATAGAAAATATGATCAAAAAGAAAGTGTATGTATCTCACACGTACACCACCACACTAGGCCCCAATTACTATTGTTTGTACCCCTAAAAGGATGGTTGAGGAGTAGGAGGAGGAGTATGGAACAGGCAGCACCCTCAAATCTTCAGAAGTATGAGATGAACCCCAAAAACTTGGAAAGGTGGATCTCACACGTACTGACACAGACTATCACGCAATTTAATTGATCCCCAAAGGTTTTAATTGAATAGCGGAATAGAAAATATGATCAAAAAGAAAGTGTATGTATCTCACACGTACACCACCACACTAGGCCCCAATTACTATTGTTTGTACCCCTAAAAGGATGGTTGAGCAGTAGGAGGAGGAGTATGGAACAGGCAGCACCCTCAAATCTTCAGAAGTATGAGATGAACCCCAAAAACTTGGAAAGGTGGATCTCACACGTACCGACACAGACTATCACGCAATTTAATTGATCCCCAAAGGATTTAATTGAATAGCGGAATAGAAAATATGATCAAAAAGAAAGTGTATGTATCTCACACGTACACCACCACACTAGGCCCCAATTACTATTGTTTGTACCCCTAAAAGGATGGTTGAGCAGTAGGAGGAGGAGTATGGAACAGGCAGCACCCTCAAATCTTCAGAAGTATGAGATTGTGTTCACTGTACCCCACAAAGATTGTGTTCACTGCACCCCACAAAGATTGTGTTCACTGCACCTCAAAAAGGATTTTGTTCACTGCACCCCACAAAGATTGTGTTCACTGCACCCTAAAAGGATTTTGTTCACTGCACCCCAAAAAGATTGTGTTCACTGTACCCCCCAAAGATTGTGTTCACTGCACCCCACAAAGATTCTGTTCCCTGTACCCCACAAAGATTGTGTTCACTGCACCCCACAAAGGATTTTGTTCACTGCACCCCAAAAAGATTGTGTTCACTGCACCCCAAAAAGGATGTTGTTCACTGCACCCCAAAAAGGATTTTGTTCACTGCACCCCAAAAAGATTGTGTTCACTGCACCCCACAAAGATTGTGTTCACTGCACCCCACAAAGGATTTTGTTCACTGCACCCCAAAAAGATTGTGTTCACTGTACCCCCCAAAGATTGTGTTCACTGCACCCCACAAAGGATTTTGTTCACTGCACCCCGAAAAGATTGTGTTCACTGTACCCCCCAAAGATTGTGTTCACTGCACCCCACAAAGATTCTGTTCACTGTACCCCACAAAGATTGTGTTCACTGCACCCCACAAAGGATTTTGTTCACTGCACCCCAAAAATATTGTGTTCACTGCACCCCAAAAAGGATGTTGTTCACTGCACCCCAAAAAGGATTTTGTTCACTGCACCCCAAAAAGATTGTGTTCACTGCACCCCACAAAGGATTTTGTTTACTGCACCCCAAAAATATTGTGTTCACTGTACCCCCCAAAGATTGTGTTCACTGCACCCCACAAAGGATTTTGTTCACTGCACCCCAAAAAGATTGTGTTCACTGTACCCCCCAAAGATTGTGTTCACTGCACCCCACAAAGATTCTGTTCACTGTACCCCACAAAGATTGTGTTCACTGCACCCCACAAAGGATTTTGTTCACTGCACCCCAAAAAGATTGTGTTCACTGCACCCCAAAAAGGATTTTGTTCACTGCACCCCAAAAAGGATGTTGTTCACTGCACCCCAAAAAGGATTTTGTTCACTGCACCCCAAAAAGATTGTGTTCACTGCACCCCACATAGATTGTGTTCACTGCACCCCACAAAGGATTTTGTTCACTGCACCCCAAAAAGATTGTGTTCACTGCACCCCAAAAAGGATGTTGTTCACTGCACCCCATAAAGGATTTTGTTCACTCCACCCCAAAAAGATTGTGTTCACTGCACCCCACAAAGATTGTGTTCACTGCACCCCAAAAAGGATTTTGTTCACTGCACCCCAAAAAGATTGTGTTCACTGCACCCCACAAAGATTGTGTTCACTGCACTCCAAAAAGGATGTTGTTCACTGCACCCCAAAAAGA
The DNA here is from genome assembly GCF_965119305.1 of Pelophylax lessonae. Classification (NCBI taxonomy): domain Eukaryota; kingdom Metazoa; phylum Chordata; class Amphibia; order Anura; family Ranidae; genus Pelophylax; species Pelophylax lessonae. Next base: position 195,806,181 of record NC_138769.1, read on the forward strand.
TTGTGTTCACTGCACCCCACAAAGATTGTGTTCACTGCACCCCACAAAGGATTTTGTTCACTGCACCCCAAAAAGATTGTGTTCATTGCACCCCAAAAAGGATTTTGTTCACTGCACCCCAAAAAGATTTTGTTCACTGCACCCCAAAAAGGACGTTGTTCACTGCACCCCAAAAAGATTGTGTTCACTGCAGCCCAAAAAGATTGTGTTCACTGCAGCTCACGCACAGAAAAATGGATGTGGATCACTGACACCTGCCTATCTCCTATCCCACACCACACAGCAATATCGATTGTAGTTTGTAGAACACAGTTTCCCTAAAATTCAGCAGCAGCCTCTCCCTAACAGGATTGAGAAGAGATCGTAGATCGGGACTAAGTGCAGACCCCACACAGCAATATCGATTGTAGTTTGTAGAACACTCTGACCCTAAAATTCAGCAGCAGCCTCTCCCTAACAGGATTGAGAAGAGATCGTAGATCAGGATTGAGTGCAGACCCCACCCCCCACACAGCAATATCGATTGTAGTTTGTAGAAGACACTGACCCTATAATTCAGCAGACTCTATCCCTAAAATGCCTACAACTCGCCCTGCCTAAACACTCCGACCTGTCCCTCAATTCTATCCGGACACAAATGTTTTTTTCCTGCCTGTCTTTCCCTAATCAGCAGCCAGCACGTTGATGTGTGCTCTGTCCCTGATCTAAGCAGCAGAATGAAGACGCTGCGGCTGCCTGGAACTTATAAAGACTTGGTCACATGCTTCAGACGGCCAATCACAGCTACTGAGACATTTGCAGGCATGGCTGGGATGGCTTAAGGCACACCAGTTAAACGATTGTTGAATGCTGTTGAAAGCCCGCCATGAAAAGAGCGCCAAAGCATGCAAAACCCGGAAATAAAACGACCGAACACGGATTTTTACCCGAACATACAGTAAAGTGTCCGTGTCCGTGTTCGGGTACAAAAAATCCAATTATTCGGTACGAACACGAATAATACAGTCCGTGTTCGCTCAACACTAGTTATAGCTGCAAAGGGTGGGCCAACTCAATATTAAACCCTACGGGCTAAGACTGGGATGCCATTAAAGGTCATGTGCGTGTAAAGGCTGGTGGCCCAATACTTTTGGTAACATAGTGTGTGTGTGTGTATATATATATATATATATATATATATATATATATATTTATTTATTTTTTTTTTTTTTCACTATTTTATGAGAGGTTTCCTTAAATTAAATTAAAAAAAGAAAAGAAGATATTCATTACCATTTACCAACAAATAAAAGCCGCATTTTTCCAAAATAAAATAATCCACCTGGATAAACTAATAAACTAAAGTAGTCGTGATGATAGGTACATATTTAGTAATCCATGCCAAATTTTTTATATATTCCTTGGACTAGAGGGAAAAAACGAATAAAACCTAGGAAACAGTGAGAAAGAAGATGGGATTCTCATTCAGCCTAGTGCTGAAGCCTGTCAAACTCAGAGCTCCCTGTTGTAGGAGCTTATTCTCAGCCAGCATGATGAACAAAAAAGTTTGACTGTGCAGGCTGCAGTTGAGAGAAACATTCTCATTTCTTTAAATAGTGTACAGATTTATGTTTAGTGTACAGGGTGAGTTTAGCTTTCTTTCTTTCTTTCTTTCTTTCTTTCTTTCTTTCTTTCTTTCTTTCTTTCTTTCTTTCTTTCTTTCTTTCTTTCTTTCTTTCTTTCTTTCTTTCTCTCTTTCTTTCTCTCTTTCTTTCTTTCTCTCTTTCTTTCTTTCTCTCTTTCTTTCTTTCTTTCTTTCTTTCTTTCTTTCTTTCTTTCTTTTTTTTCTTTCCCTCTGTCTTTCTTTCTCGCTTTCTCTCTCTCTCTCTCTCTCGCTTTCTTTCTTTCTTTCTTTCTTTCTTTCTTTCTTTCTTTCTTTCTTTCTTTCTTTCTTTCTTTCTTTCTTTCTTTCTTTCTTTCTTTCTTTCTTTCTTTTTTTTCTTTCTTTCCCTCTTTCTTTCTTTCTCTCTCTCTCTTTCTTTCTTTCTTTCTTTCTTTCTTTCTTTCTTTCTTTCTTTCTTTCTTTCTTTCTTTCTTTCTCTCTCGCTTTCTTTCTTTTTCTTTCTTTCTTTTTCTTTCTTTCTTTCTTTCTTTCTTTCTTTCTTTCTTTCTTTCTTTCTTTCTTTCTTTCTTTCTTTCTTTCTTTCTTTCTTTCTTACAATAAATGTGCCAATTCAAGCACATTGTAATGTACACATTTTAAGGAGAATGTATAGCCTTTCTGTCTTTCTTTCTTTCTTTCTTTCTTTCTTTCTTTCTTTCTTTCTTTCTTTCTTTCTTTCTTTCTGATGAAGGTAAAAAAACCTTCCTAGTAATGCTCCCCCCCCCCACAGCCCCCACTAATACACACCTAAGCCCCCATTTGATCAAGTGACCAATGAAGATTTATGTTTAGTGAGCAGGATGAACCGTGCAGCTAATGAATATTTTAAACCATGTTGTTTTCAAACATCAAATGTGCCAATGCAAGCTCATTTGCTGAGACAGCAACGGGAGTCATTAGATCTGACTGCTGTCAATCAGAGCCAGTAAGCCAATGAGGGGAGAGTGGGGGGTGGGGCCGAGGGGCAGCTGTATGTGTCCTAGGGACGCAAAGAGCGAGGCTTGGGAGCGAGCATACACCAGTGTCCCATAGCAAACAGCTTGCTATTGGGAGAATGGTCAAGGGGGAGGAGCCAAGAACATCAGTGGAGAAACCAAGAAGAAGCGGATAAGGGCTGCTTTGTGCAAAACCATTGCACAGAGCAGTTAAGTATGACATATTTGTTATTTAAAAAAAAAAAAAAAACCTTTAATATCACTTTAAAGCTATTCTCCCTCTAAGATAATGTATTCTAAATATAAGAGGCATGTGTATTCTTACTTGACACTTTTTTTCGCTTTAGTGTTTCTGTGCAGTAATCCAGTGCAAAATATTCATGTAATAAAGTTTGATCACTGCTGCTCACTACTTGGGCAAGGTGACTGGTTTTGTTTCTACACACACAAACACACACACACACACACTAATAAATAGAACTATTAATCTCTATAGTTAATATAACACACATGCATTGAATACATTAAGGTGAAAAACCTTCTATGCTGCAGCTCCTCCTCAGACCCCCCCCCTTCCTTTTTGTTACCTGAAACCAATGCGATCCAGCAATGTGCATGAGCATAGCGGCTCCAGCCACTCCTCATTGGGCAGATTGAGCCATGTCATTTAAAAGCTGTGACACGGGAGTGGGGGGGGGGGAGGGCTGGCCGAGTTCTGCTGCCTGTGTCAATGGATGCAGCAGGGAGACTCGGGAGCGAGCATGCGTGGGTGCCCCCATGGAGAGCGGCCACGAAAAAGGAGGGGCCTGGAGCGCCAGTGGGGGACCCAAGAAGAAGAGGTTTGGAGCTGCTCTGTGCAAAACGATTGCACAGAGAAGGTAAGTATAGGCATGTTTGTTATTTTTTATTTTAAAAAAATCGAACAGTTACAACCACTTTCAGTTAAAATAATATTAACAGTACAAAGCATGTTCTAGATGAATATACGACATGAAAAAAATGTTTAAGCCAGCACAGATAGCTTTGTGTTAGGAAAATAGGAATTCATTTCTTTGAGCATGTAACAGAAAGCATTGTTAAAAAAAAAATACTGACTGGGATTCCAAAAAGCAAAGATAATTACATCTTGGAAAATATTTGGTTCAATAGTTGCCTAATAAGGGGTGACATTTTAATGTTTTTTTTTACATTAATATATCAATGCATGTATCAGAACTGTTAGATCCATGTCAACTTTTTATCTCAAATTATCAAAGTATATTCTCATGTATTAAATTAAAATAAATATTGCATAACCCAGTGGTGTGCGCTGCCCTGCATCCTTGAATCTGCTGTAGGCTGACAAATAAATAAAAGATAACTTGTCAGGATCGCAGAGTCACTGAGGAATTTGCAACTTTGAAGTGAATGTCATTAATACATTCTGCACTTATTTATTTATTTACATACTTTAATATGTCGCTGCTTCAGCAAAGATCGTACATTTATAATAGTAACAAAAAAAAATTATAAAAAAGTCTTATTTAGGCAAAAATTTTCGGCTGACTGTTTACCCATATAATAAAATATTTATCTGTATTATTTCGCTGGCAATAAAAACTGAACTTGCAAGATATTATATATCACTATCTGTTGCAATAAGAACACATCAGTAGTTCTCAATCTTATTTTTACACACATGCTACATGCATAGATAAACAGTACAGTAGAGCAATACGTGGCACTGATATGTGGCACTGATGGCCACTGATAGGTGGAACTGATGGGCATTGATAGGTGGCAATGGTGGGTGGCACTAATGAGCACTGATGGGCACCACTGATGGGTGGCACTGATGGGCAGCACAGATAAGCAGTCACTGATGGGCACTGACTGGCACCACTAATAGGCACTGAGTGAGGTCATTGGTGGGCACTGATTGGGGTCACTGATGGGTACTAATTGGTGTCACTGATGTTCATTGATTGGTGTCCCTGATGGGCATTAATTGATGTCACTGATGTGCACTGTTTTTGCTTTACTGTAATCAGGGCACTGATGATCAGTGCCCTGGTTATTTGTCCTGGACTCCCCTTTGAGGAGTATATACAGTATCTCACAAAAGTGACTACACCCCTCTCATAATATTTTATTATATCTTTTCATGTGACAACACTGAAGAAATTACACTTTGCTACAATGTAAATTAGTGAGTGTTCAGCTTGTATAACAGTGTAAATTTGCTGTCCCCTCAAAATTACTCAACACACAGCCCTTAATGTCTTAATCACTGGCAACAAAAGTGAGTACACCCCTAAGTGAAAATGTCCAAATTGGGCCGAAAGTGTCAATATCTTGTGTGGCCACCATTATTTTCCATGCACTGCCTTAACCCTCTTGGGCATGGAGTTCACCAGAGCATCACAGGTTGCCACTGGAGTCCTCTTGCACCCCTCTATGACAACATCACGAAGCTGGTGGATATTAGAGACTTTGCACTCCTCCACCTTCCATTTGAGGAGGCCCCAGAGATGCTCAAAAGGGTTTAGGTCCGGAGACATGCTTGGCCAGTCCATCACCTTTACCCTCAGCTTCTTTAGCAAGGCAGTGGTCATCTTGGAGGTGTGTTTGGGGTTGTTATCATGTTGAATACTGCCCTGCGGCACAGTCTACGAAGGGGGGGAGGGGGGTCATGCTCTGCTTCAGTATGTCACAGTACATGTTGGCATTCATGGTTTCCTCAATGAACTGTAGCTCCCCAGTGCTGACAGCACTCATGCATCCCAAACCATGACACTCCCTCCACAATGCTTGACTGTAGGCAAGACACACTTATCTTTCTACTCCTCACCTGGTTGCCACCACACACGCTTGACACAATCTGAACCAAATAAGTTTATCTTGGTCTCATCAGACCACATGACATGGTTCCAGTAATCTATGTCCTTAGTCTGCTTGTCTTCAGCAAACTGTTTGCAGCCTTTCCTGTGCATCATCTTTAGAAGAGGCTTCCTTCTGGGGCGACAGCCATGCAGACCAATTTGATGCAGTGTGCGATGTATGATCTGAGCACTTACAGGCTGACCCCCCCCCCACCCCTTCAACCTCTACAGCAATGCTGGCAGCACTCATACGTCTATTTCACAAAGACAACCTCTGGATATCACGCTGAGCACGTGCACTCACACTCAACTTCTATGATTGACCATGGCGAGGCATGTTCTGAGTAGAACCTGTCCTGTTAAATCACTGTATGGTCTTGGCCACTGTGCTGCATCTCAGTTTCAGGGTCTTGGGACTCTTCTAAAAGCCTAGGCCATCTTTATGTAGAGCAACAATTCTTTTTTTTTCAGATCCTCAGAGATTTCTTTGTCATGAGGTGCCATGTTGAACTTCCAGTGACCAGTATGAGAGAGTGAGAGAGATAACACCAAACTTAACACACCTGCTCCCCATTTACATCTGAGACCTTGTAACACTAACGAGTCACATGACACCGGGGAGGGAAATAGGCTAATTGGGCCCAATTTGGACATTTTTACTTAGGGGTTTACTCACTTTTATTGCCAACTGTTTAGACATTAATGGCTGTGTGTTGAGTTATTTTGAGGGGACAGCAAATTTACACTGTTATACAAGCTGTACAGTCACTACTTTACATTGTAGCAAAGTGAATCTTCCTAAGTGTTGTCACTTAAATAAAATATTTACAAAAAATGTGAGGGGTGTACTCACTTTTGTGAGATACTGTATATATATATATATATATATATATATATACACACACTATATTGTCAAAAGTATTGGGACGTCTGCCTTTACGTGCACGTGAACTTTAATGGTATCCCAGTCTTAGACCATAGGGTTTAATATTGAGTTGGCCCAACTGTGAAGACTGTCCATGGGAATGTTTGACGATTCTTCCAGAAGCGCATTTGTGAGGTCAGGCACTGATGTGTATGAGAAGGCCTGGCTTGTAATCTCCGCTCTAATTCATGTTTTTCTGGACCTTGCTTTATACACTGGTCCACATCATTTGGTGGAGGGGTAATGATGGTGTAGGGTTGTTTTTCCAGGGGTTGGGCTCGGCCCCTTAGTTCCAATGAAGGGAACTCTTAAAGCGCAGTGGCGGCCGGCCCATAGGGGGCGCACGGGCGCCGCCCCCCCCCCAAAAAAAAGAAAAAGATTAAAAAAAAAAAAAAAAATGTTTGCCCACAAGGGGCGCCCGCCTCATTGGTGCCGATGGGGGGTGGGGTTTTCCACCCACAGAGGCGCCGAGAGGCGGCCTTCTGGGGCGTAACTGTAGCGCAGAGCACTGCGCTACACCCACCGCCCTTTTGGAGCCCGCTCCATTGGTGCCTATGGGGGGGTGGGGTTTTCCACCCGCAGAGGCGCCAAATGGCAGCCTTCTGGGGCTTAACTGTAGCGCAGAGCACGGCGCTACACCACCACCCTTTTGTGATGTCTTGGATCATGATTGGTCCAGACTCCAGCCTGGACCAATCATGATTAAGGACATCCATGCTGACCTCGTTGGGGGCGGTGCCGGTGCGTGCATCAGTCACTCACCGTCACTGCCCGGTCAGCTTCCCGCCGCCGAAGAGGAGTCCAGTCCTGAGAAGAAGCCGGCGCCGGTCACCCGCCGCAGAAGAGGCCGAGAGGGAGAAGAGCCGCTCACCTTCCCGCCGCCGAACGAAGAAGAGGAGAGGGAGAAGCCGCTGTGACTCACAGGTAAGTGCACTCTCAGTCGGGCACGCACGCATAGCTCTGCATTGGGGTACATTACTGGTGGTCACTGGAGGCACGCACGCATAGCTCTGCATTGGGGTACATTACTGGTGGTCACTGGAGGCACGCACGCACGCATAGCTCTGCATTGGGGTACATTACTGGTGGTCACTGGAGGCACGCACGCATAGCTCTGCATTGGGGTACATTACTGGTGGTCACTGGAGGCACGCACGCATAGCTCTGCATTGGGGTACATTACTGGTGGTCACTGGAGGCACGCACGCATAGCTCTGCATTGGGGTACATTACTGGTGGTCACTGGAGGCACGCACGCATAGCTCTGCATTGGGGTTCATTACTGGTGGTCACTGGAGGCACGCACGCATAGCTCTGCATTGGGGTACATTACTGGTGGTCACTGGAGGCACGCACGCACGCATAGTTCTGCATTGGGGTACATTACTGGTGGTCACTGGAGGCACGCACGCATAGCTCTGCATTGGGGTACATTACTGGTGGTCACTGGAGGCACGCACGCATAGCTCTGCATTGGGGTACATTACTGGTGGTCACTGGAGGCACGCACGCATAGCTCTGCATTGGGGTACATTACTGGTGGTCACTGGAGGCACGCACGCATAGCTCTGCATTGGGGTACATTACTGGTGGTCACTGGAGGCACGCACGCACGCATAGCTCTGCATTGGGGTACATTACTGGTGGTCACTGGAGGCACGCACGCATAGCTCTGCATTGGGGTACATTACTGGTGGTCACTGGAGGCACGCACGCATAGCTCTGCATTGGGGTACATGTATACTGGTGGTCACTGGAGGCACGCACGCATAGCTCTGCATTGGGGTACATTACTGGTGGTCACTGGAGGCACGCACGCACGCATAGCTCTGCATTGGGGTACATTACTGGTGGTCACTGGAGGCACGCACGCATAGCTCTGCATTGGGGTACATTACTGGTGGTCACTGGAGGCACGCACGCATAGCTCTGCATTGGGGTACATTACTGGTGGTCACTGGAGGCACGCACGCATGCATAGCTCTGCATTGGGGTACATTACTGGTGGTCACTGGAGGCACGCACGCACGCATAGCTCTGCATTGGGGTACATTACTGGTGGTCACTGGAGGCACGCACGCACGCATAGCTCTGCATTGGGGTACATTACTGGTGGTCACTGGAGGCACGCACGCACGCATAGCTCTGCATTGGGGTACATTACTGGTGGTCACTGGAGGCACGCACGCACGCATAGCTCTGCATTGGGGTACATTACTGGTGGTCACTGGAGGCACGCACGCATAGCTCTGCATTGGGGTACATTACTGGTGGTCACTGGAGGCACGCACGCATAGCTCTGCATTGGGGTACATTACTGGTGGTCACTGGAGGCACGCACGCATAGCTCTGAATTGGGGTACATTACTGGTGGTCACTGGAGGCACGCACGCACGCATAGCTCTGCATTGGGGTACATTACTGGTGGTCACTGGAGGCACGCACGCATAGCTCTGCATTGGGGTACATTACTGGTGGTCACTGGAGGCACGCCCACATAGCTCTGCATTGGGGTACATTACTGGTGGTCACTGGAGGCAGGCACGCTTAGCTCTGCATTGGGGTACATTACTGGTGGTCACTGGAGGCACGCACGCATAGCTCTGCATTGGGGTACATTACTGGTGGTCACTGGAGGCACGCCCACATAGCTCTGCATTGGGGTACATTACTGGTGGTCACTGGAGGCACGCACGCATAGCTCTGCATTGGGGTACATTACTGGTGGTCACTGGAGGCACGCACGCACGCATAGCTCTGCATTGGGGTACATTACTGGTGGTCACTGGAGGCATGCACGCACGCATAGCTCTGCATTGGGGTACATTACTGGTGGTCACTGGAGGCACGCACGCATAGCTCTGCATTGGGGTACATTACTGGTGGTCACTGGAGGCACGCACGCATAGCTCTGCATTGGGGTACATTACTGGTGGTCACTGGAGGCACGCACGCATAGCTCTGCATTGGGGTACATTACTGGTGGTCACTGGAGGCACGCACACATAGCTCTGCATTGGGGTACATTACTGGTGGTCACTGGAGGCACACACACATAGCTCTGCATTGGGGTACATTACTGGTGGTCACTGGAGGCACGCACGCATAGCTCTGCATTGGGGTACATGTATACTGTTGTTCACTGGAGGCACGCACGCATAGCTCTGCATTGGGGTACATGTATACTGGTGGTCACTGGAGGCATGCACGCATAGCTCTGCATTGAGGTACATGTATACTGGTGGTCACTGGAGGCACGCACGCATAGCTCTGCATTGAGGTACATGTATACTGGTGGTCACTGGAGGCACGCACGCACGCATAGCTCTGCATTGGAGTACATGTATACTGGTGGTCACTGGAGGCACGCACGCATAGCTCTGCATTGTGGTACATGTATACTGGTGGTCACTGGAGGCACGCACGCATAGCTCTGCATTGGGGTACATGTATACTGGTGGTCACTGGAGGCACGCACGCATAGCTCTGCATTGGGGTACATGTATACTGGTGGTCACTGGAGGCACGCACGCATAGCTCTGCATTGGGGACATGTATACTGGTCACTGCATTGGGGACATGTATGCTGGTCACTACATTGAAAGGGGGCATTTATACTGGTCACTATATTGAAGGGGGCATGTACTGTGGGGTTTGTGCTAGGGGCCTGTACTGTGGGGTTTATGCTATAGGGCCTGTACTGTGGGGTTTGTGCTAGAGGGCCTGTACTGTGGGGTTTGTGCTAGAGGGCCTGTACTGTGGGGTTTGTGCTAGAGGGCCTGTACTGTGGGGTTTGTGCTAGAGGGCCTGTATTGTGGGGTTTGTGCTAGAGGGCCTGTACTGTGGGGTTTATGCTAGAGGGCCTGTACTGTGGGGTTTATGCTAGAGGGCCTGTACTGTGGGGTTTGTGCTTGAGTTGTTTGTGCTTGAGGGGTTTGTACTGTGGGGTTTGTGCCACTCTCAGTCCATGTATCCCATAATAGGATGTCTCTCACAGTATATTCCATAATAGGGCCCCTGTTCCCTATTATGGGATATACTAGCACTGATGGACCCCTTAATATGTGATATATTGGGAGAATTGGTTCACGCAAGCAAAATACAGGGGACAAAATGGGTGGAGTCTATAAGGGGTGGGGCTTCTGAGAAATGGGAGGGGTCAAAATGGAAGGGCGGGGTCTTGCGCCCCCCCATCTTAAAACTTCACCAGCCGCCACTGTTAAAGCGTCAGAATACCAAGACATTTTGGACAATTTTATTCTCCCAACTTTGTGGGAACAGTTTAGGAATGGCCCCTTCCTTTTCAAACATGATTGCGCACCAGTGCGCAAAGCAAGGTCTTTAAAGACATGGATGAGCGATTTTGGTGTGGAGGAAATTGACTAGCTTGCACAGGGTCCTGACTTCAACCTGATAGAACATCTTTAGGATGATTTAGAGTGGAGACTGCGTACCAGGCCTTCTCGTCCACATCAGAGCCTGACCTCACAAATGTGCTTCCAGAAGAATGGTCAAACATTCCCATAGACACACTCCTAAAGCTTGTGGACACAATCTTCCCAGAAGAGTTGAAGCTGTTATAGCTGCAAAGGGCGGGCCAACTCACTATGGACTAAGCCTGGGATGCCATTAAATTTTATGTGCATTTAAAGGCAGGCGTCCCAATACTTTTGGCAATACAGAGAATATATGTGTATATATATATATATATATATATATATATATATATATATATATATATATATTGTTAGGCCTGCCAGAGACCCCAACCGATCCGGTTTCCTGACCAGTAGTCTTCTTATCCGGTATTAGGTGGAGGAGTGAAAAGGGTCCTGCAGCCAAAATATCGGCACCTCAAACGAAAGTGCAACCAGAAAAATTAGGGAACAACTAATAAGAAAATTACTCACAATTTGGAGTAGGTCAGGAGCCAGACCCCAAGGGAGCGAAAACAGAAGAGTAGTCAAGAGCAAGCCATGTTCAATAGCCAGAGTCGGTACAGTCCAAAAGGGGTGATCTGAAGAGAGGTCAAGAGCAAGCCGAGTTCGATAGCCAGAGCAGGTACAGTCCAAGGGGGTGATCCGAAGAGAGGTCATGGTAAGCCAAGGTCAGCAACGAGAATAGAACATACACAGCAGACAAACAGGAAGCAAATAATAAGTCGCGCTCAGTGAATAAGGAACAAATAAATGTCCAAAAAGATTAAATGTTGTGTCAGATACTAAAGTCCTAATATCAAAGTAAGAAAATTAATGAAGTGATCAAATAGTCTCTTGAGTAATCCAAAAAATATGTAGAAATAATTGGGTCAGCACAATGAAGAAATCCAAGCTCCCTTAAGGTAATACGCTTACCAGACTTATAGTTAGTGAAATCAGGGTATTACATCAGGATCAACTTGATTGTAGATGTCCCTGGTTAAACTCTCGGGATTGGATGGCATAGAGTCATACAAGAAAAAAGAGGGATGCCATAGCATAAAACCCCACAACAAAAATATAAAGCTTAAACACCATAAAGTGCACCAGCTTAGGAGAATCAAAATGATAAAGAAAAAGCAAATGTGTATCCACCACCGATAGTGAAACTGCTTACCAGAGCTAGATCAAATAGGCACAGATGTAAATATAAGCCAAAACACAGAGAGACCTCTTCTAAGTGCTCATTACCAGAGAGAAAGATGGCATAGGTTATGATGCAAATAATCCTCCACCAATATGTGAGCCCCTTACCGAACTATGGTTGAACACTAGGGATGATCGAACTTTTCAAAAGTTCGGTTCGGCCAGAACATCCGAACTTCCCGAAAGTTCGGCCTGGATTTCAGAACCCCATTGAAATCAATGGGACCAGAACTTCGGTAATCAAAAAACACAATTTTGAAGCCCTAAAACCCAATAAATGCCCCTAAAAAGTGCCTAGGGTTCTGGGTCATACCCCAGAGACTATTAATCACACAAGAAAAATTCTTAAAAATTGATTTGGTATCTGGGGGGTCTAAAAAGTGTACCTGTAAAGTTTCAGCTCTGTAGCATGTCCAGGACCATAAAAAAAGATCGTTTGTATTTTGTCACTTATAGAACAGGTTAGTGGCTTCTCGCTTTTCACACCTTGCCGGTTTAGTAGCAAGCGTATTTTTGGGCATTTTTTGGGTTCTTTGGAGGCAGGAAAAACATCTGAACTTGTGTATAGTGGTAAATATACCACTATACACAAGTTCAGATTTTTTGCCTGACTCCAATGAACCCAAAAAAATGCCCAAAAAAATGCCTGCTACTAAACCGGCTAACCTGTTCTATAAGGGACCTAATACAAACAATCTTTTTTTTATGGTTCTGGACATGCTACAGAGCTGAAACTTCACAGGTACACCTTTTAGACCCCCCAGACACAAAATCACACAAAATATATACCACTATACACAAGTTCAGATGTTTTGCCTGCCTCCAAAGAACCCAAAAAAATGCCCAAAAAAACGCTAGCGCCCAAAAAAAAAACTCCCAGGTGTGTTGTTGCAGGCATTTTATTGGGGTTTTTGGAGGCAGGCAAAACATCTGAACTTGTGTATACGGGTATATATACACACATACTTATATGTATATATACACTTAGACATATATAGGTGTGATAGGAGCGTAACTATATTGGTGTTAATTATTATATGTGCAGGTGTATATATTCATACATGGGTGTGTATATATACCCCTATACACATGTTCAGATGTCATGCCTGACTCCAAACATGTGCTCAAAAAATCCCTATAGACGCCTGCAGCCAAAAAGCAAGCTGACAGGGGCGAAGCCATATTACTGCAGCGAAAGTGACTTCAGAGAAACTAGCTTTTCTCTATAGCGGTCACCCTGATATGGAAGGGTTTGGTCACCCTGCCATAGCAGTCACTGTCAGTTCACCCTACATTACATTACGGTCACCCTGATATGGAAGGGTTTGGTCACCCTGCCATAGCAGTCAGTTAATACTACACTACATTACGGTCACCCTGACACTTCACACTTTCCCTACAGAAACTAAATTTTTGAAGCTAACTAAAGTGTAAAAGAGCACCCTAACAACACTAGATATCCCTTTCCTCACACTAATAAATGCTAAATGACACTTTTAAAGTAAAATTAACTGAACTGTTTCCACTCTCTTCCATGTCCCTGTATAACAATGCTAGGAATTTGGCGGGGGCTATCTTATATACTGGGGGGCGTATTCACTAATGATTGGACTATGGACCCCCTAGTCACTCCAATCACATTCCTAGCATTCTCCTGCCCCCTCAATTGGCTTTTGCTAATGGTTCTGGTCCAATCACAGGCTTTTAAAGCCCATTTCCTGAACCATTGCATTTTGGTCGGTTCTGGTTGCCGGATTCCGAACTTTTTGGGCAAAAAGTTCTAAATTCGGCCGAACCTTGAACACCCAATGTTCGGGTCGAACCGATGGTCGACCCTAACCGTTCGATCATCCCTATTGAACACTAGTAGGGTTATCAAAGATGAAGAATAAACTCCCACAAACAATTCAGGTCAACCACCACCAACACCTTGAGCCCCTTCCCGGACTGGGATATATAGTCGCTTTCAGGATGTCAAGAAGTCAGACCAGATATGCTCCCACCAAATACTCAGCATGGATAGTGACAGAACCGACTGAGATATTGGGTCACTCTCAGGGTATCCAGGAATCAGACCAGATCGTAATCCCACCAGATAAACAGCATTGATAGGTCCCAGATTGTAAGATTCTGGTACCTCTGGTACCCTTAATAATTTATTTCCTTCCAAATATGCGTCCCACCTTTCTTACTAGGTGGTACGCATACACCTTTAAGACAGATGATGTCATCGCTGAGCACCGCAAAGCGGCTATTTCAACCGCTGGCGTTCTCACTCACATCGTTCGTTCAACCTGCCATCAGTGAAGCAGCATACTTGATGTTACTCGCTCCTGTATCTCGCTACCTGAACTTGTTTCATATCTGATCCTGTATCTCGCTACCCGATCACTCTCGGCATGCTGTTTCCACCCTTCACTCAACCTGCCTTGTGTATCCACATGCTTTCAAGCCTGTCTTGCTGTCGGAACCTCCAGCTGGTTGCTTCTACCTGGAGCAGACCGGAACCTCGCTACTGATCCCTGTATCTCGCTACCGGATCTTCCCCTCTCTACTGGACCCCTCTACTACTAACATTTACTAGTGATAAGTACCCCACAGGGGAATCCTCCATAACCTACTTACACTATCTATCATCTGCACTGTTGCATAGATTGCTAGCTCTTGAGTCTACTACCATCTACTATCTGCACTGTTACATAGATTGCTAGCTCTTGAGTCTACTACCATCTATCATCTGCACTGTTACATAGATTGCTTGCTCTCAAGTCTACTACCATCTATCATCTGCACTGCTACATAGATTGCTAGCTCTTGAGTCTACTACCATCTATCCTTGCACTGGGTTAGTCTTTCCTGTAATTGTCATCTGCTGTCCTTACCACCTGTTACCATACTCGATTACTAACCTATCTGCACTCTACCTAATACCATCTAGTACTCTCCTGAACAAACCTATCAAGTACTTACCATCTCTATCACTGTTCACACCTGTCCCTTCAGCACATCACCTTCATACTGTCATATACATTCTACCACTCCAGGAACATCTTATTGAGTGTGTATATATCTGTATGTTGAAGCTGACAGGCCCACGGTGATGAGTCTGGAGAGTTGGATCTGGTTATTCAACACATCTCTACATGACTACTGAGTGGAGATTTTGCAGCTGCATATCCAGCCTACTACAAAAAACGCAGGAGCGTTACAGATTGAACGAACCAGAAAAAAAAAATGGTTTCAGCAGAATTACCCACTCAAGTGACACAATTAATACAACAAGTAAATGCGTTAATACTTGCTCTTACTGAAGTAAAAGAAGAGAATCAGACTCTGACGCAGCAGGTAAACCATCTCTCACGGCTTACTACTGTTCAGCCCCCTGAACCTAAAATAAACCCTCCCCTAGTGTTTACAGGTGATCGGAAAAAATTTTGTGAATTCAAAAACGCATGTCAATTGCTTTTTTTGTTAAAACCTCGTACATACTCTACTGATCAGATTAAAGTCCATACCGTTATTTCATACTTAACGGGTGATCCCCGGGCCTGGGCAGACTCTCTCTTTGAGAAAAATGATCAGATTCTCAACTCTTATTCCTTATTTCTAGCAGAACTCGCTAGTTTATATGAAGACCCCAATAGGCAGAGTACTGCTGATATTCAATTAAGGGCTTTAAAACAAGGAAGGAGACCTGTAGAAGACTTTGTAGCAGAGTTCAAAAGATGGACCCTTGATTCAGGGTGGAATGATACATCTCTGCGAACTCAATTCAGACTCGGGTTATCAGAAGCTGTTAAAGACGAGCTCGCCCGAGCGGATTTACCTGGCACCTTGGATGCCTTGATACAACTTAGTATCAACATCGACAGACGACTACGAGAAAGAAGGGCTGAAAAAATGGGAATGCCATTAACTAGTCCTTCTCGGATTGCGGCCGTTGACCCTACACCAATGGAGGTAGGAACTATACGCCCACCTTTATCAACTACTGAACGAGCCAGAAGGAGATCCAGAAATCTCTGCATGTACTGCGCATCCCTGGATCATTTGATAAGCGTCTGTCCCCTTGTCCGCAAAAAAGAGTGTTCACATGTCTTGCTTGGAGGATTAACGACTTCCTTTTCTAACCCCTATCTTTTTGTTCATTTAACATTACAGTGGGACCAGACTAGGATCACCACCAAGGCTATGATCGACACTGGATCTTGTGGAAACTATATTGATACACGTTTTGTTACCTTAAATAAAATACCTATTATTTCAAAACTTAAACCTGTTTCTGTTAGTTTCATTAACGGTATTCCATTGTCTTCTGGTCCAATCACCAACCAGACACAGGCACTCCTTGCCACTGCCAACGAGTCTCTTGTGGAGACCATCACCTTTGATATACTATCCTCACCCCATTTTTCCATTATTTTGGGACTTCCCTGGTTACACACACACCAACCAATCATAGAGACGGACTTTGGCCTTCCCTTCTCACTATTGTGAGATTACGTGTAACCTCCCATCTTATGGAAAGATCCTGTCTGTGGTGTCAGATGAGATTGCACCACTATGCTATCAGGATCTGTCCGAAGTATTCCTTGAGAAAAATGCTCAAGTGTTGCCTCCCCATAGGGATTATGATTGCACTATCGATCTACTCCCTAACAGCAAATTGCCTTTCGGTCATGTTTATCCCGTTTCACAGGATGAACTTTCTCATCTCAAGGAATACTTGGATGAGAATTTGAAAAAAGGGTTCATCAGACCCTCTACTTCTTCCACAGCTGCAGGACTTTTCTTTGTCCACAATAAGGATTCCAGTCTTAGGCCTATTATCGATTAAAGGCAATTAAACACGATTACGATAAAGGATCGCTATCCTTTGCCGCTCATCCCTGAACTCATTGAACAAGTGCGTGGGGCTACTTACTTCTCTAAATTAGACCTGAAAGGGGCATACAACCTAATCCGAATCCGTGACGGAGATGAGTGGAAAACAGCATTCAGAACCAGATACGGATTATTCGAATATCTTGTGATGCCATTCGGGTTGTGTAATGCTCCCGCAGCCTTCCAAAGGTTCATAAACGACATCTTTAGAGACTTACTTGATGTCTGTGTCGTAGTATACCTGGACGATATACTTATCTATTCGCGATCTATGCCTGAACATATAAAACATGTAAGACTTGTGTTATCCAGATTACTCTCACACAATCTATATGTGAAATTAAAAAAATGCTTATTTCATAAGGAAGAAATATTATTTCTAGGATACATCATATGCAAAACTGGAATTAAGATGGATATGACCAAGATATCCTGTATTCTGGACTGGCCTATACCAACAACTCGTAAGGCATTACAGCGATTCCTTGGATTCTCCAACTTCTATAGGAAGTTCATCAAGGACTTTTCCGCTATTGTGAGACCTCTCACACAACTGACAAGTATAAAGAAACCATTCAAATGGTCAGAAGAAGCGAATCAAGCTTTCTGCTTGTTAAAATCAAGCTTTACCTCTGCTCCCATACTACGCCATCCAGACCCATCCCTCCAATATATTCTGGAGGTAGATGCGTCAAATATGGCAGTAGGAGCAGTTCTCTCCCAACGACCAACAAATACTTCACCACTCCACCCAGTTGCTTTCTTTTCAAAATCACTAAGCAGCCCAGAGGTGAACTACCCAGTGGGTGAAAAGGAGTTGCTTGCTATAAAACTGGCACTGGAGAATTGGCGACATCTACTCGAAGGTACCCAGTTACCAATACTCATATATACAGATCATAAAAACCTTCAATACCTCCAGACTAACAAAACTCTCTCCCACCGACAGGTACGATGGTCATTATTCTTCCTAAGATTCAACTTCCTAGTGACCTACACGCCTGCAGACAAAAATAAAAAAGCGGATGCGCTATCACGATTAATCGAAGATAACTGCGCCCCGAAATCCCTTCCATTCCCATAATACCCTATGAACGTATTATTGGTGTTGTCCGTTCCTTGAAGGAAGAGATTTTGCACAGTATAGGATTGGATTCACCTCCACCACAACTGAGTACTGATGCAGAAGGCTTCCTCTATTACAACGACAAACTTTACATACCCCCTACTATGCCCACCAAGATCTTGGAGTTGTCACATGATGTGCCCATGGCAGGACATATGGGTATGACGAAAACCCTTAATTTGCTTACCAGGCAGTTTTGGTGACCTGATATGAAGACGTCTGTACAAAAATTTGTTTCTTCATGTGACATCTGTGCAAGGTCCAAGATTGACACTACAAAACCATCTGGTCTACTCTGCAGTCTACCAATACCCCAGGTTCCATGGGAAGTTGTGTCCTTAGACTTTATAGTAGAACTACCACCTTCTAAGGGATTTAATACCATTCTAGTGTCAGTGGACCACTTGACAAAGATGGCACATTTCATTGCTATCCGTAGACTACCTTCGTCTAAACAAACAGCGGAACTACTGATGAAACATGTGTTCAAGTTGCATGGAATTCCAAAGACTCTTTTGTCCGACCGTGGTTCACAGTTCATCTCTAAATTTTGGCAAGCACTTTGTCAAATATTACGGATTGAGCGAAAGCTCACTTCTCCCTACCATCCTCAGACCAATGGAAAGACTGAAAGAGTCAACCAGTGCATTGAGCAATATCTACGTTGCTATACATCATACCTACAGGATGATTGGGTGGATCTCCTCCCTCTGGCGGAATTTGCTTACAACAATGCAACCCACAGTACTACTAAGCAAAGTCCGTTCTACTTGAATTATGGGTTTCATCCCACTCTTCTTCCACCACGCATCCTGCCATCAAGTAACCCAGTAGCTTCGGATTATCTTACCCAAATAAAAGACTCTCCGAGTTTACTCAATACCACTATATCACACGCTCATAGTCAACAAAAAAGGTACTACAACCTTCGTAGAAGACCTTCTCCTCAGTATGCTATTGGGGACCTTGTTTGGCTATCAACAAGAAACTTAAGATTAAAGATCCCTAGCAAAAAACTTGGACCTCTATTTTTGGGACCCTTCCCAATTAAGAAACTTATTGGAAAAGCTGCAGTACAGCTCACCTTACGAGCAGATCTTAAGATCCATCCCATCTTCCATGTGTCGCTACTGAAGCCCCATGTTCCTAACCAAGGAATAAGGCCTACCATCTTGCCTCCACCTCCAATACAAGTTGAAGGCGGAGAAGAATATGAGATCAAAGAGATTTTGGATTCTCGCATCCATAGAGGAAGACTCCAGTATCTCATAAGATGGAAGAACTATGGACCCCAAGACGACACCTGGTTGGATACCTCTGATGTTCATGCACCTAGGCTTATACGAAGGTTTCACTCGAAATACCCAGAGAAACCAGTGCTATAGGCCTTCCGGAGCCGGCCTTAAGGGTGGGGGGTACTGTAAGATTCTGGTACCTCTGGTACCCTTAATAATTTATTTCCTTCCAAATATGCGTCCCACCTTTCTTACTAGGTGGTACGCATACACTTTAAAGACAGATGATGTCATCGCTGAGCGCCGCAGAACGGCTATTTCAACCGCCGGCGTTCTCACTCACATCGTTCGTTCAACCTGCCATCAGTGAAGCAGCATACCAGATGTTACTCGCTCCTGTATCTCGCTACCTGAACTTGTTTCATATCTGATCCTGTATCTCGCTACCCGATCACTCTCGGCATGCTGTTTCCACCCTTCACTCAACCTGCCTTGTGTATCCACATGCTTTCAAGCCTGTCTTGCTGTCGGAACCACCAGCTGGTTGCTTCTACCTGGAGCAGACCGGAACCTCGCTACTGATCCCTGTATCTCGCTACCGGATCTTCCCCTCTCTACTGGACCCCTCTACTACTAACATTTACTAGTGATAAGTACCCCACAGGGGAATCCTCCATAACCTACTTACACTATCTATCATCTGCACTGTTGCATAGATTGCTAGCTCTTGAGTCTACTACCATCTACTATCTGCACTGTTACATAGATTGCTAGCTCTTGAGTCTACTACCATCTATCATCTGCACTGTTACATAGATTGCTTGCTCTCAAGTCTACTACCATCTATCATCTGCACTGCTACATAGATTGCTAGCTCTTGAGTCTACTACCATCTATCCTTGCACTGGGTTAGTCTATCCTGTAATTGTCATCTGCTGTCCTTACCACCTGTTACCATACTCGATTACTAACCTATCTGCACTCTACCTAATACCATCTAGTACTCTCCTGAACAAACCTATCAAGTACTTACCATCTCTATCACTGTTCACACCTGTCCCTTCAGCACATCACCTTCATACTGTCATATACATTCTACCACTCCAGGAACATCTTATTGAGTGTGTATATATCTGTATGTTGAAGCTGACAGGCCCACGGTGATGAGTCTGGAGAGTTGGATCTGGTTATTCAACACATCTCTACATGACTACTGAGTGGAGATTTTGCAGCTGCATATCCAGCCTACTACAAAAAACGCAGGAGCGTTACACAGATATAGAAGGAAAAAGGCGCCAATAGTGTAAAACGTAACAAACTTTAATATAAAGGAAGGTAAAAAACTCACATTCAAATGGAAGCAAAAACCGAATCTAAAGCCACCGGCCGGACGGCTAGGCACATCCGCACAGTTCGGACGCTTCAGGGGATGACGTCAGCACGCCGTGACCTAACGTCATTTCGTCCTAGAAGACGTTTTCAAAGGTGTGAAGTTTAATGCATGTGTATCATGCAGATCAAATGCTGAGTTGAATAGAATATATGTGTTATCTCTCCTAACAATAACAACTAAGGCAGAAGATATGCCCCTGGGAAGCTTCAAAATATTTGGTGTGCTGGAGCTAGAGGTTACTCAAAACAACAATGGTGCTGCCCTGGTGAGCAAGAGAATGTATTTAAAGAGTAAGGTGAATGTGTTATATCAGTGTTAAGGATGCAGGATGACATCTTTGAAAATGTTCATGTGTTTCATGAAGAACCTGCTTAAAATTTGCAAATGTAATCTGTGCAATGTGTCCACTGTTTTGTCACTCTGTTCCTCTGTGTCTCTTTGAGCAGATGGATTGTCTTCTGGAGAACCTTTGATTGGAGCACAGAACAAGTAGACTGGAAAAGTCTGGCAAAACGTTTATTATCAATGCTTTAAAAGGGCTTTTTCATGTAACAGTGGGGCAGAGACTTTTCTGCTGTGCCAATCAAGGGCGTGCTTGATGCTGTAACAGATAAGGATGAGCACACAGCAGAGATCTTGTCTACAACCAATGGATGATTAAACATGAAGTGGTGCCAAACAAGCTGATATTGGTTAAAGTGCCAAATAGCACTAGTGTAAATTAAGACATTGGGCTAACCAACCCAAAATGTTGGTGCATGTAACAAAGGTCACATGTCAAGACAGTTGCTGCCAAAGTGTCAGATGCCAGTGGAGTCGATGTACTGTTAGCTTGCCTCAGGAGATAATGACTGCACTGTGTATGATTCCTCTGCAGTTGCGGCTCTGACAGACACTGACAAACTGAACAGTAACGCTGCAGACAATAATGAAAAGTTAAATTCATTCTTTATTTATAATAATGGATGCAATGCCATAGGTGAAAACCAAAGTGATGGTGGACCTGAAGTTTGATTTTGACATCATTGCTGGTAATCCTAGAAAATATAATGAGATGGGTGGTTGCATAACAGTCACAGCATAGATAAACAGTGCAGTAGAGGTAGGCCTTTTACAATTTCAGGAGGGCCGTTTGGGGAAAAATTTCCTGAAGTCCTGCTGGAAACTCCTAGGGTATGAGAGTCAATAAACAAAAGGCTGAAGGAATAAATTCCAGCAGGCTGGTGCTAACGGAGTTTGATCCCCAAATAAAAAAGCCCACACATATTACTCAAAAAAGTGTTTTAAAACATGACCCATTCGAAGGTAAAAGAGTAGGTCCTCAAGAAACTGAAGGGGAGCTTTGCAACTTTAATGGTACCAGATTCTTAAAACTCAGGAATCACCATCATGTTCAGGAAGATTCAAAAATTGGTAAATTCCCCTATAGTAAAAGGCCTGGTGTCATCGAAAAAAAAAAAAAAAAGCAGACAGCACTTGTGGAAACACACCCATAAAAGACTTGAATGTGGTTTTCCAGAAATCATGATAGAGTGACAGTGGGATACAGAGAGAGTCATGGCATGGAGGTCTCCTTTAGTTAGAAGATACAGTCAGGTCCATAAATATTGGGACATTGACACAATTCTAATCTTTTTGGCTCTATACACCACCACAATAGATTTGAAATGAAACAAACAAGATGTGCTTTACCTGCAGACTTTCAGCTTTAATTTGAGGATATTTACATCCAAATCAGGTGAACAGTGTAGGAATTACAACAGTTTGTATATGTGCCACCCACTTTTTTTTTTTTTTTTTTAATAAACGTTTTATTGAGAAGAATAAAAATGAACATTAAAAAGTGATGACATTATAGCACAGTCAGCAGTTACAAATACAAATAATAGCACACATCCAGAAGCACCGTAGACTATATCTGGGAGCAGAAAGATGCCATCTATGAGATATAAACAAGTCAACATTGACCCTGCCAAGTAGAATATATGGCAAGGGGTTCAGTATAGCAATGCAGATTTGGAGGGCCGATGCGACTCGGGTATAAACCCCTGCCACATGGGTCCAAACCAGTGTGTACTAAGGTTAAGTTTAATCATACGGGGTATTGGGAATCCACTGGGTAGGGCAGTAATGAGGAAGGGAAAGGATTCCGACCCCTCTAACTGGAGATATATAGATGGGGGCGGTCAGGAGGCAAGAAGGTGGCAATCTTGGAGGGAGCACCCCCGGAACGGACACCCCCAAGGGGAACACGCTGTGTCCAGAACCGGAGGAGCACCGTCCGCACACACATATGGACCGGCCCTCGCTAAGGATGGGTACGGTAGGTAACAGGAGGTAGGGGGGAAGGGAGATTATGGAAAGAGAGATGGGGTGGCATGCGTCAGGAGCGTCGTGAGACAACATGTGAAGGGAGCAGCGGCAGAAAAAGAGGGGGCAGGAGGGTAGAGAAAGCAAGTTAAGAGTGGAGAGTATAAGGGAAACAGGAAATGGGGGAGGAAGGAAGAGAGGAGCGCGGGCGCACTCCTCCGGAGGACGACCGAGATGCAGGTAGGGTGTGGTAAGTTCAGAGCAGACTATGTGTTCATCAGGCGATGGTAGTAATCCGATGCAGCAAAATCAATCCACGGGGCCCAGATGTCGTAAAATTTGGAGGGGGTGTCAAGGGCTTGAAAAGTGAGATCTTCCATATGGGAGATCCTTCCCACCCTCCGCAGCCAGTCGGCCACAGTGGGTGGGGAAGGAGACAGCCAGAGGCATGGGATGCACATGTTGGCGGCAGAGATCAACTGAAAGACCAAGGATCTCCTATACGGAAAAGAAAGGGGGAAAAAAGCGCCAGTGGAGTGCAGTTTTAAAAGAAGGAAGTTTTATTAAAAAGAGGAACAGGTTATGGTGACTCGATAATGGACTCACTTCAGTGCAGTCACTGTGGTGCCCTCCCTGGTGTTGGTCAGTTAGCTCGGTGCCTGCTCTGGGTCCTGATGCGGTCCAATCATCCGGGAGAAGTCCGGGGTCTCTCAGGCGACTTCCGGGTCGGATCGGCATAAGTGTCACACTTGACAAAGGAGTGCGCATGCCCGCCAGCGGCATGTTGCGCATGCTCCGAAACATGTTGTGACACCCAGGTACGCCCACCAAAGCCCAGACACCCCGTGACGTCAGACGCAGCCGGAAGAAGCCTCCACAACGCTCCACATCTCCTATGCCGATCCGACCCGGAAGTCGCCTGAGAGACCCCGGACTTCTCCCGGATGATTGGACTGCATCAGGACCCAGAGCAGGCACCGAGCTAACTGACCAACACCAGGGAGGGCACCACAGTGACTGCACTGAAGTGAGTCCATTATCGAGTCACCATAACCTGTTCCTCTTTTTAATAAAACTTCCTTCTTTTAAAACTGCACTCCACTGGCGCTTTTTTCCCCCTTTCTTTTATGATTAACGTTGAGCTGCTTCGCTCACCCGGAGAGCAGCCCGGAGTGCAACCCATCCTCATCCACCCACTGAACAGTGGATCGTCCACACCCGGACTCCCCCTCCCCCCTTACACCCGGGGTCAGCCCAACACTCTCAGCCTCCAGGCATCTGAGCCCTACTCCCCCCCAAGGCTGTTCCAGCTGACAACTCGTCCAAGTACCAGTGTCCTGCCTGAACCCCGCCTGACCATTTGCCTCTACTAGCAGCCACAATAGAGAGCAGCACCCCCTGTGAGCGCTTTAATAACATACTCTCAAGGATCTCCTATACGTCCGTTGGGGAAGGGAGGAATGATGCAAGAGGAATTGTGCCGGGCTGAGGTCCGGTGTAAAGGTAGTGATACGGGATATGAGGGCGTGTGTCGTCTTCCAGAAAGGCTTGATCCGAGGGCATTACCACCAGATATGCAGGAGAGAACCTGTATGAATTTGACAACGCCAACAAAGGGAGGGGAGGTCGGCCGAAATTTTATGTAAAAGTTCGGGCGTCCTGTACCAGTGTGCGAAGATTTTAAAACCAGTCTCCTGCGTGAGGACGTTCCTGGAACCCTTGTGGATGTGAAAGAAAATACGTTCCCAATCATCATCCGACAAGGTTTTGGCCAAGATCTCCTCCCATTGAGCCCGTAACCGAACAAGGCGAGGGGGTAATTGCAAGGAGAGGAGGGAGTACAGTAGGGAGATAAGATGCCGTTGTGGGTCTGATGATCCGCATAGGGTCTCAAAGGGGGTGAGGGCTCTAGACCAGCAGGAAGTATCAGGGGTATGGAGCAGGAAGTCCCTGAGCTGCAAGTAGTTGAAGAAACGCAGTCTGAAGTCCGGATATTTCTGCGTCCATTCTGGATGGGAGAGCAACTTGCCCTCTTGAAAGCAGTGTTCGGCCCTGCATGGGGCGTCGGAAACAGAACCCTGCGGAGGGAGGAAGGAAAGGCCCGGAGGGAAGTCCGGGTTGCGAATAAGGGGTACCATAGGGCCAGGTGATGAGGCCAAGTGCAAGGTCTTACAAAGCTTGCGAAAAATCGTGATCGTGGGGTTGATGGCCGGGTGTTTGTAGCACGATGACGGGAAGGATGTGGGTGAGATCCAGGGCAGGTGTTGTATGGGGATGGGGGAGAAGAACTCCTCCAATGTGACCCAAGCTTTGACATGACGATGTTTATGCCAGTCTACCACCCTCGCCAGATGGCAGGACCAGTAGTACTTTTGTAGGTGCGGCAGGCCCAGGCCACCCACTGCCTTCGGAGCAGTCAGGATGTCCCAGGAGAGTCTGGGACGCCTCGAGCGCCAGATGAAGGACGTGCATGCAGATCGATACGAACGAAAAAATGCTGGGGGGAGTTTTAAAGGGACGGCCTGCATAGTATAGAGGAGTCTGGGAAGGACATTCATTTTGACCACCGCGATCCTGCCAAACCAGGAAAAGGAGCCAAATTCCCATTTGGAGAGGTCAACTTTTATAGATTGTAATAGTGGCAGGTAATTGCGCGAGTACAGGTCAGCAAAAGTTGCTGGGATTTGGATGCCCAGGTATGTGATAGCAGAGGGTTCCCAACGAAAAGGGAAGTTGTCCTTACAGAATTGCACCTTGCAGGGCGGGAGGGATATATTTAGGGCCTCTGATTTCGCGTAATTTATTTTAAGATTGGATATAAGGCGAAAAGCGTCAAGATCCTGAAGAAGGTTAAGTAGGGAGACAGCGGGGTTGGTCAAAAACAACAAAATGTCGTCGGCGAAAGCCGCCAACTTATAGGTTTTATGGGCTATTGTTATTCCGGTAATATCGGGATTGGAGTTAATGCGGCGGAGAAGGGGTTAGAAGGTGATAATGTATATCAGAGGGGAAAGGGGACATCCCTGTCGGGTCCCATTCGACACGGAGAAGGCGTCCGACAGGCCTCCGTTGACCCGTACCCTAGCCGAGGGTGACGAGTAGAGGGCTTGTATAAAATTCAACATGCGGCCGGCGATGCCCAGAGACTCCAATGCTGCAGTCATGTAGTCCCAGGCAACCCTGTCGAACGCCTTCTCCGCGTCGAGCGAGAGAAAGAACCCAGGTGTACTGGAGGACGTCAGCCAGTGGTGGATGCTGAGGGCTTTGAGAGTATTATCCCGGGCTTCACGGCCCGGGACAAAACCCACCTGGTCGAGTGCGATGACATCGGGAATGTGGGGTAGAAGGCGATTCGCCAGTACCTTGGCGTATAATTTGATGTCCACGTTGAGGAGGGAAATTGGCCTATAATTGGAAACCAAGGAAGGGTCCTTACCGGGCTTAGGAATGACGGTGATGTGGGCTTCTAAGTAATCTGGGTGCAAAGTCGGGGAATCAGAAAATGAGTTAAAGGCGGCCAGCATCGGGGATGTTAGAATATCCCCGAAGGTCCTGTAGTATCCCACCGTCAGGCCATCCGGACCCGGGCACTTCCCTGGCTTATGTTGTTTGAGTGCAAACTGCAACTCAGAGGAGGCGATGGGAGCATCAAGTTCCGCCAGGGCTTCTGGTGAAAGGGGGGGAGGGGAGTATTTCTGCAGGAATGCCTTAATGTTTGTGGCTCTATCGGGGGGGGGGGGGGCTTCGGGGTCAGGGGCGCCCAGATTGCACAATGCACGGTAGTAGGTAAGGAATTGTTGGGCAATATCAGCGGTGGAAGTGACCTTCCCGCCACGCGGGTCCGTAATCAAGTGGATCGTCCTCGCGGCCCGCCGTGCCTGAAGTGCTCTGGCCAGGAGTCTGCCCGATTTGTTGCCGCAGTCATAGAACAGTCGTTGCTGTAATGCGAACTTGCGTTGTGTTATAAAGCCCATTTCAGTGAGGAGGTCTTGACGGGTCTGGGTCAGTTCAGTCAAAGTGTGTGAGGCCAAAGTGAGTTTGTGCGCGCGTTCCAGGGAGTGGATGCGCTTGGTAAGGGTAGCAATGTGAGCACGGCGTTCCTTATTGCGTTTCGCGGCTAAGGCAACAAATATGCGCCTAATGGTGCACTTATGGGCCGCCCACAACGTGGCAGGGGTCACATCAGGTGTGGCGTTACAGGTGAAATACTCTTGTAGAGCAGAAGTCAGCTCCGCGACATATACCGGATCGGACAGTAGGGAGTTGTCCAGACGCCAGGAACAGGAACGACCTGGGTCGGGCCTCAGGGACAGGGAGACGGCAATAGGGTGGTGGTCGGACAGAAACATAGGATCAATGGATGCAGAGAGTAAGGAAGAGAGGGCAGCCTGTGAGATAAAGAGGTAGTCAATCCTAGAGTATTTATTATGTGGGTGTGAGAAGTATGTGAAGTCCTTGGTGTCTGGGTGCAGCATTCTCCATGCGTCATGTAACAAGAGGTCCCTGAGTAGGGTCTTAATCGCTCGCAAGGCGGTGTACGGTAGGGAGGAGGAGCCCAAGGAAACATCCAAGAGGGGGGACAGGGCTACGTTGAAATCTCCCCCCACTACCAGAGTACCTGCCTGAAATTCAGTCAAACGAAGAAGCTTTGCTCGGAAAAAAGGTACAAGGCGTTTGTTTGGGGCGTAAATGTTCGTGAATGTGAAAGTTTGACCACGGATGGAGCCCTTAATAAAAAGAAATCGCCCCTCCTGGTCTGAGACTGAGTCATGTAGAGTCCACGGGCAGTTTTTAGAGATGAGGATAGAGACTCCCCTCGACTTAGAAATGCCTGTTGTTAAATGGTAAACCGTCGGGTAGAAACGGTCGTGCAGGCGTGGAATCTTATCCGAGCGGAAATGGGTTTCCTGCAGAAACACCACATCCGCTTTAGCCTGTCAGGCAGATAGCAAGAGCTTGGATCTACGCTCAGGAACGTTCAGGCCCCTGACATTAAGGGAAAGAATTTTCAGGCGTGAGTCGGGAGCGTCCATTCCGGAGGAGTGCGCCACACGCTCCCCAGGGCGGGTAGGCATACTGGTTGATGAGAAGGGGGGGGGAGGGTGAAAGGGAAAAAAGGGTGAAGAGAAGAGGAAGAGGAAAAGAAAAGAGTAAAGAGGGAGGGGCGAAGAAAAGGGTAAGACGGGGGGGGAGGTAAGAGTGGGCGGAGGAAGGGGCGGGAAAAGAGAAAAGAGAAGGTTTGTGAGCTATCCAGTGGCAGGAGGACCCACCTACCTGCAAAGCATGGATACAGTGATATGGAAGGTAGTGTAGAAGTGCTAGTGAAGAGTGCGATTTTAGACAGATGCAATCAACTGTGAGACACTATGGGGGTTGGATAAAACCCAACCTGGAGGGCACACGTGGGACCCTGTTTCCACACTCGGGTGAAAAAAAAGAAAAAAGAAGGGTAGAAACAGGAACCAACCGACTGTGCGCCCCACCGATGGACAGAAAAAAAAGGGCGACAACCTGGGGAGAGCCAATGGGGATAGCAAAAAACAAGGATTGAGGAGCATGTGCCCATAGGGGGAGGGGGAAGGGTCTCGGGAAATTTGTGCGGTAATAATACACATGGCACGGGGTATACTGTATAACCACTGCGGTGGGGAACATAAAGTTTGAGAGGCAACGGCTCACTCATGGACAACCGGAGGGGCCGGCGTCTCCAGGCACAAGGCCGGGAGAGGGCTTACAAGGCACACCCAACACATGGAGACTACAAGTGGGGCAGGGCACGACCACCATCACCGGTAAACGTCCGTCACCGGGAAGGGTGGGCACCCTACAACTTGCAACTATAACAGTTCAATAAAAAACGAAGAAATGTAGGCACAAATCGTGGTATCCAACCTCTTAGCACACAGTATACAAGTGGGGTCGCGTCGGCTCCCCGGGGGCGGGCCGGGCCTGCCCAGAATAGGCAAAACCCTTCCCGCACGTCCCCGGTGAGTCCACGCGGCCATTAGTTAGCAGCAGGAGGAATAACAACCTCATATGCAATAAACAATATGCTTAACGATAATACTACTGTCATTATTGTTGTCTTTACCTACAGCCCTCCTGTGCATGATAAACCTGGCAACCCAACTAAAACCATGACTCCATCCCCCCACCCCCCCCACCCAGCCCAGGAATGCCCAACTCAGGAGTAGCACCGCAACAGTCGAGCAGCCCGTGGGGCCCGAGACCACTAGGCAGTAGTGGCGGGATGGCAGAGCGGTGGGCTGAAGTCCAATCGAGGCAAGGTGGTTACTGGCCAACAAAGAGCAATAATAGGTAAGGCACAATGGGGGTATAATATTTGTGGGTGCCCTAGGGTAAAGTCCATACATCAAAACGGCTGAACCCCGGGGAGCTAGGATGGGGGGGGGGCATCAGGTCTGTAGCAGGCATGAGTGGGCAGACAACTGCGCTCAGCGACCACAAAGAAAGGGCAGTTAGGACACAAGGGGGTCGGGTTAGATGGATGCACTGAGTCAGTGAAGGGCCGAAGAGCTTCCACATAGCAATGTGTTCAATCATTTGGGATAGAGGAAGGACAAGTCAGAGTCAGCCAAAACAGGGGATAGCAGAACAAACAAACATAGGTTCCATGGTTAAAGGGGGTGTGTAGCCAGCCCTATGATCAGCGGGGAGTCAGGAAGAAGGCAAGGGAACAAACAGAGCAGATAGTGGTAATACTTGCCAGACGGTCCAGAGTGTCCCACTCATCAGTTCCCCCGACGGGGTTTCCTTTGCTGAGGTGGCTTCGTGGGACTCCCCACCAATGAAGGGATCTGCAAGGCCGCAAGGGGTCTAAGCGGTGAGAGTGAACGAGGACGCCTGAATCGGGAGTCGTGAGCCTCCATAGGTTCTTCTCTTGGCGCAGAAGCCGCTGGCGGTCCCCCTCGGAAGGCGGCGTACCAATTAGGGACATCGATCAGTGGGAGTCCCATGGCGGCACAGAAGTGCGGGAGATCCTCCGGGACCCTTAGGAGGGTCGTGCGGCCCTGCACAGTGGCTGACAGGCAGAAGGGGAATTTCCACTTATATGGGATCCCCTTCAATCTCAGGGCCTCCAGTAGAGGGCGCAGATCCCTTCGATGCTGCAAAGTTATGCTGGAGAGATCTTGATAGATGTGGATAGCAGCACCTTCATGTTCCAAATTGGCCCTGTTCCTGGCCTTGCGGAGTATCTCTTCCTTCAGCTTGTAATCCACCAGGCAGCAGACCACGTCCCTGGGAGGGTCATCATCCCTACCCCTCGGACGTAGCACACGATGTATGCGCTCCATATCAATGGGGGACTGCAAGGGGCGGTCAAGAAGGGTGTTGAAGATACCCGTGACTGCTGGGGCGACCATGTCGGGTACAACAGATTTGGGGAGTCCACGTACCTGCAAATTGTGACGTCTACCCCTATTGTCCAAGTCTTCCATGTGCCGTTGGAGATCCCTTAGCTGCAGGGAGTGAGAGTCCACAGCGCGTGTGACAGACCGGAGTACCCTGTCATGCTGTGTTGTGACCGTCTCTATCCCCTGCACCCGCCCGTCAGATTCCTCATCTCCTCTCTCAAGTCTTGGATCGCTGAGCCCAGCGTGTCCTTGATGTCGGCTGCTACTGCTCGGAGGTCAGCCATCGTCAGTGTGGGCAGAGGAGGGGTGAGCAGAGCGGGTGCTTCGGTGCCCGAGGCGGTCACCGCGGCATAGGAGCGGGCCGGCTGTGGGGTTTGTGATGCGGGAGGCGCCACGCTGCTTGTGGGCGCCATATTGGATCCCTGGGTCCTGAATAGTTCGGGGATGCTTTGGCTCAGCCGAGCGCCGGTGTCCCTCGGCGAGCGTGATTGGGTGGCGGAGGAAGCCCGGGAGGTAGATCCCATAGTTGTCGGGCACAAAATCGCTGCTGGCTCTCCAGTGTATGGTAGCGGGTGTCCGTGGCGGCGGGAGCTCAGGAGTCAGGCAGCCATCTCCATGCGAGGTCAGACCACGCCCCCGTGCCTCCCACTTTTTATCCATCGTGGTGGTGTATAGAGCCAAAAAGATTAGAATTGTGTCAATGTCCCAATATTTATGAACCTGAATGTACGTGATGATAGGAAGAAATGTGCCCATGTAGTTAACCGGCACAAGAAAAAGGGGCTCATGCTTGTGTGTTCTGCCTTCCTTGTTGAAATGGGGGGGGGGGAGTGACAGGCTAATGCTTTGTCATAGTGTAAGAAGCTATTTGTAGTGCAGTTAGACCTAATCTTGGATTCTGCTCATGACTTGAAGCCAGTTCCGTACCCAGGCTCTGCTCATGATTTGGTACCTTGCTGATGACCCTGGCTATTCCTGTGACCACGCTTCTGTCTCTGATCCAAGCTTCCTGTCCTGCTTGAGTGCCTGCTTGTCTGCCTTCTGTACAAGCATTGTGCACCGCTGATTGTTTCTGCCACAAGTCTGCTGAGAGCTCTGACAAGTCACATGTCCTGAACCGGCGGTACAAGCGGAGTGCCCGTTTAACCTGGCTTGACTATTGAACAAGGCTACAGTTCCTGACCCATTTCTGCCAGTCTCCTTGGGACTGCATCTCCTGCTGCAAGTTCACCTATATACATTTGCTGAAACTTGTGGTCCTCCTGTGCATCAGTATTCTCTGTTCTACTTCCAGTGGGCCTGGGCTTGAGGCCAACCTCGTAATTTCAGTCTCCTATGAGGAAAATGGCAAAGATTTTTCTTTGATTCAAACACCCTCTCCCTCCCCATTGCATGCTCTTTCTCTCCCCTATGTAGTAGCTCTGAGTTCATCATTTGAGAGCTCACTACTGTGACAGAAGAGGTGAGCAGTAACAATGAGGCCTCACATAGCAACATCCTAGAAACATCCTGGGAGTATTCCAGTCAAGCCTCAAGAGGTACTTAAATGGCCTACACCTAAAACTATTTTAAAACAGACAATGGGTCTCTTTGAAACTAGGTATGGCACTTTCTCAAATGAGGAGAGAGGGAGGATTTATTTACTGCTCTAACTCATTTACGTGTGTGTGTGTGCATTTGAAGTTATTCTATTGAGCTCTGTAAACAACAGACTCTTTTTTAATAAAACAGGTAAGAGTAGCCTGGCAAATATGAAAAGAAGTATATATGTACAGTATATGCATGGTGTTATATTCGCTTGTCTTAAATAAAAAACACATTTTAAAAACATTGATAGACACAGAAAATATTTACATACATAATCTCTATACATGGTCTTTAAAGGCGTATTCCATAAGTTAGTTTAGGTTATAAACTATCTGGTGATTTTTTATGATTGTTTTAAATGCATTTTCAAAAGAACTGATTTGAGTTAAACTAACTGGCTAAATGCAAGTCATACCAACTTGCGGCATGCAGAACTACTCTCCCAACTTTTTTTTTTTCCATCAAGATGTCTTTCACAAAGGTTTTATACAGGATAAGGTTCGACCAATAGCTCTTTTTTCCTATATACAAATCATAGCAGTGAAAGTGCACTACAAGCTTAACAAAGGACCATTCAGGCTTGAATCTCTGCTATTCTAAATTTGAAGGACATTTAATCTTTACTAACATAATTCCTGCTATGTGAAGAAAAGAAAGAAGTGTCACTTTAGGAAGTGCGAATGTGTTGGTGGTTACTGCATGTGGCATTTGCTAAATAAGATTGGTGCATGCTTTAACGTTAACTGTACGTCAATTGGTTTTCCCAATGCAGCACAACATAGCAGGATTCTATGAATGGTTCCCATTAAAAGTGATGATTTCTCTCATGTCTTTGCATTTGGATTGCAATGGAAAACGCATCAAAATGTTTCTAAACCCAATCACTAAAATCTCATATAAAGTTTAAAGTGTTAATGTCAATTCAAAAGTTGTTTTTGAATTTGTTAAATATGCAGCTTTTATTAAAATAATACTTGATGGTATTCCTTTTTCATAACTGCGATAGGGTAAAAAGCATACTGGGTCTGACATCATGTCATGACGTGTTCTAGGGACTCAGCCTGTAATGTCACGGAAGAGAGGAGAGTGAGGTCTCGGGGATTCCTAAGCTTGGGATATGTGCAAGAGTTTGAATTCATAAGATACAAGTGTAACATACGGATCAATGTCACTGGGAGTGAGGTGACTGGTAACTGGGTTAACGGAGTCCGGTACAGGCTCAGCAGTACTGGCTCTGAAGTGCTGCACCATAAGAGAAGAAATGAAGCTAGTGTTCAGAGCGTAGAGAAAGTTATTATACTGTGCCACAAATGATCAGTGTTATCTAGTAAAAAGGAGTGGCCTCGATTTTAAGATAGAGTGCCACTATAACTCTGTATCAGTGTGAAAGCCAACCTTAGCCTGCATTTAGGGCAATAGCGAATGCTATTTGGGGTCCCCCAGACCACAAAGGTTTGCATTCACTTTAAGAGGTTTGGTTTACCAAAATGTGAAAGCCGTTCTCCACATCACAGCTCTTTTATTGATGATGATTGGAAATAGCTTAGGCAACTCCTAGACCTAACCTCTAGGGTTGTAGATATTGTCTATATGCTGTATCTTCTGCATACAAAAAGCAAAAAATGGTATGAAACCCAAATTCCAACAAGTTTGTTGCTTGGTGTTCGAGCAACGAGTTGCCACAATAGCTGCTTGGGCCCCTGAGACTCCTAGTGACTTTCTGTATGTGTCTTCAGTGATCCTCTGTGACCCCTGCATGTTCCCAATGTATCCAGTGTTCCTTACTCCAGCAATACTTTGCCTCTCTTTGTATTCCAGACTGCAATATGCAACCCGTATCTGTGTGATCCAGGCTGCAACTTGCATCCCAGCACCTATGTGATTTATTTTGCACTCCAGCTTGTACCCCACATGTAGTGCTAGGCCACTGGAAATATATTGGGTCCCCCTTATCTGTTCAGGAGCTGCCAGCTTTGTTTCCAGTTCCGTAACCCCTTTAACAAACCTAGGCTCAGTTAAGGGGTGTCTTTTGCAAGATTTATTGCAGATCTTGAACAAATGCAGGGTGAAGCGTTGAGGGTTGCAGGATACACAAGGCACACAGTTTATTTGAAAAATCCTGTTTCACCAGTATTTTGCTCTTCAGTAGCAGCCTAACAATATTGCTGTTAATGGAGGGGACAGCTAGTCATTCTGAGACCTTCTGTGAGAAGTCACAGGCCTTAAGCAGCAACCCCTGGCATATTTTTCTTAGTGAATAGTACCTGCCCTGGAGCTTAAGGTGAAAGGCACCCACCTCTCCAGCTGATCTTCCACAGACAGGTTTCAGTGAGTAGTTCTGTATGTGGAGCTTCAGGCAAAAATCACCCACCTCTCCCGCACAGCTTCCACAAGCAGGTTTCCTTCAACAACTTTGATTAAGTCCAGCTTCCTTCAGTCTCTCAGCCATAACACCTGCTGAGGCCTAGTAGCAGTAACATCTCTGGAACACACACATGCTTCCTCCCAGGGAAAAGGCCCCAGGGGAAGAGAGCTCTGTTTAGACCCTCCCAAATATTTACAGTGCCTTGCGAAAGTATCCGGCCCCCTTATACTTTGCAACCTTTTGCCACATTTCAGGCTTCAAACATAAAGATATAAAACTGTAATTTTTTGTGAAGAATCAACAACAAGTTAATTTTGCACGCCCAATTTTTCAGTTTTTTATTTGTTAACAAAGTTTGAAATATCCAATAAATTTCGTTCCACTTCATGATTGTGTCCCACTTGTTGATTCACAAAAAATTACAGTTTTATATCTTTCTGTTTGAAGCCTGAAATGTGGCAAAAGGTCGCAAAGTTCAAGGGGGCCGAATACTTTCGCAAGGCACTGTATCTTCTCCCCAGTCAAACCTTCAGGGCCAGCCTCTCAAGGATTGGCTAAGGGCAGATAACTATTCATAATCCAGTGACTAATTTTCCCACACTATTTCTGGAATGTTTTTCCAGAAGAAGACAGAAGCAGGAGATAAATCAGAATCTCCAAATAATCAACTATTTGTCTGAATTTATATTCGGCCTGAAACGAATTGTACATGTCTAATCCTCTGAGACCTCCACTCTTAACCCAACTCAATATGCAGACTTCTTGGACATCTTTCCCACATGTATGATGGATCAGCTTCCACCCCATAGGTCTTATGACTGTGCCTTTAAATTAATTCCTTGTGCCAGCATCACTAGAGTTTGGGTATATCACCTTAGTCTCCTTGAGACCAAAGCTATGTTCAAGTATATTGCTGGAAGGGATTCATACAAACATATTCTTCCCCCACTGAAGCAGGGTTTTTTTTTTTTTGTCAAGAAGAAAGATGGCTCTCTACAACCCTGCATAGACTATCATAGTATAATGCCATCCTGATATAAAAATGCTACCCACTGCCACTAATTCTTGAACCCGTTATCCATCTTTGTGGTGTTCTCAGATCTGTGAGGATAATGTAAATTAATTTGTATAAAGGAAGGCAATCAGTGAAAAACAGCGATCAGTACAAGGGATGTAACTAAGAATGATGCCCTTTGGCCTTTGTAACTACCTGTCATTCTTTCTTCCATACAACAGCACATTTGGTACAATGGGCTCTATGTTGTAGCAGAAAATTGTCCTTTAGAACTTACCCCGGTTTCCTGCCTTGGCTATGTTGTCTCCAAAGATGACCTCTCCATGAATCCGAAACGGTTGCTGCTATCATCAACTTACCCTTGCTTGGTGGCCTCAAAACTAATCAGTGCATCCTGGGCTTTATGAACTATTATGGCAGTTTATTTACACATTCACTGTGCTTGTCATCCCAATTACTTCCCTTGATGTGTAAAAATTGGCCTCCCAAAACTGTATAAGCAATTCACTCTCTCGAAAAAGCCTTCCTTTTTGGTCCTGCTTTGTTGAGGCTGAACATTACCATGCCTTTCTCTATTGAAGTTGACACCTCTTCTCTAGGGTTTAAGAAAGGCCTTTTCAAGTCCCCAGCATTTCTATGCACCCATGTACCTTTTTTCTCCAAAATGTTTTTTACTGTAGAGAAAAATTACCTTATTGAGGAAAATTAACTACTTACTGTAAAAGACAAACAGCAAGACACAAGAGATTCAGCCTCGGGATGAGGTGAATTTGCAATGAAGAATATCTGACTTTCTGTCTATGAGGTTTGTTCCACATTGCATTTGATCCTACTTTACCACTGTAAAAATCAACCCAGCTTGCTACAAACTATAACTCCCCACCTATCTCAAGAATATGAGGTTCACTAATTTGCGAACTCCAAACTCTCATGTGGAAATTTCCATTATGTGATGGATTAGAAGAACTTCAGCTATGGAGAGAGGTCCTGGGTCACAGTTTTGCCTTGAAATCTGGACCTAGGCAAATAGGGAGACCCCATAAGAGGGCGGGGGGTAAAGCAACACTCTCCTGTTTACAGTACTGGCTTTATCTCCTTCTCTTTCTTCTCCCTAAGGCTGTTGGTGTGCAGCCACTCAGTTGCCTCCAGCTCCTCAGCCAATCTATAGGCAGGTTCTGTCCTAAGGGGCCAGCACACGTGTTGACCAATGTTCCTGGCACCACACTCGTTTCTCAGCCAACTGTAGTTCCTATTGGCTTCCTGAGCATATTTACAGTGATCCACTGTGACTTCTACATGTTGCCAGTGTTCCCAGTGTTTCTGACTCTAGTGATTCTCTGTTACTCCCTGAGTATTACAGCCAGTAGCTTGCAAGCAGTACTTGTGATTCCCTGTGTGTTCCAGCCAGTAACTTTTTACGAGCACCTGTGTGATTCTCTGAGAACCCCTGTCTGCATCCAGTCACCCTACACTTGTGTGTCTCTAGGACATTTCAGACTTTGCCCCTGTGCCAAAAATAATTTTGATACAAGAGACATATAACTAACTTCTAGTATAACTCCTAGTAACCTCAGTGCCCCAATAGAACTTCATCTATGTACAGTGCATACTCAATCTCTACTTGGGTGAGTTTGAGAGCTGTAACTTAAGAGTCATAAGCAGCAAAATCCATCACCCTTTGTGGAGTTCTGTGGTGTAGACCAGGTGACTCCTTGGACCCTGTGCCCTGGCACTTTTGAGGGTTCTCATCATGACTGAACAAGTGAACATGTTGACCCTATTCTCTTCATTGCCATCAAATGTCCTGTCCCCACAATGTCTTTTGCCTCTCTGTGGCTCAACAAGGCTCTTTGTGTCTCCTCTATGGCCTAAACCAGCACCTAATCCAGCGCAGTATCCTCTATTGCAACCTCGCCAGCGCCATTACACAGAGCGGGGCAGGCCGGGCCGAGGTGAAGGGAGGACGAGCAGCCGCTGTCATCCAGAGATGTATAGTAACTAAGTAGAACTACTGCACTACTGTACTTAAGTAGCGAAAGGCGGTATCTGTACTTTCCTAGAGTAGAATTTTTTTCTCCTACTTCCACTTTTACTTCACTACATTTTTTCAATGATTTCAATACTTCTACTCCGATATTTTTTTTTTGTGCTGCATAGTTACTCGTTACTATTATAAAAATTACCACTGCCAGAACAGTAGATGGCAGGTTTCATGAAGCTCAAAACATGTGTATTATCAGCGCATACAAAAATAAATGCTACTGTATGTATAAATAAAATCTGCATTTGAAATAATAAAAAACAATATGATGTTCAAACTTTTGACTTCTTTCTTTAATAACTACATAACACAGTACTTGTACTTTTACTTTCAGTACTTGAGTAGCAATTTTTTTTTCAAAACTACTGGTACTTTTATTTTCAGTACTTGAGTAGCAAAATTTTTAAAAAAACTACTTGCAATACTTAAGTACAAAAAATGTTGAATACTTTAGTACTTCTACTCAAGTCACTTTTTGATCGAGCACTTCCACTTCTACTCAAGTCACTTTTTGATCAAGCACTTGTACTTTTACTCAAGTATGGGTTTTGAGTACTTTATACAACTCTGCTGTCATCTGAAGTCCGGGCCCCTATGATAGACGTCACACGTCCGGCCACGGTGCTGTCTATTATAGGAGGCGGGACTTCCTATGACAGCGACTGCTCATCCTTCCTTCTCCTTCGCCAGGCCCGCCCCCCTCTGCCTCTCGGCGCTGTCTGGGTTTCTTTTTTTCTATATCTGCGTATAACATGCACTTCAGCTTTACCCTCCATTTTTAGGAGGAAAAAGTGTGTGTTATACGCCGATAAATACGGGTAAGTATATTCATCACTGAGAAATATTTACCTTTATTAGAGTTGCACCTGGACACCTAGGATTAATTTTTTTCATACGTTTTATTGAAATACAAAAAAAGATACATCGTAATCACAATATATATGTTCCAATTTTAGAATTCAGAGAGTACAAACGTATTGAGAAAAAACTATAGGAATGAGAAAGGATAACATTGCCTGAAAAACCCGTCATAAACAAACACATTATATAGAACATGTAAAACTGTATAGTATATAAAAAAAGCGGGTGTAAATTATTGAGCAGGTGGAATGCAAAAAACTTATCCAAAACTAGGATTAATTTTTAATCAATATTCATAGTGCAATTTATCCTTTCTAACTATCCAATCCAAACCAACTTTTATATATTTTAATAGCCAACATAAATAAATATGTGCAATTTAATGCAACTGCAAATTCCATAGTAAATTATTAGCTCTGCCTTCAAGGTCTACATGTTAAAAAAAGAAAGGCTTATTACTGATTTCCATGATATGCTATGGGAGAAAAGACATTAAATTATGTAAATGATAGCCACAGGGGGGAAAAAAACTTTCCAACAATTCTGAGCAAAGAAAGTTCTGTTCATGTTTTTGATCAAACACAACATCTTGATTCATTTTCTGTCTCTGAAAATCATTATCTTTCTTTTGTGTACTCAGCAAAAATTCCCATTTACACCCTTACGATCACTGGATAATCATCACAAGCTATAAAGGCAAATTGAGCAGTAATTCAAAATATAAAGCTCACACTTAATGAAAGAGATGACCAAGCTGGAAGAGGAGCAGTTATTGTAGGCGTGTGGAAATAAATTGGCTCGTTAAGTAAAATAGAGCACGAATAACAGAGCTGGACCATATTTAAGTTCACTTTTATCTGGAGAATCTTACTTATTTTCAATTTGTTAACTTTATTCCATAATAAAGTGTGGATGTTAATTAAAAGTTAGGCTTGTGAAGTTAGGAAAGTTTTGTATGATCTATAAAATGCTAAAATGTAAATCCCCGTTAATGGCTGCAATTAGCTTACACAAAGTCACCCGTTCATTAAAATATGGTTTCAGACTCTTATTTAAAGATGACTTGATTCCGCAGATTCATAAAGCAGACTTATACTTTATACAGGGATATATCTTCAAAGTAATTGATATTTTTGAGTATGATTGAGTAGACTGAATTTGACAGTGACAGGTATATTTTTACTTTAACTGAAAGTCAAGCCAAATGTTAAATTTAGACAGAGAGAGTAAAAATTAGAACTGTTTAGTGCCACTTTGTCCAATTTGGGAATATTTCCTTTCACTTCTGGTCTTAGTTACTCCAACGGGAAATAGAAAATCTTCTTAGCAGGGACACAGAGAATGAAAAAAATAACATGAAATACACATCCTTTTTGGTAGAGTAGCAGTAAAAAGCTGACGGGGGTTTTAACTAAAACGAAGAGAAAAGATTTTGGCTTGACATATACTTTAATGTATGGGTATCAGCATGTACCAGTTATGCCACTAAAATGGAAAGAGAATCTCAAACTAGTAGCTATTAATTAGCAGCTCAGTCCTCATCAGCCATTCTATTCTCAATGCTTTCTTCTGTGGAGCCACTTGAAAAGGGTTTGTTGGTTAATATTTTTATTTTTAAATATTCTAATACTTATATATATATATATATATATATATATATATATATATATATATATATATATATATATATATATATATATATATATATATATATGATATACTACTGCAAAAAATCGTGTTTTTTTTATTTCTAAATGTAGTTCAACTTTAAAAATGGATCATTACTCCTTTACTCATAATTTATTGAATGACCTCTGTATCACTAATTTATCTACAGTATATGGGCTGTCTATTCATGAACATCTTCCTCATGTTTTTTTCTTTGTGCTTTTGTTTAACCATATTATTGCTGTTGGCTGAGTCAACAATGAATACAGTAAATGACAAACAAAATGGCATTCTGTACTATAAGATTGGTGTTATAAAAATAGATTTTTATTTGGCATTGCACAGATGTTGGTGATATGAGGTGACATACAATATAATGCCATAAATATACTGTCTAGCACTTTCTCTTGACCATTGATAGAACACTTTGATCACCTCCTAAAACTGAGAAAATTAAAGACAAGTGCTGTGGGAATATGAAGCTAGCAGCATGGTTTGAATCTAAAAATGGGTTTAACAGAGGGGCAGATCTTCATGGTGGCCACAAAGAAAACACATTTACACATTTCAAAATAACACATGCAACATATTCCCAATGATAAATAAAATTGAGTAATATGTATTTTTCTAATTAATAAATCTTAAACCGGATAAAAGCAAAAGTTAACCTTGCAGTGGGGGGGGGGGGGGGGTTGTTGATTTTTTTTTTTTTTTTTTGCTTCTCAGTTAGAGAATGTGATCTGTTTTTTGCTCCATGAGCCTTTGACCTGAAAGATTGGGATTGAAGGTATTATATTGCTTACAAATCTTTTCTTTTCCTGGTCTATTGGGCTTGTCAAGGGAGAATATGCTGACAGCAACGCTGTGATCCATCTCAAGGTGAGATGCTACCTCTTTCTTTATGTTTTACCTAACTGGTTTCTTTGTGTAAGTTTTGGGCATTAGTGACTTTAAATGAACTGCTCAGTACTATCATGATCAAATGTGTACCTAGGGGGGGGGTTTCTAACTGTGGTTTGTGAAATGATCATAGAGACCTGTGATCCTACATAGAAGGATCACAGGCGTTCTGTGATCATTGCAGATAGGACGGTCAGCTGTGTTTACAACAGCTGCCCGTCCTTCCCTCTCAGCGGGGAGCGATCGTGGGAGTCAGGCGGCATTTGGAGCCACCTGCCCCATGCATCGGCATCACCGCTGCCGATTGGGGGTGCCCCTTAGCTGCAGGAGTGCGACTGACGTAGGTCTACGTCGGTTTGCGCAGGAGAGTTGCACTGCCGCAGTAAAAAGGTGATGGGCGGCCGGGAATAGGTGAAGTGAGTTATTCCTAAGAATTACAGGCCTAAAATATAAAACAACATATTTGCATGCAAAACAATGTACCGCATTTAGCACAAAAATTCTGACATAATCAGACCACCAGGGAGGTTAATGGCATCCCAGTCTTAGTATGTAGGGTTCAATATTGAGTTGGCCCACCCCTCTATAACAGCTTTAAGTCTTCTGGGAAAGCTGTCCACAAGGTTTTGGAGTGTGTCTATGGGAATGTTTAACCATTCTTCCAGAAGCGCATTTGTGAGGTCAGACACTGATGTGAGAGGAAAGCTGCAAGAAGGTCCAAGCCATATTGATCACAGCCTAGGAAGGCAAAAAGGCTTTTATTGATC
This sequence comes from Pelophylax lessonae, assembly GCF_965119305.1. Classification (NCBI taxonomy): domain Eukaryota; kingdom Metazoa; phylum Chordata; class Amphibia; order Anura; family Ranidae; genus Pelophylax; species Pelophylax lessonae. The sequence goes on from NC_138769.1 coordinate 195,847,696, forward strand.
TCACTTCATTGTAGAGATTACACTACTTCAGGTCAGACTGTTCTTGGAGGGGGAGCACCTGAGCACTAGTTAGGAGGGGAGCACCTGTTTGTGTTTATCAATAGAGATGTCCCGAACTGTTCGCCGGCGAACAGTTCCCGGCGAACTTCGCATGTTCGCATTCGCCGCTGCGGGCGAACATATGCGATGTTCGGTCCGCCTCCTATACATCATCATTGAGGCAAACTTTGACCCTGAATCTCACAGTCAGCAGACACATTCCAGGCCAATCAGCATACCTCCCTCCCACACCCTCCCACCTCCTATAAATAATCAAGGGCAGCATCCATCTTAGATCATTTCTGTGTTACTGAGAGCAGGGAAAGTACTGCTGCTGCTGCTGTTATAGCTAGGGACAGTTAGTCAGTGTTCCCGGTCTTGTTAGCCAGTGTTCTTGGTACACTCCTGCTGTAAGGACAGCACCCCAAAAAGCCCTTCCTAGGGCTGGTATTTGAGGTTTTTTTTTCGATATATATATATATATATATCTATTGTCCCCAAAAAGCCCTTTTGAGGGCTGGTATTTGTGTAATTTTTTTTGTTCTGTGATATATATATATATATATATATATATATATATATATATATATATATATATATATATATATCTATTGTCCCCAAAAGCCCTTTTGAGGGCTGGTATTTGTGTATTTTTTTTTTGTTCTGTGATATATATGTATATATATATATATATATCTATTGTCCTCAAAAGCCCTTTTGAGGGCTGGTATTTGAGTATTATATATATATATATATATATATATATTGTGCGCTGCAGTTACCTGCCCGCTGTGTGTGAGAGGCCACAGACCCACCACAGACTGTACTGTGTGCACAACACACTCATTTCGGGTGGCACAGGCACAGTACCTTGCATTTTAAAAAATATTTTTTCTTTTCCTCTGTTATAATTGCAGTGAGTGCTGTGTCAGGTCCACAGAGTGTACTGTACCCACTGCAGTGCACTGCCCACCACTGATATATATACGGTGGCACAGCATCTTGTTGCAAATTGAAAAAAAAAATATTTTTTATTATTGCAGTTGCCTGGGCTGCCAGTGACTGTCAGGTCCACAGAGTGTACTGTGCCCACTGCAGTGCCACTGCCCACCCACCACTGATATATACGGTGGCAGGCATGACTTTTTTTGGATTAGTGTCTGGGGGGGGGTCTAAAAGGCGTACCTGTGAAGTTTCAGCTCTGTAGCATGTCCAGAACCAGAAAAAAAATATCATATAGGTGTAAAAGGGGTTCCCACCATCCCTGCTCTACTGAAAAATGATATTTTTTTCTGGTTCTGGACATGCTACAGAGCTGAAACTTCACAGGTACACCTTTTAGACCCCCTAGACACTAAATCACACAAAAAAGTTCTTAAAAATTGTCATTTTTGATAGAGAGCCAATTATTGGAAAAATTAAAAAAAATGTCTTTGGATTTATTGTCGGGGGGGGGGGGGGTCTAAAAAGTGTACCTGTGAAGTTTCAGCTCTGTAGCATGTCCAGAACTAGAAAAAAAAAATAGAATTAGGGTTAGGGCTAGGGTTAGGGTTAGGGCTAGGGTTAGGGTCAGGGCTAAGGTTAGGGTTATTTTTAGTGCTTAGGGTTAGAGGGTTAGAGTTAGAGGGGTAGGGGTAGGGCTACTAACTCTAACCCTAAGTATCTCACTGCAACCCTAACCCTAGCCCCTAACACTAAACCTAACCCTAACCCTCTAACCATAACCCTAACCCTCTAACCTTAACCCTAACCCTCTAAGCCTAGCCATAAAAATAACCCTAACCCTAAACCTAACCCTAGCCCTAACCCTAACTCTAGCCCTAACCCTAACCCTAGCCCTAAGCCTAACCCTAGCCCTAACCCTAATTCGTAATTTTTTCTGGTTCCGGACATGCTACAGAGCTGAAACTTAACAGGTACACTTTTTAGACCCCCCAGACGCTAAATCCAAAGACATTTTTTTTTTATTTTTTTTTTTTTATTTTTTTTTTAATTTTTCCAATAATTGTCTCTCTATCAAAAAATTACAATTTTTAAGAACTTTTTTTTGTGTGATTCAGTGTCTGGGGGTCTAAAAGGTGTACCTGTGAAGTTTCAGCTCTGTAGCATGTCCAGAACCAGAAAAAAAAATTAGAATTAGGGTTAGGGCTAGGGTTAGGGTTAGGGTTATTTTTAGTGCTTAGGGTTAGACGGTTAGGGTTAGAGGCGTAGGGGTAGGGTTTCTAACTCTAACCCTAAGTATCTCACCGTAACCCTAACCCTAGCCCCTAACACTTAACCTAACCCTAACCCTTAAAGCCCAGTTCCTGTCCCATTTTGGTCAGTTCTGGTCTGTTTGCAGTTGTTTGCGGTGCGTTAAACGGGGAGTTTGGTCTGTCACTGTGAAGCGGGCGTAACCCTTACACTACCTGATCGATACAACATCATACCTGATCGTATACACACACTGGATGTTTTAAAGCACGTGATTCCAAACAATTTAGGAATGTTAGGTGATTTATGCCCTTTATGGAATAAAACCCGACTCTGCATCAACTACGTAATTTTCCATGGGAGTTTTGCCATGGATCCCCCTCCGCCATGCCACAGTCCAGGTTACATAGTTACATAGTTACATAGTAGGTGAGGTTGAATAAAGACAATAGTCCATCCAGTTCAACCTGTGTAGGTGTGTGTGGCTGTACTCATCTCACATACCCCTGAATGTTCTGATCCTTGAGATGTAAGTCTAAGAGTCTTTTGAAAGCCACCATACTACCCGCAGAAACCACCTCTTGTGGTAGAGAATTCCACAATCTTGTAGCCCTAACAGTAAAGAACCCCCCACGTTGCCTGTGGTTAAAACGCTTCTCCTCTAATCGCATTGTATGTCCTCGAGTCCTCATGCAATCCCTTCGAATAAACAGCTTTTTTTCTAAGCTGGGATCCCCATTAAGATATTTATAAATTGCTATCATGTCCCCTCTCAGACGTCTCTTCTCCAGGGAGAATAAATCGAGCGATTGTAGACGCTCTTCATAGTCAAGGTCCTCCAATCCCCTAATTAGTTTAGTTGCCCTTCTCTGGACTCTCTCCAGCTCCAACACATCCCTCCTGAGGACTGGCGACCAGAACTGGACAGAATACTCCAGATGCGGTCGGACCAGAGTTTTATAAAGTGGAAGGATTATAGTCTTATCTCTGGAATACATCCCTTTCTTTATGCATGCTAATATTCTGCTGGCTTTGGCAGCTGCCGCTTGACATTGCATGCTGTTGCCTAATCTATCATCAACCAAGACTCCCAGATCCTTCTCCATTTTTGATTCCCCCAAGGGTTCCCCTCCTAACGTGTATTGTGTTTTTATGTTTTTAGTACCCAAGTGCAAAACCTTACACTTCTCCATGTTAAACCTCATTTGCCATGTCGTTGCCCACTCTGTAATTTTGTCCAGGTCATTCTGTAGGATATCTGCTTCATGCTGTGCAGTTATTGCCCTGGCCAATTTTGTGTCATCTGCAAAAACTGATAACGCACTACTGATCCCGTCCTCAATGCTGTTTATGAATAAATTGAACAAGGTTGGTCCCAGGACTGAGCCCTGGGGCACCCCGCTTACAACCTCAGACCAGTCTGAGTATGCGCTGTTTATTACCACTCTTTGGACACGCCCTTTAAGCCAATTCCGTATCCAAGAGCAAACTCTGCTGTCGATACCTGCAGACCTTATTTTATAAATTAAGCGCTTGTGGGGAACTGTATCAAACGCCTTAGCGAAATCCAAGTACACCACATCCACTGGTCTCCCCCTATCTAGCTCACAGCTTACCTCCTCGTAGAATGCTAAGAGATTGGTTTGACAAGAACGCCCATTTGTAAACCCGTGCTGATTACTGCTGATGATGTTGTTGTCTTTAGCAAACTCTACGATATAGTCCCTTATCATCCCCTCCAGAAGTTTACATACTATTGATGTCAAACTGACAGGCCTATAATTTCCCGGGATATGCCTCTGGCCCTTTTTGAATATCGGAATCACGTTAGCTTTCTTCCAATCCCCTGGTACATCTCCTGTCCTAATACTGTCAGCAAAGATCAGGAACAGTGGTCTGGATATAACCTTACTGAGTTCCTTGAGTACTCTCGGATGTACGCCATCCGGGCCTGGTGATTTGTTTGTGTTAAGTTTATCCAGCCTTTCTCTGATTTCACTCTCTGTTAGCCATAGTGGCAAGTCCTGTGTATTACTACTAACCATGCAGTCATGGTCAGTGTACCCCTCCGTTTCCTGTGTAAATACTGACGAGAAAAAATCATTCAGCACGGTTGCTTTTTCAGTGTCCTCTGTAACCATCCCCCCATCATCGCTAATTATGTGTGCAATATGCTCTGCCCTAGTTTTTTTGCTGTTGATATATTTAAAGAATTTCTTTGGGTTTTTTTTACTATCCTCCGCTATTTGTCTCTCAAAGTTGATTTTAGCCATTTTGATTTCGTGTTTACTTTTCTTATTTGCCTCCTTGTATTGCTCGAAAGCCAATACAGTGCCCTCTGATTTATATTTCTTGAAGGCCAATTTTTTTCCCCTAGTAAGTTTTTTAAAGCTACGGTTTAGCCAGCCAGGTTTGGCTTTGTCTCTTCTAAATTTATTTCCCATAGGAATGCACTGCAAGATGCCTTTGCCTAATATGTTCCTAAAGCATTCCCATTTTTCTTCTGTGGTCAGGGATCCCAGGGTTTGGTCCCAGTTTACCCTTTCCATCAATGAGTACAATTTTGGAAAGTTTGCCCTTCTGAAGTTTAGGGTTCTTATGTTCCCCACTTGCCTTGGTATATTGTTATTTATACTAAATGTGATCATCCTGTGATCGCTAGAGCCCAGGTTGTCCTGGACTACTACCTCCGAGATTATGTCTGGGTCATTAGTGATCAATAGATCCAGGACTGCATTTTCTCTAGTCGGAGAATCCACCAACTGTGACATGTAATTATCCAGTAAGGTTTCTGTGAATAGGCGGGCCTTCTGTGAGTGTGCAGTCCCCTCATCCCAGTCAATGTCGGGATAATTGAAGTCCCCCAATATGATGACTGATACCAATTTTGCCACTTTACTCATTAGTGCTAAGGATTCCAGCTCTACCTCCTCCCCTTGGTTAGGTGGCCTATAGCAAACCCCCACAATTACTTTCCCCTTTTCTCCTTCCCTATGGAGTTCAACCCACACAGATTCTAACTCCATACTCATCCCTTCCGTAATGTCACTCCTTTCTATCACCTTTATATTGTTCTTGACATAGAGACATACCCCTCCCCCTCTTTTTCCTACCCTGTCCTTCCGGTACACCGAATACCCTTGGATATTGGCCAGCCAGTCATGTGAGGGGTCGAACCAAGTCTCTGTTATTCCCACAAGGTCTATGTCCTCCTCATGTACTAATATTTCCAACTCATCCATTTTATTAGCTAGGCTCCTGGCATTAGCATATACCCCTCTTAGTTTTACAGAAGTTGAGCGCAATTGGTGGTTATGTTTATTCCTGTTTGGTCTGAGGTTTTCCCGCACAGACCTACCGATTGACGTTGTGGACCTACTGTCGCTGCTGACCCTACAACTGCCTTCAGTCCTCTGCTCCCTCCTGACTGACTCTACTTCTGAGCCCTCCCCCCCGTCTCCTAGTTTAAAAGCCCCTCCAACTTGGTGGCCATCTTTCTCCCCAAAAGAGCTGTACCGTCCCCATTAAGGTGCAGCCCATCCTTACTAAAGAGCCGTTTGTCCCCTTGAAACAACTTTTCCATTACTATTGTGGCCAGAAAGAGTCCCTGTGGGTTTTAAAATGCGCCTGCCTATTAAAGTCTATGGCGGTTCGCAATGTTCGCCGGTTCGCCGAACGGCGAATTTTATGTTCGCGACATCACTATTTATCAACACAAATTGGGAGTCAGAAGAACTGTGTGCGGGACTGCAACAGCTAGAGAGGCTGTTTTTTCAATCTTTGATCTGGCATTCACATTTGTGCATGGATTTTTATTTCTTTGTTTTTCACTTTATATAAATATTCACGTTTATGTGACTGTTTTAAAGTGTTTGTATACTCATTCTGGTCACTTTTCTCTAAATTAATAATAGCAGGCTATGTTATTTATTGTAATTTTTTATTCTCCTCTTACCAGCTCCCTTTCCGAGTAATCGTTGTTTTTCTTTTAAATGACGTCACCCGCGCATGCACCGTTAGCCCTAATTTTCTGGCAAGTTTCTGCTGCCGGGAAAAATGCTGGCTCTATGCTGGGGTTGCGCCATTTCCTACTGTCGTCGTCAGCCCCGAGATCCCGTGAGACTCTGGAGTCAGGATTGGACTCAGGATCGGCTCCTATTCGCTGCATAAGGTTTCCTTCGTAACCGGGAACGAAAACGAGGCTTGGATATTGCACATGCACGGGATTATTGAGTAGCACTTTTTGGCTCTGAGGAAGAGGGTCCTCCCTCGAAATGCGTCAGCCCAGCCATATAGCTGCTGACACCAGCACGTCATCCAGTACAGGGGTTCCCTGGTCACCTTGGAGACGATCGGTTCCATCGTCTTTTATATGTGCTATATCATCATCACTCATTTGTGAGTATAATGTATGTCGTCTTTGGATTAATAAACCTTTTTTACTGGTAATGCACAAGGTCAGTGCGCCCTTCTTTTTTTTTTTTTTTTTTTATTGTCTTTCAGTACATTTTGGATACCTTTGGTCCTGAGGGGGCAGCAAGACCTTGACTGGTGCATATCAAGACCATATAAGTTCCTTTATCCTTCATTACATACCTCCCGAGAGCAGGTGAAGTTTTTGTTTGGTATGCACGGGATTATGGCCAGAGAAACATACTGAGGGTGGAAATAAGGTACTGCACAAATGGGAAAGACCTCAGTTGTGATGGCGGCGGCTAGGAACAAGCAGGAGGGTTTCACAATCTCTTTATTTGTTAAAGTAAGAACTATTTTAATACATACTATTAGTGGCTTTTTACTACCGCTTTAATTGTTATTAAATACATATGCAGTGTTTGACAGGATGAAATATTTTTTATAAGTTTGGATTTTTTAACTTTTTAACACTATTTCGTTTTCACAGTGGGATTGTTATTGGTTATATTTGTTTATCTATTTAGCATATCTATAAGCTTGTGGGAATACCAGCTGCTTGGACTTTTTAAATTTTAGTTGCTTGCAGGATTGTTGTATTTAAAAAAATATATATACTCCCCTAGGTGGATGCAGCATCCAATGCCAGCTCTAAGCTCAAACACCGCTGATCACTCAGCTGTCAGTCTTCAGGTTGTAGAGAGCTGGTAACTGTCAGTCACAGGTTCTCTGTGTTGCCCTGTAAGAGCTCACTGGGCTGTGGAGGGGGCAGGAGCAGCTGTCTCAGGCTCTCAGCAGCTCTCCGGAGAGGCTGAGCCAGCTTCCGGCCCAAGCTTCTGGGTGTATCCCAATCTTTTTAGAGCCTGAATTCTCTGAGTGCTGTCAGCTAACAGTGGAACAAACTGCACTCCTGTGATTCATTGGAGAAGTATAGCCCAAAAATCTTTAGTGACACTTCTCATTTAGCCACTTTACCCCAAGCCGCCGCAGATGTACTGCAGCAGGCTGGCTCTCCCAGGCAAAGTCCATGTACGGCGCTCGCCTGTGAGGAGCTAGGGGGCTCATCAGCGGGGAAGCTGGCGCGAGTGTCAGGCAACTGCCACTCGCAATCTCTCCCTGCTGACAGAGAAGGATGGATGTCATTCTCCCTGAGATGATCACAGAGAGAGATGATCACAGAGAGAGATGATCACAGAGACCATGCGATCCTGCTATATAGGATCGCATGTCTCTATGGTCATCTCACAAGCCCAACCCCCCCACAGTTAGAATCACTCCCCTAGGCTTACATTTAACCCTTTGATCACCCATAGGGTTAACCCCTTCCCTGCCAGTGTCATTATTACAGTAACAGTGCATATTTTTAGCACTGATTACTGTAGTAAGGTCACTGGTACCCCCAAAAGTGTCAAAAATGTCAGTTAGGGGTTTGATGTGTCCGCCACAATGTCGCAGTCCCGCTAAAAATCGCAGATTGCCGCCATTAATAGTAAAAAAACAATAAAAATGACATAATTCTTTCCCATAGTTAGTAAACGCAATAACGTTTGCGCAAACCTATCAAAATACGCTTATTGCTATTTTTTTTTACCAAAAATATGTAGAAGAAAACAAATTGGCTTAAAATGTTAAAAAAATTTAGATTTTTACATTTTTTTTGGGGAATGTTATAAAGCAGAATGTGAAAAATATATATTTTTTTTTTTCAAAATTGTCGCTGTTTTTTTGTTTATAGCGCAAAAAATAAAAATTGCACAGGTGATCAAATACCACCAAGAGAAAGCTCTATTTGTGGAAAAAAAGGACGGCAATTTTGTTTGGGTACAGCATTGCACGACCGCGCAATTGTCCATTAAATTTACGCAGTGCCGAATCGCAAAATAGGGCCTGGTCTTTAAGCAGCCAAATCTTCCGGTCTTAAAGTGGTTAAGTTCCTTTTATTGTGACAAAGGTCTAGAAAAGTGCATGCTGAATGTGTTTGGTTTTAGTAAACGGAGTTTGAATATTAGTATTGAAGTAAACAAAGTTCTATTATTTAAGTTGTATTTGACATCAATGATGTGCCTCACTAGGCTGATAGCTCACTAACCCTGGATAATACGTCTACACTATACACTGCACTGTGAATATACCTCTGTGTGTGTCTTCTAAAGAGTACTGTGACCATTCTGCTGTTTTTTTCTAACTGTTCAACTTCAACCATGGTAAGTTAATGTATTATTTTATGGACCTTTATAAGGGAAATGGCATTCCATGTTAAATTTAAAGTGAAAAAGCCATTTGGTACAACATTTATAAGCTCAGTAAAGTGGAACTTTAGTCAGGAAATTAAGTCCTGCTAGATTAGGTCAGTCTGGACTCTTTTGCAGGGATTGCTATGTAAAACAAATGTAAAAAAGCGCCTATTCTGTTTAAGCCATTAAATCAATGGGTTTAGTTCCGCTTTATGATTTACTGCTGTTCAGGGGCTTTAGCAAAATGGCAGCCTCTCGCAAGAAGAAAACAGGAGAAACGCTGGAGGCAATTTACAGCACACTAAATTTAGTAGCTTAATTATTCATGTGGAATGTATGTTTCTTGCTAAAGAACATTATTTTTTATCAAGTTGTTTTTAGGTAAAGTTAATCTTTAAAAATGCTTTGGTATTATAGTACTGAAAGGAAAAAGTCCCTTAGTACTTGTTAAGTATTGTGCGCGTTCCCATGCCGGCTGCCCATTGTTGTCTATTGGGACACAGATGCTTTGTTCCAATATGACAGGGGTGGCGAACACGCGGCTCTCGAGCCGCATGCGGCTCCCTGCCTAACTGAATGCGGCTCTTTGGCTCTTTGCCTCTTATAGTATACTGTGGCTGAATCCCTCTGCGCGTCCGAGCGCAGTACAATTGAATGTCCCGCGCTCGGACCGCGCAGCCGCAGACGTGGCGGCCAGGGAGCAGCAGTGCGCCCTGACCCGCCCATTCTGTGACAATAGCGAATGAGAATTCACTATTGTCACACGGATCCTCCTCCTGGCCAATCAGGGAGCGGGTCCTCCCGCTTCCTGATTGGCCGAAAGGCAAACACCGTGCCATTGGACGAGGACTGAAGACTCGGAGGAGACTGAAGACTCGCGGGAGGACTGAAGACTCGGAGACGCGGGGAGCCGGGGACTGAAGAGAAGCTGTGTGAGGTAAGTGCGGGGGATCGCTGGCACTCTGCAATCATTGGGGTCAATGTGTGGCTGGCACTCTGCGATTATTTGGGGCAATGTGTGGCTGGCACTCTGCGATTATTGGGGGCAATGTGTGGCTGGCACTCTGCTATCATTGGGGGCAATGTGTGGCTGGCACTCTGCTATCATTGGGGGTAATGTGTGACTGGCACTCTGCGATTATTGGGGGCAATGTGTGGCTGGCACTCTGCAATCATTGGGGGCAATGTGTGGCTGGCACTCTGCGATCATTGGGGGCAATGTGTGGCTGGCACTCTGCGATTATTGGGGGCAATGCTGTGGCTGGCACTCTGCGATTATTGGGGGCAATGTGTGGCTGGCACTCTGCAATCATTGGGGGCAATGTGTGGCTGGCACTCTGCAATCATTGGGGGCAATGTGTGGCTGGCACTCTGCGATCATTGGGGGCAATGTGTGGCTAGCACTCTGCGATTATTGGGGGCAATGCTGTGGCTGGCACTCTGCGATCATTGGGGGCAATGTGTGGCTGGCACTCTGCGATTATTGGGGGCAATGTGTGGCTGGCACTCTGCAATCATTGGGGGCAATGCTGTGGCTGGCACTCTGCGATTATTGGGGGCAATGTGTGGCTGGCACTCTGCAATCATTGGGGGCAGTGTGTGGCTGGCACTCTGCGATCATTGGGGGCAATGTGTGGCTGGCACTCTGCGATCATTGGGGGCAGTGTGTGGCTGGCACTCTGCGATTATTGGGGGCAATGTGTGGCTGGCACTCTGCAATCATTGGGGGCAATGCTGTGGCTGGCACTCTGCGATTATTGGGGGCAATGTGTGGCTGGCACTCTGCAATCATTGGGGGCAGTGTGTGGCTGGCACTCTGCGATCATTGGGGGCAATGTGTGGCTGGCACTCTGCGATCATTGGGGGCAATGCTGTGGCTGGCACTCTGCGATTATTGGGGGCAATGCTGTGGCTGGCACTCTGCGATTATTGGGGGCAGTGTGTGGCTGGCACTCTGCGATCATTGGGGGCAATGTGTGGCTGGCACTCTGCGATCATTGGCAGGTCACTGCGTGGTGTGGCTCTCTGACTCTCACAGTTTAAAATTTTGGCTCCTTTTGTCGAACTTGTTCGCCACCCCTGCAATATGACATGCAGGTGTGTGCGGGTCACTGAACACACCCAGGGTGCATTCAGAGACCTGCGCCTACATGCACCCTGTGTCTGTTCAGCTACTGTATGTGTCCCAATAGACAACAATGTGGTTTGGATAATGGACCCTCCATGCAGCCTCTTTAGGAAGGCACAGAGAGGAGGACCTTGGAAGGCATAGAATGCAGGACTCACAGGAATAAGGGGTATAGTTCATCATTGGTGTGCTAGTCTTACAGGCAGGAAGGACACAGAATACAATTAAGAACTACTTACTGCACTGGGGTGCAGGGCACACAATAATACAGATGAGGTACACAAGGAGTCTAGGACAGGAACAACTACTATTTGTATTATCTGGGGAAAAGACATGATGCCACACATATGGTGAAGGTAAGGGCCCTCGAAGGGGCCAATGCACAGAATCTAAGGAACCACCTGGTCTTCTCCAAACCTCCTGAAGGATGGGTTGTGCAGTAGATGGTTGCCTGCCTCTAAACTCCCTTGAGTGTTAGCTTTAGCACAGCAACTAGATACATGACTAAAGCCCCGTACACACGCAACGATTATCGGCCAAGCGATTGTCCGACTTTTGTCCAGAGTGGTGTTTTGTTGGTTGGAATGTGCCTAGACTGCACACAAATTTTCTCGGCCAACAAAAATCTACTTCTGAAGTGATGTCATGTGTTGGTTTACTTTCCGTGTGTTTTTTCTTCTCTGAGCATGCCCAGTCTTGCTCATCAGATTTTTGTCTGCCGAAATCTGTACTGACTGACGGAAAATCGGCCGTTGTGTTGACGGCCAACAAAAATTTTATAGCCTGCACACCAGATTTTTTTCGGCCGAAAAGTCGGAGTCGGTTGTCGGAAGCATCATACTAACAAGCCGAAAATCGGCCGATCGGACGTTGGCCGAAAATTCCCGGCCAATAATCGATGCGTGTGTACGAGGCTTTATACTACATGACTTCAGTGTAGTTATATGACTAATACACAGGAATTTGCATTCATGTAGTCAGCTATATACAATTGTCCCTGGCATGCAGCTATTACACAACCCTATACAAAGGTACACAACTCTGTTTATTGGCAGCTTTACAAATGAGCATTTGTCAATGTTAATCAGACTTAGAGATGTGACAAAATATTTTCCTTGAAGATAAAATTTAGTTTCAACATAATTTTCAACCACAGCTGTGTTTAAACAGGATAATTTAATTATTTTTTTTTTTTCTTCTGCATCACAATCAACTAAAACCCAAAGTTACTAGGCGTATGTTAAATTGTTCTGATCAAGCAAAATATCCAAATTAACAATATCTGCAATGCTTTCAGGTGTGAAATCACCCAATTTCAGTGTGTACAGAATATATTAATGTGAATTGATCAGCTTATACTCAGACAGTGATGTGAAACCATGGGACTGTCTTGACTCTAATAAGAATTTAAGATGTTTTTGCAGTGTTAGCAGTTCTCAATATCTTTAATTTATTTTCACTTTCATGAGAGTAAACTGACAAAAAAATAATAAAAATCTATCACGTAGTCTAGCAAGAGATTGGGACTCCCAGTCAAAAGCGGTGAGCTGAAAGGTGAGTGGGTGGTCACCATACCCATCATATTGATCTCATTTTTACCTGTGAACCTCAAAAAAGGAACTGTTTTTGGGAGATTAAATATACAGTACAACCTTTAACCCAATGTTTCCCCCAGGGTACTTTTTTCTGCTGCTAGATGTCTTGCTGATCTGATAGCCAGCATCAAGTCAAATATGTGCACTTACATTGCATGCATTAAAAATTAATGTAATGGGTGTATTCTGTGCCTTTGGCACTCAGACCGCATTGCTAACTGTAGGGAATGGTTCCAAAAACTGAAATATATAGAGGAGATAGAGAAGTTGATCCATATCTCCCAAGACAGACTTTCAACGTTCTCGACTACATGGTATTGCTGGTCTTTTTTCAAAGCAAATCAACAAACAGTTACTGGTCCTCTGGCAATAGTAGTTGAAGAGTTAATGCAGCATAGATGATGCATGGGTGGAAAAGACAGTCTCTCCAAAGCGACAGCCTTAGTATAAGGAATCTTGGCAGGAAGAGCAGGTAAATAACAGCATGGCAGGCACAGCAAGAGGGCAGCTTCACAGGAGATCAAGGTTTCTCTGTACAACATAAAAACAAAACAGGAGCGCCGCTCTAAGTGTAGTATAAAAACAGCTCAAACGTTATTAAAAACAAGAGCCACTCACAGGATAGGAGATGGATAACAGCATGTCAGGTCCTCAAGGGATGGCAAGGCTGCAAACACAGGGGCTCCTCTTGGAGTTTGGAAGATCAGTGCAGACATTTGTTCCCAGCAATCTTGAGTGTGAGGGGGCGCAGTGGGAGCAACAAGCCTCCAGACTGCCGCTGCACAAGGCCGTATGTGCAAACCCCCGGAGTCTTGCTAGAATGTGACGTGTGCAAGGAGGCGGGGCTAACGCATTTCAGAGCCGCCCACGGCTCCTTTCTCAAAGCTCTGACATTAGAAGCAGAGTGGTTACAATGCACAGCAGCACCAGATTCTGTGTGCACCAGTTTTAGTAAATCTCCCCGTGTGAGTCTTTGCCATTTTTTGCCACAAGTTTTTGGAAAATGCAGAAAAGATAATGGAATTTTTTTTTTTTTTTTTTGATAAATGTAATAATGTATTTTCCACACACCATGGGCATACTTAGAACTACAACTCGTAATGCATTCTGCTACTCCTTGTGAGTATGGCAATATTATATGTGTGAGACTTTTTCACTTTTTGGACTGATTATATAGAGAACATTGTATCTTGTGTATAACTCAAATCAACCAATTGTATTAAAACAAGTATACTATAATGGTCGTCTCCATACAAGTGGTCAGGGAATATAACCTAATGTAGTGTCACCTATAGCTGTCCCAGTTTATATTAGCCAAACAAGCCTAGCCTACTGGTACATGGCTGCCCCCAGGAATGCCATGTTCCTGTAGTTCCAGGAGTGCAGCAGTTCATAGGGGAAACAGAGGAAACTTCCAAATGACCCTGATCAAAAGTTTACATACCCCAGTTCTTAATACCGTGTATTGCCCCCTTTAACATCAATGACAGCTTGAAGTCTTTTGTGGCATTTGTGGATTAGGCTCTTTATCTTCTCAGATGGTAAAGCTGTCCATTCTTCCTGGCAAAAAGCCTCCAGTTCCTGTAAATTCTTGGGCTGTCTTGCATGAACTGCACATTTGAGATCTCCCCAGAGTGGCTCAATGATATTGAGATCAGGAGACTTGGATGGCCACTCCAGAACCTTCATTTTATTCTGTTGTAGCTAATGACAGGTTGACTTGGCCTTATGTTTAGGGTCATTGTCATGTTGTAATGTCCAAGTACGTCCCATGCCCAGCTTCCGGGCTGATGAATGCAAATTTTCCTCCAGTATTTTTTGATAACATGCTGCATTCATCTTGCCATCAATTCTGACCAAATTGGCTGTGCCATTGTAGCTCACACAACCCCAAAACATCAGCGACCCCCCTCCGTTTTTCACAGTAGGAATGTTGTACCTTTCATCATAGGCCTTGTTGACTCCTATCCAAATGTAGTGTTTATGGTTGTGGTCAAATAGCTCAATTTTGATCTCATCATTCCAAATTAATTTGTGCCAGAAGATTTGAGGCTTGTCTCTGTGCTGTTTGGCGTATTGTTTGAGATGGAGATAGTTCCAAATGTAAGGGTTGTCACGTGAGAAGTAATACGGCATACTTTGTTCCAGAAGATATGGATGCGTGGATAGGACCACCATATATGCAATAATGTGTCGTGGTCTGTTTTGCATATTCAACAAGTTTCTGGGATTGCGGGTTTAAATTTATGCAGGAGGGTTGGGGTGCCGTACCAGCGAGATTAGATTTTATATCCATTTTCTTTGGTGGAATTATTTATTGAACCCTTGTGGATGTTAAGGTAACTTTTTCTCACAAGCTTCTTGTGATAGAGATAGGGATAGATCCCTGGAGTTTAAAATGTTATCCTTGACAGTGTGCAGCATACTTCATGTATATTTTTTTTAAACTCCTTCTTTTACATTTTCTTTGGTTAATCCCTGCAATAATTAAAAACAAAAATTGATAGCAATACCACAGAAGAAACTTTTTTATTATTAGCCTTGGGATATTTGGTTCAAACCATTTTTTTTTTTAAATACCTGCATAAAAAACCACTATGGCTTCTATTACGCACAATCCAAATATTAACTGCAACTACCTCTTTTTCTTTCCTGGAGGTAATCTAGAAGGAAGAGCCCTTTCAAACCATTAGAACAGATGACTGCTGCATGTGCTTGCTGAATATTCCCAAATGCATTGCTGTTAAAGGCTGAGTAATGCACCCTTCCCCACAAACACACACAACCCAATCACCAGCTTAAAGCGATTGTAAAGTCTTTTTTTTTTTTTAATAACAAACATGTCATACTTACCTCCTCTGTGCAGTTGGTTTTGCACAGAGCAGCCCAGATCCTCCTCTTCTTGGGTCCCTCTTCGCAGCCCCTCCCTCCTATCGAGTGCCCCCACAGCAAGCAGCTTGCTATAGGGGCACCCAAGCTGCAGCTCCGTGTGTCCAGACATGGAGCTGCCGTTCGGCCTCGCCCCCTCTCTCTCTTGATTGGCTAACTGACTTTGATTGATAGCAGCGGAAGCCAATCATGAGGGAGAGTCCTGGACGGCCAAGGGGCTCAGGTAAGTATTAGAGGGTGCTAGGGTGGCTGCTGCACATAGAATGCATTAAGATAAAAAAAACTTCTGCCTTAAACTCCTATAAGCAAATACTTCTAAAAGTCTTTGCTACACATGCAACTATGCCCCAGTATGACGACCTAGGATTCAGCACTTCAGTCTGCGCGCATGACTACCAGTAACTTCTTCATGATTTTATCATGCTATGGAGTCTTCTAAAGCTTGAGAAAACTTTGCCTGTGGAAGCTTTTTTTTTTTTTTAACTTCAATCAAATTGGTAGAAAGCTGTGAAACAATATAATATTTCAAAATAATAATTTACACATATAGCATACTGGTAAAAATATGTCAAACATACTGTATAGTGGAGAGTGCAAAATCTAGTGCAGCTGTGCATGGTATCCAATCAGCTTATAACTTCAGTTTGTTAAATTAAACTTTGACAAAAAAAAAACTGAAAGCTGATTGGTTTCTATGCAGAGCTGCTCCAGATGTTGCACTCTCCAGTTTTTGTAAATCAACCCCCAAGTGTACACACATTTTTATTTATTTAATCCATAACACATTTTTTGCAAAACTGTGTTACTTGTACATCTTATAAAACTAAAGTCCTTACTACTTGTATAACTCGTAAAATTCTTTGATCGCTGTGTATTGCTTGTCTAAAAAGTCATCTTGTCTGTGTCCTCTTCTGCCCCTGTGGATAAGAAATGGGTAGGACGGGAAGAGCCTTTAGTAAGAGATAAACAACACAGACTTTATAGTGTTATTCTTTAAAATGTAGCCACAGATTGTCAAGGCGTTTTTTTCAATACCACCAGGGAAAAGCTCAAGGACAGAACACATCACCTCCCGTACAGACAGCCCTGGCAGGCATAAACACAAAGAACTTCAGCTGTATCATAATGATCCTAAGTTTCTGCCCTTCTAGTTATTCAGTACATCATGGCAGAAATATGTTTGGTAATGGCATTCTTAAATATAATACATTTAACCTATACATTTACAAATGTGCAGTATAAAAGCTTAAAAATCTGATCCTGACCATGGTGATTCAAAATGTTAACTAATGTCTATTCAAATTTATTAGGAAGCTTTGAACAGGGCTGGCCTTTGGGGTGTGTGAGCTGTGCAGCCGCACAGGGCACCATGGGCAACAGGGGCGCCGTGCGGCCATCACAGCTCACAGAAGATCAGGCCACACAGCGGGAGGTAAGCGGCGACTGCGGCCTGGACAGGGTTAACACAGGCTACGGCTGCCGCTTACCTGTGCCCCGGTCTCCTATAGCTGCAGCCAAAGAGACGCCGCCGCTGACTGATCCCTCCTCCTCTCTGCAGGGATGCAAGAGGAGAGAGATTGTCAGCTCCTCCTCCTCCCACCCCTTCTCCTCCCCCTCCTGCCCCGCCCCGCCCACCCTCCCCGGGGATGTGTGGGCGGGAAGTTTAAAGAAAAAAAAAAGCTGCAGACAGCGTGAGGTAAGTGAGGTCTCTCTCCTGCAATAATGTAAGGGAGGTCTCTGATGTGAGGGGGCTTTGTGTGGGGGGGGTCTGTGATGTAAGGGGGGCTCTCTGATGTAAGGGGGCTCTCTGATGTAAGGGGGGTCTGTGTGGGGGCTCTCTGATGTAAGGGGGGCTCTCTGATGCGGGGGGCTCTCTGATGTAGGGGGGCTCTGTGTGGGGGGGGGCTCTGTGTGGGGGGTCTCTGATGTAAGGGGGGCTCTGATGTAAGGGGGTCTCTGCTGTAAGGGGGATCTATGTGTGGGGGATCTCTGATGTAAGGGGAGCTCTGTGTGGGGGGTCTCTGATGTAAGGGGTTCTCTGATGTAAGGGGGGCTCTGTGTGGGGGGGTCTCTGATGTAAGGGGGGTCTCTGATGTAAGGGGGCTTTGTGTGTGTGGGGGGGTCTCTGATGTAAGGGGGGCTCTGATGTAAGGGGCTCTGTGTGTGGGGGTCTCTGATGTAAGGGGGCTCTGTGTGGGGGGGGGGGTCTGTGATGTAAGGGGAGTTCTGTGGGGGGTCTCTGATGTAAGGGGAGCTCTGTGTGGGGGGTCTCTGATGTAAGGGGGTCCCTGATGTAAAGGGGACTCTGTGGGGGGGCTCTGATTTAAGGGGGGCTCTGATTTAAGGGGGGGCTATGTGGGGGTCTCTAATGTAGGCGGGGCTCTGTGAGGGTCTCTGATGTAAAGGGGGGCCTCTGTGAGGGTCTCTAATGTGAGGGGGCTAAGTTTTTAGTGATCATAAAAAATAAAAGTCTAAGTGCAAAAAAGTGCAAGAAAATGTGTGCACGTGCGGGGGGGGGGGGGGGGGGGGTTCAGGGGCGCCACAGGATTAGCTTGCACAGGGAGCCTGAACACCTAAGGCCGGCCCTGGCTTTGAAGGTGTATGTGTATGTATGTGTGTGTGTATATTATATATATATATGCACTATGTATACAGTATATATATGCACTATATATATATATAGATATATATATATATATGCACTATTGATATATATATATATACACACACACACACAGTATCTCACAAAAGTGAGTACACCCCTCACATTTTTGTAAATATTTTATTGTATCTGTTCATGTGACAACACTGTGTAAATTTACTGTCCCCTCAAAATAACTCAACACACAGCCATTAATATCTAAACTGCTGGCAACAAAAGTGAGTACACTCCTAAGTAAAAATGTCAAAATTGGGCCCAATTAGCCATTTTCCCTCCCCGGTGTCATGTGACCCGTTAGTGTTACAACGTCTCAGGTGTGAATGGGGAGCAGGTGTGTTAAATTTGGTGTTATCACTCTCTCTCTCTCTCTCATACTGGTCACTGGAAGTTCAGCATGGCACCTCATGGCAAAGAACTCCCTGAGGATCTGAAAAAAACTGAAACCCTGAAACTGAGCTGCAGCAAAGCTGCCAAGACCATACAGTGGTTTATCAGGACAGGTTCCACTCAGAATAGGCCTCTCCATGGTCAACCAAAGAAGTTGAGTGCACGTGCTCAGCATCATATCCAGAGGTTGGAGGGGCGTGGCCAGTGACTGATAGAGATGGCAGCTTGAGAGGAGAGCTCCGCACCATCCGCCTGCAATCCACGGCATCAGCGACTCCAGACACCGCTCCACAATATGGTGAGGTAGCTGCTTATCCCCCCCTATCGCCACAGACCATGGGGAAACACAAAACAGGAGGGGGTCCCCGCAAATTAACAGAGTTTTTTTACTACCGCCAGCACGCTGGCATCCCAAGATGGCGCCGTGACCTCCCCACAGCACCGCGACTCCCCCAACTCGGGCGGCCGCCTTGAGAGGGACAACAACTACATTGCCTCTGGGTCCCAACAAAGCAGCCCCCGCTCTCCTGTAGACCGCACGCCCCACTAGAGCCCCCATAAATCGGCTCCGAAACTATCTGTGGCCCATACCTATGCTGGGGACAAAGTAGGCCTCAACCTATCAGATAGCACTCTGGAGTTCCATGAACATATTCAGGACTTCCCTACCACAGGCCAGCCATTAAATGACACTGTTATGAAGGACATGCTAATCTCCCTGCAGGGCTCAATGCAAAGGGCACTAATGGAGTGTGTGTCACGCATGAAGTTGGAAATTGGCGAGGTGGGAGACCGAGTGGACCAAGTAAAACACAAAATGGCGGAATTCACCACTGCTCATAATGAGTTAGTAGACGCACATAATGATAAAGAGGAGGAAATGGACATGCTCAAGAGTAAACTTGCGGACTTAGAGGACAGATCCCGCAGAAATAATATTAGGCTGCGGGGAGTTGCGAAATCTGTCCCCTCATCCAAGTTGCGCAATATGTCCAACGCTTTATTCAAGACCTACTGCCTGATACCCCGGCTGGGGAAATCACGGTGGACTGCGCCCACAGACTCAAAAAGCCAAGCTTTTTACCTGATAAGACACCCAGAGATGTGATCGCAAGAGTGAATTTCTTCCATGTCAAGGACAATCTCATGTGATATGCCAGACAAGTTTCTTCCCTCCCTGATCCCTATACCGGTATCGCTGTATACGCTGACTTGTCACATTACACCATGCAAGCTCGCAAAAAACTTCTTCCACTAACTTAGCTTTTGCGCAACAACCAGCGGACCTACTCCTGGGGCTTCCCGACAAAATTGCTGGTGGCCAAAGAAGGCAGAATGTATGCGATTAAGCCGCTGGAAGATGGTCTCCTCTTAACCAAGAAATGGGGCCTCCTCCCTCCGGATGGCAACCTTCCTCTAGAACCTGCGAGACCCGGCTGTATTACTCCTGAATGGAGACAAGTTAAACCCGCAGGTCTGGATGTGGAGAATTTACCCCCACTAATATGTGGACAAAGGTTTCCCTCTGTCACTTGTTTAACTGTTTAAATGTTCGTGTTATTTGTTTATTTATTTTTCTATCTTTTTTTGCCACCATCTTTATGCACCGCTGGAATCGTTGCTGCTGCAAGAACCTCGCATCACTCCTGGCTGCTGTACCGTGCTGACCCTTGATTCTCAAGGATCCCACCCATGGATGGCACCGCAAGTAACCATTTTGTGCCCTTTTGTCCTCTCTCTGTGTCTTGGCTACTAGTCCCTAGCTCCCTTACATTCAGTCCCCATGGTACTTAACTTTGTCTCTCTGAATGTTCATGGCCTGAACAGCCGCTTCCATAGGCGTGATATGTGGCGAGATGCCAGGAACTTAAAGGCGGATGTTCTTTTTATCCAGGAGACACATTTTATTGCCAACAAGCAACTGCACTGCGCGGATAACTGCTTCCCCCACATTTTTACTGCCTCGGGACTTAAAAAAAAAAGGGGGGGGGGTACTTGTTACTATAAACAGTTCAGTTGCCTTTCAATTGCAGGACTCTTGTGAGGATCCAAAAGGCAGGTTCCTGATATTGAACTGCACTCTAAATAACACCAAATATTCCCTGGTTATTGTATATGCCCCCAATTCGGGCCAAGTTTCATTCCTACGCTCTCTAGTGAAAAATTGAATACCTTTAAACACGGTATAGTAATAATTGGAGGTGACTTCAATTGTATTGTGGACTCCTCCATGGACTGCTCCCTTCAACAGCAACGTCCCATATCTGAACTTCGCCCATTGCTCCATGAATATGGATTATATGACCTGTGGCGATGTCTGAATCCCACAGACCGGGACTACACCTATTACTCAGCACCCCACAGGTCATACTCCAGGATTGATTTTTTTCTGTCTGAGGTTAATCTTGTTCCGCCTGCTCTTTCGGTAACCATTCACTCCATAACATGGTCAGACCATGCTCCGGTCTCTCTACAATTGAATGAGCATGTTAATACTGTACCAGTCCATCTTTGGCGTAATAACACATCTCTATTCCATAAACTAGAACTGAGAGATCCTTTGCATCGTCAATTGGAGGACTATTTTTTCCTCAACGATTTACCTGATACTGACGTGTTCTCCCTGTGGAATGCCCATAAAGCCTTCAGCAAGGGGCTACTACTCCAGATGGCTGCAAGGGAAAAAAGGTGTAAGCTCCAAACTCTGAATGCATTGTTGGCCAAATTTAAAGAATTAGAACAGAAAAACAAATCGGATCCCACCCCAACGAACATATCCAGAGGTTGTCTTTGGGAAATAGACGTATGAGTGCTGCCAGCATTGTTGCAGAGGTTGAAGGGGTGAGGGGTCAGCCTGTCAGTGCTCAGACCATACGCTGCACACTGCATCAAACTGGTCTGCATGGCTGTCGTCCCAGAAGGAAGCCTCTTCTAAAGATGATGCACAAGAAAGAAGACAAGCAGACTAAGGACATGGATTACTGGAACCATGTCCTGTGGTCTGATGAGACCAAGATAAACTTATTTGGTTCAGATGGTGTCAAACGTGTGTGGCCACAACCAGGTGAGGAGTACAAAGACAAAGCATGGTAGTGAGAGTGTCACGATCTGGGGCTGCATGAGTGCTGCCGGCACTGGGGAGCTACAGTTCATTGAGGGAACCATGAATGCCAACATGTACTGTGACATACTGAAACAGAGCATTATCCCCTCCCTTAGGAGACTGGGCCGCAGGGCAGTATTCCAACATGATAACAACCCAAAACACACCTCCAAGAGGACCACTGCCTTGCTAAAAAAGCTGAGGGTAAAGGTGATGGACTGGCCAAGCATGTCTCCAAACCTAAACCCTATTGAGAATCTGTGGGGCCTCCTCAAATGCAAGGTGGAGGAGTTCAAGGTCTCTAACATCCACCAGCTCCATGATGTCTTCATGGAGGAGTGGAAGAGGACTCCAGTGCAACCTGTGAAGCTCTGTTGAACTCAATGGCCAAGAGGGTTAAGGCAGTGCTGGAAAATAATGGTGGCCACACAAAATATTGACACTTTGGGCCCAATTTGGACATATTAACTTAAGGATGTACTCACTTTTGTTGCCAGTGGTTTAGACATTAACCACTTTAAGACCGGAAGGATTTGCCCTTTAATGACCAGGCACTATTTTGCGATTTGGCACTGCGTTATTTTAATGGACAATTGCGTGGTCATGCGACACTGTACCCAAATATAATTGATGTCCTTTTTTTCCCGTAAATAGAGCTTTCTTTTGGTGGTATTTGATCACCTGTGTGATTTTTATTTTTTGCTCTATAAACAAAACAAATAGCAACAATTTTGAAAAAAAAAAAAAAAAAAAACAGTATTTTTCACATTCTGCTATATGACATTCTCAAAGAAAAAAAGTAAAATCTAATTTTTTTTTACATTTTTAGGCCAATTTGTTTTCTGCTGCATATTTTTGGTAAAAAAAAAAATTGCAATAAGCGTATTTTGATTGGTTTGCGCAAAAGTTATCGCGTCTACTAACTACGGCAAATATTTATGTAATTTCTCTTGTGTTTTTTTTACTAGTAAGGGGCGGCCATCTGCGATTTTTTGCGGGATTGCGACATTGCGGTGGACAGATCGGGCCCCTAACTGACATATTTGACACTTTTGGGGGTACCAGTGACATTATTACAGTAATCAGTGCTAAAAATATGCACTGTTACTGTAATAATGACACTGGCAGGGAAGGGGTTAACCCTTTGGGTGATCAATGGGTTAAATGTGAGCCTAGGGGAGTGATTCTAACTGTGGGGGGGGCGTGACTTGTGAAATGATCATAGAGACATGTGATCCTATATAGAAGAATCACATGAGCTTTGCGATCATTTCAGGGAGAAGAACAGTCGGCTGTGTTTACAACAGCTGACCGTCCTTCTCTCTCAGCGGGGAGCGCTTGCGGGTGTCAGGCGGCAATCGGAGCCGCCTGACCCATGTAACGGCCTCCCCGCTGCTGAGTGGGGGCGGGAGTGTGCCGGCAGCGGCACGCGCTCGCCCCCTAGCTTCCTGCATGTGACCGATGTAGGTCTACTTTGGTTTGCGCAGGAGAGCCTTCCTGACGCAGTAAAAAGGCGGCGGGTGTTCGGGAAGAGGTTAAGGGCTGTATGTTGAGTTATTTTGAGGGGACAGCAAATTTACACTTTTATACAAGCTGTACACTCACTACTTTACATTGTAGCAAAGTGTAATTTCTTCAGTGTTGTCACATGAAAAGATATAATAAAATACTTACAAAAATGTGAGGGGTGTACTCACTTTTGGGAGCTACTGTATATATATATATATATATATATATATATATATATATATATACATACAGTATATACAGTCAGGTCCATAAA
This sequence comes from Pelophylax lessonae, assembly GCF_965119305.1. NCBI lineage: Eukaryota > Metazoa > Chordata > Amphibia > Anura > Ranidae > Pelophylax > Pelophylax lessonae. The sequence goes on from NC_138769.1 coordinate 195,871,122, forward strand.
TATTCGGACATCGACACAATTCTAATCTTTTTGGCTCTATACACCACCACAATGGATTTGAAATAAAACAAACAAGATATGCTTTAACTGCAGTCTTTCAGCTTTAATTTGAGGGTATTTACATCCAAATCAGGTGAACAGTGTAGGAATTATAACAGTTTGTATATGTGCCTTCCACTTTTTAAGGGACCAAAAGTAATGGGACAGATTAACAATCATATATCAAACTTTCACTTTTTAATACTTGGTTGCAAATCCTTTGCAGTCAATTACAGCCTGAAGTCTGGAACGCATAGACATCACCAGACACTGGGTTTCATCCCTGGTGATGCTCTGCCAGGCCTCTACTGCAACAGTTCCTGCTTGTTCTTGGAGCATTTTCCCTTCAGTTTCAGGCTCCCGCATCGCACCTGAATAGCCGACGGTTAACACGGACATCTGCGAACCACGGCGGTTGTCAATGTAAAGTTAATGATCGGTTCACAGATCACAGTGCGAACTGTGAAATGGTGCAGGAATCGGATTGGAGATGTGTGAACACCCATACTATCCAATTCCAGTGCGGACCAGAAAAATGGTCCTGTGCCATTTTGGTGTGAATGCGATGCAATTCCAGCCATACAGTTTGTATGGCTGAATTCTCATCGCACATACATTGCATGTGATCTGCACAGCAATGCGATGCAAATCACATGCGGTGTCTGTGATCGCACAAGTGTGAACTCAAAACTCATTTTGCTCCCAGGGAAACAAATGGTAATTGATTGTAATCAATACACACCTCCTGTGGGAGAGCGCAGTCCAGTCCACAGTCATCGCCTGTGGTTTCTTTTATCTTAATTCACTTTCTTTATATACAGTATCTCACAAAAGTGAGTACACCCTTCACATTTATGTAAATATTTTATTATATCTTTTCATATAACAACACTAAAGAAATGAAACTTTCCTACAATGTAAAGTAGTGAGTGTACAGTTTGTATAACAGTGCAAATTTGCTGTCCCCTCAAAATAACTCAACACGCAGCCATTAATGTCTAAGCTGCTGGCAACAAAAGTGAGTACACCCCTAAATCAAAATGTCCAAATTGGGCCCAAAGTGTCAATTGTTTGTGTGGCCACCCTTATTTTCCAGCACTGCCTTAACCCTCTTGGGCATGGAGTTCACCAGAGCTTCACAGATTGCCACTGAAGCCCTCTTCCACACCTGCATGATGACATCACGGAGCTGGTGGATGTTAGAGACCTTGAGCTCTTCCACCTTCTGTTTGAGGATTCCCCACAGATGCTCAATAGGGTTTAGGTCTGGAGACATGCTTGGCTAGTCCATCACATTTACCCTCAGCTTCTTTAGCAAGGCAGTGGTCATCTTGGAGGTGTGTTTGGGTTCGTTATCATGTTGGAATACTGCCCTGCGGCCCAGTTTCTGAAGGGATGGGATCATGCTCTGCTTCAGTATGTCACAGTACATGTTGGCGTTTATGGTTCCCTCAATGAACTGTAGCTCCCCAGTGCCGGCAGCACTCATGCAGCCCCAGACCATGACACTCCCACCACCATGCATGACTGTAGGCAAGACATACATGCTTTTGTACTCCTCACCTGGTTGCCACCACACACACTTTACACCATCTGAACCAAAACAGTGTATTTTGGTCTCATCAGACCAAAGGGCATGGTTCCAGTAATCCAAGTCCTTAGTCTGCTTGTCTTCATTAAACTGTTTGCGGGCTTTCTTGTGAATCATCTTTAGAAGAGGCTTCCTTCTGGGACAACAGCCAGCACGCGCTCGCCCCCTAGCTTCCTGCATGTGACCGATGTAGGTCTACTTTGGTTTGCGCAGGAGAGCCTTCCTGACGCAGTAAAAAGGCGGCGGGTGTTCGGGAAGAGGTTAAGGGCTGTATGTTGAGTTATTTTGAGGGGACAGCAAATTTACACTTTTATACAAGCTGTACACTCACTACTTTACATTGTAGCAAAGTGTCAGTTCTTCAGTGTTGTCACATGAAAAAATATAATAAAATATTTACAAAAATGTGAGGGGTGTACTCACTATTGTGAGATACTGTATATATACAGTGTATATATATATATGTATGTGTATGTGTGTATATATATATATATATATATATATATATATACCGTATATTGTAAAGGCTAACAATGTTTTTACTTTTATGCATTCTCTACATTGTATGTTGGTATACCCCCCCAAATACTTACCTAAGCCTGATCTCGAACCAGCACCTTGCCTTCCTCACCATTGGCTTCTTTTGCGGTCAATCAATTCCAATGACAAGGGAGTGGGGGGGGGGGTGACTGATCCACACTGTGTTAATGGATACACTGAGTGCGGCTCAGCATCAAGCCTGCATGTGTGCCACCATGCCAGAGTGATGGTGGGGGACCTCAGAAGAGGAGGATTGGTTCTACAGTTACTTGGAACTGGGACCATTTGTGACATTCCACATTTGTTGTTGAAATATTGGCACATCTATTTCCTGGGACAATTGATGGTTCAAGGTATTTTGCAAATCCGACTGTCCTTGGGCAGTTTCTGGTTGATTTGAAAGAAGAAAGCAGTGGGGGGGTCAGGTAACTTGTGGCTGGGGACCACTGATGTTGCAACAGTGGCCACAAGAGCGCGGTGAGGTATAAGTGCCGGCATAGTCTTCAGCTGGAAGTAGTGATGTGTAGCAGGTGCGTTACCAAAGTGAACCAGATAGCTGGAACAGCAGATGTCAGCAAGGAACAGCAGACCCTGGGCTGGTGGACAGCAGGCAGCAGTAGACGGTGGCTAGTGATGAGCCGAACCCCCCCCCCCCCCTATTCAGTTCGCACCAGAACATCTCGAACAGGGGAAATGTTCTAGTGAACTCGCAAACTCCATTAAAGTCTATGGGACACGAATATGAAAAATCAAAAGTCACAATTTTAAAGGCTTAAATGCAAGTTCTTGGCCCAAAAAAGTGTATGGGGACCTGAGTACTGCCTTGGGGGACATGAATCAATGCAAAAAAATCTTTTAAAACAATCGTTTTTACAGAAGCAGCGATTTTAATAATGCTTAAAGTGAAACAATAAAAATGAAAAATACCTTGCCGTTTTATTTTTGGCGTGGGGTTTTTTCTTTTTTTTTTTTTATCGGTATTGCTGGTTCCCCCTACAATCCATACCAGACCCTTATCCGAGCTAGCCAGGATGGGGGTGGGGGTGAGCAAGAACCATACCAGGCCACATGCCCTCAACATGGGGGGGATGCTTTGGGGCAGGGTCGCCTGCGTCGCCTGCGTCGCCTGCCTGACCGCAACCGAAAAATAGAAAAAAAAAAAGAAGCTCCTGCTTCTCAAGACGCCTCCCGCACTAATGAGCCGTTGAAGTTTGACAGCTCTTTTAATAGGGATCTGATGTCACGAGTGCTCCATAATCCACTGCTCAGGTGCAGTGAATAAATTACATGACATGTAATTTATTCACGTGATCATCGGGGGACACTATTTTTTTTTTTTTAATAAAGGACTTGTCCAAAACTGGCTTTTGTCTTTAAATTTTTGTACACTTTTTTGTTGAATGGGCAGGGGTATGATGTACCTGATATCCATTCACATGGGGGGCGGGATCTGGGGGCCCCCTTGTTAAAGGGGGCTTCCATATTCCAATAAGCCTCCCCCCGCAGACCCCCACAACCACAGCCCACAGTTGTCGGGAAGAGACCCCTGTCCCCATCAACATGGGGCAAGGTGCAAATATAAAACTTTGTTATGCACTATCTGATCTCAACAAACTGTAAAAAGCAAAAATCTCTCTCCCTGCCAGCAATGTATTGTTAACTATACTACACTCTCCCTAAAGGAATTCCACTTATAAATCACCCACTGGCCAAGGGCCTCAAACCCACAACCTCTCAATTGCAAACCTGGTATTCTACCACCTATGCTATGCTAGGCTGAACACACTCTCCCTGCCTAACTAACTTCTAGAGATAGAAGTTAGTTCTAGAGATAGAAGTTAGTTAGGTAGGGAGAGTGTGTTCAGACAAAGCAGGCTTGATGGTGGCGTAGGTGGTAGAATACCAGGCTTGCAATTGAGAGATTGTGGGTTCGAGTTCCTTGGCCAGTGGGTGATTTATAAGTGGAATTACTTCAGGGAGAGTGTAGTGAGTTTAACATCTGCCCCTGAGCCATGATTGGCTAAAGGCACCTGCCTTTGGCCAATCATGGCACAGATGATTTGATTGGCCAAAGCATGGAGGGCAGAGTCCATGCTTTGGCCAACCACACAATGCACTACCAGTGCAATGTACTACCACAGTTCATTATGGAATGCGGGAACTTTCCAGCGAAAAAGCCCATTTATTCGCCATTTGGCAAATGGGCAAACAGGACTGTGCTCGAGTCGAACTTAGGCTCGACTCGAACACGAAGCCCATCCCTAACAGTGGCTGATAGCAGGTAAAGGAAGTAGAGGAAGCTCCAGCGGAAGCTAGACAGGTGCATTCAGGGCAGAAGAGTAGGTGGATGCATGGTCAAACAAGCCAGGTCAGCAACAGACAGTCAGATAATGGCATAGATGGCAGGCAAGGAATTGTCAGAGCGCAGGCAGAGGTTGGCATCTCAAGATCAGGCAGATGGGCAGAAGGCAGAGCAAGGTCCAGAGATAAGCCAAGGTCAGGGTAGGTAGTGTTCAAGTGAAGTCAGGAGCAAGTTGGGTAAAACACAGAAGTTATCAGATACCAGAACACGGGTACAGATGCAGATCAGACAGCAATAGACTAGTGCAACTGCTGCATTTGGTGCAAGGGTCGCGCCTGTGCATTTGCCTCCAAACTTCAGCTGTGCTATGGCCAGCGCATTCCTGACGGGGGTTGAGTTTTTAACTCTATTTTGCATCCCTTTGAAACCACCAAATAGACCTGCAGGTCTGGGATGTCTGTGACCCAGAGAGATGCAAACTGTAACAGACGCATCCCCACTTTTAAGTGAGGGCACCCCTTCAATGGAAAGAGGGCTTTGTAAAAGACATGGTGGGTTTTGGGAGCAAAGTCTAATGCTAAAAGGAAGGGCTGAACGGCTTTCAATTTGAAACTTGAATAGAGCAATTAGGCGGATTACTGGCAAAGTCCATTCCTGAGAACTGGGAAGGGTGTTGCATTTTGGGCAGAGGAGACGAGTTTTGAGAAGTAGCAGAAGAGAGATTGTGTGTGTGTGTGTGTGTTATTTGATTCAAGCTCTCAACATCAGGTTCCTCCTGGTACCAGCAGCAGTGACACAGCACAACCACTGGCAAAGTGCATTTCTAAAAAGGGTGTTGTTTTGTATTTGAGCAGAGGAGATGAGTTTTGAGAAGCAGCAGAAAAGATATTGTCATTGTGTGTGTTAATAGATTCAATAAACAAACAGCTTTCTGAATTAGGAGTCATTATTACGAATATATATATATATATATATATATATATATATATACATAAATAACGAATTATCCAAAAATGAAACAAACAATAAAACCATTTAATTTGTTATAATGAATATCTTTACTCTTTAGAAATGACGAATTATCCGAAAAAAGAATTAATGTAACATAACGAATATAACAGAACAAAAATATGCATTTTACAAATGAAAACTAAACAACATTTTCAGTCATGCACAAGTCCACTAGGCGCTGTGCCTCAGGTCCAGTCCCAAAAAAGTGGGGAATCGGCTGCTAGTGGAGGTGCTCAGCACTTAACCCCCTCCGCTACCAATATGACCATAGCCATCTGATCCCACAGACCAACTCACACAGCTGCTTAGACTCAGCTCTATCATGGCTTACTCTCTTTTCACACTTTCCCACTCACCATCTGCACCTTGCAGACATGCACAGCTCTCGCTGATCACTTGCAACCACATAGACTCCTTGGAAGAGTGGAGCCCTGATCTACTATCAGGACTTTAACAAGTGTGAACACCTGCATTATCAATGGAACAGTTTCCTGCAAAACCTGGACCCGGGATTGGAGATACCCCCCCCCCCCCCAAATCTCTATGAAATCTCCAGGCTCCAGGTATCAAACCAAGCTTTACCAGCCCCTGGGGAAATTAATAAATCAGTTTCCTCCGAATAAAATAAGCACCCTGAGCCCCTTAACCTGCCTAGTTGAGAATTCTGGGTGTCACAAAACCCTTTTAACACTGTGACAGTGTCACACTGTCACAGTATCTAAATAATGCATCTTAAATTATCTCCACTGTAATGACTGTGCAGGCTTATTTATATTGTATATCTGTCTTCCTATTTAGTATAACATTTTTGTCAGAGATCATGTAAGACGAAGCAGCAACTGCTCTGTCAACTGCCTGAAACCCTGCACACTCAAAAGCTGGTTATCAGTGTTTGAAATAAGGAAAAGTATCAAGAAGTAACTAAGAATTTAGTTGACCTCTGATGCCTGAAGCAGACTCAAAGCTAAAGATAGAACAAAAGTATGTATGTTTCAAATGTAAGTCTGGACAATTACAATAACTTAAAAAGAAACAGAATTTATAGAAAAAAGTGTAAAGCTTTGTTTTTATTTTATTTTTTTAAATCAGCATAAGGGATGGTACTTACATTGAATTGGAAGTGCCCCTTGTGCTGTTGTCTGCTCTTCTTGTTGAAATCTGATGTACTCCACCCCCCCCCCCCCCAATACCCAGGTAGCTGTGAACTGCCGCTGCTGTGAGAGTTATTGTAAACCTCTTGACCTGTGACACATGCTGAGTAAATATTGGGTGGGGGAGTCTGTCCAATAAATTCTGGCACAATCCAATAGATAAATTCAAAATTGGAAAGGGAGGTATTTCCCTTATCTCACTGGTTAGGGAGATTCTGGGAGATTTTAACATGCCTAAAAACAGTTATTCACTCTCGCGACAAATAAAATCATATAAGTATAAGCTTCTTAAAAAGTAATGCATTTTATAAACATACAGTGCATTCATCTGTATAGGAATAGATCACAGAATTTAATTTGAAACAAAATGCAACTACAAACTAATGGGGTTTGTAGTTTTTGCATTTTGTTTCAAATAAAAATTATATTGCTTTGTATTTCCTTCTTTTTCTTCTCTCTCACCTTGTCGATGAATATGCTACCAGAATATATGTTTTTTTTTAATGTATTTATTTCTGTAACTGATATATTGTTTGTATCATTTACCAGCTGTAAAATTCTAAAAATACTGAAAAGTGGATCCTGAAGAAGCCCTTATTCTGGGTGAAATGTGTCGATCCATATATCTTCTGTGATCTATTCCTATTCAAATAAATGTGCTGTATGTCTATGTATAAAAACACATTACTTTTTAAGAAACCTTTACTTTTTACGTTTTTAATGATATTTTATAAATAAAAAAAAAAAATATTTTATTTATTGCAAGAGTGATTAACTGTTTTTAGGCACATTAAAATCCCCATCTCCCAGAATCTCCCCAACTGGTGAGATATGGAAAATAACCTTTTTTCCAATTGTGCCGCATGCTTACTTTGCCTTTCCATCCCCTGCCCCACTCATACAAGCTGTACTGTCCTACAATGAAATGCACTCTTTGCAAGGTGGACAGGTAGATAAAGGAAAGGTCTGCCTCCTCCATTCATAGATTGATTTTCATTGCGGGAAGCAATAGTACAGCTTTTATGAATGGAGTAGGGGGGCAGAAAGGGTAGGCATAGGCAGCACTTTTTACAAATGGTCTGTGATAGGTTTACTGGATAATCAAAACTGTGGGGGAATCAGGGTGAAGAGGGGGTTGGTGGGAATGAAGGTTTCACTGAACAAAGCAGCCACCAGCACATGTGACACTTCTCATTCAATGTATATGCTGTGCCTTATGCTGATTTAGAAGCTAAATAATTAAAAAACTTACGTTTTAAACAAAAAGAGCATATGAAAGAACAGACAGTATACTTACCAGTACTGACTATAAGCAGGATCTGATACCTTCTTTTTTTTTTTTTTTTTTTTTATATTTCTTTATAAAATTTTTCACATATTCCAATTAAAAGGGCAAAACAAAACATTACATCCCTCCAATCACTGGAGGAATGTCCGTACAATACACATTTAAACATTTTACCCGTATCCCTTTACCCATTTTCCCCCTTGATTATTTTTCCCTATAACCCCTTAAACCTCTATCAATCCTTCTCCTAATATTTCTTTATATTCTTTTGTCTCTTTAAAGCTCTGCCATTCATCCCAAATTTCTAATTCGATCCTTTGTTCCTCCTCCTCCCAATTCCTTAGAGACTCTACTTTTCTTGTTTTTTCAACTCTGATCACCCATTCTTTACTTGATGGGGGCTCTTCTTTTTGCCATTTTAAAGGTATTAGGCTTTTAGCTGCATTTAATAGATGGGGCACTAAAGTTTTCCTATAGTGTTTTACTGACATATTAGTTCCATGGAACAAACATTTCCAAGGATCTTCCGGAATATGTTTTTTTGTTATTTTTTTATCAAGGATAAGACTTCTTTCCAGAATATTTAAATTTTTGGGCAATTCCACCAAATGTGTGATATTGTCCCAATCATCTGGCAACCTCTCCAACAATCTTTAGATCTTTCCCTTTGGAATCTACCTAATTTATCGGGAGTGATGTACCACCTAGCAAGTAACTTATAATTCATTTCTTCGGTATTAGAATCACTCGCAGATCTATGTACGAGCTGTAGGCTTTTTTCCCAGTTAATGTCCTCGCTGCAAGGGCCAAGATCTCTTTCCCATTTCTCTTTTAATGCGGGGTCTACCTCCTTTGTTATTTTTAGCAAGATTTTATAGACACCTGAGACATTATTCGCCACTCTATCTGAGAGACACAGCTGTTCAAAGGGTCTCAAATCTTTCAAGTCTCTTAATGGTTGAGGTAGTGTGGCAACAAAATGTCTCAGCTGCGTATATCTCCATTCATTTATTTTCCACTCCCCTTTTTTTTGTTTTAATTCTTCAAGGGAGGATCTGATACTTTCAGGTGTAATAGATCATGCATTTCCCCACTGTGCCCCTTCAGAGCTGCATTTTTTTAAAATTACAATGTCTTTCTAATATTAGGTTTTTTTTAGCTTCCTCCCAATCATGACTGCTTCTGGTTAAATGTTGTATGCACCATTATTCAATGTTTTGCAGTGTTTTACTTTCAAAACCTTTAAAACTTGTTTTTTGTTCACCAAAAGTGTTTTTCAAATGAATGTTATTATACAATACATATAATTTATACAAAGATTAAAAAAAGATAAATAAATATTAGAACCTTATAACTGTATAAATTCAAAACTCTCACTTACACCTCCACACTTTTTATTTTTCATCACTCTGTAATGTTAAGAAGATAAAAAAAATAAAAAATTCTGAAGACACTGTTTAGAGTTCATGTAACTGTAACTGATTAATGAAGTTTTAAGCACGAACATACAGAAAAAAACACACTATTTCTTAATAATAAACATTTTGTTGCTTAATTTAAAAGATTTTACAGAGCTTCTTCTTTATTCATACCAATTCTCTGAACGCAAAAAGTTCACTGCATCTTCAAATCCATCTTGAAAAACAAACTCCATTTTGGCTTGGCTTGGTGGAAACAACGCATGGCTGATTCTTTGGAAATTTGCTGCGGATACCTAATAGAGAAGTTTAATGAGAACAAGTAAACACAATTACTTTTTTTTTTTTTACTGGTTAACAATTATGTTAAGCTTTAAAAATCATGCCTTAACCAATCAAAATATAAAAATGGTACTTTTTTAAAAGGTACCACCCCATCAACAAGCTTTACAATTATCAAAGTTTTTATTGTAATTTATCACAAACCTTTTTTAATAAAAAAACTTTCAATAAAAAGAAGATAGTGGATAAGACGATGAGGAGAGAACAAGGTGCATCACGTATTAGAGTGTATCGAAAACCAAATATATTATGTTGTATTATATTGCAGCTTACCAATCCTCAAATGTGGTGGCACATTTGTTTTTTTTTTAGGGTTTTTCTCCATAATTTGGACCTGGTGAATGGGCCAATAACAGTGCTGGATTAAACTCTGTGGAGGCTCTATGGAAATTGAAATCTTGGGGCCCCCTCAGGTTTCTGGAAGTGGAATAACATTGAACTAAGTAGTGTGAACGTCGATTTCTATATAGAGAGGACCATTGCTATTGTATATTGCATGCAGCACTTTAGCATTCAGCACTTTACAACACAGTTTATAGATTTTATAGATTTGTTCTGTATATACAGTATATATATAATGCACATTTATTTAGTATTCAACCAGCTTTTCGCATAACAGATTGAAAGAAGGTTTAGGTATAGTAGACTGGTCATTTTTTTACAGATCATCAATTTGGCAGGATTATTTACTTATTTATATTTACTCTCTTTTCTGGCATCTTAAAGGGCCAGTAGCACATTATATTCACTTTAAGGTTTAGTAAGATTTGCACTACCCCAATTAGGAAGAGTTCAGGGGTTCCCTCCGATTTATTTATTTGGGGGGGGGGGGGGGCGGTTGTGTTTTTTGCCTCTTTGGGTTCTTTTGTTTGTTTTCTTTTTATTTGATAACACAAACTATAGCATTTCAATCTTGTAGCTAATAGAGTAGTTTTCAGTTACACGTATGTAGGTTGCACCAGTTTGTTTTTTCAAACTGACAGCTCAAAAGATGATGAGCTTTTAAGAGAGAAGCTTTATTGTGAACCTGATGTCTATGTTTTATGTACTTTAGGTTGTTATTGGGTAAACTCCATTAATGCAGTATGTTCTCTGTAGAGTCTTTATTGTAAAGTTTTCATTTATTTGAGTTGATTCATATTTTCTATTCTTTGTAAACCATTTAGGAAAGTTTCACAGTCATTTTCTATCCAAATTAAATCAATATTATTTTAATTCATTGCTGTGGGGCCCTTAAATGGCATGGGCCCGATAGGCCAGGGCCTACTCAGCCTATTTGATAATCCAGCACTGGCCAGTATCACACTTCCTATCTTAGGGTGGCTCCACTCTATGGAGAAGCAACACTTTTTAAGCAACATGTTTTTTTTTTTTAAAGTTCCACTTTAAATGTATGTTCTCACTGATAAGACATTGAAATTGTTGTTTTATTTTTCCCCACATAAAACATACCACGTGTCAGCGTCACCTGTGAGACCAAGTGACGGGGAACACACTGCAGAGGTTATGAGCCCAACAGGTGACAGCTGAGGGTCGATGGCTCAGAGAAGCAGCTACACAGGGCCATGGTCCTGGATAGGGAGCTAGAGCATAAGATTCCCCAGGGCGCAGAGTCTAACAGCTAGCCAGTTTTCTCCAGAGCCTCTGATGGAAAGGATGGACAGCTGACTCCAAGCTGACTATAGCTGACTCCAAGTGGCGGCCCCCAGGGTCTCACAGCTCACGCTCATGGCTGGCTCTGATGGATGGAGAGGAAGCAGCAGTACAGGGCCACAAGGGATAGTCAAGAGAACAAGCCAAAAGTCGGGGCAACAAGCAGACAGGGTTGGTCAGAAGGACAAGCTAAAGGTCGGGGCAACAAGCAGACAGGGATGGTCAAGTGAACAAGCCAAAGTCGGTACAGAGAGATCAGACATAGTGCACACAGCCAGAAACACTCAGGAAAGCCTTTACACAATTGTTGCTTGAGCAAAAGCTGGCTTGCAGTGCACGGGTTAATATAGTGTTACCTGTTAGAGGCTGGGGTGGAGCCATGCAGAGAGAAGATTACTTAAAAACACAGGTGTGAGAGCACGGTCCCTAAAGCTGATAAACAGACCAGAGAGGTAAGCAGACAGTCAGGGCATGAAACACTACTGCAAATTTACGACACCACGCCTACAGTGTATTAAATATGTAATGCCTGTGGTTTTGCAGATAACATAATGCCTACATTAAAACATTGCACAGTCAGGAAGTTAGTTAAGTTTCATGTTACAAACGGTACAACACACATTTAAACAAGGACCCCTTTAACCCAACATGGCAACAAAAACAAGCCCTTTCTATGTTACAAAATAATTAAAAGATAGCAGTTAAACTATCTGATAAAGGAGGAAACATAATAGTTATGGATACCAGTCAATGTGAATCAATGTGTTAAGAGACCTTGAAAAATGAGGTACAGTATTAACAGATTTCTTTGTAAAACAGGTGATTGTCTAAACAAATGTTCAGAAATTGAGAGAATAGAGCTTATACAGCTTCTCTTATAGACGAATGCACTCTGGAATATTTGATTATTCATCATCCTCACATGCCTACTTTCTATGAATTATCAAAGATTCATAAAAGAGTTCCAGGGAGTACATCTCCAGGGAGACTAATTATTTCAGGAGTGTGATGTACTGTGTAGTTAGAGTTAGAACTCTATGGTATACTTTTTGATGGATATTTGATACCACATATTACAAGTCCACCCTCTTATGTGAAGGACATGCCTGAACTAGCAAAAACTATTGAAGGAACAATACAACTGGAAACTTTGTTGGTGGCCACTGCTGTTTAAGCCTTATACTGTAGCACAGGTAGTCTCTAGTTTTCCAAAAGTGGAACTAAAGTTATTATTCCCCCCCCCCCCCCACCCAACTGTCCCTTACCGGTGCCGGCTTCTTCTTCTGAGTGCTGCTCTTCAGGCTTCTTCATTGGCCGGTGCAGGATGATGTCACTCCTATACGTGAGCCAGACATCAGGGCACTCATAGACTGGCACAGAGCTGTATGAGCAGCTCAGTTTACAGTTCATGAGAAGACAGTGAGCAGGTAGGTAGAGGCATTTTATTGCAGAAGTGAGATTGCCTGTCTGCTCATTGGCTTTAATTCTGCTTTAAGGAGAGGGGACAAACATGCTGGCCATAAAATAAGTCTATTTTAGAAATACTACAGTATAATTACCTGAAATTCTTATTTTTGCATTCAAAGGCTCTCACTACCTTCACCTGCAGGTTGTAGCAATGAGGACTTGCTGTGTTATCATTGTTTCTATTATAGTATAGGTACTAATATAGTGCTGTCAATTATTGCAGTGCTTCACATATATATTCTACATTAATACAAGTCCTTTCTCTCAAAGAGCTTACAATCTAAGGTCCCTAACTCACACTCATACATACACATACTAGGGCCAATTTAAACAGGAGCCAATTCATCTACTAGCATGTCTGGAGTGTAGGAAGAAACTGGAGTACCCATAGGAAACCCATGCAGACACAAGTCAAACATGCAAACTCCAGGCAGGTAGTGCTGAGGTCAGAATTTGAACCGATTACCCTAGTACTGCTGAGCGGGAGTGCTAACATATGCAAACCTTAACCTGAGGGGGTGGGAGCAGAGGTTGTTCTTGGATAATTCAATGTACTTGTGCCATCTTTTGGCATGGCACAGGTACATAGACAAATGTGTTTCTTAATTGGACAGAAACATGGGATGAATTTTATCCACCATTTGAGATTTAAAGTGTTACTAAACCCAGGACCCTGGTCTGGTCTTCCACAGTACACAGAACAGGGAAATGCAATTATTTTAGTAACTATAAAATGCTAAATATCTTTTTTCATCAGCAGTATACAGCAGTCTTGTGACTTCTATCAGTGTCTGGCCGAGCACTGCTTAAAGGTTGTAAGAGGAGTTTTCATTACTCTCTGACTATACTATGGGGCTGCATGACCCCTGACTTTCTGTCTGGACAGTACTGATTGGCCCTGTGCTGATAACATGCACCCCCCACCTCAAAAAAGAAAATAAAAAACTGTCTAGCAATACACACCAAAGTAAGTATGTGCAGAGTACCTCCCAGGCTCTGTTCTATCAGCAGTTGGATTGGTGACAGTAAAAGAAGGGGAGGACCAAAGAAAACAGGATCAAACCGCCTTTTTACACAATGCGGAGGATTAACCCCTTAGGTTCCACAGTGAGTATAACAAGAATTCTTTGCTGCATATACAGACTGATTTTACTTTTGTGGGTTTAGTAACACTTTAAGGATTTAAACTTGAAATGAGCTGTCAGGAACAGAAAATTATTTTACTTGATATTGAGAGTCTTGTACAAATAAATGAAATGATTGACAACAAATTTTGTAGAAAACTTAAAGCCAACCTACCAGGTAATACAATTCTGGATGATAATAATGATCAACCTACCCTTTTAATTAGGAGAAGCCAAAATAGCTCAACAGTTGATGCAAAAGCTATTACAAAGAGGCTATATTAAGACAATTTTGAAGAAAGCATACAAAAGGCCAAAAGTAAGTCAAAGTAAACTTTGTTGTTTGCCTCAAGAAGCAATAAAACAGCTAGTACTACTAAACTCGTCATCACCTGCTATACCCATGATCATAATCAGCAGGTACAGAATAATATGAGTAAGTATTGGTATCTACTTATGAGTGACATGATGGTCACGAAATTTGTGAGAGAAAGCCATGAATTTGTATTTAGATGGCTTGGGTCACTAATAAACTAATTAGTGCAAGCGGACAAATCACAGCAGTAGTGCGTTCTAACCTGGAGCACATCTGCATCATGCATCACTGGATGTATTCTGAATTATGGGGAACATAAAAGGAGATGAACCCATTCCCTTCACAGGTAAGGGTATAGCATGCCCTTGTGTCTTCTTTTTTTTTTTTTTTTGGGGGGGGGGGGGGGGGATGCCATAACTCTTAGAGCAGATGAGACAAAAAATAACTTTCTTTTTTTTTTTTTTTATATAATTTTTTTTTTAAATAATTTTCTATTATGTACAAGCTTCATTTAAGATTTAATTTTTAGTACATGTATTAATCTGCAACATTTATATTCAGTTGCAGCATTGCCCTCATGTTATAGAATCCATATGAACATTCAAGCCTCTGTCATCATGTAGTATAAATGTATCTCTCTCTCTTTTTTTGTGCATTGGTGACCAATATTTACTAACACTTGATACCTATAAGGCTCCATCAGGTCCAAATTTGCAGGTGTTATGCCCCTCAGAAGAGTTTTGATAGCTGATTCTCTTTAAGGAAGGTCATCTAAGTGTTCCACAATGGGGATGCCAGGAAAAGGAAAAAGGATGGAAAATAGCAGACACTTTTAAAAAAGATTGAGGGGCCAGGTAAAGAATTGGGAACTGGGAGTTTGTCTCAGGAAACTTTATAAATCAAGGTCCCTTCGGAGAGAGGGAATGCTGAGAGATACCAAATACCATATAGGCTTAATTGTATCCGAGGATATAACCTATCCTGTGTAATTCTGTATGTGATACAACTCCACCAGCACAGGAACAAGGGTCTACTACTGACTACACAATACTGACTGCAGTAGCACAAGAAAGGGTGTGAGGGGCAGGTAAAGCTGAGATGTCACACACAATAATATATCCAATGCGCTAAATGGGGTATCCTGCATGTGCATCCCCTTCCTTAAAGAAGTAATTAACCATAAATTACCTTCAGGTAATCTATGACTCCAGTCCTCTTGGCCCAAATGGGAGTACAAAAGGCCTAGGCGCACTTACAGCCATAACAGATGAGTGAGATTCCTCTAAAGTGTCCTCACTCAGATGTTCTACCTTGAGGCAAGAGCACATTCCACCCGCAGGTAATGCATAAGGCTCCAGATATTTGCTCCATCCACTCATCCACATAAAATTGGGGCCTACCTCCATGGCGAATATATCCTTTTTTATGAGATTCTACATATTCTGACAGGATTTTACACATCAGGGTTGCCACCAACACAAGGCATAGGGCAAAACCTGTTATTTCAAAGTGGGATCTAAGGAGAGAACTCAAACTGTTTATCAGTGAAGTACTGAGAAGTGAGTACACCTTTAATTATTTTAGTGGTGTTTCTGTTAGCAAGAGTAACTTGTGCATCCACAATAGACACGGACCACCAGTTTACAAATCCCTTCTCAAGAAGGGAAATGTTCTGGTACATTCCAAGATGGGTCTGAGGAACCTTCATGGTGTTACCAGTCAGAATAGAGGAAAAAAAAACTCAAAGAGCAGATGTAGCAGAAAGATCTTTGCAGCTGCAGGATCTCTAATAGACCTACAGCCTGGAACAGCAGACTCATTCTCCAGATGTAGCATAACACACACTGCCTTAATAGGGTTATAAACCACCCCAACTGCAGGAGACTGTGGTGACCCAGAAACAGCCTCTTCCAAGGTCCCAGTGTTAGGAAATTGAATCAGAAATAGCAATGGGGTTACAGGACCAGTTTAACTTATGGGGCTTGGCGGGATAAGGGACAGACTCTGCCAGATATGGCGTTGGAAAGCACGTAAAGCCTCTGAGGGGGGGATTGCTCCAGTAACTAGTCTAGAGTGGACCTGGAGGGCCCTGTGGGCATAGGGTGGTCTCTGCCACTCCAACAATTCTCTTTGAGGATACTATGTAAACCCCCCAGAACCACTAGTGGAGAATGGGCTGAGGTAATCTTTGGCAGTGACTGTTATCTGTATGTCTTTGGCAAGATGTGTAACAGAGGGCAACTAGGCTCAATGTGAAGAATAGCCTCAAAGACTCACAAACCTGGACAGCTGGTGCTGGTGAGGGTTTTAGGCAGATGAAGATGACCAGGTCACTGTAGGCAGGCAATAGAAACAGACTGGAGACTGAAGATACACTGGGTGCTTCAGGAGCATTAACATCATTGGGACAACATTTTCTGCAGACTAAAAGGCAGTGAAAAAAAAAACACAAAGCACACATGTACAACACTCCACTCAGGAGATTGACATCAGCTTTTGATCCCTTCCTCTCTACCCTTACCACAATAAAAGAGGGGGTGGTGGAAAACGTGGTACTTTTCCAACAGTGGCAAAAATGAAATTAGCCCAACTAGCCCTACTTCTTAAGGTAAGAAACAGGATCCCACCTGGGGCTGTTGGAAGCACTTTGCATCTAACTAGCACGGTACACTAAGATCAGCAAAACACAAAGCCCAGTGCACAAAAGTCATATTACAGGCTAGCCCAGCAGTCCCTCTGGTTCTGGGTATGGCCTTAAAAGCTATTTCTAAGGAAACACTGATCTGAAAAGCCACTATGTAAAAAACAGTTAATGGTGTACCAAGGAATCTTGACTGATTAATTAAGTAAAAAAGATCAGCAGTGCGGCACAAAATCTTGATTGAAGTCGCCAGGGGAAAAATACCTTGAAGTGAGAAGGCTAGCAAAAATTGTTACATTTTTACAGCAGAGTAAAAAAAAAAAAAAAGGCATCCAACCTTCTAAGACATACTGGATACAGGAGGGGCTATAATGGAAGTGGCTTATAACGTTTCTGTTTGCCAAAGTTCTAACCTCCTGAAAGTGGCAGTATAACCTGAATTTTATGAATCAATGTGTCCCTCAATGGACGATGGAGAAATATATATCCATGTAGGCTTACTTTGATTGGGAAGTCTATGACCACTGGCATTTTGATATCTATAGGTCCCTGTGGACCTCCCTACTAGATATGAGGGAGATGTTGATGCTCATCGCACTTTGGGTGGTTGGTTGTAGGTGTGATTGATGTAAGTGTGTGTATGCATACATGGAATTTTTATTTTTTCTAAATATAGTAACATATGCTATTTTTATACTGTATATTGACTATATTACTTACAACATATTACTATAGATTTAACAACCTCCTGCAATTCACCTGAAGATTAAAAATCTGAGAAACCTGTTATGAACTATCCATCCTCCTCTGCAAGATTCAGCTGTTGTAAAGTAATGGATTTAACATTTGAGGCATACTGTATGTATAAAAGCTGAGCAGGAGATTGTAAGGGTTTAGCAGGATTCCGTAATTTCAGGAAGTAAACAATAATTGAAACAAATAAAAAACTTTTATCATTTTGAAGACTGACAGTTATTTTTTATGATAATTTCAGGTAGTACCTTAAAAGTCTCAAATTTGTCTTTTGTCGGGTGTTTGGTTAAAGGATCTGGAGCCTTTAGATCTTACCAGTTCTTGTGTATAGTATCTTTTCAAAGTCATTATACAATTTCACTACATTTACAGTATAGTGGATTTTTAATTACACGTTCTATATTTTTATAGTGTTTACTAGGCTAAATCGATGGTGTATGCTGCGTGTTCATGCAGTTTTTAATTAACATCTACCCCCAGCAAAAAAACATTTTAATTAAAAAGTTATTATTAACTGGCTAAATACAGAACTGAATAACAACGTTTTCACATATTCAAGCAATTCATTTTCTTGTTTTTTATAAACTTATTCCAGTTGATTTGTCTTTAGGAATTTCAATCTTAAAAATATACAATTAAAACTGTTCATTTTCCTGGAATTCCTTATTTGAGGAGAACAAGTTAAAGTGGAGTTCCACCCTAAAATTATACTTACCTCCATCTTCTCTCTCTGGGTCACCTGAAAAACAAATGGATAATCGCAATTTTTTTTTTTTACTTACCTCGTTTAGAAGAAAATATACTTACCTTACTTCCTTCTTCCTACCCTCGGCGGCCGCGGCGAGTCGTCACTTCCTGGCATGCAATGATTCCTGGGAGCTGAACGTCATCGCTCCCAGGAATCAATGCGCCTGCACCGGCCCCCGATGTCCGTTCCGGTGCAGGCGCCGTCATACCTTGCAAAACAGCTACTGGGCATGCCCAGAAGCTGTGCAGGGATGACACTGCGGCACCGGAAGTGACGTCGGGGCCGGTGCAGTGCATCGTGGGACCGAAGAAGACAGAAGAGGACACAGAAGAGGATCGTGCTGGCTTCAAGCTGCCCACACCTGAGATGGCAGCGCTGGAGAATACATTTTCAAGGTAAGTATTTCTTCTAAATGGTAAGTGCAACCCAGGACAGATCAGAGGCTAGCCATTGTGGAATGCACTAGCCCTGACTGTCCCGGGGGTATTTTTATTAAAAAAAAAAGTTCACTGGGTGGAACTCCGCTTTAACCACTTTACCGCTAAGTACTGTAATAGTACTGCGGCAAAGTGGCTCGTTCCCGTCTGACGACGTAGACCTACGTTGTCAGACTCCTCCCCTGTAGGCGGCGCTCGCGCGCCGCCGGAGGCGCGCTCCCGCTGTTTTCATTCACAGCGGGAGTCGGGCCAGAGGAGGAGCAGCGGCGATCGCCGCTGCTCTGCCCCGATCGTCGGGGATCTAGTGTGGAGATCCGCCCGCCTGTGTAAACACAAGCGGGCGGATCTCCTCAGTGACAGGGAGTGACAGATCGGACTGTTCAGCATAGCTGGACATCCGATCTGTCCCTGTCTCACAAAGTCACCTCCCCCCCACACGTCAGTAAGCACCAGGCATACATTAACCCCTCCCTCTCCAATAAAGTTAACCCCTTCCCTGCCAGTGTCATTTTTACAGTAACAGTGCATATTTATAGCACTGATTACTGTAGTAATGTCACTGGTACCCCCAAAAGTGTCAAAAATGTCAGTCAAGGGTCCGATCTGTCCGCTGCAATGTCGCAGTCCCGCAAAAAAAAATCGCAGATCGCCGCCATTACGCGTTAAAAAAAAACACCAAAAATGACAAAAATCTTTCCCTTTGTTAGTAAACGCAATAGCTTTTGCGCAAACCAATCAAAATACGCTTATTGCGATTTTTTTTACCAAACATAGGTAGCAGAAAACAAATTGGCCAAAAATTTAAAAAAAAATTGGTTTTTACATCTTTTTTGGGGGGAATTTCATATAAAAAATGTGAAAAATATTGTTATTTTCTCAAAATAAACGCTGTTTTTTTGTTTATAGCGCAAAAAGTAAAAATCGCACAGGTGATCAAATACCACCAAAAGAAAGCTCTGTTTGTGGGAAAAAAAGGACGTCAATTTCGTTTGGGTACGGCGTTAAAGTCGCACAGCGCCGAATCGCAAAAAGTGGCCCAGACTTAAGACAGCAAAATGCTCTAGTGGTAAAGTGGTTAAGTGAGCGCACTCCTTCTCATCCCTGAGGATAGCTGGCATTATTAGGTGAAAGAGTTAGAAAAAAGAGGAGAAAAAAGGTCAGTAAATATACTTATTTTCCATCAGCATTCTTTCGGTGAAGATCATAGGAGTGCTCAAAACCATGTGAGAAGACACTCTACAACCACGTTTCTTCTTAAAAGACCCAGCATTCCCTGGGGAAGGTGCTCTTAACTAAGCTTAGCCCCATACCCAAGACTCCATCCAATCCTTTTGTCCCATGTAGCCTCCTGCTTAATCCTAGCTCCTGGCCATGCCCCCATCAGTAAAGGCTCTCTTTCCCTAAAAGGGATCAAGAGGCCTTCGTGGCGGATGTTCTTAGGCTGTACATGGTGTTACGGAACAGTACGAGTTTCATGGACAGTGTCAGTGACAGCATACACTGACAGTGCATATTGGTCTATGGAATTTACTTTTTTTTAGGTGTTTTACTACACAAATTGAAACAGATGAAACAGTAGTGTAAAATTGTCTGGCAGCAGAACAAATTTAAATAGCAAGGTTAGGCCCAAATTTACAAGAGCACAGACTGGGACTTTAATACAAGAATTAGATACTGCAGAGAATACAGCAGTGTAAAATTGTCCAGCAGCAGAACATTTTTTTTTTTTTTTTTCAGGGATAATAGGTCTAACCAAATAATTTATCTAGGTGAGAGATGTTGCTATGAATATGATGAGGTAGTTTATATGCAAACTGTCTTTGCACTTAGTTTTTCTTTTTTTCACTTTCAGGTCATGCAGCAGCAAACACAAGGCATCTTCTAGAACAGATGGTCAGTAACAAGTAAATGTTGCACTTTGAACATCCCAAACTTTAACAGTCTATATATACTGTACACTATATTGTCAAAAGTATTGGGACACCTGTCTTTACACACACATTAACTTTAATGGCATCCCAGTCTTAGTCCCGGTTCACACTGGTGCAATGTGGGAAACCCTGCAATTCAATGCCCTTTCCCGCATCCCAACTGACACCTGCGAACCGCTAAGGGTGTCAATGAAAAGTTAATGACACCCCCAGATCGGTTCGCAAGGGCGAAATGTCAAATGGTGCAGGAATCGGATCGCATAGGTGTGATCTGATTCCAGTGTGGACCAAAAAAAAGATCCTGCACCATTTTGGTGCAAATGCGATGTGATTTTAGCCATACAGTTCGTATAGCTGAATTCACATCACACAGACATTGCATGTGATGTGCACATCATATGCGATGTCTGTGATCACACAAATGTGAACCCAGTCTTACTCCGTAGGGTTTAATATTGAGTTGGCCCACCCTTTGCAGCTATAACAGCTTCAACTCTTCTGGGAAGGCTGTCCACAAAGTTTAGGAGTGTGTCTATGGAAATGTTTGACCTTTCTTCCAGAAGCGCATTTGTGAGGTCAGGCACTGATGTTGGATGAGAAGGCCTGGTTCACAGTCTACACTCTAGTTCATCCCAAAAATGTTCTATTGGGTTGAGGTCAGGACTCTGTGCAGGCCAGTCAAGTTCCTCCACCCCAAACTCGCTTGTCCATGGACCTTAACGTCCTGGTTAAAGTTCATGTGCGTGTAAAGGCAGGCGTCAAAATACTATTGGTAATATAGTGTATACTGTATATAGGAAAGCACCAAAAACAAAAACCCACTTTTTTTTTTTAAAGAGCAGCAAAAAAAAAGAAAAAAAAGCTGTTTATCAGAAAGGCCTTATATAACAAAAAAAAAAAAAATGAGTAAATGAAAACCCCAAATTCCACCCTTTTTGAAAGAAAAGGCCATTTTTTTATTTATTAATTTTTTTTTTTTTTTACAGAAGTCTTTTAGCTGCTTTCCTGTCAACAGTGACCTTTTCTTTTGCTAAAAGTATTGACCGCTGACTTTAAATGAGCCAAAAAGCCCCTCATAAGAAGAGTAAAAAGCAACAAGGTGTTGATTAGCCAAAGCACTAGGAATCAGAATAAAGGCCTGTACACATGATAAGAAAATCTGAAGGGAAATTTCGTCCGACGACCGATCTGCCGATTTTCGGATTGTTAGTATGGTGCTTTCGACAGCCAACTCCGACTTTTCGGCTGACAAAATCCTGATGTGCCGGCTATAAAATTTTTGTTGTCTGTAATACAATGTCCGATTTTCATCTCATTAGTACAGATTTCAACTGAAAAAAATCTTAAGAGCAAGACTAGGCATGCTCAGAGACGAAAGAACACATACAAAACAATCCAACACATGACATCACTTCTAAAGTAGAATTCTGTCGTACGGGAAAATTCGTATGAAAATAACCTCTTCCCTTTCCACATCAGACTAGCATGCCAACAAAAAACGGACGACAGATCGTTCGATAATCTTATCGTGTGTACAGGGCTTTAAAGTATAGTTTCCTAACTGACTCTTATCACTTGCTATGCCTTCCTTCTCTTCCTTGTCAGCTTTCCCTATCTTTCCCTTACACCAACTTCCAATAAAATGACACCATGGCTGCTCTGTGCACCCCCCCCCTCCCTTTGTAGCAAGGGGCTGGCTTATCCAAAATACAGTAAAGGGCTGGCTTATCCAAAAGCTCCCTTATTGCCCCTTCTAGCCTGCTGGCCATAGTTCAAAGGCTTTGCAGTGCATTCTGGTTTCCAAACGTTCTCAGATGATCACAAATCTTAAAACTTGCAGGATTCACCGTGAACCTATCTCAGGCATAATATAATTCAACAGAACAGATAACTATGGCAAGGTAAGACAGGTCAGACTCACTTTTGAGCACAGTGACGCACTTAATAGTGGAATACCCAATTCCAATTACCCTCTTTTTTGAGCAGGCCACCAAGATTGTTCCATAAGTGACCATAGCTGCTTAAAGCAAATCTGAAATGTGTTCATAATTCAGAACAATTTAAAATAACATGACAGTTCTGGGCCAATTAGCACTGTCAAGCAGGAAGTATATAGATCTGTGTAAGCTACCACTGCAGAGACTCATAGTTTATACAGGGTTTTCCCATGACGGTAAGTGTATGCTGCTGGGCATAGCACAAGTTCAATTTTGTTTGCTAAATTATGGTACAAATGCATGTTGTTTTTTTTTTTTTGTTTTTTTTAATGCAAGCAGTTTAAAAGTCTAAATCTGACTTGGTATTGGCTTACAGTCCACTGTACAGCAGAGCTCAGACTGGGAATAGGAGAAGCAGTAGAGGGAGCCAGTCATTTGTGCTGCAGTGCTCATGTGCTAAAAAAGAACATGCTGATAATAAGATAGAAGTGACAGAAAGGTGAGCTCAGTATCAGTCTGCTACTTTTTATATCTTTGTCCAGTCACAGGCTTGGGGAGGGACACGGCAAATAAGTCTTCTCTTGTCCTTTCTTTCATTTGTATACCTTTAGAGAAACATAAGATTTCTTTCCCTACCTTAGAGAGTTGTGCTGCGTGGCAGTACTGTGTACAATTTAGGACTGGACAGACAGAAGTGTAATTCTCTTGGCAGGTAAAAAATATTTCATACATGTATTTGTAATCTGTGTAGAAGTTAAACACAGGAAGAACAGCCACAAAAGGAACCTACAGTAGGTGCTATGCCATTCACATTCAGCTTTCACAGTTTGAAGGGTGAAGTTGCCTGAGTTTAGGTCCTCATTAGGAACTATAAGTCCTTGCCTCTAGTCTAAACAAGTCAAACAAAACTATCTTACTTAGGGCTTTTTATCTCAGCAAATAGGTGCAGGAACTCAACCAGGACCCCCCAAAACCCCCACATTAACACCCTCAAAACCAATAGTGGGTGGGGTCAAATTTTACAACCCTGTTTCCCCGAAAATAAGACAGTATCTTATATTAATGTTTGCTCCCAAAGATGCGCTAGGTCTTATTTTTAGGGGATGTCTTATTTTTCCATGAAGAAGAATATGGCACATGTAAAAAAAAGGAAATGTATTACCTGTATACGGTACGGTAGTAGTTGTCACCACAAACCAGAAAATTACATCCTCCTGTGTCATTTTGATTGCCCCCCTCTGATCCTCCTGTGTCATTTTAAGTGATCCCACTCCCCCCACCCCTGTGCCAGTGGACACCTTCACCAGACATCCACCCAACTCCACCCCTTTATCAGACATTTCCCCCCTACCTCAGTCACCCCTGTGTATCCACACAATGTGCCGGACTCCTGCCCCGTGCGACTCACTGTCTAATTGTGTGTCAGCCAGACTCCGTCAGGGCAGAGCGAGCAGCAGGCGTCAGCTTGTCCTGGTGGCGACGGGAGCTCTCTGATTAAAAGAGACCTTGCACTTCCTGTCTGCTCCAGCTGCGCTGCGGCCAACAATGAGCTGCGCGGTGGCACCCGCTGCTACGGTCCGGGGGAGGCCTTATTATCAGGGAGGTCTTATTTTTGGGGGGATGCCTTATATTTCAGCGAGAGGCAAAACTGTAAATAGGTCTTATTTTCGGGGGATGTCTTACTTTCGGGGAAACAGGTTAACAATGGTGCAATGGTGCAGAGTTGGGGGGGGGGTGTTACACACTGAGTGCAGAGTTCAAGGGTGCGCTATGTGAAGAGTTCAGGCGTGCGCTATGTACATATTGTAAAGTTCAGCCTTCTTCCACAGCTGCTCACCTCTGCATCCCCTATCCCCATCTTACTTTCACCCCTCTTCAACTCTGACCTCTGCATGCAACTCCCCTTCCACTGCCCCCATCTTCTCCCTCCCTTTTTTAAAGCTCCCCCATCTTCTACATGTCTTACTTGTGTTGCTGTAGTAAGCTGAAGCACCAAGCCGGCTCTAGTACTTCCCCGCACACTATAGGTGGCTCCACCTCTCTCACTTGCAGGGACATCATCCAGTGGGGGTTTCAGGATCTGTGCTGAACCCCGAACACATGCATTTCCCTTTTCCCATCCTGCACTCAGTGGGAGCTGCTCAGGAGATCAGATCTGTGGGAGCCACTGGGAGACAAGCTGCCACTTGTAAATACCTGAAGCTGGACATCTGCATTTACAAGTGATAGTGGTGAGAAGGGAGCAGAGAAGCTGAGCCCGAGGTGGTGGAACTGAGTTCCACCAAGTTCCAGCTGAAAAAAACTCTGATCTTACCCCCTGTTTATTACTATCACAAATCTGATAAGTGCACTTTTGTTACATATAAAAAACTGCATTGCTGGTACTCAACGTAAAAGTGGTTTATATTACAAAAAAAGATATGGAGCTTAAATATGCTTTAATGCACCCATAGGTATTGTGATATTTAAAGTGTAGGTAAAGTCATTTTTTTTTCTTTTAGTTTGAGAGATGAGGAAGGTTAGGACCATCAGTTTTTTTTTCAATCCATAGAAATACAGAAAGGAGCACTAGACCAAAACTGGCTCAAAGTGTTCAAAAATAATTTTACCTGTTGCAAAAATAGTCCATCCATGTTTTATGCTGTGTTGAGCTCTGATGAAGACAGTTTTGCTGTTGAAATGAATTGGCTGTTTATATATCACTTTTTTTACCAACAAACAAAAGTTTCTTGAATTTTTTCATCCAGTTTTGGTCTGGCTCTTTTCTCTGTATTTCCACGGTTACAGCTGCTGTTGGATGACCGTTGAGCAGATCCGTTCTGTGTGGGAACCACCTCGCCAGAGCTATTGAACTTTTTTGAAGTTGTCCTTCATCTGACTCCACATATTGGTCTAAAATGTCCCATCTACATATCTCTTTCAGTATAGTATTCTGTAGATTTTTCAGCTCTAGTTCTTGTGACAACTTTAAAATATTGGATTTGTCATGACTTTTTATACTAGAGAGGATGAAATCTCCCCAGTAGGGACACTGGAATCAATACAAAAACAGTTCTAATACTTCCACATTCTATTCAAAACAAAAGAAAAACATACAATTTAAATTGATTTTAACTTTTTGTATAGTTTATAGTTTTGTTTCACAGGACTTTTTAGACTAAAGAAAGTTTAGAAACTAAAATAGGTATCATTACTGGGACCCTGTGTATCTGAAAATTCTTCCCCAAAAAGCAACCTACTGTATTTATAAATGCCTCAAAACTTTAACGGAGATATTTCTGAATGCTATTTTATACAACAATATTCACCACCTAGGTATGTCAACAGAAGCAGTGGAGGGATATCCACAAACTACAATCTACCAGACTGCTATTGCAGTAAAATAAACTACACTTCATAAATTACATTGTACCCCGCTTTTAATAATGTCATTGAGATTTTGAGATTGAAAAATATTGTCATCAATAACACACACTTCACATAACAATAGTGCACACTTGCAAACAAAATATCTTACCAGCATGTCCTGGTTTGCAACCTTAATAAACATATCCGCATGTTTCTGCTCTTTAGGGCAAATATCTTGAAGACCAGAAAATGGTGATACGGTTATAGTTCGTCCAGTTGGCAAAATAGGAAGACTGTTTGAAAATCCACCATCAAACCATTTCTGTGAAAAGAAATTTAGAAAAACATTTTCTTTCATATTTATATAAAGTTTTACTCTTGGTAAACATTATGGAGAGAACCCCAGAGAAATAATATTTATGAGATTAGGACTGAGAGGGGTATAATATCACGTATTTGA
This sequence comes from Pelophylax lessonae, assembly GCF_965119305.1. Classification (NCBI taxonomy): domain Eukaryota; kingdom Metazoa; phylum Chordata; class Amphibia; order Anura; family Ranidae; genus Pelophylax; species Pelophylax lessonae. Next base: position 195,897,619 of record NC_138769.1, read on the forward strand.
TCAGTGCGAAAATGTTTCATGTTTTAACAGTCCACCCAGTGGCCTAACTTCAAGTGGAATGAAATCTCCTCAAATGTTGACAGGCCGGAAGAAGGGTTTACGACAGAAGAGACCAATAGGGTGTCTTCCGTCATTAAAATCCTACCTGTCAGCAGGCCTGTTTTTCTTCACAGTGTTTAGATTCAACTGATCACTGTGAATAAAAGTGGACAATCCATTTGATATAGAAAGCTTCTTTTTTAAAGCTAGACAGGTAAAAAATCAACACCAATGAATTAATATTTTAAATATATTTTAAATGTAACTAGTTTAACCACTTAAGACCTTAGGCCATGTTTTGCAATTTGGCACTGCGTGACTTTAACTGATAATTGCGCAGTCATGTAATGCTGTACCCAAATTAAATGTATGTCCTTCTTTCTCACAAATAGAGCTTTCTTTTGTAGGTATTTGAGCACCACTGGGATTTTTATTTTTTGCAATATAAACGTAAAAAGACTGAAGAATTTGAGAAAAAAATGACCATTTCTACTTTTTCTTATAAAAAATATTAAATGAATTAAATTTTGTCATACATTTAGGCCAAAATGATACTACGCCATGAGAGCCCTCTTTCTTCTCTCCACACATGTCTTGGTCCTAATGTATCAAACAGCTTGAATATACACATACCCTGAGAGAGAGTGACCCAATACATCCATTGTGTTATATTTCTCTGAGGTTTATTGATGGAATACCTGTCCAGTTTGATCAGTGGATAAGAGGATACCGCTTATGTGACCCCCTATAATCAAGGGGTCCATTAGTTCTGGTAAGCAGTTAATGTTGCACTCACTGGGTGAAAGACTGAAGGTAAAAGTGAAAATCAATTCTTCTATCAAGCCTCAAGATACTTACCAGCTGATTTTGAGATTGAGATATCTCTTGCTGGCATTTTGCACCAGAGACTTTTCATTAAACCACTTTTTTGCACCTTTTTCACTTTTGCATGGTTTATCACTCTTAAATTGCAACTTTATATAAGTTTATATTGGTTTTACTATTAACCATATATATAAAATCAGTGCACTATATATTTTTTATTTTCATTTATGTATGTGGTTTGGTTGAGCGCCGTACCCCCCCACATAAAACACTATTCACGTTAACCATGTTTTACGTTGCAGCTCACAGTTGGAATCAATCGTTCCACACCTATCATATAGTTCACATACAATTAAAATATTCACTATATAAGATTTATTTATTATTCATTAGCGCAGGTTGTTTGGTGTCTAACACCAATCTTTTTCCAAAATGTATTTAGCTACATGTCTTTGATAAAACAAAATCTCAATAAGCGTATATCTATTGGTTTGCGCAAAAAGTATAGCGTCTACACTAACTATGGCGTATAAACTGGAATTAACGCAGCTTTTATTTTCTGACTGCCTATTAGGGATGATCGAACGGTTCGGGTCAACCATCGGTTTGACCCGAACATTGGGTGTTCGAAATTCGGCCGAATTCCCAACTTTTTGCGGTAAAAGTTCAGAATTCGGCCACCAGAACCTCCCGAAATGCAATGGGACAGGAACTGGGCTTTAAAAGCCTGTGATTGGCCCAGAAACATCAGTAAAAGCCAATTGAGGGGACAGGAGTCTGCTAGGAATGTGATTGGAGTGACTACGGGGTCCAGAGGCCAATCAGGAGTGAATACGCCCCCCAGTATATAACATAGCCCCCCCAAACCTCTAGCACTGTAATAGAGAGGCTGTGGAAGAGAGTGGAAGCATTTGTGTTTCTCCTGCTGCTTGTAAAGCTCCAGTGTCATTTTGCAATTATTAGTGTGAGGAAAGGGATATGCAGTGTAGTTAGGGTACTATATACCACTATAGTTAGATTCAAAAATCTAGTTTTTGTAGGGATAGTATTAAGTGTCAGGGTAGTGTAGTTTAGGGTGACCTGACTCTGCCGTGTCAGGGTGACCAAACTCTGCCATGTCAGGGTGACCCCACTATGCAGATTCTGGGTTAGGGGTATACATATATATCCCTATACAGAAGTTTTTTTTTTTAAACGCCCAAAAAACGCCTGAAAAAAAACGTCCAGGTGTGAAAGGAGGGTAACACCATCCCTGCGCTACTGAAATTCTAAGAAAAATAATCTGCTTTTTCTGGTTCTGGACATGCTACAGAGCTGAAACTTCACAGGTACACTTTTTAGACCCCCCCAGACATTAATCCAAAGAAATCTCTTTTTTTTTTTCAATGATTTTTTAATAATTGGCTCTTTATCAAAAACGACAATTTTTAAGAACTTTTTTTTGCCTGATTCATCATCTCTGGGGCATGACCCAGAACCCTAGGCACTTTCTAGTGGCATTTATTGGGTTTTATGGCTTCAAAATGGTGTTTTTTTATTCCAGAAGTTCGGGTCCCATTGATTTTAATGGGGTTCTGGAATCCGAATCAAACTTTCGGGAAATTCGGGTGTTTTGGTCGAACCAAACTTTTCAAAAGTTTGATCATCCCTACTGCCTATCTCATTTCTTGAAGTGCTAATATGGCAGGGCAGTACAAATCCCCCCCCCCCCCCAAATTACCCCTTTTTGGAAAGTAGACACCCCAATGAATTTGCTGAGAGGCATGTTGAGCCCATTGAATATTTTTTTATTTTTTTGTCACAGGTGTTTGAATAATGCTTCTTCTGAGTATGGGGATACCCTATGTGTGAGACTTTTTGGCAGTCTAGCTGCGTACAGGACCCCCAAAACGAATCACTGCCTTTAGGCTTTCGAAGGGCGTACTGTAATTTGTTGATTTCCCTCACTACCTATCACAGTTTCAGGGGCCATGAAATGCCAAGACCCCCCCCCCCAAATAACCCCTTTTCGGAAAGGAGACACCCTAAGCTATTTGCTGAGAGGCATTTTGAGTGTTTTGCAGATCCCGCTTTTTGTCACAAAGTTTTGAAATTTGAAAAAAGAAAAAAAAAAAAATTTTCCTTTTCTTTCTTCACTTTCCAAAACAAATGAGAGCTGCAAAATACTCACCATGCCTCTTAGCAAATACCTTGGGGTGTCTACTTTCCAAAAAGGGGTCATTTGGGGGGGGGGGGGGTTGTGCTATCTTGTTGGCATTTTATGGCCTCTGAAACTGTGATAGGTAGTGAGGAGTGAAATCAACAATGTACACCCTTAGAAAGCCTGAAGGTGGTGAATGGATTTCGGGGTCCTTTATGCGGCTTCACTGCCAAAAAGTCTCACACGTGTGATATCCCCATACTCTGGAGAAGCAGCTGAATGCATTTTGGGTTGTAAGTTCACATATACGCATGACATGTTTGAGCATTATATAATATAATACATTCCATGGACTCAACATGCCTCTCAGCAAATAACTTGTGTGTCTACTTTTTAAATGGGGTCATTTGGAGGGTTGTGATATTTCAGGGTCTCTGAAACTGTGATAGGTACTGAGGAAGTGAAATAAGCAATTTACGCCATTAGAAAACCTGAAGGCGGTGATTTGTTTTCGGGGTCCCGTACACAGCTAGGCTCCCAAAAACTTTCACACACGTGGTATCCCTGTACTCAGGAGAAGTAGAAGAATGTATTTTAGGGTGTAATGTCACATATACCCATGGCATGTGGGAGCAATATATAATTTAGTGACAACTTTGTGTAAAATAATAAATAAATAAATAATTGTGGCAAAATAGAAAATATTCCAAGGACTTAACATGTCTCTCCCAATATTAGAGGCTTATGCCACAGATTACCCACTCTTCTAACCACTTGAAGACCAAGCCTTTTCTGACACTTTGTTTATATACTAGAAAATTAATTTGAACCCCAAAACATTTATGTATATTTTTTTAAAGCAGAGGCCCTACAGAATAAAATGGTGGGTTTTGCAATTTTTTTGTCACATAGTATTTGCGCAGAGATTTTCCAAACGCAATTTTTTTGGAAAAAAAAACACTTTTTTTAAATTAATTGCACAAGTACACTATATATTGCCCAATTGTTTGATAAAATATAAAAGATGATCTTATGCCGAGTACATAGATACCAAATATGACTTGCTTTAAAATTGCACACACCCGTGCAGCGGTGAAAAACTATGTATGATTTTTAAAAGCCTTTACAGGTTACTACTTTAGATTTACAAAGGTCCACTGCTAGAATTACTGCCCTTGATTTGACATTCCTGGAGATATCTCACATGCATGGTACAATTGCTGTTTACGTATGAGATGAGACTGATGCTTGCGTTCGCCTTTGCGTGCAAACACATGGGGGACAGAGGTGCTTTAATTTGTTTCGTTTTTTTTATTATTTATTTTGGTTTTCATTTTATTTTTACACCTTCCCTTTCATTTTTTTTTTTTTTGTAATTTCTTATGTTATCACAGGGAATGTAAATATCCCCTATGAAAGCAATAAGTAGTGACAGGTACTCTTTTTTTAAAAAAATGGGGTCTATTAGACTCTAGATCTCTCCTATGCCCTTAAAGCATCTGCCCACACAAAGATTGGTATGATAAGATGCTTTCCCAATTTAAAAATGGCGCTGATTATATCCTGTGAAACTGAAGTGATAAAATGCTTGTAGCTTCCAGTATCTTTGGCCATCGAGATTATTAGAGCCATTCTAGTCTCCGATCACCTCTATGGTAAGCTGACGTAAACCACTGGCTGCGGTTTTGGGTTACCCAGATGGGGCAAGAAAACTGTGGAAAAAAAAAGCAGTCTAGCACCCAATTACATTAAATCCGACTGCTGGATGTAAAAAACGATACCAAGATGATGCCTAAACCTGCAGGCATCAACCCGGTATGACCACTCAAAGTCCAGCGACGTTGCTGGTCCTTGTTGGGCATTTATATTCCTCGATTCACATTGATCAATGATGATGAAGAAATCTCTGCCAGAAAGTGTGTGCTATGCCCCTGTGTGGGGTGGGTATATCTGGTTAGTAGGAGATTTTACTTTAGGGATCACCCAGCACCTCGCCAGTTACCCACCACAGGATCACTATAAGATTGATTCACAAAGTCACCTGTACATCTATCAAATTATGGACTAATTGCATCACTAGCTATTAGGACTTTATCCCAGCCAAGCACTATATCATATCAATTAGTCACTTTTTGTGCACCCCATTGCACTAGTTGGTGTCATATTTATTTTTATTGAATGCTCAAACCACTTTCTATATCTTTTAGTGCAATTTCCCAGCACTTTTTGCCACTGTCACTTTACCCTGTTATTACTATCATTGTACTCATTTATTTATTATATTTATCCACTGCTTGATTATATTTATTTATTTTATATATACTCCGTCACTCAGATTGCACCTTATCACGGGGATATTTATCAATCACTGCATTCCTTTTTATACGTTGATTTTATATTCTTATTTTGTATATGTATTTGTTGCACTAATTTATTGTACACCACATTTCTATACATATCACGGTGCATTTATTTATTCACACACTGCAATATTTAATACAGGCAGCGCCGATTACCCAACATTCTTCCTTCATTTTATACAGTCTTTTGACTGTAGTCTAGGGTAGGCTGCAGCCTATTTACACCTTTACATCCTTTAGATATCCTTAGCGAGGAGTTCACTACTTTCCAAAGTGTGTGGTAAGGACACCATTAGACCTCCAAGCATCCACCCACTTCTAATGATGGGCATACATGCAATGTTCTTTTTTTTTTCATTTAGCCCATGGTCTGAACAAAAAAAAAAAAGAACATAAGAGATTCCTCCATTCACATCGATCGATGTGAATGAAGAAATCTCTGCCAAGAAAAGAGTTAAAAAATATATGCTCTTTTTTTTTTTAACTGCGGTGGTGAAATCACCTCCTACAGCACTGCACTCATTGATTTAGGTATATGCAAGCGCCGTTGCTGTCAGAATAAACAAATCAGTACTGCAGCTGATGGGCATACCTGCAAAGCAAACAATGGTTAACAATGAAACACAGTAACAATAAAACATTACATTATAATAGTAAACAGTACAATAAAACAGTAGAATAAAACAGTAGAATGGCGGTGTCTGCAAAGCAAACTATGGTTAACAATGAAAAACAGTAACAATAAAACATTACAGTATAGTATTACAGTAATCCCCCGCTCCATCGCGGTTCAGTTTTTGCGGTCCCGGTAATTTGCGTTTTTTTTTTGTAATGTTATTTTACTATAGAAATCATTAAAAATGAAATATTTTTGTGTTTTTCATAGCTCTTGCTCTGTCTCTTAGTATCTTTTATGTGCTTAAATGAGTTTCTATTGTTTTAAAAGTGTGTTTAAAGACCTTAATATGCTTCTACACGTACAGTGACAGTAAAATAAACATGCCTACAATGCATTTTAATAGGGTTTTTCTATTTCGCAGAATTTCACTTTTTGCGGCTGGGTCCGGAACATAACCCCCGCAATGGAGGGGGGTTTACTGTATAGTATAAAGTACAGTAAAACAGTAAGAACAGAAAATTCACTCAATGAAATAACAATATTTGGCTTTTTAATTTTTTTTTTTTTTTCTTTTTTTGTTTTTAATTTTTTTACACTTTTTTTTGTAACTGTACAAAAACTTTAAACGTTCCAGGCTAGGGTCTCTCAAAATGCGATATCCATCTAACATTTTTCGAGACCCTGTGTGAAAGTGTGACCTAGACTGTGCCATGCTGTAGCCTATACTAATACTTCACTAGTGTGTGGTAGCGACAAAAACAGTCCCGATGCAGAGACCAGGTTGGCCAGTACAGGAGGGACAAAAAAAGTGGGTATCACGCCTATATTTGCGTTTTCGACAGACAGGACATCTTCTTTGGGGTGCTCTTTGGGTAGAGGTACCAGGGAGGTAAAAATGCCTCTCATGTAGCTGGCTCACTGCATCTGGATTGTGAATTTGGGCCTATGCACCTTCTGGATACAGAAGGGCTGTGATGTTCTCTTTCTGGAATTTTAGGAAGGATCCACTTCTTTCAGATGCATTGTATAGCGCATAGTTCAGCAGAGCCAATTGGAATAAGTATACAGACACTTTTTTGTACCAGCGCCTGGCCTTACAGGCAATTAAGTACGGCACCATCATCTGGTCGTCGAAGTCCACCCCTTCCATGTTAAGTTTGTAGTAGTGAACACAAAGGGGCTTCTCAACAACACCAGTTGCCGTTATAATTTGGACAGTTGAACTGTATCTGGGTGAATGGAAGACAGAAAGAAAACATTCTGTGTGTCCCTCCACTTCATTGCAAGCAATTTATTACACTTCAAGCAGACTCTCTCCCCCTGTCTAAGTCGGGAATCTAAAAGCCGTTGGGGGAAGCCCTGGCTATTAGGTCGTATGGTGCCACATGCGCCAATTCCAGAATCAAAAAGGTGACTAAAAAGTGGCACGCTTGTGAAATAATTAACAGTGTAAAACTATCAGCGCAAAAGTGATAAATATAGATCAAATCGTGTGAATAAATAATATACTTGTAGTGCATCAAAATCATAAAGTGTCCGGCTGCTAACACAAAACAGTGGTATTCACTCCACAAACGAAACTAAAACCATATACAGTGCTGCGCCAGAAAAAAAATATATATAACATGAAATTGAAAATAAATAATGTAAACAAGTGCTATTAGTGTCCCAAAAAAAATTTTTTTATGAGTCACTGGTACTAAGTTATCACAATTTATGGACACTGGAAGCTTGTGTAATAATTGTCCACTTATAAATGGTACCCCTTTCCGAATAAGGGTGACACCAAGCCCCAAACAATCTTGCCACTGCTCCCTATGTAGTCTGGGCAGTCGGGGGGCTCCACACTGCTATCTTTTCCCTTGTAAATCTGGAAGCTACATGTATAGCCTGTTGCTATAAGGTCACAGAGCTTATACATCTTGACCTCATATCTGGCATGCTTGCTGGGGAGAAACGGTTTGAAAACAAGGTGGCCAGAAAGCTTAATTAGGGACTCATCAATGCAGACAGCTTGTTGGGGCATATACAAGGCTGCACATTTTTGGTTAAATTGATTTACAAGAGGCTGAATTTTGTGGAGCCAGTCATATCCAGGGTCACCCTGAGGACGACAGATCTCATTGTCATTAAAAAGCATGAACCGCAAGATTTGCTTGTATCTAGTCCTGGCCATGGCAGCAGAAAACACCGGCATATGATGAATTGGGTCAGTGGACCAATATGTCGACAACTCACACTTTTTAGTAATGCCCATGATGAGGGATAGGCCCAGAAATGTTTTAAATTCGGAAACAGTTATATGTTTCCATGAAAATTCTCTGGCAAGGATCACATTTGGATTTGCGGTGATAAATTGATCAGCATATAAATTGCTTTGGTCCATATCAGATCTGTACAGATCTTCTGTAAAAAAAAAAAAAAAGCTCATAAAAACCAAGGGGAGAATAATCGGCTGCTTCCTACCTGAATTTTCGGTTGGCCAGTGAATAGGGGAAGTACGGGCGCTGCAGAAGTGATGGGCTCCCGATCAGGATTTGCAAGCGCATCAGGAAGGACACTATTTGCCGGTCTTCTAATTATTGGTGGCTGCGGGACACTACTTGTGCTAGCACCACACCAGCTTGAACTGTACTTATGGGACTGGCCACGTCTCCAAGTGTTACTGCAGTGCTGGTTTGTCTACGACCAGGATGTACTAGGCTGCTGGTGCTTGCCAGTTTACCAGGAGGTTGAGCGGCACTTGTACCGACACTCTGCTGCATACGAGAACCATGCGATTGTTGCACCTCAGCAACAGAAGAATGGGGTCGGGTACGCCTGACCTTAGCAGGGACCACTACTCTGTCGTCAGAGCTATCTGTCAGGGTGCCGCTGCTCTATACAGGTTCGAATACTGAGCCTGATTCTGACTGTGAAGCTTCCCCATCGCTCTCATCTGTCATGCTCAACATCGTGTAGGTCTCTTCACTAGTATACCTCTGTTTGGACATTTTGGCCAATAACCTTATAGGTACCAAGTGGGACTCACATGTAAAAAAGTATCTGGTTGTCAAGGACTGTTTGAACCACTACCAAACAATTTAAATGCTAGCGCTAGCAGGGATCGGGTATGACTCTGTTAACTCTGTGTTTTTGTGCGCTGCATATCCAAAGTGACAGTATTCTGCTGATACTGCACTTCTTGGGAGCTGGGTGCAGGGGCAAAAAGCAGGTGCTGGCAGGTGTCTGGGCTGATCCTGCTAATGCAGCATTTTGGGAACACTATATTAAACTATTGGGGACGCTAGTATAGTTCTAATCTGATCAAAGATATTGATCTGTTCAGACATTATACTAGTAATGGAGGTGTTCAATGTGTGTGTGACTGGCAATCAAAGGGTTAAAATGTATTACTAAATATGTGGCGGGCAATCTGACTCTATACCGGATTGATGCTAACTAATGTTAACGCTAACTGATGTCACCTTTGACATTAATACAGTGATCAGAAAAAAGATCTGTACCCTATAATAGTGACACTGTGACAGGGCAGTGAAGGAGTTAACTGGGGGTGGCCAGAGGGTTAAATCTTTATTAGGGAAAATATGGCGGGTACCCTAATCTGGGACTGACACTAACTACTGCTCACACTAACTGGCATTACCAGTGACACTAATACAGTTATCAGTAAATTATCTGTACACTGTATATGATGGCATTGTGACAGGGAGTGAAAGGGATAACTGGGAGGTGATCAGGGGGTGATAAATGTGCCTATGTGTACTGGTGTCAGTGTAGTGCTTGTGTACTCACTGTCTGATGTTCTCTTCTCTCATGCTGGAAAACCTAAAAGGGCTCCAGGAGAGATTGCATCATTTCCTGTGCCTGTGTTTAAATTACAAGGGCACAGGACATTCTGTGATTAGCCAGAACCAATCAGAAGGTCCAGGCAATAAATCATTGGCCTGGACCTGACGAGTGATCGGTTCTAGAGTGAATCCGATCACTGCGGGGTAGGCGGGTGCACGCATGCATGCCCCCTAGCTGCGAACGCGACCAACATATGGGTACGTCGATTCGCGCAGCCAAGCCACCTTGCCGCAGTAAAAATGTGGCAGGTGGCCGGCAACTGGTTAAAGTGGAACTAAACTCTCCTATCCTTTGTAGCCAAAAAAGCTGCCATATTAGCCTCTATTTGATCTGCAGTTATTATGGTGCTGCATATGTGATCAGTTATGTCAACAGCCTTTTAATGGCCTAACAGTTCATTTGAGAGCACAGGTTCACAGCATGTCTTTTATGAAATTGCTTTGGGAAAAAGTTAAATTGCTGCTGAGGCAGTGTGAGAAAAATAATGACATACTGGGGGTGTATGTTCATACCTGTCTATGGCTAAATGAGCAGGAGCTCTGGCCAAGGAAAGGGCCAGACAAAAAGTTAGTCTTGCATGGATATTTGCAAGAGTGAACATGTGGAAAGAGACTTAAAGGGTAACTCCACTTTCGTGGGGAAAAAAATAACATAGAAAAAATAATATAGCGTATACAATTGTGACACAAGTCATATTGTAATTGAATGTTATTAAAATTGACCTTTCCTTTTCAATCTGCAGCCGCTGTAACTTTCTGAAAATGCAATGCAATATGGCTACCTGGAGTTGTTCTAGACACAGAATGTGTACTGACCACACCCCAGAAAAACACCCTCATCATTTCCTGCTTGTGTGATTGGCTCACTGATTTTCCCAGAAGTCAGGCATCCCCTGAAACAAAAATGTCATTTTTGGTGAGATACTTCCAACATGTCTAGGAACATGTCTAAAGGGATGCAGGCCCAGCAGATTTCCTCATTAGTGCTCTGCAGCTGCACAGCTGGTTAATAATTATGAAACCACTCCCATTATACTCACTCAGCAAAGAGGAACAAACAGTGATTAATAAAAGGTAGGAATCTGCAACAAAGTTTGTTATAATCCTTGCAATGTACATAGATCACCCGGAGGGGAATACTTTTTTTTCTCAACAAAAGTGGAGTTACGTTTTAACTGAGAGGCTGAACTTTTAGTGTACTGTATTTTACTGAATCATACTGAATACACCCTTGCATGGGAAACATATTTTTTGTTACTCTATTTGCTAAAACATTTTTTAAAAAAGCCCCGAAACACACCTTGATGATATGATTGACATTTTGAAATGCACTTTATTCTGCTTTCTACAATAACCAATACAATTCCTGTAAATTCTTCATTCTTTTAGTTCAAAAGCTGGTACAGAAACTGTAGTAAACTATTATCTACAACACAATTTACCATTTTTCAGCATTCTGTATTGAAAACTGAATTGCAGGAAACCACTAATTACATGGTTGAAATACATACTGTATATGTGAACTTGAGCCTGTGCAATGTAAAATTCCAGATATATTTCCCTCACCCGGAACGCTTGCTGCGTATAACCACTTGTAGTCATGATTGGTTGTGCGCGGTTGTACTGGAGTATATGCTGGGGTTCATGTAAAGTTTTCTATTTTTTCTTTTTTTGCATATGACTGTACACTATACTCATGTTTACATGAGCAGCGACAAAAAAAACGAGTAAGGCCACACACAGCCATTTATGTGTATGGGTGACTGTATCCAGCACCTGGATGTTCAGGGTGGGAAAATATGTGGGAATTTATATTTGCAATATGCAAGAGGCCTTAACCTGACAAAGGGGTTTTATTTCTGTCTTTCTATTCCTGTGATTCACACAGGCTTTTTCAGGCACCTGCGTTAGGCTGGCGACCAGACTTTTTCTTCTGCAGTAAATCTATACAACTTAATCTTAACCTAGGAACTCTTGGTCATGCACTTCCTGTTATCTGGTATAAAATATTGTCCCTATCCACTTATTGCATTTCGGTAAGGTCCCCTTGTCACATGTGCTCCGAGGACATTAGAAGCAACTGTGTCAATGTACAGCCATGCTCATTGGTTATCTCCATCAAAAGTCGAGCCTTAGGCAATGGCATGCAGCTCAGTGGAACACACTGGAAGTGGCTGCAAAGTGATTGGAGGAGATGTATGTAAATATGAAGTGGTGGCGCTGCTTATAAAGTGCAAATAGGTATATACAAATATATAAAAAATATATGAAAAAAATATAAGATGTAGAAACACAGATGTGATTGAGGAATAAGAATATAAATATAAATAGTGGATATGTAGATAGTGCCACAATATGGTGAAAATCCAACATAAAATGGTATTGGAAATGTGTTAATATGGAATATGGAAAAATATAAAAAATGTAAAATGAAATAAAAAATAAATAACCACCAATAGTGCGTAATATAAAGTGCAAAGTGCTACAATATATGGATATATCCTAGTATATACCTAAAATAATAATATCAGCATGTTGCAATAAAATGGTAAGAGAATAACTTAAAATAATAATACATAGGCGATGGTATAATATGAGAAAGTGTACAAAAAGTGCAACAATTAAACTGGGTGTGCGGGAAACTTTTCCGGAAAAATAAATAAGAGTGCGGGAAACTATTTTTACAAAGTGCAGCAAGAAGTGATGTGGTCTAAATTCATGTGATAAATAAGTCCGTATAATAGTAAAGGTGCAAACAATATTATGGACAAGCTAGATGTGCGAAGAAATATGAACTCCAAAGTGAAAATAAGAAGTGGTATTCAATCAGATCAGCTGATAAAATAAGTCCATATATTGATGGTTGTGCCCCGAGGGGTGGTGAGTGAGTAAGTATCCTGCGGTGACCCCCAAGGTGGGTGACTGGCGAGTGGCGGGGAAGCCCTAGTAGAAAAACCTACTCACCAGATGTACCCACCCCACACAGGGGTATAGGGCAGGTACTGTAGAAATATCCTGTTGGTCCTGGCTCTGGGTAGTAGTTCCCTTCCTGGGGGAGATGTAGTATAGGGTCCGCAGGGGTATCCTAAAGTGGGATCCTATCCGATGGTAGGATATCCAACGATCCGTGGGGTGAACTGATATGGCCACTCAAAGGTATGTGGATGGAGGGATCATATAAATGGAAAAGAACTCGATAGTATAATACCGTTTTTAAAGTTTATTCCTTCCAGCAGTAACATAAAAATGGGTACTCACATGGATATAATCAGTAAACAGCGAGGTAGTGGCGTCCCGGAACGCAATGCGTTCCAACTGGAGACCGGAACCGGAAGTGACGTGACGGCGCTGTACGCGTTTCGTCATGTGACGTCTTCTGCAGCGTCCAGTCACTTCCAGCGTGAGCCCTTTTGTATATGGTGGTTGCTAAGCGACGGGGCTCGTTTGTGAAATACAACGAGAGGTAACGGATGTTCAATGTAAACTGATGCCGTAGGTCAATTGCGAAAACGTGTGGTACATCTAATAGGAAAATACGACCATGGCTTTCTATTTGGCAATTCAAAACCAATTATGTGTATATTTCAATCAATATCCTATAGTAAATACAATAACCCGCGCCCGCTAGGTTGAACCACCATATATACATACAGGGAGGTATACAACATATATATAATAATAAAACCATACTAAACATTTTATTTATTAACAAATATTATAAAAACAGAGAATATGTATAAAATATAAAACCTTATATAGTATGCCGTCTGGTGGAAGAAAGTATATAGAGGAGACAAGGAATGTGATCATATATAATGCGCCATCTGGTGGACGGACATATATATGGTATTAACTATATGATGTCTATACTAAAAGTTGTGTATAATATTAATAATATTAAATGATTATAAAGCATGAAAGTGTGATATATAATATATAAATTATTATAAAAATTATTATAAAAATAATATGTGGTAATTTGTGAAAGGCAACGTGAATAAAATATAACAATTGTGCAATTAATGATATTAACTATTTAATGTATATTGTAAAATATCGATAATTTTAAATGATTATGAAGCATGAAAGTGTGATATATAATAAAAAATATATAAAATTAAAATGTGATAATTGGTGAAAGGCAATGTGTATTAAAATATAACAATTATAAAATTAATATGTAGTATATTGTGGAAGACAAAGTAAGATGAGATAATACGAAGGAGGACATCTAGTGGATGGTCAATATACTACACCGAGAGTATATATATAAGATGTTAAATGGATGAAGTAGAAGGATTAAGTTAATATATTCAGATGATATGATTAGATCTAATAAATATAGATGTATATGGGATGTAAATTAATGGCATTAGATAAAATATAGGAGTGGGGGTTATATGAAATTGAAATACATTTTATAGTGATAGGATAGGATAATGAGGAATATGAATATAAAAAATATCGGGATAATGGATAAAAATTAAGGTGAGAAAGGATTTAAAATTGGAAAAAAAGAATTTAAAAATTGGAAATAAAACAGTTGAGGTCTATGTCCAAATTTAGTCCCCTAGGCTGAAGTGTATTGAGCCGGTATATCCAGCTAGTTTCGTTTTTAGAAATTTTGATTCTTTTGTTTTCACCTCTCCAGTGTCCAGTAATGGAGTCGATTCCCACGAAAGTAAGGCACCTTGGGTCCTTATTATGTACCTCTGCGAAGTGTCTGGAGAGACTATGTTTCGTAAACCCCTTTTTTATGTTCTTAACATGCTCTCTGATACGTACAAACAAAGGTCTGGTGGTCCTGCCAACATATTGGAGCCGACAGGGGCACTCTACTAGGTAAGTCACATGGGTGGTCTGACAAGTTATTAGTTTGTTAATCTTGAACTCTTCTCCACTCCATCTGGATTTAAAATGTAGTGTCTTTCTAGGTTGTTTGCTCGTTGATTTGCAGGGTAAACATCTATTACATCGAAAAAACCCTTTTAAATCAGGGAACAATTTTACTGGTTTGGGGGGGTCAACTGCATTATGAACCAGTTGGTTACGTAGGTTAGGGGCTTTTCTGTATATAAATCTCGGTTGTCTGGGTAACATTTTGGACAAAGTTTTATCAGACTTCAGAATAGGCCAGTATTTTTTCACAATCTTCTCTGTTTGTCTGAAGTTTTGATGAAAACCGGTGATAAAAGCTAACTCATTAGATTTTTGATCCGGCACGTTAGTCTTATGTAGTAATTCTTCTCTATCTGTTCTCAATATTTCATTTCTGGCCGTAATTAGCTTCTGTCTGTCATATCCCTTTTCCTCAAATCTGTTTATTAAAATATCCGTTTGTAGTATGTAGTCTTCCAAATTGTCACAATTTCTTCTGATCCTGACGAATTGGCTTTTTGGGATTCCTTCTTTCCATCTAGGATGGTGACAACTGGTGCTGGGTATATATCCGTTCCTATCTGTAGGTTTAAAATAAGTCCTACTTTTAAGTATATTATTTTCTTTAAAAATGTTAAGATCCAAATAATTTATCTGGTTAAAACTCCAATCTCCTGTAAACTTAATGCCATATGGGTTCTCATTCATCTTTAAAAAGAAATTGTTCAAAGTTTCTTCGGTCCCCTCCCATAAAATGATGATATCATCTATATATCATCGGTAAAATATCAATTCTGGTATGTTTTGGCTATAAATGGTGTTCTCTTCTAAAAGGTCCATAAACAGGTTCGCTACGCTAGGTGCGTAGCGAGCTCCCATTGCGACCCCTTTTGTTTGTAAATAATATTTGTTTTTGTGCCAGAAAAAATTACTACTCATAGTGAGTTTTAGACCATCCAGTATGTATTTTATTTGCGTTTGTTTTAACTTAGTGCGTTCATGTAAAGCAATATCTACCGCTTTTAATCCCTCCATTTGGTTGATGCTGGTATAGAGAGAGTTAGCATCTATTGTCGCCAGGATACATCCTTCTGGTAATTGTACTTCTTTTAGTGCTTTTATCAGCTCTGAGCTGTCTTTAAGATATGATTTTCCCATTTTTACAGCCGGCTGTAAGTATCCATCCAGATACTCCCCCAGTCTGGAAAATAGTGAGTCCACACCACTCACGATGGGCAATCGATTCGTGGGAATCGACTCCATTACTGGACACTGGAGAGGTGAAAACAAAAGAATCAAAATTTCTAAAAACGAAACTAGCTGGATATACCGGCTCAATACACTTCAGCCTAGGGGACTAAATTTGGACATAGACCTCAACTGTTTTATTTCCAATTTTTAAATTCTTTTTTTCCAATTTTAAATCCTTTCTCACCTTAATTTTTATCCATTATCCCGATATTTTTTATATTCATATTCCTCATTATTCTATCCTATCACTATAAAATGTATTTCAATTTTATATAACCCCCACTCCTATATTTTATCTAATGCCATTAATTTACATCCCATATACATCTATATTTATTAGATCTAATCATATCATCTGAATATATTAACTTAATCCTTCTACTTCATCCATTTAACATCTTATATATATACTCTCGGTGTAGTATATTGACCATCCACTAGATGTCCTCCTTCGTATTATCTCATCTTACTTTGTCTTCCACAATATACTACATATTAATTTTATAATTGTTATATTTTAATACACATTGCCTTTCACCAATTATCACATTTTAATTTTATATATTTTTTATTATATATCACACTTTCATGCTTCATAATCATTTAAAATTATCGATATTTTACAATATACATTAAATAGTTAATATCATTAATTGCACAATTGTTATATTTTATTCACATTGCCTTTCACAAATTACCACATATTATTTTTATAATAATTTTTATAATAATTTATATATTATATATCACACTTTCATGCTTTATAATCATTTAATATTATTAATATTATACACAACTTTTAGTATAGACATCATATAGTTAATACCATATATATGTCCGTCCACCAGATGGCGCATTATATATGATCACATTCCTTGTCTCCTCTATATACTTTCTTCCACCAGACGGCATACTATATAAGGTTTTATATTTTATACATATTCTCTGTTTTTATAATATTTGTTAATAAATAAAATGTTTAGTATGGTTTTATTATTATATATATGTTGTATACCTCCCTGTATGTATATATGGTGGTTCAACCTAGCGGGCGCGGGTTATTGTATTTACTATAGGATATTGATTGAAATATACACATAATTGGTTTTGAATTGCCAAATAGAAAGCCATGGTCGTATTTTCCTATTAGATGTACCACACGTTTTCGCAATTGACCTACGGCATCAGTTTACATTGAACATCCGTTACCTCTCGTTGTATTTCACAAACGAGCCCCGTCGCTTAGCAACCACCATATACAAAAGGGCTCACGCTGGAAGTGACTGGACGCTGCAGAAGACGTCACATGACGAAACGCGTACAGCGCCGTCACGTCACTTCCGGTTCCGGTCTCCAGTTGGAACACATTGCGTTCCGGGACGCCACTACCTCGCTGTTTACTGATTATATCCATGTGAGTACCCATTTTTATGTTACTGCTGGAAGGAATAAACTTTAAAAACGGTATTATACTATCGAGTTCTTTTCCATTTATATGATCCCTCCATCCACATACCTTTGAGTGGCCATATCAGTTCACCCCACGGATCGTTGGATATCCTACCATCGGATAGGATCCCACTTTAGGATACCCCTGCGGACCCTATACTACATCTCCCCCAGGAAGGGAACTACTACCCAGAGCCAGGACCAACAGGATATTTCTACAGTACCTGCCCTATACCCCTGTGTGGGGTGGGTACATCTGGTGAGTAGGTTTTTCTACTAGGGCTTCCCCGCCACTCGCCAGTCACCCACCTTGGGGGTCACCGCAGGATACTTACTCACTCACCACCCCTCGGGGCACAACCATCAATATATGGACTTATTTTATCAGCTGATCTGATTGAATACCACTTCTTATTTTCACTTTGGAGTTCATATTTCTTCGCACATCTAGCTTGTCCATAATATTGTTTGCACCTTTACTATTATACGGACTTATTTATCACATGAATTTAGACCACATCACTTCTTGCTGCACTTTGTAAAAATAGTTTCCCGCACTCTTATTTATTTTTCCGGAAAAGTTTCCCGCACACCCAGTTTAATTGTTGCACTTTTTGTACACTTTCTCATATTATACCATCGCCTATGTATTATTATTTTAAGTTATTCTCTTACCATTTTATTGCAACATGCTGATATTATTATTTTAGGTATATACTAGGATATATCCATATATTGTAGCACTTTGCACTTTATATTACGCACTATTGGTGGTTATTTATATTTTATTTCATTTTACATTTTTTATATTTTTCCATATTCCATATTAACACATTTCCAATACCATTTTATGTTGGATTTTCACCATATTGTGGCACTATCTACATATCCACTATTTATATTTATATTCTTATTCCTCAATCACATCTGTGTTTCTACATCTTATATTTTTTTCATATATTTTTTATATATTTGTATATACCTATTTGCACTTTATAAGCAGCGCCACCACTTCATATTTACATACATATCTATATAGCCTTTTGGCTATATTTCAAGTGAGGCTGCAGCTTACCTGTGCACACATTTAATTTATCCTCTGACATCCCTAGCGCGGATTCATTCATATTCTATCCTGATTGGAGGAGATAATCAGCACAGAGATAAAAAAAATAAAATAAAATAAAAAGAATAGTATTTATAAGAAAATAAAAAGAAACAAAAACATGTGTTTATCATACACATGATGCATATGATATAGCCAACTAAATGTCATCCTTTAGAGTTCAGACATAGCTTCCAACATTAGAAGATGAAAAAAAAGGGACAAACTGGAGAAGACAAAATATGCAGTCAGCACCACATGCCCTAGTGAAAAGTGGATGGGGCTACATTTCCTGGATACAGGACAAAGCTTAAGGAAAGTTTACATAGAGCCACAACTATGTGCAAGAATAAGCGTTGTAATTCCTCGGTGACAGCAGAACAGAGTCTGTGGAATCTGGGTCTGTTGGGAGGTATAGCTTAGGTCTACTTTAAAGTGCACATGCCCTTTTAAAGCAAATACATTTCAGTAAATTAAGAAAAGAGGAAAGAAAAGTACACAAAAAACAAACTGTGAGGTCCTCCCAAAGATATGGTTTTTAAAGGGAAACCCCATGCAAAATGAAAAAAAAAGAAAAAAAGCATGAGGTCCCCCCAAAAATCTATACCAGGCTCTTATCTAAACAGGCAGCCTGGCAGGCCAGGAAAGGGGGGTGAGCATGTGGCCTTCCTCTCCCTAAACCATAGTGGGGCCTTGTGCCCTCAACATTTAGAGGTACTTTGTCAGGTGAAACCCCCTGGTGAAACACCTTGTCTCCATGTTGATGAGAACAAGGGTCCCTTCCCGAAAACCCTGGCCAGGTGGTAAAAATAAGGGGGCTTCCAGATACTGGCTTCTGTATGTGAATGAGTACATAGGCACATAGTAGCCCTACTCAATCACAAGAAAAATGTTAAGTATAAAAGTCAGACGCAGATTTTTGCAAATCTTTTGATGAAAAAGGAAAAAAAAATGTCCAATATAGTATATCCACCATCAATCATGTAATCCAGTTAAGTACTGTAGATCTTAATTAATCTTACAGTATTTCCAAGAAGAGACTGAGGAATTGTTCATTCAGTAGTCTATGGTGGCTCGAGAGCAGTAAGCTGTTGCAATTGAGTTCTTCAACTATGGGGGTTGCAATCTCTAAAGGGATGGGGCATGCCAGCAACAATGAAAAATGTTTACTATGAAGGGTAAATGGTCTGATATTTCTCTGGGAAGACATGTTACCCACCAGAGAAAATCCAAATCAATGCAGATACAGTATAGCTTTACGAGAATCTGAGTGGCAGAAGTATATACAAGTCTCTGGATGCCTCCATTTCCAAATTTCAGTGAAGTTAAATCTATTCAGTCAACAAAACCACTAAAAGGTCTCCTTGATCTGCCTAAGTGATGTATATGGCAATCATGAGCTACGTTTAAATTCTCTCAGAAGTAACAGAATTCTAACCTGCAAGTCCATGGCCAGAGGGGTGACTTGGTCTAGAAAGTGAATGATTAATGGGGGTGGAGCATAGACATTGAGAATCATTAGAATTTCGTCATAATGTATGGCAGTACATATTGGCCAGATGGGTCTGTCCTAAGATCTAGGATCTCTGGTGATAAAAACATAGCTCATATGATATAGATACAGAGTGGATCTGAAGAATGCATAGAATTAAAGGATTCGACAATCCACAATGTTTTCAGCACTAAGACCTTGGGTTTGAGGTTTGAGTTTAATTTTTGGTGTTCTAGGAAACAATTTTGAGATTATGACACATTACTGTATATACAAGCAATTGTAGAGCAATATCAGAATAATATAGTCTTGCAAAGAAACAACTGCACATAAAAACAACTTTAAGCATAAAACACACAAAGTCCAATTGTAGCAGCCCTTACAGAGTTAGAACTGGTAACTTAACCATGTAAAACAGGGGAGAGGCGATGGTTGGCATGGAGGCCCAGTAAGAGAAATCCACCATGCCCACCTATATGCAGAGGTGCAGTCAATTAAAAAAAAAAAAAAAACATATGGTACATTGGCGAGCTTTAGAGTAGGTCATACTGCAGAAAGGAGAAGAAAGGGTTTCAGATATCTGATGAAGGAGCCAGTATGTAAAGCCAAGTCTAACCCATGGTGATATTGCAAATTGTTTGTTAAACAAAAGGAGACCAGAACTATTAGATACAGTTATGTAGGCAACCTGCCATGATCACATGGCTGACCATGATGCCCTAGGTGGTTGACATGGGGTCTAAGGATGTAGTCAGGAGTGTTCAAAGTTACCAAAGAAGAAAAGGGGGATTGCATTTGCTGATGGTATGACTATAACAGTATGTTTATAGCAGAACAGGACATTAGCGATCAAACTGGCCTTCATATGATAGGCATGCTGCAGTAACATGGTGTCAGTGACAGTGCAAATCTCGACACTTTAGTAGGTAAACAAAAGGGTGTAGAGTGTTGTAAAGTGAGAGTTAGGATCTTCCCTGAAGCCATGCAACAACTTTTGGGGGTGTAGTGAAGAACGATTATTTTTTATCTACTATTATTTGCAGCTTGGCAGGAATGAACATGAAATATATCAGCCCTCTGTTTCTAAGTTGTGTTTCAGGGGTCAGCTTTACAGAATCAGGGGATCGCACACCCGGGGGGTTAGAGTTCACCCGAAGAGGAGCTGCTGATTTAAGTATGCACATGGGGCAAAGTGAGCTGAATCATCATATTGGGAGTGCTGTAGGCGGGCTAGTTTCTCTACCATGGCGCAATTCAAAATTATATTTACGATCTCTGGAAGGACCAGAAATGTTGCTGGAGAAGACAGGTGTCCAGCTGAGGTATAAAGGTGCCAGGGTATTTCCAGGATCAGATGGTGACAACAAAGCTCCTAAGATCAGTGTGTATGTCTATTTGCACTGCCAGGCAAACCACAACCTGCATAATTCTGGTTCAGTAAATCTTTTGAAAGCAAAACAAAATGAATAGTGAGTGGGGTGTACCATAGATAGGGAGGAAGTGCCACCCCTGGCCCTGCCAGTGTGGGACATCTTGGGTAAAGGGCCCTGTATTAATGCTTAGGAGGTAGTCTGCCTGGAGAGTTGGTTATAGGAAGTGTTTAAGGATCAAGTTACAACCAAAATGTAATCTCAGCATCTGGGATCTTACTGTTGGGGGGGGGGGGTCTAAAGGGGACTTCTCACATCCTTTTGTCATGGAGTACAGGACTCTGGAACCCCAAGCCCAACAAAAGTCTTCAACTCAACTCTAAATCGCTCATGTTCTCTGTCTGTTTGCAACTAGGGAATGTGCCATCACTGTTTTAGATGACTGAAATTCAACTGTGTTTCAGTAAAAGTGTAAAAAGGCTTCCACTGTATGAACTCTTCTAACTTCATGAAGGGGAACTCTGAAATGAAACCAGTGCCTTGTAAGGCCTCTACTGGGGTCCAATGCTTTAAGGCCTGAGGATGGTCATGGCTACTATGTGGTGATGATTAGTTTCCTGTCATGCTTTTTCATTGCAGTATTCCCTGCCCACACCACCTCAGTGAGTCTTAAGCCTCGTACACACGTACTGATCGTCGGCCGAACGATCGGCCATCTTTTGTCCAGGGCTGTCGTGTCTGTTGAAAACTGCAAAAGACTGCACACAAATTTTGTCGGCCAACAACAGCCGACTGCAGAAGTGATGTTATGTGATGGTTAACTTTCCTTGTCTTTTTTCTTTTCTGAGCATGCCCAGTCTTGCTAATCTGCTGTTTGTCGGCCGAAATCTGTACTGACTGGCGAACAATCGGCCGTTCTGGTGACGGCCAACAAATATTTAAAAAAAAAAAAAAAAAAAATTCTTTTTATTGTTTTATGACAAGAAAAAATACAAACAGTGACAGTCACCAGTCCCTAACATGGCGGGACGGCACAACAACCCCCCCCACCCACCCCTGGCAGCTCACCCAACAGAACCAAGTAGAGTATTGGGGCCCGGGGGGGGCTGGAGCAGCACAACCTGTCCAGACCGCCCCTCTAGTCCCAGGGACACAAAAAGCATACATGACAACTGAATCAGAACACAAAATCATAAGTTAGAAATAGGAGACATTTCCCGACTGAAAGAAAAGAACCAGTGAAAGTGCGGGCCGAAATAAACAACCATGGTGCAGACGTTACCTATTCACAATTATCCCGCCGTTTCAGTGGATTCCACCCATGCCTTCCACACCTTTTCAAATTTCCGGAGACAACCACGGGACTCGTATGTGGCCCTATACAGAGGTAAAACAGCGTTCACCAGCCCCTTCCAGAAGGGTAACGAGGGGGGTGACACCTTTTTCCAGTGTAGTAGGATAGCTTTTTTGGCGTAGAACAACAGTATTATCAACAGCGTCTTATGGGCCACCGAGGGGACCACCTCCTCCACCAGGCCCAGGAGACAAACGCTCTGGGTCAGCGGAACCAGAGTCATAAGTACAAGGCAAGAGACAACCTCCGACCAGTAGCGCTGAACCAGGGCACAGTCCCAAAATGGCCAACAAATATTTTAAAGTCTGCACGACAGATTCTGTTCGGCCGAAAATGCGCTGTCGGCTGTCGGAAGCATCATACTAACAAGCCTACAATCGGCCGATCGGTCGGCAGTCGAATATTTACGGCCGACAATCGGTACGTGTGTACGGGGCTTTAGAGGACAACCTATGCTGGGCAAGATTTGGTTAAAGAATACAGATGCTCCCACACCACACCGATGTGCTTCCCAGGAATGCCTAACAAATTATTAAAAGCTTGGAACAACCTTATTTTGCAATATCAGTATATTATAATAATTTGTCACTGAGCATGCACAACAAGACTGTCTTTGAGGGCATGCTTTATACATATGTGAATATAAAGCAGATTCATAACAATAAAAAGTAACAAACAATGAATAAATCAGAATGAAGTAGTAGTTCCTAACACAAAGCTCGCATTTTAAAGTATGCATGCAAATGTTGAACTTATGCACTCTGCTATTTAAAACCTATAAATCATCACATTTACACTGTCCCTTAAATACTGTAATCAATTCAGGTAGCTGGAATATCATATTAATATATGTGCATTGTACAATAGCCAAATGATGCATAAAAAATGACTGTCAATTCTTTGGGGTCTTAATTACTCAGTATATTATACACTACTTCCACTTGTGTGTGATACTCCAGCCATGAAATCTTTATGTGCTCTGTGTCATGGATTGGATAGCATTATTCATTGTAAGACTAGCTCTAATTTCAGTACAGTATGATTAATGCATATACATGCATTATATTGTGTAAGTGTAATAAGGAAATCTCAGTGCTCATGTCTTAAAGAAGACTCCAATCAGATCAAAATCACCAGTCACCTTTATTACTATTATGTTATCAGGTTTTTTGGCTCTCCTAGTTTTAATATGCCTATACTGAAGGCTAATTCATATGTAGCAGCTAGGTACAAAGTTGCTTTAACCACTTGACCTCCGGAAGATTTACCCCCCTTCATGGCCAAACCATATTTGTGATACAGCACTGCGATGTTTTAACTGACAATTACGTGGTCATGCAAAAGTTTACCCAAACAGAATTTATGTTCTCTTTTTTCCACAAATGTAGCTTTCTTTTGGTGGTATTTGATCACCGCTGTGTTTGTTTTTTTTTTTTTTTATTTTATTTTTTTTAGCTATAAACAAAAAAAGACTGACAATTAAAAAAAAAAAGATATATAAATTTTTTCCGTTCTGCTATAAAACATATCCAATAAAAAAAAAACAAAAAACAAAAACAAATTTCTTGCTACAGCTAGGCTAATATGTATTCTGCTTAATGTTTTTGGTAAAAAAAAAAAAAATCCCATTAAGCATTTATTGAATGGTTTGCGCAAAATTTATATCGTCTACAAACTATGGGATATGTATTGCAGTTCTTATTTGTTTATATATTTATTTTACTAGTAATGGTGGTTATCAGCAACTTATAGCAGGACTGTGATATTGCGGTGGACATTTGGACACTAACCGATACTATTAAAACTTTTTTGGAACGAACCAGTGACACTAATACAGTGATCAGTGCTAAAAACATGCACTGTCACTGTACTAATGATATTGGCTGGGAAGGGGTCAAACCTCTAGGGCAATCAAAGGCTTAAATGTGTGCCTAGCCAGTGTTTTGGTGTACTGTGGGAGGTGCTTTTATTAGAGGGAGTAATCGATTGTATTCCCTGCTTAGCAGGGAAAGAAAATCTATTACTTCCCCACTGACAGAACAGGGCTGTGCCTTGGCTATATAGGCAGGGCCCTGTCCTGTGTAAATTAATAACAATCGCCAGGTACAGGAGCTAATCCATTTGCCGACACATCTGCTGTGCAGAGCATGGCCGAGTCGCCAGAGGCGTGTGCCTGCCCCCTACCTGGAAGTGTCAGATCACTTACCTAGTATGTGATCTGGCACAGCCGAGCTTCTTTGCCACCGTATATCTATGTAATATGGTCGGCAAGCAGGTAAAATGGAACTAAACCCATCAATTTAACTGTTTCCCAAAATCAGTTTCAAGGCATGCCCAGAATAATAACTGTCATAGTTGCTTATACTCTTAACCAGTCTTACCATCAAATTGCTGGTGTTATAACTGATCATGTGTATCACCATGGCAACTGAAGGACAAACTAAGATGGCAGCTTCTTTGGCTGTAAAAGATACTGTAGGAGGGTTTAGTCCTGTTTTAAACATTGCTGGAACTATGCAAGGGTCCTCCTTTAGAATTAATATAATATGTGGGATAAATAGAGTATGTGTCCACAATAAAAAAACAAAAAAAAAAAAAGTTTTTGATACTGTCATATAGGAAACCTAAGTTTTCTTTAGACCATTGATGCTACTTTTTAAATCGTGCTACTACACTTGAAGTAGCACGATTTCAATGTAGCAGGTCAGCATGATTTCAGGTGCTACTTGGCTGACATCTGTGCCACTTCATGAACAGATGTCTATGCAAGTCGCATCTGAAATCACAAAAAAATAGCGCAGGAACCTTTTTTTCCAAATCGGTGCGGCACTGCAAAGTCGGAGTCACACTGATTTGAATGTTTCCATTGCGGACAATAGGCTGCGACTAGTCATGGAACCGTCAAATCGCATGACAAGTCCCACTGGTATGAATGGGGGCTTAGTTGCAAGTATATTCCTACAAATACAAGTAAAAAAACTTTCTAATTTGTCAAGGAAGAAAAGGCTCACCATGGACTGTGGGGTTGGGGAGTATGTAAGCAATTTTCTCAGGGCCAGCACAGCACCATATAATAATGTCCAGAAAATGAGAATTATCAAATACCAGGTATGACATGGGATGTTTTAGACTCTGAATTATAGATGCATTTTAGTGAGACATGTCAGTCTGAACTTCAGTTTAAGGGCATTGCAGGCCACATATATTAGGCAAAAGCAAAGTTCCAACACAAAGTTTAGTTCACACTGGTTGCCCACACAAGGGTTCGTCTCCAATAAACATCAGCAACAAAAAATTGCTAGCCCACCTAACTGTGCTTCAGCAGCCCCACTACTATTAGAATTGGTCCCTCAGATCACTGGCTCTGCAATGCACACAGCTTAAAGCTCTTCAACACACACACATGCATACAGCTCCAATTCCATACATACAGATCCTCTTCAATGCACACAGCAATACTGGCTCTCACCTATCCCCCAAGGTAAAGCCTACTTGTCAACACGCAGTGATATTTCCTGTCTTCAAAAATGGGACCCCTGAGCTATCCCCAGGTTTGGCAAATAATGACCCTGCACACCTGTGTAGTCACACAGGCTTAAGGCATCCAGCAAAAGCCGGACACATGATTGAAGGTTCTTTCCCACCCAAGACACTTTGGAAACTTCAAACTCCAGGTCTCAATCTGTGACTACAAAACCCAGAGAAAACTTAAAACACAGCTTTCTCCACTCATAATACACTCTCTGGAGCTTGTCAAACTGACATTTTCAGAACACTGTGTCATCTTTACATCCATTTCCTAATCCTACACCGTGGCAGGGCCTAGCACTGTCACACAGGGAATGCATATAATATGATATAGGCTAGAATATTTATTTGAAAAAAGTAATTATAAGTGCAGCGCAAGCCCCCCTGTGTGTGTGTTTATAAACAAAACAACTGTGCAAATTATACACTATATTACCAAAAGTATTGGGATGCCTACCTTTACACGCACATGAACTTTAATGGCATCCCAGTCTTAGTCCATAGGGTTCCATATTGAGTTGGCCCACCCTTTGCAGCTATAACAGCTTCAACTCTTCAACTCTTCTGTCCACAAGGTTTAGAAGTGTATCTATGGGAATGTTTGACCATTCTTCCAGAGGCGCATTTGTTAGGTCAGGGACTGATGTTGGAGAGAAGACTTTGCTCGCAGTCTGCACTCTAATTTATGCCAAAGGTATTCGATCAGATTGAGGTCAGGAATATGTGCAGGCCAGTCAGGCTCTTGCTTGGATAAGAGTCTGGTATGGATTTTGGGGGGACCCCACGCTCTTTTTTTTTTTTAATTTTGGCATGGAGTTCCCCTTAAAATCTGTACCAGACCCAGGGGGCCTGGTATGGATTTTGGGGGGGGACCCCACGCTATTTTTTTAAAAAAATTCTCTCATAGGGTTCCCCTTAACCACTTAAATATAGGGCACTGTCGCTCTCTTCCTGTCTAGACCAATTTTCAGCTTTTAATGCTCATTGATGTCGATGGGAAATCTTGGCCAGCTTGACATGGCACTACCCCCTATCTTTAACATTGGTGTCTATAGGAAATCTAGGTCAGCTTGGCATGGCACTGTTCACAAACTACAAGCGATGGGGACACAAAACTTGGGGAGCACTGAGAGGGGACCCAGGACTACAACATATCTATACATTATAAAAATTGGGTATGCCTGTATGCTACACTGACTGCACTAAACTAACTCAACACACTATCCACTAACTACCTGCCTAACCTCTATTATCATACACTATAGACGGCTGCCATGTAAGCAGCAGCTTTATATAGTGTGGGGCGTGGACTCAGACCCTGAGCCATGATTGGCTAAAGGTAGCCTGCCTTTGGCCAATCATGGCTCTGACAGGACACTGTGCTCTGACTGGCCAAAGCATACAGGTCATGCGCATGCTTTGGCCAATCATCAGTAATTTATTCACTGCACCAGCGCAGTGCATTATGGGGCACTCATCGGTGGGCACACGAACAGCTAAGGTTCGAGTCGAACTTACGTTCTATTCGAACATCAAGCCTATCCCTAGTGATTACAGAATATAACACAGCTGGGTCAGAATATTAGGGTTTAATGTACATTTTCATTTTGTGGTAATATTTTGTCCTGCTGCTATTTTTTGTAACAAAATATGTTTGATTTTACGCCTCGTGAAGTGTCTTTTGGCACCAAGAAAATCCTCCAGCCCCTCCCTTTCCCTTGAGGCTATCTACTATGCAATTAAGGATGTAGGTACCATTTTAACTACAACTTAATACCCAATAGCACAAAAATATCTCCACAACCAAAACCACGATGAATGCAGCTATGATGGAGTAGGAATGCACATGCTCCCGACATTATGCGCCCCCCCCCTTCCCTCTGAGGAGGAGCCCCCGGACCCTTAGAGGCAGGTTGGATATCTGACGCAGCTATGATGGAGCAGGAGTGTATAAGCTTCTGACATTTGGTGAGAAATAGACAAGGTGGGGTTGATTTCCTAAAACACGTAAAATGCTGTCCATTCAAAGTGAATGATTATTTGAAAATGTATTTCACCATTTTGAATATCTAAAGTCCTAGAAAAAAATCTAATCATAGGGAAGTCAGATTCACAGTATGTATTAACACTCGCTTTGCAAAGAGAAGATTTTTTCTGTTCCTTTAGTAAATCAACCCCTAAAGCCATATAGTAGTATAAAATAAAATATGCAACCGGCACATAGTGTACTGTGTTCTGTGGACATGATGCAAATAATTCTATTTTGTTTGGATGGCAA
Source organism: Pelophylax lessonae (assembly GCF_965119305.1). Classification (NCBI taxonomy): domain Eukaryota; kingdom Metazoa; phylum Chordata; class Amphibia; order Anura; family Ranidae; genus Pelophylax; species Pelophylax lessonae. The sequence goes on from NC_138769.1 coordinate 195,926,158, forward strand.
ATTAGTGGGCAATTACTGGAAAAAGAATCCTGGGCATCTATTCAATGTCCCCTGTGGGGGTGAGTACCATACAGAAAATTCCCATAAATCAGTTTTGACTAAGCAGTTAAAATGCTAGAATGTATTTTGGAAAACTGAAGCAGTTATGAAAGTTCCATGCAGATAGCAATCTGTGTTGGGAGTTGAATCCAAGATCCTAGGCAATTGGAAACCCTTTAGCCACTGTGCTACACCAAGCTAGGGGAATTGTATTGTATGTTCGAAATACTATTGTGCATGAGTTGTTAAATGGTTCAGTCATTTTGAAAATCTCAAGTGCTTGTAAATCCCAAGACTTTACCAACCACAACTTAATGAGCTAGTATTCTATGGCAAACAATTATCATGAAATGCAAGCTTTGTTACATATCTGTTTTTCTCAAATTAAATGAATATGAAGATCTGTATAAATGACTAATAACACTGATACATTAAAAAAATTAAGTATTTTCATTACCTCGCCTTTATATTTCACAGCAATACTACCAGCATATACTGGCACAAAACAACTTGCCAAGAGTACCTATAAGACAATAATGAGAAAATTTGTTACAAACATTCAATTCATCTTCTCCATTTGGAAACAAGTACCTGCCTGTAAAACCTTTTTATCAAAAACTGATTTCAATAAAAATTATTTACTGCAGGCATGGTAAAAATATTAAACAATTCTAAAAGATGTAATTGTTTTATTCTCTATAAATCTGTCTAACACAAGCATTAGAATTGCAGTTCTGCCTGTTTTACGTTTGGAGGTGATGAACCTCACCATCTCCTTGTTACATAAAAGCCATAAAATAATAATAAGCTGAAAATTTCGTTCTAGTTCTCAAGTCCCTTTTTAGTTGCTCTACTATACTTGTTAGCAGCAGAGAGACATTTTCTCTTGTAAGTTATAGATGCAATGCTGCATTATTCAAGCTATGGAGATGTCAAAAGGCACAGTTAACCCTGCGTTTTGACATTTAACCTGTAATTCCTTCTTAAATAAGTGACTGTATTAATGGTTTTAAAAGCAGTCTACATGGCCTCGTGTACAAGGTGACAAAACTATGTTTACGGTTAATAGCTTTTGTGGTTTGAATGTAAGTGAAGCTAGAAGGTTAAATTGAATGATTTTGTTTTATTAAAACAGTGTGAAGTTATGTAGTTTTGCATCAAAGTTAAAGATATTATTTTATGTGTATATCCTGTTCCAATGTCCAGAAAATGTGTTAAAGATTAGTGATGTCGCGAACATAAAATTCGCCGTTCGCGAACGGCGAACATCGGCGAATGTTCGCGAACCGGCGAACATTGCGAACCGCCATAGACTTTAATAGGCAGGCGAATTTTAAAACCCACAGGGACTCTTCCTGGCCACAATAGTAATGGAAAAGTTGTTTCAAGGGGACAAACACCTGGACTGTGGCATGCCGGAGGGGGATCCATGGCAAAACTCCCATGGAAAATTACGTAGTTGACGCAGAGTCGGGTTTTATTCCATAAAGGGCATAAATCACCTAACATTCCTAAATTGTTTGGAATAACGTGCTTTAAAACATCCAGTGTGTGTATACGATCAGGTATGATGTTGTATCGATCAGGTAGTGTAAGACCAAACTCCCCGTTTAACGCACCGCAAACAACCGCAAACAGACCAGAACCGACCAAAATGGGACAGGAACTGGGCTTTAAGGGTTAGGGTTAGGTTTAGTGTTAGTGTTAGGGGCTAGGGTTAGGGTTACGGTGAGATACTTAGGGTTAGAGTTAGTAACCCTACCCCTACGCCTCTAACCCTAACCGTCTAACCCTAAGCACTAAAAATAGCCCTAACCCTAGCCCTAACCCTAACCCTAGCCCTAACCCTAATTCTAATTTGTTTTCTGGTTCTGGACATGCTACAGAGCTGAAACTTCACAGGTACACTTTTTAGACCCCCAGACACTGAATCACACAAAAAAGTTCTTAAAAATTTTAATTTTTTGTTAGAGAGCCAATTATTGGAAAAATTAAAAAAAAATAAAAATAAAAAATTTCTTTGGATTTAGCATCTGGGGGGTCTAAAAGTGTACCTGTGAAGTTTCAGCTCTGTAGCATGTCCAGAACAAGAAAAAAATACGAATTAGGGTTAGGGCTAGGGTTAGGGCTAGGGTTAGGGTTAGGGCTAGGGTTAGGGTTATTTTTATGGCTAGGCTTAGAGGGTTAGGGTTAAGGTTAGAGGGTTAGGGTTATGGTTAGAGGGTTAGGGTTAGGTTTAGTGTTAGGTTAGGGTTACGGTGAGATACTTAGGGTTAGAGTTAGTAGCCCTACCCCTACCCCTCTAACTCTAACCCTCTAACCCTAAGCACTAAAAATAACCCTAACCTTAGCCCTGACCCTAACCCTAGCCCTAACCCTAACCCTAATTCTATTTTTTTTCTGGTTCTGGACATGCTACAGAGCTGAAACGTCACAGGTACACCTTTTAGACCCCCCAGACAATAAATCCAAAGAATTTTTTTTTTTTAAGTTTTTTTTTTTTTTTAGTTTTCCAATAATTGGCTCTCTATCAAAAATGACAATTTTTAAGAACTTTTTTTGTGTGATCTAGTGTCTAGGGGGTCTAAAAGGTGTACCTGTGAAGTTTCAGCTCTGTAGCATGTCCAGAACCAGAAAAAAAGATCATTTTTCAGTAGAGCAGGGATGGTGGGAACCCCTTTTACACCTATATGATCTTTTTTTCTGGTTCTGGACATGCTACAGAGCTGAAACTTCACAGGTACGCTTTTTAGACCCCACAGACAATAAATACAAAGAATTTTTTTTTTTAAAGTTTTTTTTTTTTAATTTTTCCAATAATTGTCTTTCTATCAAAAATGACAATTTATAAGAACTTTTTTGTGTGATTTAGTGTCTAGGGGGTCTAAAAAGTGTACCTGTGAAGAGTGTACCTGTGAAGTTTTAGCTCTGTAGCATATCCAGAACCAGAAAAAAAGATCATTTTTCAGTAGAGCAGGGATGGTGGGAACCCCTTTTACACCTATATGATCTTTTTTTTCTGGTTCTGGACATGCTACAGAGCTGAAACTTCACAGGTACGCTTTTTAGACCCCCCCAGACACTAATCCAAAAAAAGTCATGCCTGCCACCGTATATATCAGTGGTGGGTGGGCAGTGGCACTGCAGTGGGCACAGTACACTCTGTGGACCTGACAGTCACTGGCACCCAGGCAACTGCAATTATAAAAAAAATATATATATTTTTACTTTGCAAGCTGCTGTGCCACCGTATATATATCAGTGGTGGGTGGGCACGCAGTGGCACTACAGTGGGCACAGTACACTCTGTGAACCTGACAGTCACTGGCAGCCCAGGCAACTGCAATAATAAAAAATATAATTTTTTTTTTCAATTTGCAACAAGATGCTGTGCCACCGTATATATATCAGTGGTGGGCAGTGCACTGCAGTGGGTACAGTACACTCTGTGGACCTGACACAGCACTCACTGCAATTATGACAGAGGAAAAAAAAAATATTTTTTAAAATGCAAGGTACTGTGCCTGTGCCACCCAAAATGAGTGTGGTGTGCACACAGTACAGTCTGTGGTGGGTCTGTGGCCTCTCACACACAGCGGGCAGGCAACTGCAGTGTACAATAGATATATATATATATATATATATATATATATATATATATATATATATATAAAAAGAAAAAACTCAATTACCAGCCCTTAAAAGGGCTTTTGGGGACACTATATATATATATATATATATATATATATATATAAAAAATTACTCAAATACCAGCCCTTAGAAGGGCTTTTTGGGGTGCTGTCAGGATGCTGTCCTTACAGCAGTAGTGGACCAAGAACACTGACTAGCAAGACCAGGAACACTGACTAACAACTGTCCCTAGCTATTAACAGCAGCAGCAGCAGCAGCTCTCCCTGCTCTCACTAACACACACTGCTTCAGAATGATCTAAGATGGATGCTGCCCTTGCTTATTTATAGGAGGTGGGAGGGTGTGGGAGGGAGGTATGCTGATTGGCTGGAAATGTGCCTGCTGACTGTGAAGTTCAGGGTCAAAGTTTGCCTCAATGATGTATTATAGGGGGCGGACCGAACATCGCATATGTTCGCCCGCAGCGGCGAACGCGAACATGCTAAGTTCGCCGGGAACTGTCCGCCGGCGAACAGTTCGGTACACCTCTATTAAAGATCAAACATTAAAAAGCAAATTGAAGCATATACAGTACACACTGTTTTACTTGGCAAAAGATTTGTAATTCAGTGCAGTCATACTTGTGATTCAGGGAATGCTGCCAGACAGAACAGACAAGTCACGGGCCTACACTGCAGTAGCAGAAGAACTTAGTCAAAGCATACATTTTTCAGAAAAAAAGCTTTATTCAACTCACTCTCACTAGGGGTCCAGAAACCTGGTGAGAATCCATTGACGGTGGCGAAGTAATGGGGGGGGGGGGGGGGGGGTGGCAGCCAGGGCATCTAGAGGGGAGCATCCTATGCCCGCCACTCAGAATTGCCACTCTGTCCTTAATTGTTTTAAACAACAACAAAAAAAATATATATATATATATTGCAGCGCTGCAATATATTTTTTTATGTTGTTTATATAAGTGTTGCTATATTTGCACTGATTGCATGTTATTTGACTATTTAAGCGCTGACAACACATTATTTGTCTTAATATTTTTACACTGTCACTTCGCTTTGACTACCACTCTCTAAGCCTGCGCGACCACCTGAGTTCAGCAATGGGCACCCTGTGATTGGCCAAAAGGGGTCACATGCAGGAGGTGGACATGGGCACCCTGTGATTGGCTGAACGGTTTACATGCTCTTGAAGTACTGCCCTGCTGTCTGAGCCTCACTGCTGGCACGCGCTGTGTGTCTCCTCCGCTCTGGAATCAGGTGCGGTAGTCTGGCAGAGCAGATGGGAGACAAAAAAAGCAGCTCAGTGAGTCGTGTTGGCAGCCCAGGGGAGTGGACAGAGTCCGGGGAGGGGGGGGGGGCACTGTGTGGTTTAAAGCAGCTGGTGTAGCAGGCGCTGGCAGCGAAAATTCCAGAGACCCGGCAGTTGGAAGAAACTGATAACTTTTTACATGCCTAATGCTCTAAGAGACACAGGCAGAAATCATCAGGAAGGATAATCATTTAACCCTTTGCATGCCGAATGCTTGACGGGGACTTGGGGGACACAGGCAGGAACATCACTTAACTCCTTACATCCTGAAGGTTAATGCCCCATACACACGTGCAGATTATCTGCAGACTTTTGTCTGCAGACTTACCTTTTCTATGTAGTGCAAGGGCCTGCCGGATTGCATACAAATTGAAAGTGTTTAGATTTGACCTCATATTATATGGTTTTGGTAAGTCTGCAGACAAAAGTCTGCAGATAATCTGCAGGTGTGTATGGGGCATTAAAGGGGACAAAGGCAGAATCCTCACTTAACCCCTACATGCCTATTGCTCCTCCGGGACACAGGCAGGATTATCCCTTAACTCCTTACATGGCCAATGTTCAGCGTCAACAGGGACACAGGCAGCATCACTAAACTCCTTACATGCATTCGGCATATAGGGAGTTAAGTGATTATGCCTGTGTCCTGCCAAGCATTTGGCATGAAATGGGGTTAAATGATAATCCTGCCTGTGTCCCTACCGAGTATTCAGCATGTAAGGAGTTAGGTGGTGAGCCTGCCAATGTCCCCCTGAGCATTTGGCATGTAAGGAGTTAAGCGATGGTCATGGCTGTGTCCCTGCCAAGCATTTGGCATGTAAGGGGTTAATTGAGTTCCGGTACATCTTCGGCTGCAGCAGCTAAGCTCTTTTGACCTGAATCCAGCACATGTGCAATGGCTACCAGGGATACAGAGTATCACAGGATACCGATTTTCATATTACACTGGCAGACGAGAAGAGGCCCTGTTGTGTGCTCTGTATGTCTGACCTATGTGTGTCTTCCTCAGACCGAAGCAGCAGCCGAAGCCCTCCTCAGATGAAGACTACTGGGTTTGCAGTGTGTGCACCTGGAAGAACAGCGCCAAAGCCTTTAAAGAGGAAGTAAACCCTCCTCTGACACTTTTACCTATAGGCAAGCCTATGATAAGGCTTACCTATAGATACTGTAAATATCTCCTAAACATGTACCGTTTAGGAGATATTTACCTTACATGCAGCCAGTAATGTCACTGGCGCATGCGCTCTGAAGGAACGGACGCTGGTGCCGTTTCTTCAGAGCCCCGTGCAGTGACCGTCGGCTCCCGTGCGCGTGCGTGGGAGTAACGTCACCGCGGCTCCGGCCAATCAGATGGCCGGATGCCGCGATCCCGGAAGACGGGCGACTGGACATGTCGCCCGTCATACAGGTGAGCGGCGGCACGGAGGGGGCTCGTTCTAAGGTTAGTATTTCATAATGATCTAGTATGCGATGCATACTAGCTCATTATGGGTTTCTCTTTCAGGTTGCAGCAAAAAAAAAAGTTTTGAGGGTTTACAACCTCTTTAAGTGCCTGTACTGCCTGATGTGTGATGTGTGCAAAGGGACTTCCACTTAATCAGTCTCTGACTTCTCCTGCCCTGTCCCTTCCTGCACCTCCTGGGGGACATATCCATCTCGATCCTCAGGGCTGATAATGTAAGTATGCTTTGTACATGTATTACCTGCAGAAATTGCAACATGACCAATCCAAAGGTAGAAAAACCCAGAACTGCCCATGATCTCTCATACACTGCTCAGACAGAACATGATAACTGAATAACATTAATCTTCTTACAATGGCATCTGAATGTGGGTGGGGTGGATATATTAGGCAGCAAATGAACATTTTGTCTCCCAAAAACACACACACATCATAGGTTGAACTGGATGGACCGTTGTTTTTTTTTCAACCTCACTAAAGCCCCGTACACACGTAGCTATTGTCGGCCGAACGATCGGCCGTCTTTTGTCCGGTGCTGTCCTGTCGGCTGAAAAGTGCTAAAGAATGCACACGAATTTTGTCGGCCAACAACAGCCGACTGCAGAAGTGATGTCATGTGATGGTTAACTTTCCGTGTGTTTTTTTTTCTCTGAGCATGCCCAGTCTTGCTAATCTGCCGTTTGTCGGCCGAATTCTGTACTGACTGGCGAACAATCGGCTGTTCTGGTGACGGCCAACAAAAATTTTAAAGTCTGCATGCCAGATTCTGTTCTGCGGAAAATTCGCTGTCGGTTGTCGGAAGCATCATACTAACAAAATGTCTCTGAATTTGATGTGTTGAAAGCAGAAAAATGGAGACAAATAAGGAACTCAGTGACTTTGACAAGGGACAAAGCAACATTGTAATGGCTAGACGACTGGGTCAGAGCATCCTGTGGGATGTTCTCTGTCTGCAGTGGTCAGTTCTGGCATGTTAAGCTGGCCTTCGATGGATTGAAGTTGGGTCAGTCCAGCAGGAACCAGACAGATTTCGATTCATATGTGGCCGCTCTGGCCTCAACAAAAGTCAATGTTATGTTCAACTTCTGTTAAACGGGAATGTTGGAAAAAATTTCTTGCTCAGTAGGTGAAGCCAGTGGGTACATAATTTTTTTTCCTCAGAAAAAAACTGTTAAAAAACTGTTGCACAATAGGCTATAAGGGGCTGGATGGTAAAATGGAGCAAGGCAATAGGCATGAAGGTGAATAAACATTACAGTGAAAGTGAAGAAATGGTTAAACAATGATGGGGCTGAGTGGTAAAAAGTAAAAGTGAGCAAAGGCAAAATAGCAAATACTTTTTTTTTTTTTTAGATTTTTCGCAGAATGCTACACAACACATACCATGCCAAACAAAAAAGATTTAGGTGCAATGGGCAGGAAAAGGAGGAAGATAGAGAAGAATCAACAAGCTAAGCTAGCTAGAAGCCTTTAAAGGGTTCATGTGAACACTGCTGAAATTACAGGAGGCTCATCAGCAGCACCACAGGATCCAGTGTTTGTGGACATTCCTGTTATTGCTTTAGAAGCAGAGACAGCTTTGCCTGAAAATGCTTCTACTCAACCAAATATTCTGCCAGAGAATATTGACCAAAACATTTTCACTGGTATTGGCTTTTGGCCTGAAACTGTAGATGGAACTTTGAAAACTGAACTTGTCAAGCGAGAGACAGTAGAACCGCAGAATAAGGATGCATTGTTTCCAAGAGACAGTAATGGCAAGTCATTTTCCAAGGATTGGCTATACAGGAATTTAGAGAATAGTGAGACTATGTGTAAGACATGGTTGGGGTTTTCTCCTATACACAATGCTGCATATTGCTTTTCTTGTCTGCTTTTTCAGAAGGGCAGTGGCGTAGCGTGGGGAGTGCAGGGGGGGCCTGCCGCAGCGGGCGCAACATCTGGGGGGGGGGGGGACGCATCCGCTCCGCAATGTCATGTCAGATGTCACTCACTCTGTCATAGGCTGGCCGCCGCACCGCTGAGTCTACTCTCGACTCTACCCCTGGCTCACTGTCACTGCTTCGGCTTGGCAGCTCGGCTCGGCCGCTCGGCTCCCCAATCCGATCCAGCCGGCGTCGCCCACTGTGGAGTGGTGGTGGGGGGAGACAGGCCAGGTGTGCGCCGTGCGGTGCGGAGATGGACTGGCTGGGGGAGGGACTAACCAGTGCAGCGGCCGCCCAGCGCAGCGCGGGAGGCGGGGAGAGAAGAACCACACCAGGCCAGCAGAGCAGCAGAAGAAGTCGGCTCGGCGAGGAGGAGGACGACAGGACAGGAGTCACAACAGGACAGTCAGCAATTTCAGCAAAGAAGATAGGTGAGACGAGGCCAGAGAGCCTGGTGACAGTGGTGCTGCAGCAGCCAGGAGGAAAACCTAGCCTGGGGTCGGTCGGGACAGGTGAAAAAAAGGTAGGAGTAGTGTACTGGCTCTGGCTGTACTAGTCACTGTCTGACTGAGTGACTGTGAGAAGACTATGTAAAGGGGATCTATTTTAAGGGGAACCTGGCCTGCTGTAAGGGGGGAGATCTAAATGGGGAACGGGACCTCACCTCACCCTGGCCTGCTGTAAAGGGGGATCTATATGGGGGACCTGATCCCCCATATAGATCTCCCCTTACAGTAGGCCAGGGTGAGGTGAGGTACCCCATATAGATCCCCCCTTACAGCAGGCCAGGGTTAGGTGAGGTCCCGTCCCCCATATAGATCCCCCCCCCTTACAGCAGGCCAGGGTGAGATGAGGTCCCCCATATAGATCCCCCCCCTTACAGCAGGCCAGGGTGAGGTGAGGTCCCCCATATAGATCCCCCTTACAACAGGCCAGGGTGAGGTTAGGTCTGGGGTCCCCCATATGGATCCCCCCTTACAGCAGGCCAGGGTCCGGACCTCACGTCACCCTGGCCTGCTGTAAGGGGGGATCTATATGGGGTCAGGGTGAGATAAGGGGGGATCCCCCATATAGATCCCCCCTTACAGCAGGCCAGGGTGAGGTGAGGTCCCCCATATAGATCTCACCCTTACAACAGGCCAGGGTGAGGTGAGGTGCAGGGTCCCCCATATAGATCCCCCTCACCCTGGCCTACTGTAAGGGGGTGATCTATATGGGGGACCTCACCTCACCCTGGCCTGCTGTAAGGGGGATCTATATGGGGGACCTCACCTCACCCTGGCCTGCTATAAGGTGGGAGATCTATATAAGGGACCTCACCTCACCATGGCCTGCTGTAAGGGGGATCTATATGGGGGACCTCACCTCACCCTGGCCTGCTGTAAGGTGGGAGATCTATATGGGGGACCTCACCTCACCCTGGCCTGATGTAATGGGGAATTTATATGGGGGACCTCACCTCACCCTGGCCTGCTGTAAGGTGGGAGATCTATATGGGGGACCTCACCTCACCCTGGCCTGCTGTAAGGGGGATCTATATGGGGGACCTCACCTCACCCTGGCCTGCTGTAAGGGGGGATCTATGGGGACCCTGCTCTAAAGGGGATCTATGCCATAGATTCCCCCTTTAGAGCAGCATCCCCATAGATCCCCTTTAGAGCAGGCCAGGGTCCCCATAGATCAAATTTAGAGCAGGCCAGGGTCCCCATAGATCCCCCTTTAGAGCAGGGTCCCCATAGATTCTCCACTTTAGAGAAATGTCCCCATAGATTATATGGGGACCATTCTCTAAAGGGGGATCTATGGGGACCCTGCTCTAAAAGGTGATCTATGGAGACCCTTCTTTAAAGGAGGTTCTATGGGGGACCCTGCTCTAAAGGGGGATCTATGGGGACCCTGGCCTGCTCTATAGGGGGATCTATGGGGGACCCTGCTGTAAAGGGGGATCTTTGGGGACCCTGCTCTAAAGGGGGATCTATAAGGACCCTGCTCTAAAGGGGGATCTATAGGGACTCTGCTCTAGCTCAAGTGCTAAATTCCCGCGCTTTAGGGGCGCAAATTACTTGCCTTGCCCCGGGTGCTGACAACCCACGCTACGCCACTGCAAAAGGGAAAAGTTCTTTTAAAAAGCCCAGTGGATTTAATGCATTGAGAATGAGAAAGCTAAACCCCGGATCACTAGAGCATGAGCGCATTTTATATAATTTCAGTGCATTTACAATGTGGAAAGAATTTGAAATGCAACTGCAAAATCAGGAGTCTTTTGATGCTGCTGCCCAGCTTGCACAATAGAGGTCATTTGAGAAATGGAAGGTAATCTTAGTCAGAATACTTGACTGTGTGCTATATCTAGCCAGACAATCCTTACCCTTACGTAGTCACTCATAAGATTTAACCACTTTAGCCCCGGAGGATTTGGCTGCTCAAAGACCAGGGCCTATTTTGTGATCGACAATGCGTGACTTTAACGGACAATTGCGTGGTCGTGCGACGCTGTACCCAAATTAAATTGACGTCCTTTTTTCCCCACAAACAGAGCTTTCTTTTGGTGGTATTTGATCACCTGTGCGATTTTTACTTTTTGTGCTATAAACAAAAAAAGAGCGACAATTTTGAAAAAATAACAATATTTTTCAAATTTTTTTTTATATGAAATTTAAAAAAAAAATTTAAAAATCAAATTTTTTTAACATTTTAGGCCAATTTGTTTTCTGCTACATATCTTTGGTAAAAAAAATTGCAATAAGCGTATTTTTATTGGTTTGCGCAAAAGTTATTGCGTTTACTAACTACAGGAAAGATTTATGTCATTTTTATTGTTTTTTTTTAAACTAGTAATGGTGGCGATCTGCGATTTTTTTTTTGCGGGACTGCGACATTGTGGCGGACAGATCGGACCCCTGAATTACATTTTTGACACTTTTGGGAGTACCAGTGACATTACTACAGTAATCAGTGCTATAAATATGCACTGTTACTGTAAAAATGACACTGGCAGGGAAGGGGTTAACTTTATTGGTGATCAGTGGGTTAAATGTATCCCTAGGGGTGTGATTCTAACTGGGGGGGGGCGTGGCTTGTGATGTAACCACAGAGACATACGATCCTACATAGCATGATAGTATAGCCTCTGTACTTACATCAGGGAGAATGACAGACAGCTGTGTTTACATCAGCCGTCTGCCTTTCTCCCTCTCCTGTGGGAGATCGTGAGTGGCCGGCGGACATCGGAGCCGCCGGTCACATGCGCGGGGATGCCTGTGGACGAGCGGGGGCTGGAGCGCGCCTCCGGCGATGTGCGCTCGCCCCCTACTGGCTCCTGGGCGAGATACGTAGTACTACGTCGCTTTGCCCAGGAGCGGCTGACTGCCGCAGTAAATGTACTTACGGCGGTCGGCAAGTGGTTGAACAAAGATGGTAACTGTGAATATTTCTTAAAAAACTTTCAAGCTACTTGCCAAATATGACCCAGATGCCAAACAGCATCTTCACAAAGTTCATCAGACAGATGGCTATGTTGTGTCCTATCTCTCTCCACAGAGCAAGAATGAGTTCATCAGCCTGCTTGGCGAACAGCCATCTTTCAAAAAAATCACAAAGGCCAAATATTTTGAAATGATGTTTGATAGAACTCTAGATATTTCTCACACTGACCAAATGCCCCAAGTGATTCGATATGCACATTAAATATACAGAATAGTGATAGAGTCTTTCATTGACTTTATTTAGGTACATGGGAAATCAGCTGATGCCATTACAAAATAAATTTGTGAAAAGTTGCAAGCAGATGACCTTAAACTGGAGCACTGCTACAGCCATGGAAACAACAATGATGCAACTATGGCTGGACAAATTAGTGGTGTATAGAAAAGTATTTTGGATATGAATCCCAAAGCGGTGTTTGTGCCATGTAACAATCACTCTCTGAATCTTGCTGGTGTGCATGCAGTTGGTGTTGGGACAAAGTCTTTGACTTTCTTTTGCACTGTGGAAAAAGTGTACACATTTTTCTTAAGCTCCACCCATAGGTGGGATGTCCTTAACCTCCCTGGCGGTATGATTCTTTCCCATTTTAGGTGCTGAAAGCGGTCCCATTATTTTGCATGTAATTCTTAAGAATGAGCAGCCCAAACCAACTATTTACATATGATTTTTTTTTTTACTGTGCGTTCTTCTTTATAACAGCTAGGGTATGATAAAGTTTGAAACACAAAATCATAAATTATAATATAATAAAAAACTATAAAATAAGTTAAAGTATGTATGTATATGTGTATATATATATATATATATATATATATATATATATATATATATATATATATAGATAGATAGATAGATAGATAGATAGATAGATAGATAGATAGATAGATAGATAGATAGATAGATATACACGTACACACACACACACACATTATATATATATATATATATATATATATATATATATATATATATATATATATATATATATATATATATATATATACACACACACACACACATAAGTACAGTAAAACTGCAGGAAAGGGTACTGGGGGGCAAACTAATGTGAAATTATTTTATTTTGTAATGTATCAGTGTGTTTTACTATTTGAATTTGCTGCCGGTTCCACCCCCCTGCGAGCGTCACGTCGCAGGAGACGGAAGCTGGGGCACAGAGCATCGAGAGGAAGATCTGGCCGTCGCACACTGCCAGGATACATCGCTGGATCCCGGGGACAAGGTGAGTACCCTCTTCTTACAGGATCCAGCGATCTCCCTAGCCACACTCGGGGTTACCACTAATGGCGCTGAAATTTCAACCCGAGCCACACTCAGGAATACCGCTAAGGAGGGTAAGGAGCATGTACCAATTCATAGAGTGATCATGTGACACAAGATGGAGTTCAAAGCATGAAGCTGTACGCGTACTTGCTGAGCACACTGAGGAAATAATGGAAGCTTTGGAAAAGTTGAGAGATGGACCAAAAGAAACCTCTGAAACCAAGGGTGATGCAAGAAGTCTGTTAGTTTATGTTTTTTTTCTCATTCTTGAATTTTTGAAGCCCAGTACTAACCAAAGTGAACGATGCTCAGATCTTCAGTACCTGCAGCAAGAAGGACCTGCACTTGATCAATTTGTCCAAAACTTTAAAGTATTGGCTTTATTTTGCCATTAAAAACAAGATTGTCTAGTGTCAAAGGCAACTAAGAAAGCTCTACAGGTATGTATTACACCCATATTACATTTCTACAGAGAAAAGAGTTGGAAGACGCAAGAAGATGACTGGTGAGCAGAGCTGTGATGCTAGCTTGACCTTAATACAAAAAACACGCAGAGAACAGCTGGAAGCAATTGATCAGCTTAAGGCAGAAATTACAAAAGGTACAATGCAGATGAATATGCTTCACCAGCAATTTGCTTTCAGGCAAATTCAGACATTTATTTCATAAATGAATATATTCAGCACACATGTGCTCAGTACACAGAGTTGAATGCTGCATCTATGATCACTGAAATAAATTGCCTTCGGCACCACGTTGTCTTCTATAAGAAAGTCAATCCCAATGTGCAGATTGCAAACTGGTCAGCTTTAGATTTGCTTCAGTGGGTGTACAAGTGGAAACTGTAAGAGAGTTAAGGCCCGTACACACGTACCGATCGTCGGCCGACGGAACGTCCTACAAATGTTCGCGGCTGGTGTGTTTGTTGTTTGTCTGTTGAAAAGTGCTCTAAACTTGCCCAGGACATTTGTCTTCCGACAGAAAATGACGTCACTACGTTCCACGCACGTTCGCCGCTACAAAAGAGGAAGTGAGTGTTTGGCCGTGACCCTTCTGGGCATCTCGCGCTGATTTCGGTAGCATTTGTTTGGTTGACGACATTTCGCTATTTTCCGAGACATCGTTCGAGAATTTATTATGGCGACCGTGAATTCGTCCGTTGCTGTCGTTAGTGTTGGAGTTTTGGCTCTGAGACGACGTACGAGCAATAGGAAGAAGAAGCGGACCTCCTGGACGAAAAATTGGTTGCTTAACCGTGATCAATTTTCTCATATGTCCTTGCTGAGGGAGCTCCAGGAAAATAATCCTGATGACTTCAGGAATTATTTGAGGATGACGGATCCCATCTTTTACCGTCTTCTTGCCCTGGTGTCCCCCTATATTCTGAAGCAGGATACTTGTATGCGGCTTGCAATTACTCCTGAGCAAAGGTTAATTGCGACGTTGAGGTATCTTGCAACAGGGAGAAGCCTGCAGGATCTGAAGTTCACCACAGGCATCTCCCCCCAAGCACTTGGAGTCATCATCCCTGAGACCTGCTCTGCCATCATCAAGGTCTTGCAGAAGGACTATATCAAGGTATGTTTGATTTTTTACATTACATTACATGTATTACTAGTTTCACCTGAATTATGATGTTTTTGGATGTACAGCAATTGACACAGGCCATTATTTGTAAACTACCCTCTGTCCGCATGCACATAGTAGTAAAGATGTAGATTATCTTTAACCATTTGTAAAATTACCCACTAACCACCCCACCATTCTCTCCTATGTGTCCCTAAACGCATTGCCTGTTAACAGTATGTCGAATTTATCTAATTTTATTGCTTTCCCTCAAACAATTATTCCTTGGCCAATGTTTTAGTACCTAGTTAATGATTTATCTAAAATACATCAGTCCATCCATTCCCACCTATGATTCTGTATGTTTATGTAATGATGTTAAAACCTTCACTGACCACAAGCCCTTATTGATGTATAAATGCCCAGTTTTACTTACCCATCCCCCACCCACATGCTAAATCTCAAAGTCAGCATATACCAAAGCTCAAGTTCAGAGGTCTTCAAACTATGGCCCACCAGTTGTTCACGAACTTCAATTTCCATCATGCCTAGTCATGTCTGTGAATGTCAGAGAATTACAAGGCCTCATGGGATGTGTAGTTCTGCAACAGCTGGATGGCCGTAGTTTGTAAATCTCAGCTCTAGCTGGTGAGTATAATGGGCCATACACACTAGAAGATTGTCAGAACAATTTATCCTTCCGATTTACCAAAACCAAATAATATGAGGTCCAACAAACACTTTCAAATCCTATGCAATCTGGTAGGCCCTTGCACTACATAGAAAAGGTATATCTGCACGAAAAAGTCTTCAGAGAATCTTCTAGTGTGTATGGCCCTTTACAATATAAGAACAATAGGAGGTTGAAAATAAATGTATGTAGATGTTACATCCCCATATCCAAACCTTTGCCTTCCTGTTGTATATTTTTTTAGCAAGTTGCATAAGGATTTAACAGACAACTGTGTGTGTAATTAATAATGTGATGTGCTCAAGCACTAATTTTATTTTTTGTATTTTTTCCCCACAGTTTCCTTCAAACGCAGAGCAATGGCTGGAGATTTCTGATCAATTTCTGGAGAAGTGGAATTTTCCCAATTGTGGGGGTGCTATTGATGGGAAGCACGTCCGCATTGTCCCCCCTCCGAATTCCGGCACATTTTATTATAATTATAAAGGTTTTTTTAGTATAGTCATGCTAGCCATAGTTAATGCAAACTATGAGTTTATTTTTTTGGATATTGGCAAAAATGGCCGCAATTCGGATGGGGGAGTTATTGATCAGACGGAGTTCGCTCGTCGTCTAAAGAACGGCACTCTGAACCTGCCATCCAGGGAGCAAACTGTTGAGGGTATGAGCTTTGTGTTTATCGCAGATGAGGCTTTTGCGCTTGGGGAGCATCTCATGAAGCCCTACCCTCAGAGGAACCTCACCCCAGACCAAAGGATTTACAACTACCGGTTGTCCAGAGCTCGCAGAGTTGTGGAGAATGCTTTCGGGATAATGGCCAACCGGTTCCGGATATTCCTGACGTCCATAAACCTGGCACTGTACAAAGTGGATAATGTGGTCTTGTGTTGCTGCATTTTGCACAACTTCCTACGCAGGAATGCACAAAATTATGTATTGCAGCAACTGGATACTGACCCTGCTATGCCAGGTACAAGTGGAGAGGCCCAACCTTCTAACCAAGTGGAGTCTATGCCGTCAATGGAAGTTGGACGGTCAGCATTGGCATCACACAGGGCCCGTCAGATCCGCCAGGAATATCTGGACTATTTCGTGGGGAGAGGAGCTGTGTCCTGGCAGCAATCACTGTCACAAACACATTAATCTTGTTAAAGATTGGACACACAAGATAAATGTCAGAGATATATTATTTTTCAACACATTAAACAAAAATTGCAATGATTCTGTATTGTGGATTATAATCATTTGGGCACATATGCCAAACACAATTATTTGGGTTAATCATGTGTTATATATGTGTGACTTTGGAAGGGTTAATACATTCATCAGTGTGTTTCTTGACTGTAGTCTCTCACCAGCTGATCCAAAGTGATGATGGCCATGTGTTATTTTTTAGCCAGTGGTGTAAATACAAGGGCCTTCTGCACCCCACAAAATGTACACAAACCCTGTCACATTGAGAACTAGGTCACACCCAAGGTTCATCTAATGTCACCTTACATTGGTGTTCATTGTCCAGAAGTTGCCCATACTATATATTTCAGATAATACATTAGGGTATTAACAAAGTACCTACATCTGTTATGTTGTGTTCATTTATGACATCCTTCTCACTGCCCACCAATGTTAGGATATGTCAGTGTTATGTGAAACTTGATCATTGTTCATCTCAAAGTGTTGTATATATATAGGTAATGGAAAGTGAACTAGAGCAACGAACAAGCAATACACTATAGATTACACTGATCTCCCTACACTGATTGCTACTGGCAATATCAATGCCATATTGAATCCTAGGACTGCTAGTACCTTGAGTGTTGAGTCACACTTATGCGATGCGGGAAGTCTGCGACTTTGCAGCCTTCCAGCATTGCATAAGGGTGACCCGCCACTTACTTTTTCCACAGGATTGTATTCCACAAGTGTTAAGCACTGTGCGATCCAATCCAGATACATCAGAAATAAAGGGTCATGTGCGACTTGTATGCGTGTTCAGTGCGAATGTAGCCATACAAAGTGTATGTCTCAATTCACACTGCACATCTGATGGCATGTAATATCGTAGCGCACTGCTCCTTTATTACATGCGATCAGATGTTCATGCGAAAATCAGCTATACAGTTTGTATGGCTCAATTTGCACTGCACTCGCACAAAAGTCGCACATGATGCATTTATTCAGCCGCATCAGGATAGGATCGCACAGTCGTTCAAACTTGTGTGATCCGATCCTGTGTGAAATGTCAGATCGCACTGTGATATGCGTTAAAACTGGGGGTATCTTTAACATTTCATTGACACCTCCAGCAACTTGCATATGGCAGTGTCCAAAATGCTTTCATTAACATGTAAATATGTGAATAGGACAGCCATCATACATTTAGTGCTTCTTTACACAGCTTTAGACCTCGACCCCCCAACGAATGTCTAATAAAGAATTGAACACACATTGTTGAATGTAAAAATGTTTTAGTATCAAACATTCACAGGGTTAGGGTTAGGGTTAGGGTTAGGGTGTTGGAAAGTGCTTTTCCCAAACTTGGGTACACTCTTTAACATCTGAGTGTCATAAAACTGGCATAAAATATTATATAAAAATGGGAACATCCCAATACAAACAGTAAAAAATTTAAAAAATTTTTTTTTTAAAATTTGGCAAGCATGTCCACAAAATCACGCATCTTTCCTTGCAATGCCGTTGCAGTCTCTTTTATTTGCTCGAGGTCTGAGCAGCATTGAAGAGCCTCACGGGTCAATTTGGCCAATGTGCAAGTATGTAATACATGATCTGGAAAATAAAATACAACGGAGTCAATGTGAATCACCTACATGAGGTCATAATATAGAAACATTTGGTGTGCAGGTAATCTTTAAATTCCTCTCGAGTTAATACCTACCCTGTTCTTATGCTCTTTTGCCCTAGGCTCTTCATCTTCCTCCTGACCTCCTCCAATGCTGTTGCTGATGATTCTGCCGGTCTCCTGAGCTTACTATATATTCATTAGGGGTGTGAACGCATGATGACGTCATTGTGAGGGCATGGTTGTAATGTATATATATTAAGATGCAGAGACCAGAGACGGGCAGAATGCACGGCAACAGCATTGGAGGAGGACAGGAGGAAGAAGAAGAGCCTAGGGCAAAAGAGCAGACAACATAAGAGCAGAAGATTGGACAGCAGAAGACTGGAGAGGAGAAGATCCAAAGAGCAGAGTGGAGAAGACCGGATGAAGATCTTTAAGAACATTTCATAAACGTCTCCTGTCGTTATTCACATACACTTCCATTTATGTGGTTAATGTGTAGGGGTACTATGTACCCCATACCCATTCACATAGTGATTGGGGTCTGGGATCTGGGGGCCACCCTTTGTTAAAGGTTGCTTCCAAAGTCCTAGGAACCCCCTGGCCGCATGACCCCCCAAAACCACCAGACAGGGTTGTGGGGATGAGGCTCTTGTCCTCCTCTACATGGGAGTAAGGTGCTTTTGGGTGTGCGGTGCAGAGGCCCCCTGGCCCAAAGCAACAAAACCCCCCCATGTTGAGGGCATGTGTCCTGCTGTGGTCCAGGGGGTGTTTGGTCCGCTTGCTCGTTCTCTTTCCTGGCCTGACAAGCTGCATGCTTGTATAAGGGTCTGGTAGGGGTTTTGGGGGTAACCCACGCTGTCTTTTTGTTGTGGGCATACCCTCAAACTCAATACCACACACAAAAGGCCTGGTTGTGAACTTGGGGGGACACCCACGGTGGGTTGTTCAATTTTTTGGTGTAGTTCCCCCTCAAAAATCTTCACAACGCAAGTGGCCCCGCAAGTCAGAGCATCCTGATCCGACTTACGGTGCGACTTCCATTCAAATAAAGAGGCTCCCATAGGGAACTAGTGTTGTAAATTGGAGGCTAAAAATAACACTGATAAAAATCATTCTGCAAAAACCTACGTGGGCACACAATTGGCTCTTGGACACTTGGTCCTGGTTCCTCCACAGTTTCGGAACTGGCTTCCATGCTGCTTGGCAAGTTGCCAGGAGATCGGGCTTCTGACCTGGCTGGGGATGCCACATCCTGGCATGATGCAACATCTGCAATGTAAATTTGTAAGGGAATACAAGAATATAAGGTTAAACAATCATTGCAAATACACATATTTCTATGATCCCACTACACAAAAATCTGTGACTACCAACCTTCTTGTTGCTCTGGTGTCTCATCACTTGTTGGCTCCACCAGGATTATTTCCGGAATAATGTCTTCATCTACATAATACAAAACATTGGCCATATCATAAAAGTCACAAGAGGTACATTTGTTAGGACATGGTGCCCTGCTTGATAGCTCTTTTAGTAACAAATATGAAGACATGTACATGGTTATCTACGAAAAATATGGTACATTAATGTTTGACAGTGCATAGGAACCAATTACCTTTAGTGGAATCTGTGCCACCTTCTGTGCCCATGTCCTCATCTTGTTCGGCAACTGCCGATGGAGCTGCCAGACCTCTCCTCCTCCTTTCCCATAGTTTGGCACGGAGTTTACGTTTTTCTCCTATTTAAAGGTTTGAATAATAATCTGTGATTAATAGGAATGTTTGCTGAGAAGATTCGTGCAGGAAAGAACGTTCGTTGCAACACAATACATATATTTTTAACTATGGCTTCCTGACTTTTAATGTCATATACTAAAACATCAACAATAGATCGATCAAATCACGACATGACAACTAAAATGAGTAATCTAACTTTTTACATAGACATTATAATCTAGACATGTTAATACAACATACACAAAATTATAAAAAACATATTGCATGATTAAAAAAATAAAGAAAAAATAAAACTTACTTTTTTTCAAAATCCGATGGATTTGGGAAAGCTGATCCTGCTCACGGTGTTTGAGGTCAGACCACCGTTTCCGAATCTGATCTTTCGATCGCTCGACACCGAATTTTTTGACCAAACAGGCCACCACCTTGTCCATGATGCCATCTTTCCTGGCATTGGGCCGCTCGTAATTAGCCAACTTGCCATCATAATCCATTTTTTCTAAAATGGAGACCATCTCCACCATTTCTGGCTTTGACATGGGTGTAGCCCTTGATTTTCGGGTGGCCCAATCACTTCGGCCCCCACTTGATGAACTCTGAGATCTTTCAGACATTCTTCTTGATTAAAAGATTGTTCCTCTGCTTCAGGTGTGAGTGTCGCATGTAGGCCTGATCTTCGGCACGTACACACCCCTGCACAAGCCCGCCACTGGAGGAGGAGTTGACGCCTGCGCTGTATTTAAAGGACGCCAGATCGTTCGGCCGACGATTCGCTAGCGGACATATCGAGAGTTGGAGCACGATCGAGCGGCGAATCACGACTTTTCCCCACAAACAAAGGTACGACTCTTTTAATAGAAAGTGTGTGTTTTGGGCCCTATACAGCTTTTATTAGGAATATCTTTATTATGTGCCAAAATACATGCTCTTTTAATATGTTTTGTGTTGTTTTGTGTCTTGCAGGCATATACTGTCCTGCAATATGGTGGACAATTTCACCACCCACAACTTTCTCATCAGTTTCATTGATGAATTCAGGCAACTGCCCTGTTTGTGGCAAGTCAAGTCCGCAGATTATAAAAATAGAAAACTCAGAAAACAGGCCATGGAACATTTGGTGGCCTTCTACAAGCCCGTCTGTCCTGGGGCAAATTTTGATTATATCCGCAAAAAAATAAACAGTATTCGCACTGCCTACAGGCGGGAGTTAAAAAAAATAGAAGATTCCACCCAGTCTGGAGCAGGGGCACGGAATGTATATGTACCACGGCTGTGGTACTATGATAACATGCGGTTCCTGGCAGACACCATGGAATCCAGGCCGTCAATTTCTACGCTGCCTTCGACTTCGGCAGAGGGCTCAGTGTCTGTAGATCCAAGCCAGGATGAGGATTTCCTGGAGGAGAGTTTTACTCAGGTATGGCATTTCACAATATATTGTCTGCTAAAATGTAATCATGTAACAAAATTATAAGCTAAACCATAATTGACCCTTTAGGTAAACGGGCATAGCAAGGGGTTGGCATGACAGGCAACCGCCAGGGGCGCAGGCCAAGGGGGGTGGGTCACAAAAACATTGGCATTGTTTTATTGTTTATTTTAACAATCCACTCAGCCTGCACACCCCAGAACCCCCAGTTTGCAGGCGGATTCATGCAGGTGTAAAACATTGAGAGCAGCTTCATGCAGGTGTAAAACATTGAGAGCTGCTTCATGCAGGTGTAAAACATTGAGAGCAGCTGAGCCAAAAGACCAGGAGACAGACTGCCTCTCACTGCATCCCCAGCACACCTCTGGTCTTACAAACACTGCTGCATCCCCAGCACACCTCTGGTCTTACAAACACTGCTGCATCCCCAGCACACCTCTGGTCCTAACAAACACTGCTGTAGCCTCAGCATTCCTCTGGCTCAACCTTTTTTAATACAAAACTAACAGCTCCTGCAAATGATCCATCCATCCTTGCTTCCATGTCTCTGGTCTCTCACTCTGGGTCAGCAAGGCAGGTGGCTTCCTTATTCATGTTTCCCTGCACTGCTTCACCCTCAATGCCCTACATCAAGTCCTCTGCAAGTTCAGGCCCCTCTCTCTCTGCAACCCCCTCCTCTCTCTCTCACACCCCCTCTTTCTCTCCCTCTCTCTATCTCTCAACCCTCTCTTTCTTTTTCACACCTGAGACAATGATTGCCCACTAGAGAGCTCTACACTGGGCAAACAAGGGGCAAATTAGAAACTTTTAATGCCCTTTAATTTTTTTTTGGGGGGGTGGGTTACAGTTTTACATTGATCTTGGGGGGGGGGGGGGTTGTTGCCAAATACAGCTCCTCAACAAGGGCACTGGAGACCCTAGATACGCCACTGTATGTAAAGTCTGCTATTTGTTCACAATAATATAACAAACATGACTTTTTATATACACTATAACATTCTAATCAATTGTTCATTTCATCAACAGGGAAGTGTCACTGAGGAGGAGCCAGGTTGCAGCCAGGAGCCTGGGGAGCCTGCGGAGCCTGAGGAGCCTGTGGAACTATTTCCACCACCACCTCCTCCTGCCAAACGGAGGCAAAAGAGGAAGCACGTGGATGACATCACCGACGAGTTTATCCAGGAGGCCACCATAGCCCTACGTCGGAAACCGGAGGCCAATGAGTCCTTCGGCAACATGACGGCAAAAATTTTAGATAAGGTGGACCTCAGGCAGTGTCAGTATGCCAGAAAAATCATCCTCGATGTGCTGCAAAAGGCTGAAAACGGCATACTTAATGAGCACAGCCATGCATGCCAGGAGCACCCGTGCCCTCCACCTCCACCTCCACCTCCACAACACCCACCACCTCGCCAAATGCCACATGGCCAGTGGCAATATGGCCAGCAGGATCCAAACCTGCCCTCATGGCAACCTGATTTCAGTTACCAGCAACTTTAATTTTTGTAACCCCCTATTATTTATTTTACCCCTGTTTGCCAGTTTCTAGTTTAATTTTGTCCAAATGGACCTTTTTTATGTTTAGTTTATTATACGGAAAGTATTGATGTTTGCTTTGTTTTTTTTTTGCTGAGATCCAAAAAATAAAGAAAATTGAAAATAAAAAATGGCCTATCTGAATTTGTTAACATGTTTAATATTGTGCATAACCTGAAAAATATGTTTTAGACATTAATTCATACAAGAATAAAGGGTCATATCAATAGTTAGATCTTTGGTGTGAAAATACAAAAATAATGGTGAAGAGTTCAAATTATTTAATTATAAAATTTGATAGAACAGATAGAATAGACAAACATTATCTTCATCATAACAGAACACATGCCTTTTTATTAGAAAAGTATGGCATTATGAGCAGCATCTTCCTTCTTCTCACATTTATCAAGATGAGCATGTGCTCCGCATTTCACCTATTTCTTGGACTTCCGCGAGCCGAAAGTTCTTTCTGAATAAAATGTTGAGTTTACTAGAGAAAATTCTTCCGGGAACTCATTTGGTTTGATCATGCGTGTTGGGATTTGTAGCTGTGTGTCGGCAGAATTGTGTACTGACAGGCGAACAATCGTCCGTTCTGGTGTCGGCATACAAAAATTTTCATGTTTGCAAGAAAGACTTTTGTCCGCGGATTGTGCGCAGACATCTGTCGGAGGCACCATACTAACACGCGTACAATCGGCAGATCCTTCGTCCACCGACGTTTGTATGACGACGATCGGTACGTGTGTACGGGGCTTTAGACTAACTTTGTTGCGACAACAATATTTCTTACTATCACAGTTTCTACTGCCAGTTGTGAAAGAAGTTTCTCAAACCTTAAAATAGAAGTTCTACTTAAATCTGTAAATCACTCCAGTCTGGTCCCATGCTGAGATGTTGGAGGCGGGTGTAGAGGAGGCAGCCAACAATGGAAGCCCCATAGCAACTCTATGGGTGACGTCACTTCCCAGGCATTCACAGCCGTTGTCGGCTATCTCCTGCACAGAGCTTCCGCCACTGGAGACTGGACCGGATCGGCTTCAATGTATGTATAGCGATTTTTTCTTTACAGGGCTTAGATCGGTTAGTCTTAGATTGTGGTTGCCAGTGGTTGCCAGTAGATTTACAGATTTTGGTTTTAGGGTTAACTACTTTAAACTAATCAAAATGTATCAGAGATTTACAATGAGCCAAGAAAGACTAATGGGCCATACACGCTAAGATTTTCTGAAGACTTTTTCCTTTAGATTTAAAACAAAACCATATAATATGAGGTCAAACCTAAACACTTTCAATTTGTATGCAATCTGGCAGGCCCTTGCACTACATAGAAAAAGGTAAATCTGAAGGAAAAAGTCTTCAGAAAATCTTATAGTGTGTATGGCCCTTGAGTAACCTAGCAGTACTTCAATGTAGATTTTAATTCTGTTGTTGAAAAATTTGCACAAATTTAAAGTAGGTGATTTTAGATAAATCGGAGTATACAGATTGAGATTTTGCACTTCTATTACATCAATACAATTAGAGATACATGACTGAGAAAGTTGGCTCCATCCAGTCCAGTCTTAGGTCATCTCCAGGGTAAGGTTCCATTATTGATTTTCAGTTTTTGTTCTTGAGATTGTTTGTTGTTTACAATGGTTTTGACACATCACATAATAGAATGGCCTGCACTAGGTTACTTCCTTTTCCTTGGCTCATTGTAGATCTTATATGTTTTGATTAGGGATTCACAGGTATTTAAAATGCTTTGCTACTGTCAACTCAAATGCTTTCTGTTGGTTCTCACCATATTAAAATAATTTCACATTGTCTCGACAAAACTGAGCACGAGCCCCATTGGCCATCTTAAAGTAGAACTAACAACTTGATATAAAATATTGTTTTTTTAGCAAGGAACATACATTATACAAGAAAAACAATGCTACCAAAATTAGTTTGTGCTGTAAATTGCCTCCAGAATTTCTCCTGTTTGTTCTTGCTGGAGGATGCCATTTTGCTGAGGTGCAGAGCACCCGAACATCAGTTAATCATTAAGCAGAATTAAACCCATCAATTTTAACGGTTTGAAAAAAAAAATTCCATTCCTTAAATGCAGGGATTGCTAATTGTCACATTCGCTTGTGTCCTCAAACTGTCAAGCCATCAAATGGCTGGTGTCGTAACTGGTCACATGTGCATTACTATGGCAGTTGCAAAGCAAGCAGAAGCAGTTTCCTTGGCTGTAAACTCCTTTCAGGTTTAATTCTGGTTTAAGGCTGTCTGCAGATCGGCATCTACAGATTCAGCAGTGCTAAAAAATGCCTAAAAATTTAGCGCAACTGAGCATGTGCAGAGCCTGTCCCTGCTGCAGACAAACACCTCCATAACAGGATAAAACCACCTCCATGCTTTACTGTAGGTGTTATTCGGATGGTGAGTTGTATTGAATTTCCACCAGGCATATTGTTTGGGGTTGAGGCAAAATAATTCAATTTTAGTTTCCTCTGACGTTAACACCCTTTTCCATGTGGCCTCTTCAAGGTGTGTTTTGACAAAGCTCAGTTGTACGTGCACGTGGCCTTTCTTGAGAAGTTGTTTTTTTCTTGCAACCCTCCCATACAAGCCATTTGTAGAGAATTTATGATATTACTGTCAAATGCACACAATGACCACTATTTGTCATATATTCCTGCTTCAGAGCTGCTGTAGACCTCTTGGTAGCCTCTCTGACCAGTTTCCTCCTGGCTTTTTTATACAGTTTGGAGCAGCTTTTTTCAACCAGGGTGCCCAGGCACCTTGGTGTGCCTTGAGGTTTCTTCAAGGATGCCTTGGCAAAATGCCTACAAATTGATCAAAAATTGTATACAAACCAGCAAGTGGCTCAAGCCTGCCTTATAGTTACACAAAGCCACGGGTTTTCATTATGCACCAATATGACTTTCTAGACACTGGCATTTTAACAACCAATGACATCATCAGTTAATAAGGAGGATGTCTTTTGCCTCCACAGCATCCTTATTTGACCCTCCTGTGCCCCTCTCCCTCAGCACTGGGGTGACATGAGCTAGCTGATGGAGATAAATTGAGGGAGAAGAGAAACATCGGAATACTAGTCAGTACCAGTGTGCAAAAGTGTATTTGCTTTGAAAGAATAAATCACCTCTAACGTTGGGTGTCCTACGTTTGGATGTTGCTGCATTTAGTAAACCTATTAGAATAGTTATTTACATTTTTGAATGGGGTGCCTCGAGACTGTCCATAATTTTTAAGGCATTCATAAAACCTTTGAATTTACCTTTGAAATTTTTTTGTATCCATCTCCTGACTTGTGCCCGCTCACAAATTTATCTTGAATATTTTTTGACAGTGCCTTGCCACTCATAGTTGATTGTTTTGCTTTAGTTGCACTATCAGGGACTGAAATGCTTTAGGAAAGCTCTTTTCATGGTGAGTTAATCAAAATGACTACAGATGAAAGTCAAATGGCTTTCTGTGCCATTGAGAAGGTGATTAGTTACACCTGATTGAGTTTACAAGTCATTTTTTCCAACTCAGTGATTCTTGTTTTTTCATTTTTTTTTCTGAAATGTTGGTGTTAAATCTCTTACTTGGGTGTTATAAGTTGCAGTGAGTAAATCCAGCTGTATAAAACAAAAACTTTGTCGTCATTTCCGGCTGCAACGCAACAAAATGTGATTATTTTAACCACTTCAATACAGGGCACTTTCACCCCCTTCCTGCCCAGACCAATTTACAGCTTTCAGTGCTCTCACACTTTGAATGACAATTACTCAGTCATGCAACACTGTACCCAATCAAAATTTGTATAATTTTTTTCACACAAATATAGCTTTCTTTTGGTGGTATTTAATCACCACTGGGTTTTTTATTTTTTGTGATTTAAGTGAAAAAAGAATGACAATTTTGAAAAAAATATTATACAATTTTGCAAATAGTAATTTTTGGGCCAAAATGTATACATATCTTTGGTAAAAAATAACCGATATTATTGGACATTGTTTAGTCTGTGTGAAAGTTAGAGTCCAGAAGCTATGGAATCAATCATTAAAAATTTATCACACCTGAACATACCTGATGTACTGCCGGCCTATCTCCTTTCCTGAGGCCCTGAAATGTCAGGACAGTACAAATACCCCCAAAATTACCCCTTTTTGGAAAGTAGACATTCCAAGGTATTTAGTAAGACGCATGGTGAGTTTTTTAAAGTTGTAATATTTTCCCACAATTCTTGGAAAAATGAATATATATATATATATATATATATTTTATACACAAATTGTCATAATAACTAATTTCTCACACACAATATATGCATACTTGCAAATACACCCCAAAATACATTCTGCTATTCCTCCATATGGCGATACCACATGTGTGAGACCTTTTCACAACCTGGTCACCAACAGAGGTCCAACCTGCAGGGAGCACTGTCAGGCATTCTAGTAGCATAAATCACATATCTAATTTCCTGTGATGACCTATCACATTTTTGAATGCCCTGGAGAACCAGGGCAGTGGAATTACCCAGAAAATTACCCCATTTTGGAAAGCAAACACCCCAACCTATATTCTATGAGGCATAATGAGTCTTTTTAACGTGTCGTTTTTTTTCCACAAGCTTTTGGAAAATGTAGAAAGAAAATGAAAACGTATTTTTTTTTTTTTTTTACACAAAGTTGTCAATTCATAAGATATTTCTAACTCATAGCATGTACATAGTAAAACTTACACCCAAAAAAACATTCTTCTACTCCTCCTGAGTATGGCAATACCACATGTCTGAGACTTTTCTACAGCCTGGCCACATACAGAGGCACAAAATCCAAGTAGCACATTCAGGCGTTCTAGGAACAAAATTACCCAATTTTGGAAAGAAAACACCCCAATGTATAATCTATGAGACATGGGTTGCAGATAGGTACTCGGGTACTTTGATGGGTTGCAGACAGGTACTTGGGTTCTCTCATGGGCATCATATGGCGCCCACCCGGAAGGATAGAGTGTTCCTGTCGGCGTCATTTTACAATGTGAAAGTAGGGAACTGGTAAGGGGGGGGGGGTTGATTCTTATTTTATACCCTCTGTAGCTTTACCTGCAAAAGGGGTAAGCCTGAAGTTATCTAGCAGGACTTAACTTTCTGACTAAAATTCAAGATGGTACTATGTGCACTACATAATCATGTTTTTGTAAAAAATGGTCATATTTCTTGTTTCACTTACAATGTATTCATAGACCTGTTGAGTGTGTGGAGATGATTGTGTGATGCATTTTCACACTCAATAAAGTGTTTAAAAATAAATTTGATTAAACTTGTATTAGATGCATTTTACTTTAAATACATCAGTATTTTCATAAAATACAACACATGTGCTTAAAGCTTAAGGGGTTTGGTACTGTACTAGTGGAAGGGATTTAGGGAGTGCTAAAAGTCCATGGGTTGGGGGGTTGCAAATTACTAGCCTTGCCCCAAGTGCTGACAACCCAAGCTACGCCACTGTCTATTGAGTCTAAGTTATAAGAAAGATAAACCCATGAGTTTTTTAAGTTCTGGCTCATTGACCACATTAGTCAAAAACACATCCCTAACCTGTTGATTGTTCAGCAACATAGAAACAGCAGGTAACTGATGAGTCATCACTCTGCCCACTTCTGCTGTCAGCATATTACCCATCACTGCAGTATACCCTGAATGGCTCCTAGTACTATTCTTTCCTCTTCCAGGCTAAGTGCTATTATAGAGATAATTTTTATTATAACGGGCTAATATTACGATACATTTAAAAAAAAAAAAAAAAAAACTAGTTGCATTCTTTTGAGTTTTTTATATATATTCATGTTTAGGTGCATAGAAAATATTCCTTGCATTTAGCTCAGTTAGCCAGGGATCCCTGTTGTGTAGTAATCAATAATGAAAAATGGTTGCTGTTGCTATAGGAACACAGGCAACAAGAGCATTTGGTAACTTAATAGTCTTGTGGAGATGGAGCAGAATTACTTGATAAAAGCTGCAGCATGTGTCAATGCAAAAGAGCAATGTCATCTGTACTATATTAGCCTGTTTGGATGAAAATGATAGGTAAATGCAGAAAACTATAATGACAATTTTACTTTAGAATTAAACATTTAAAAAGTCCAAACTCATTTTTCATATACAGTATTTTATTATACGGTATATACAGAATATTCTGTGTTATATATAAAAATAGACAGTGAATATTGTACATGGCAAGGATTTTCCAAAGCACTATGGGTTGGTTTAAGAGGCAACAAAGCAAAAGTAACTCCATTACAGGCTATCCATGCCCAATTCAAATTGAGGCACCCAATAAGGAATGAGTTATATATAGTGTATACACACACACACACACAATATTACCAAAAGTATTGGGACGCCTACCTTTACAAGCACATGAACTTTAATGGCATCCCAGTCTGTAGGGTTCAATATTGAGTTGACCCACTCTTTACAGCTGTAACAGCTTCAACTCTACTGGGAAGGCTGTGCACAAGGTTTAAGAGTAAGGGTCCTTTCACACGGTCCGCCTCCATTGGCGAACTCCGTGCTGCTCAGCGGGGGATCGATCCGCTGATCCCCACTGAGCAGGCAGGTGAGGGAGAGGGAGGTGTCAGAGCCCTGCTGCTCTCTATGGGGGAATCGGATGAGAACAGACCGCCTATCCGCTCTCATCCGATCTGATCCCCTGGACGGATGGAAAATAGGGTTTCCATCCGTCCGGATTTCACGGACAGGATCAGAATCGGACAGCAGTGGGTGTCAGCTGACATGTCTCCCCTGACATCCGCTGCCCCATAGGGATGCATGGGTCATCCGATCAGATCCGCCTAAAAAACTGACAGGCGGATCTGATTGTTTGTGTGAAAGGGGCCTTAGTCTATTGGAATGCTTGACCACTTCTTCCTCATTTGTAAAGTCAGGCACTGATGTGGACGAGAAGGCCTGGCTCACAGCCTCTGTTCCAATTCATCCCAAAGATGTTCTTTCGGGTTGAGGTCAGGATTCTGTGCTAGTCAAGTTCCTCCACCTCAAACTCCCTCATCAATGTCTTTATGAACCTTGCTTTGTGTGCTGATCCAAATCATTGGTGGAGAGGGGATTATGGTGTGGGGTTGTTTTTCAGGGGTTCCACTTGTCCCCTTACTTCCAGTGAAGGGAACTCTTAAGCGTCAGCATACTAAGACATTTTGGTCAATTTCATGCTCCCAACTTTTTGGGAACGGTTTGGGGATGGACCCTTCCTTTTCCAACATGACTTTGCATCCTGACCTCAACCTAATAGAACACCTTTGGGATGAGTTAGAGCACAGACTGCGAGCCAGGCCTTCTCGCCCACATCAGTGCCTGACCTCACAAATGCGCTTCTGACGAATGGTTACACATTCAAATAGACACACTCCTAAACCTTCTCAGAAGAGCTCCATCCATCTTCCCATAAATTTTAACCATCTTCCCTGCCCCTGCTGAAGAAAAGCAGGCCTAAACCATGATGCTGCCACCACCATGTTTGACAGTGGGGATGGTGTGTTCAGGGTGATGAGCTGTGTTGCTTTTACGCCAAACATAACGTTTTGCATTGTTGCCAAAAAGTTCAATTTTGGTTTCATCTGACCAGAGCACCTTCTTCCACATGTTTGGTGTGTCTCCCAGGTGGCTTGTGGCAAACTTTAAACAACACTTTTTATGGATATCTTTAAGAAATGGCTTTCTTCTTGCCACTCTTCCATAAAGGCCAGATTTGTGCAGTATACAACTGATTGTTGTCCTATGGACAGAGTCTCCCACCTCAGCTGTAGATCTCTGCAGTTCATCCAGAGTGATCATGGGCCTCTTGGCTGCATCTCTGATCAGTCTTCTCCTTGTATGAGCTGAAAGTTTAGAGGGACGCCAGGTCTTCGTAGATTTGCAGGGGTCTGATACTCCTTCCATTTCAATGTTATCGCTTGCACAGTGCTCCTTGGGATGTTAAAAGCTTGGGAAATCTTTTTGTATCCAAATCCGGCTTCAAACTTCTCCACAACAGTATCTCAGACCTGCCTGGTGTGTTCCTTGTTCTTCATGATGCTCTCTGCGCTTTAAACGGACCTCTGAGACGATCACAGTGCAGGTGCATTTATACGGATACTTGATTACACACAGGTGGATTCTATTTATCATCATTAGTCATTTAGGTCAACATTGGATCATTCAGAGATCCTCTCTGAACTTCTGGAGAGAGTTTGCTGCACTGAAAGTAAAGGGGCTGAATAATTTTGCACGCCCAATTTTTCAGTTTTTTATTTGTTAACAAAGTTTGAAATATCCAATAAATTTCGTTCCACTTCATAATTGTATCCCACTTGTTGTTGATTCTTCGCAAAAAAATTACAGTTCTATATCTTTATGTTTGAAGCCTGAAATGTGGCAAAAGGTCGCAAAGTTCGAGGTGGGCAAATACTTTCGCAAGGCACTATATATATATATATATATATATATATATATATATAGTGACAGGAAGTCAGGTAAATCTGGGAATGTAGTCACAGAGAGGAGACACATTCCCACCTGGTTTGGAAAGTTCACCAATTACTATAGGGTGTCGGCTGCCAAAGGCAGCAGGAAGGTGTAAAGAAGTTGAAAGGCCTTCAGCTGTTCAGAATGAGGAAATGAAGGCCTCTATAATTTGTCCAAAGGGAGTCCTATTGATTGCTGCCTCCTGTCGCCGTGTGGGCTGGGAGAGGAGGACAGACGCATGTGTGCCTCCCGACGCTGAGGAAGCCTGGGAGAAGGACTGCTGCCTCCTGTCGCCGTGTGGGCTGGGAGAGGAGGACAGACGGATGAGTGCCTCCCGACAAGCTGGTGAGCATGGGAGAAGACCCCCTGAAGTGATGTGCGCTAAGGAGGGTAAACAAGTGTGAAGACTAATCGAAGTGAGGTCTTGGATCGTTTCTAGGTGAAAAAGAAACCAATGGACATTTCCTGTGTGAAGGGGAAATTAAGTAAGATTGAAGACTTCTCAAAGGTGAGGACATGGACTGTTTTTCTATGTGGAGAGAAAACAAAGGGACATGTTCCATATGAAGAGGAAAAGGGACATGTTAAATAAACTGTTTGCTGTGTGAAGAGATTATAAATGAACTATTGATGGTCTGCTGTAGGATCAGCAAAGTCTGCCCAACAGTAGGTTGGGGACAGACTCTTAGGTAGGTTCCAGTGTGAGAAGGTAGCCGCCCACAGAGGCAAGGATTTATTTTGTCTTTTATTTTATTTTGCTGTTTTTGACGCTTGCGGTCTGGTGAAGAAAAATATATTAATAAACCAAACTGTTGTTTGCAAGCACTTCTCGGCTATCTTCTTGTGAAAACGCACCCCCCAAGGGGTCATCCACGCTCCGCCACCGAGCTAATCCCTCACAATATATACACACACATATATACATACACACACACAGTATCTCACAAAAGTGAGTACGCCTCTCACATTTTTATAAATATTTAAATATATCTTTTGAACACTGAAGAAATGACACTTTGCTACAATATAAAGTAGTGAGTGTACAGTTTGAATAACAGTTTAAATTTGCTGTCCCCTCAAAATAACTCAACACACAGCCATTAATGTCTAAAACGCTGGCAGCAAAAGTGAGTACACCCCTAAGTGAAAACGTCCAAATTGGGCCAAAAGTGTCAATATTTTGTGTGGCCACCATTATTTTCCAGCACTGCCTTAACCCTCTTGGGCATGGAGTTAACCAGAACTTCACAGGTTGCCGCTGGAGTCCTCTTCCACTCCTTTATGATGACATCACAGAGCTGGTGGATGTTAGAGACCTTGTGTTCCTCCACCTTCTGTTTGATGATGCCCCACAGATGCTCGATAGTGTTTAGGTCTGGAGACAAGCTTGGCCAGTCCATCACCTTTACCCTCAGCTTCTTTAGCAAGGCAGTGGTTGTCTTGGAGGTGTGTTTTGAGTTGTTATCATGTTGGAATACTGCCCTGCGGCCCAGTCCCTGAAGAGAGGGGATCATGCTCTGCTTCAGTATGTCACAGTACATGTTGGAATTCATGATTCCCTCAATGAACTGTAGCTTCCCAGTGCCAGCAGCACTCATGCAGTCCCAGACCATGACACTCCCACCACCATGCTTGACTGTAGGCAAGACACACTTGTCTTTGCACTCCTCATCTGGTTACCACCACACGCTTGACACCATCTGACCCAAATAAGGGCAATTTGATGCAGTGTGCGGCGATTGGTCTGAGCACTGACAGGCTGACCCCCCACCTCTTCAACCTCTGCCGAAATACTGGTAGCACTCATACGTCTTTTTCCCAAAGACAACCTCTGGATATGATGCCGAGCATGTGCACTCAACTTCCTTGGTCGACCATAGCGAGGCCTGTTCTGAGTGGAACCTGTCTTGTTAAACTGCTGTATGGTCTTGGCCACCATGCTGCAGCTCAGTTTCAGGGTCTTGCCAATCTTCTTATAGCCTAGGCCATCTTTATGTAGAGCAACAATTTTTTTTCAGACCCTTAGAGAGTTCTTTGCCATGAGGTGCCTTGTTGAACTTCCAGTGACCAGTATGAGAGAGTGAGAGCGATAACACCAAAGTTAACACACATAGCAGAGAGGAGGAAACGTCTTATCTTATATGTAAGTGACATATTGCTTAATAAAGTGTACTTTTAACATTACTACACTATGGAGGCATTTCTATATCTTTACACATGAGGGAAAGGCACCACCTCAAGGAAGGATATGGATTGTGGAGCTACAAAACGGGGTGTCCAAAGGATTTCATAGAGGGCTACATATATCCCTAGGAAACACACTTACCCAAAGACTGTTTTCCCCTATATGGGGTCCGTGATCTGGTAAGTGTACCACAAAGAGGGGTCACAAGTGAACCCACAGGGTCCCTGGCATGGCCTAAGACCATCCTACTACAATTGCACAATAGCACCAGAGGAATTGCATGGAATTTAAAGGACTTTTCAACCACTTGGCACCATTATATTTATTTTTTGTCTATGGCATGGACACTCTTACAGGACTCCAATATTAGATTAGGAGGTTCCTGCACTATATAACAAATATATGTTTGTTTATTTAAGTGTATTTATAATTTTTGACTCCAATCCCAGTGGACACCTTCGTAAGGGGAAACACGTCGGGTGGAGAAGCCGTGCTATCACTACTTGCGGACCGCGCTGCAGGGCGGCCGCGAACATCTGTCGCCTGTCCAAATTTTTTTGATTCATGTAAGTGTGATTCCTATAATTAATTCCTTATCAAGAAGATAATGCACTATTGCCTGCATATATTTTCTTGTCATATGGGGAGCTATCCTGCGGGCACCTTTGGGAGGCTATTCTAAGGAAGAGGTCCCTATGCTCAATATAAAGAGGCAGGATCGTTTAAGGAACACCAATTTCTGGACAGTAGGGGATGCTAGACGTCCATCTTTAACCCTTCATCCAAGTGATTGTTCATGTGACATCTGGGACTATATTTCTTGCACTGGGTGAAGGATTTTGGTCTGAAGATTCTTTGCTGTATCCCATGGGTTCATGACAGCTTTCATGCATGCTCAAACTGTGAGTCGGTAAGGGTACCTCTTCCTCCTTCATATTTTGGTGATATGAGAGATCTGTGTATTCAGTATCTGCGCCTTGGTTTATGAGCACTTCAACACTAAGAATATTTATCTGCACCAGTTTTTGGGACTTTATTTGGAAGTCTTGCATTTGCCACTATCCCTTTTTCACAAGAGACTTTTTATTTATGTCATTGTACATGTCACATCCGGTTATTTATTTGTGTTTATTTTTGTGGATATTTACACATCTTTAGAGTGTACTTTAGTTAGTACACGCTTCATATCAAGCGCACCTTATTTTTTTTCTATAATTTTTATAGGACTTGATGATTGGATTTAAATATTGCACCACTCCACTAATACCTGGATATGATTGATATCTGATCTAGGTTCACCCATATAGGATTACAGCACTTCACTTGCACTTTATATTTGCACATTGTATGTTTTGCACTTAGATATATGAATTGGGATATTTGATGTGTATCAGCAAAGTATTTACTCTACTGGAATATTGTATTTTTGCACACCACACTATATTTGCACATTGTTTGCACATTGCATATTTGCACAATACAATTTTGTAATTTGCACCTATATATTTTTTTACTTAGCTGAGGCAGCGCCACCACTCACTAACCCAAATAGCACATTTTATAATATTTGCTTACTGTATATATTATTATATTTTTTTGCTAGTATTATTCTGGATCATTACATAGAATGTTTTAACACTGAGAACTCGATCAGGAAGATGTATTGACAGGTTTTAAAAAAAAGATATTACAATTTAAAGAAAACAAACCTGTGTCACCGATCTTCACAAAACGTTTGAAGCTAGTTATTGATTGTATTACAACTTTGCTCCTTAAAGAAGACCTCCACGCAAAACTATTTATTCCAAGCACTCTATAGTTATTGCTTGAATTACTGTTACTTGTTCATGAGATTGCTTGCTGGTATAAGAAGGACTCTTCTGCCACAATGACAGCCAGTTGCAAAGCAGTTTACAGTCAAGGGTTTACTTCACACTGCAGAAACTTCAAACCAGGTCGGAAAACGTGAGCATTAGTTCAGAATCTGACTGCCCAATAACCCTTTACCCAAAATGTTATTTCTAATGTTTCAGTAAAGAAAGAAAAGTATTGATGATGTTACTATTTAATTAGATCTCTAGCCAATATTTTCTCTAACAGATCTAAAGCAAGAATCTCACAGATTGAAGAATAAGTTCCTTTGTAAAGCAGAATGCTAAAGACAAAGACTATATTGTGTATTTCTTCATAAAGCTTTTATGTTATGTTGTTTTTCAGGCCTCATCTCTGGAGCCCATCTCCATAGGTCTCAGCGGTATGTTCCTTTCAGTCAGAGCTGCAAACAGTGGGTGACTGTGTTCTCACATATTAACGTTAGTTTATAAAAAGTCTTTGCCTATGCTGGAGATGGGAGTAACTGAATCAGTGGGCAATATCTCACTGTTCTCATCTCAAAATAAAAAAAAGCAGAAACAACACTTAAAACAGATATACACGAAGAGAATTCCTATCAGCAAAACTTTGTCAGAGAGCAAGATGCATATGTTCTTAAACAGGATTCTAGAGGCCTTTTATGGACATATAAGGTTATAAGGTTATATTTTGATATCAACTTTTTTAGACACACTTTTTAATTTGTCTGTTGGTAAATACTGTAATTATGCAAGTACATATTTATGAATAAAACATGTACCTTATACCCTTTAGATTGGAGCTATCTTCACTGTATCAGTTCCTCTGTCTGCATTTACAATATGTAAATGTACATTTTTAGCAGGTATAAGAGTAAAGTTGATTTAAATTATTAATGGGCATCTCAGGGACACAAGTGAAAACATACTTCACTCATAGCAACTATAAATATAAGTTATGTATCTCTTTATGTTTTATGCTAGCACAGGGAAAGTTTTTTTTTAAATGCTGCACATTCAGAAAAATCATGACTTCTGCTCAATGCACAGCACTGCAGTGTCTCCATTAAATGGAATGTTTCAAATTGATTGCAATCTTTAGCCACCATTGTACTGTACTTCAGCAACTATTTCAATTGCTATATGCCAACATGTATTGATTTAACAATCATCATTAGTGCCCAACAAATCAAACTGTTGACAATACCTGCAATAATACCGCTCTGTTTTCTTCAGTCACACTATAGCACTGCAAATACAGTATTCTATGAACAGAAATATGTAAAAGCTTTTAAGTAACAATTTCTGAGGACAGACCCTGGTCATGTCTTGTATTTTACACGCACACACACACATAAAGCAACTACTAGAAATGTTGGAAGGTGAGAAGTAGTTCATCCTTGTTTTATTACAATAAATGGAACATATATACAGTATAAACACACACACTATATACAGTATAAAACACACACACTATATTGTCAAAAGTATTGGGACAAATTTCTTTACATGCAAATTTAGTGGCATTCCAGTCTTAGTCTGTAGGGTTCAATATTGAATTGGCCCACCCTTTTGCAGCCGTAAAAGCTTCAACTATTTTGGGAAGGCTGTCCAGGTTTAGGAGTGTGTCTATGGGAGTGTTTGACCATTCTTCCAGAAGCACATTTGTGGGGTCAGGCACTGATGTTGGAGAAAAAGGCCTGACTCGCAGTCTCCGTTCTACAATAATTCATCCCAAAGGTGTTCTATCGGGTTGAGGTCAGGACTCTGTGCAGCCCAATCAAGTTCCTCCACCACAAAGTCACTCATCCATGTTTTTATGGACCTTGTTTGTGCACTGGTGTGCAGTTATATTGGAACAGGAAGGGGCCATCCCATAACGGTTCCCACAAAGTTGGGAGGATAAAATTGTCCAAGATGTCCTGGTATGCTGACACCTTAAAAGTTCCCTTCACTGGAACTAAGGGGCCAAGTACAACCCCTGAAAAACAACTCCACACCATAATCCCCCCTCCCTCAAATGATTTGGACCAGTGTACAAGGAAGGGTTCATGAAACAGAGAGAGATTACACCTTCTACTCTCATTCTCAGAAAACACAGTGCCTTCTAAGTATTTAAAAAAAAAAAAAAAAACGTAATCTTAATGGTAAGCGGAGGTAGAAGAGGTAAAAAGAAAACTTAATCTCAATGGTAATGGAGGTAGAAGAGGGAGAGAAAACACAGCACCTTCTAAGCGCAGCAGAACGGTAGTTTTAATGGAAGTATAAAAAAAAATATTCACAAGCGCAAGCTTGTTAAAAGCATGTAATGCACATGGGGAAGTCTGGTAACGAGATCCTAGGGGTCCTTGATAGTGATCTCACTGCTGGCTCTTACGGTGTCGGGGATTTCTCGGTGGTTCCCTCACTATATAGGGACAAACACCAAGGAATCCCCTACGCCATGAGAGCCAGCAGTGAGATTGCTATCAAGGACCCCTAGGATCGCTTTTCCGACTTCCCCATGCGCATTACATGCTTTTAACAAGCTTACCCTTGTGAATATTTTTTTTATACTTCCATTAAAACTACCGTTCTGCTGCACTTAGAAGGTGCTGTGTTTTCTCTCCCTCTTTTACCTCCAGAGCAACTTCTACCTCTTCCACAAACAGCCACTACAGTAGGCAGAAGCTACAGACACTGTTCATGCAAAGCGCTCCCCACACTATTATTCCTCTTTTCCCCGCAGTCCAACCAGTGATTCAGTGAACTTTACTTGCGCCAATTACCTTGTTTTTTTGTCTCATTCTCAGAAAACCTACTCTCGGATAGACATGTTCCTGGATGACAAACACACACTTCAGTCAGAAAGAGGTAGGGGGTGGCGCTGTCTAATATTCCAAGAAAAGGGGGTTATATGTTAGTGCTATCACTAGTCACATGTAACAGGTATAGACCCAATATATAAATGAGGTAGCTATTGTGTCAAAGTGCCAAGTATGTGTAATTCACCTTTAAGGTGCCTAATGCTGTACATATAAGAAAAAAAAAAAAAAAAAAAAAAAAAAAAAAAATGGATGTAAATGACACTTGAATGTCAGGTAAAATATTGCACAAGTGTGATATAACCAATAAATAATTATAACCGTGCATAAGTGATATATCTATATAAAGTGACAAGTGCTAAAGTGAATGCTGACAATAATAATACAGTATAAGTGTATAAAACTTAATACAACATAATACATATAGATCTATGTGCAATCGTGCTTGGAAAGTAACTCAAATAGTCCCCAATGATTAAAGTGACCTGTGCAAATAAAATAAAATAACGTGACTGGTAAATAAGGGGGAATAATTTGAATAGTGAAAATAAAGTGACATGTGCTCAAGACACCCAACATGAGTATCCAATGTCCAAAAAATAGATGAGTCTCTATTTAGTGAAGCAGTGATGGGTGCTCATATTCTAGGAAGCTGTAACAGATTTCTTCGTGTGTCCTGTACACACCAATGGATAACCCCGTGGTGGGTAGTGAGGTGAACCGCGACCCCTATAGTAGGTAACACACTCACCAGAAATACCCACCCCACACAGGGGTATAAGGTGGGTATATGAGATGGATAGATCCTCCCTCCTACTCCAGGTCCTGGGGGGGGACAGCTGGGAAGGTCCCTGGTGGTCCAAGGGTTAAAGGATATCGACTGTGTACTGTATGGGTCTGGTGGAATTTCAGGGGTGTCCACTCCGGGGGTCCGCGGTGTGTATAAAGCAAGGGATCAAACGATAAAGAGGCACATAGTGTGAGACTGTAAATACAGTGCTTTATTCTAAAGAATTGGACCACCAGGGACCTTCCCAGCTGTCCCCCCCCAGGACCTGGAGTAGGAGGGAGGATCTATCCATCTCATATACCCACCTTATACCCCTGTGTGGGGTGGGTATTTCTGGTGAGTGTGTTACCTACTATAGGGGTCGCGGTTCACCTCACTACCCACCACGGGGTTATCCATTGGTGTGTACAGGACACACGAAGAAATCTGTTACAGCTTCCTAGAATATGAGCACCCATCACTGCTTCACTAAATAGAGACTCATCTATTTTTTGGACATTGGATACTCATGTTGGGTGTCTTGAGCACATGTCACTTTATTTTCACTATTCAAATTATTCCCCCTTATTTACCAGTCACGTTATTTTATTTTATTTGCACAGGTCACTTTAATCATTGGGGACTATTTGAGTTACTTTCCAAGCACGATTGCACATAGATCTATATGTATTATGTTGTATTAAGTTTTATACACTTATACTGTATTATTATTGTCAGCATTCACTTTAGCACTTGTCACTTTATATAGATATATCACTTATGCACGGTTATAATTATTTATTGGTTATATCACACTTGTGCAATATTTTACCTGACATTCAAGTGTCATTTACATCCATTTTTTTTTTTTTTTTTTTTTTTTTTTTTTTTCTTATATGTACAGCATTAGGCACCTTAAAGGTGAATTACACATACTTGGCACTTTGACACAATAGCTACCTCATTTATATATTGGGTCTATACCTGTTACATGTGACTAGTGATAGCACTAACATATAACCCCCTTTTCTTGGAATATTAGACAGCGCCACCCCCTACCTCTTTCTTACACACCATATAGTCTTTGGACTATATTATAGGGAGGCAGCAGTCTTTACTATATATCCAATTAAGCCCGAGGCGCGGAGTTTTCCAACTCATACACACTTCAGTCAGTTCACGATGCTCAAATTGGCACTTTCACATGGTCAGACCACTCTCCCATTTCCTTGAAGCTGTTCCCTATCCCAACTAACAAATCAAGATCAATCTGGAGACTTAATGTCTCCCTCATTTCCAACCCCTGTCACCAGAAACATGTCGCCTCCGAAATTGAGAACTATTTTTAACCAATATGGGATTCGGTGTCTAATCCCACTACTTTATGGAATGCCCATAAGGCATGTCTCAGAGGTCTCCTTATTGAATTGGGAGCCCACAAGAAAATGAAATACAATGCCACCACAGAGCAACCATTAGTTCAAATACGAACCCTTGAACATGCCAACAAGACTTAACCCTCCCTCCAACTTGATACCACATTACATGACACCAGGCAAACTAAGTGATCACCTCCATTACAACTTTTATTTTCACCCTAAGCGTCTTCGGCTGCAATTTTATGCCCATGATAACAAGCCTGGTTGTCTGCTTAGCCAAACAACTTAAGTGGCAGTTACTCTATATGAGAATTCCATACCTCACCTCCCAAACTCATACCCGCCTAACCATTAAGCTATACACTAAAGTCTTAGTCACATGGCTCTCGAACATTATTCCGCACTTGGTACACATAGACCAGGTGGGCTTTGTGGCTCGCAGGCAAGTGTTGGACAGGAGGACACGCCATTTTATTGATTTACTGCTATGGGTAGAGCATCATAAAACTCCTTCTCTGTTCATCTCCCTTGATGCAGAGAAGGCATTTGATAGAGTTGACTGGAACTATCTCAGATCAGTTTTGAAAAATGTACCTTCTCTGGACCCATTTTACAAGCAATAATGGCCCTTTACTCCTCTCCTTCAGCCAGAGTTCTCACCTCAGGCATTCTCTCTGACCCCTTAATAATAACTAATGGAACCCAAAAAGGTTGCCCCCTCTGACCCTAATATTTGCCCTGATTATAGAACCTCTTGCCAGTTCAATCCACATCGAACCTCACATTTTGGGCATTGACATTGGTGACTGTACCCACAAAATCTACTTATACGCACATGATGTCATCATTTCCCTGACTAAATTGGAGCCATCGCTCCCACATCTCCACATCCTAGACTTGTTTAGTAAAGCTTCCCTCTACAAGATCAACTACTCAAAGTCCTGCATGTGAGGTGTTGGCATAGATAAGAATCCTAGAAGTTGCATTGCTTCTCAAACCTCTTTCTTGCGGGCCCCCAACTCTATTCTCCCCCACCTAGGTGTCCAACTGATTGCACCCACTTCCTGTTTGCTCCCTTTAACTTTTCCAACCTTGCCTCTAAACTTCAAAATCCATACAAAGCCTCCAACATGCCCGAGCCCCTTGGACTGGTTGCATTACCCTCTATAAGATGTACCTTTTACCACACATATTGTATGACTTCTGCATTCTCCCCCTCCCCTTTTTACAATCTCATCTCCAAAAGCTACAAACCATCATTACGTCTTTCATCTGGAATGGGAAATGCCCCAGACTCAAATGATCCTTACTGTGCACGCCTGTGTCTGCTGGAGGAATGGGAGTACCAAACATCACTACTTATTTCAGAGCAATTCTCTTAGACCAAACCAAGTCATGTTGGAATCACAAGCAACAAAACACTTGGATTCAAATCGAGCAAACAGCGCTGAAGACACAACCACAACTGATCCTCCGAGCCATACTTACAACGGTGTGGCTACTACTTACAACAGTGTGGATTCCACTCCTACCTCAGTTCTATAAATATTACCATCAGAATTTGGTGTGCTACCACTCAGATCACACAAGGCATACCACACCGTTTACAAACCCGCATCATACTGCCTACGTTACAAGCTATTACTCCTGAGATTTTCCTCTCACAGTGGTGTACAGGAGGCCTCGCAACAATTAGAGATCTATTCCACCATTCTCAGCTAATCTATTTCCAACAACTGCAGTCCATGTCCACCATACCCTCCAAAGACATCTTTAAGTACTTAAGAATTTACTAAGCTCTTTCTCAAGTTCAATGGACCAAAAACTCCTTTTTCTGGAACCTAACATTCTATAAATGAAAGACCCCCCCCCCCCGACAATGTGGCATTATGTACCTCTATAAACTTCTCGCCACTCCTCCCCAAAGCTCAAAATCTCTTACTATGTTCCATTAGGAACAACATCTAAACTGCACCTTTTCCCCTCAACAATGGTACCAATCCATCCACCAGCCCCTGAAGTTATCTCAATGTATATTTCGTTGGAAATCCATCCAGAAGCTGTTCCACATTTGGTACCTCACTCCTTCTAAGCGTGCATGTATCTACCCATCCATACCTGACAAATGTTGGAGAAACTGTGGACATTCTGGGACTTCTTTACATATCTGGTGGCATTGCCACAGACTTACTGCCTTTTGGTCTATTCTCACCAAATTTCTTTCTTCTATCACTTCAGCCTCCATCCCACTTTTCCCACAGATGGTCATATTAGGTCTGGATTTGGATCTCTGGCCTAGGCATACTCATACTATTGTATCTCATATTCTTATAGCTAC
The DNA here is from genome assembly GCF_965119305.1 of Pelophylax lessonae. Taxonomy (NCBI): domain Eukaryota; kingdom Metazoa; phylum Chordata; class Amphibia; order Anura; family Ranidae; genus Pelophylax; species Pelophylax lessonae. The sequence continues at coordinate 195,968,902 of NC_138769.1, forward strand.
GCGCTTAACAACACCCAGAAAATGGAAATCTTCTCAACCCCCCAAAAGCACAGAAGTGATATCCATCTTGAACAATCAGTGCCAGATGAAGTCTATGTACGCTAAAGTCCATCTTCAAACTCCCAAATTCTATAATAGTTGGACTCCGCATTGTTCTACTACTCAACCCTTATACCAAATATGACCATACCCGGGTCTAACCCTTCTCCCACCCTACTAACTTTGATATCTTTGTAACCTTTGTAAGCTTCTGTATTCTCAAATGTTGTTTTGTTTTTTGGTTTTACTACTTGTAGTACTGAAACTTATAATAAACCTGAAGTTAAAAAAAAAAAGTGTCTGTTTGCAGTTCAGTGAATCATTGCACACATTAGCCAAATTTGGTCATAATGGCAGAACGAGACCCCTGTGAACAAACTGTTCTTGGACGTATCAGATAGTGGAGGTAACCCTACCACTTTTAATTAACAGATCCCCACAGATCCCCGGCTGACTTCTACTTCTAAACAAACCTGATAGGGATCCAGTGTAACATCATTGATCAAACATGGCATATTTATTTTAGGTTCACATTTATGCAGGCTGCGCTTGATGCGTGTTTTCGGCTTGTTTTGCGGTGCATTTTGCATTTTTAAACACTTGTTTTTGCATGCAGTTCTCCTGCATTTTGTGTTTTAGGTTTTTTTTTTTCCTCTTTTAGCACACTGATAAAGCTGATTGATAAGAAGTGGGCTGGGAAGCCCACCGCTGCTTACTTAACAACTGATAAGTCATCAGCTCCGCTGACAGCTGAATGTAAAAAAAAGAATTGCCGGAAAAAAAAAAAGAATGTCAAAAAACAAATTCACACCAGGCCCTTCGGGTCTGGTATGAATTTGAAGGGAAACTCCATGCCCAATTTTTATTTATTTTTTTTAAATGGCATGGGGCCCTCTCAAAATCCATATCAGACCCTTATCGGAGAATGCACCGTGGCAGGTCAGAAAAGAGAGAAGACGAGCAAGCTCTGCCCCCGCCATCCCAAAGCACCTTGTACCCATGTTGATGGGGACAAGGACCTGTTCCCCACAACCCTGGGTTGCGGTGATCTGCGGGAAGGGGGCTAATCAGAATGTGGAAGCCCCCTTTAAGAAGGGGCCCCCCAGATCCTGCCCCCCCATGTGAATGAGTATGGCGTACATAGTACCTCTACCCATTCATCAAAAATAGTGTAAAAGTGAATAAAGACAGTACAAGAGATTTTGACAAGTCCTTTATTAAAAATAAAAAAGCATTGTTCCCATATGTAGATTTATTATCAATCACGACGCACCCTGCAGCACCGAACCTGAAAAAAGAAACCGCTCTGCTCGCAACAAACACTCCCGTGGTCTGCCTTCTCTGCCGTGTGACATTTTTTAAATAGCTAAGAGGCGGGGCCACTTCAACATCACCAGATGGCGGTTCCACCAGGTGATGTCGGGGACCCAGAATGTACCGGCCGATGACGTCACAGGGGGCGGTGCCACCAGGTAATGTCGCTGGGTGGCCCCGTCCCTTAGCTATTTGGGAAATGTCACTCAGTGGAGAAGGCAGACCATGGGAGCGTTTGTCGCAAGCGGAGCTTTTTTTTTTTTCGGGTTCAGCTTTAGTGGTGCACTTTGGGGGACATTGTTTTTTCATTTTTTAATAAAGAACTTGTCAAAAACTCTTGTACTGTCCTTATTCACTTTTACACTTTTTTGGTGAATGGGTAGTAGCACCATGTACCCCATACTCATTCACATGGGAGGGGCTTCCAGATTTCAATAAGCCCCTCTGCCCGCAGACCCCCACAACCGTAGCCCAGGGTTGTGGGGGAAGAGGCTTTTGTCCATATCAACATGGGGACAAGGTGCTTTGGGGTAGGGGCACAGAGCGCCACCCCCTGCCTCAAAGCACCCAATCATGTTTAGAACATGTGGCCTGGTATGGTTCAGGAGGGGGGGGGGGGAGAGCTCGCTCATCTCCTCCCTTTCCTGACCTCCCGGGCTGCATGCACGGATAAGGGACTGGTATAGATTTTGAGGGGGGTCCTACGCTATTTTTATTTAATCTTGGCGTGGGGTTTCCCTCCAATCCATACCAGAATCGAAAGGGCCCGGCATGGATTGGGGGGACCCCCACACTGTTGTTCCTTTTCTTCTTTTTTTTTTTGCCGGCAATTCTTTTTTTTACATTCCTCTGTCAGCAGGGAACCCTGCTGACAGCTGATGACTCATCATCCAGTTTCCTGGCCCACTCCTTAGCAACCAGCTGCACACAGTTCGTTAAAGAGAAAAAAAAATGCATGTAAAATCGCATCAAAAACGCAACAGTTGCGTTTCTGATAAAGATCCATTAAAGTCTATTGCACACAAAACTTAATCTGCTGCAGTCTGACACTTTCCAAAAATGCACCAGCTGAAAAATGCATAGATGTGAACGTGTACCATAGGAAACCATGTTAACCACTTAAGCCCCGGAAGATTTTACCCCCTTCCTGACCAGGGTTTTTTTTTTGCGATTTTTTACTGCGTGATTTTAACGGACAATTGCGCGGTCATGCAATGCTGTACCTAAACAAATTTGACGTCCTTTTTTTTCCCACAAACAGAGCTCTCTTTTGGTGGTATTTGATCACCTGTGCGATTTTTTGATAATGCGCTACAAACAAAAAAAGAGCGTAAATTTTACAAAAATAACTATTTTTCACATTTTTTTTTCTAAAAAAAAAAATGTAAAAATCTAAATTTTTTAACATTTTCGGCCAATTTGTTTTATGCTACATATGTTTGGTAAAAAAAAAAAAAAAAAAAAAAAAAATCGCAAAAAGTGTATTTTGATTGGTTTGCGCAAAAGTTATCGCGTTTACTAACAAAGGGAAAGATTTTTGTCATGTTTGGTGGTTTTTTTTAACGAGTAATGGCGGCGATTCGCGGTTTTTGTTTGCGGGACTGCGACATTGCGGCGGACAGATCGGACCCTTGACTGACATTTTTGACACTTTTGGGGTTACCAGTGACATTACTACAGTAATCAGTGCTATACATATGCACTGTTACTGCAAAATGACACTGGTAGGGAAGGGGTTAACTGTATTGGAGAGGGAGGGGTTAAGTATGTCCTAGGGGCGTGTTTCTAACTATGAATGGACATGGCTACTACTGTAAAAACAGAGATCAAAGGTCCTACATAGTAGAACCGTCTGATCTCCATTTTTACACAGGGGAGAATGACAGGCAGCTTGTTTACATTAGCCACCTGCCTTTCTCCCTTCCCGGCGAACGATCGCGAGTGACCGGCGGACATCGGGTACGCCCGTCACACGCACTGACTTGTTAGGGAACGAGCCGGGGCGGGCGCCTCAGCAGGCGTGCGCTCACCCGCTATTGGCTCACAAGCCAGTGACAGGCTAGTGACGGACCGGTACGTCACTTTGCCTGGCCGGGGCTGACCGCCGCAGTATATGTACTTGCGGCGGTCGGCAAGTGGTTAAATGACTGTAGTGCGTTTCTCCAAACTGTACGGTAAGTCAATTATGTCACCCAGCATTCCTGGCTGGTATATTTACAAATAGAAGCCAGCTGGGTATCTATCATCTTGGCTAGATTGGCGGGCAGCAGGTCATCATGATAGACACTAGAGATACATTGCCAGACAAAATGTTTAACTTTGTAGTACATTACATATTTATTTTATTATGATGAAATTCAGTAAAAATGTAAGGAAAGTAATGAAAAAACCTTGCATATGATTAATATCGGCTAACTTGTTGTTTCTGCCTTTTTAGTCAGATTTTCAAGAAATAAACAAAATGTACACATTACCAGACTTTAATAATTCAAGACCCTTTTTTTTTTTTTTATTCCTGAAACATGAATAGACAGTCAGAACTTAGGTTTGCTAAGTAAACATTCATTTTGCAAAGTGAATGTTTTCTACTTCTTTCGAATAATCAATAAAACAATAAAAATTGGTTGTGTAAGAGTTTGTCTTGTAGGTCCGTTTTACACTTAAGGTTACACACGGGCTGAATATCGGGCGGCATTTGCCAGTTTAATAGAGACTGTCAGACATTCGGCCCATGTGTATGGCAGCCAGTCTAACGGAAGCCATTCGCCGGCTTCTAAGAGAAATGAACTAAAAAAGTCTGCCGACAGCGGCTCCTCCTGCGCTCTTCAGTTTTTTTTTTACTCAGCCCGCTGTGTTGAATAAAAAAAAAAAATAAATCTGTTAGTGTGTACCAGGCTTTAGCATTGTGGATCCAGAGAGTTGAAGACTTAGCATATTAGAAATTGAATATTAGAAGCAGGAAATAGAAAGACAAAAGAAGGCGGCGCAACGAAGGGAGAAAAGGGGTTGGGAAAATACCTTTTTTAATTTGCATAAATAGTTTATACCAAATGCTAGCGTGAATTCTACAAAACGTAAAAGTAACTTTGTGGGAGTTGGGCAGATGGAGCATTTACCATAATGTAAAGAACAGCAAGTTGCACATTATGGCAAACTTATATCTGAGTTTGACCTCCACCAGCAACATAAGCTCTGCACTATCCACAACAGCATCACTCGCATTCCTTCTGCAGCAAGAGGGTATCCACCAGTGGTCTTTAAACTACAGCCTGGGGGGCCAGATGTGGCCCTTTGCTTGCCTTTATCTGTCCTTTGGGGCACTATTCCACCAACTGACACCAATAATGGGGCACCATTCCCCCTACTGACGGACACCATCAATTGGGTACTAATCTCCTCCTTGATATCAACAATGGGGCATTATTTATCCCTTTAAAACTGATGCCACTGATGCCAGGGCATTTTCTACTCTTACTGGTCACAGTCAGGCCCCTCTAAAGCCTTAAGGACAGAAAACTGGCCCTTTGCTTGGAAAGATTGGAGACCCCTGATGTACAAAATGGATCTATGTTTTCTCGGGAATTCTGTTTACATTTTCTTCATGCTTTTATATGCCAAGAGTCTACAGTGCACTGCACATTCGCTGCTGGAACTGTACGTATATAGATAATTGCTTTCAAGAAAAGAAAAGGAGTATTTTGGTAGGAGAGACATATAACATCTATACTACCAAAAAACAAAAAAAAATATGAATACTGGCAATACTTTTATAATTTCTATTCAGTTTTGAAAGGACAAGTTAGAAAATAGAGAAAAAACACAGGGTAATTGAAGTGAGCCAGATAAAAGTCAAATAGTAGACTATGGAATGAGAAGGGCAGAACCACAGCAGTAAGAAAGGTCATAAAAGCACACAGTGATTTAGAAAACTAAAATCAACAGTGACTCTAACTTTAGTGTGAAAAAAATATATCCTTGGTTCAAAAAAGTATCTTATAAAGTACTCAAAAGTGTTGTTACAAGTACAATACATATGCTATAATCACCTTACAGTAAAATACCTCGGAATACATGAACAAAAAAAAAAAAGGTGGTTAAAAAATAAAATATTTAATCCTAATTAACCAGTGCATATACAAGTGAGTTATTCTGTGTATAGTTTGTCACATACTGGTATAGTTCATTTCCAGCTTCTGGCAATAGACCTTTTTTTGTTGCAGAAATATATATTGAAATGAAAACCAAAGCTGTGCTGTCCCTTTAAATGACAAAAGTCAGTGAAAAAAAATCAAAACTTTAGTCAGTGCAATAACATATGACTATTTACTGCCACGCTTATATCAAATACTAAATGATTATAATACTTAATAGATATGAATAACATATGTGTACAAAATTCATACACTGCTCAAAAAAATGAAAGGAAGACTTTTAACATATCAGATCTCAAAGGGGAAAATATCATGCTGGTATGGACTGGGTGATGTGATAGGAACAAAAGGATGCCACATCGCTTGATGGAAATTAAAATTATCAACCTACAGAGGACTAAATTCAAAGAAACCCTAAAAATCAAAGTGAAAAAATGATCAAGCAGGCTAGTCCATTTTGTTGAAATTTCATTGCAGCAACTCAAAATGTTACTCATTTGTATGGCCCCCACGTGCCTGACAATGTCTGACATGCTCCTAATGAGACGACAGATGGTGTCCTGTGGTATTTCCTCTCAGATCTGGACCAGGGCATCACTGAGCTCCTGAACAGACTGAGGTGCAACCAGGCAGCGTCGGATGGACTGAAAAATAATGTCCCAGAGGTGTTCTACTGGATTTAGGGCAGGCATATGTGGGGGGCATTCAAAGGTAATAATTCCTTCATCCTCCAGGAACTGGCTGCATACTCTCGCCACATGTCGTGCCCCAGGAGGAACCCAGGACCCACCGCACTAGTGTAGGGTCTGACAATGGGTCCAAGGATTTCATCCCGATACCTAATGGCAGTCAGGGTGCCATTTTCTAGCCTGTAGAGGTCTGTGTGTCCCTCCATGAATATGCCTCGCCAGACCATCTCTGACCCACCACCAAACTGGTCATGCTCAATGATGTTACAGGAAGCATAACATTCTCCAGACCCTTTCATGCCTGTCACATGTGCTCAGGGTGAACCTTCTCTTATCTGTGAAACACACAGGGCGCCAGTAGCGGACCTTCCAGTTCTGGTGTTCAATGGCAAATGCCAATCAAGCTCCACGGTGTTGGGCAGTAAACACAGGGCCCACTAGAGGCCCTCAGGCCACCCCCATGAAGCCTGTTTCTGATTGTTTGGACATTCTCACCAGTGGCCTTCTGGAGGTAATTTTGTAGGGCTCTGGCAGTGCATATCCTGTTCCTCCTTGCACAAAGGAGCAGATACCAGTCCTGCTAATGGATTAAGGGCCTTCTATGACACTGTCCAGCTCTCCTAGAGTAACTGCCTGTCTCCTGGAATATTCTCCGTGCTCTTGAGACTGTGCTGGGAGACACAGCAAACCTTCTGGCAATGGCACGTATTGATGTGCCATCTTGGAGGAGTTGGACTGCCTGTGCAACCTCTATAGGGTTCAGGCATCGCCTTCTGTTACCAGTAGTGACACTGATCCTAGCCCAATGCAAAACTAGTAAAAAACAGTCAGAAAAGAGGAGTGGGGAAAAAAAAAATGAAGGTGGGCTCCACCTGTAAAACCATTCCTGTTTTGGAGGTTGTCTCATTGTTGCCCATCTAGTGCATTTGTTAATTTAATGAACACCAAAGCAGCTGAAACTGATTAGCAACCCCTTCTGCTACTTAACTGACCAGATCAATATCCCAAGATTTTTTTTGCCTTGATCCTATACTCTGATTAAAAAAAGTGTTCTTTTAATTTTTTTTGAGCAGTGTATTTGAAAAAAAAAAGTCCCAGTAAAGTAAAAGTCCAAAGTAATAAAAAACCAAAGAAAAAGTAACTCTAAAAAGTGCTCTGCTTCTGAATGAACAAACATAGAGAAAGAGATGCCACTGTGGATATCTCTGTGTGGGATCTCTCCCTCTGCACCAGATGAATGATCATTCCTCAGGAGATCATACCATAAGTGGCTGCTGAGCAGCAAGGAGCTTACTGATCCCTGGGTGGGATCTCTCTAGATTGTAAAAGAGGTGCAGCAGTTTCTTCACATTTGTTCAAATGTATACATTTTGGGCTTTTTATATATATATATATATATATATATATATATATATATATATATATATATAATTAGCCAATTATGGAGTTACTGTACATGAGGGTATCTGCTACAGGAAAATGTAGGGGCTTTCATCAGTCCTAATGCACATGGACGTTTGCAAGTATTTTATATACCGAATGTAAAATTCCCAGCTTTTTCCTCAGTCTAGGAAGCTGGACTCAGAACAAGAAGCTGAACAATTGCGCTACACATGGTAATATTGCCACAAATTTCAAAAGTAAGATAAATAATTCTAGGGCCATTATTTTATGGTTATCCTTAACCACTTGCCGACCGCCGCACGACTATCTACGTCGGCGGTCAGCCCCTCACAGGCAAACTAACGTAGGGCTACGTTGCTTGCTTGTGAGGGTCTAGGGAGCGAGCGCGCGCCCCCCGGGGCGCGCTCCCGCTCCCGCGTGGTCACGGACCCCCCGCGCGTGTGACCAGCGGACCCGATGTCCGCCGGTCACTCGGCGATCGGCGGGGGAGAGGGAGAATGTCAGGCAGCTTGTGTAAACAAACTGCCTGTCATTCTCCTCGCTGCAAAGACACTGATAAAACGGATCTGGTATGTAGATCCGTTGATCAGTGTCCTTACAGCTAGAGCCACAGCCAATCACAGTAGAAACCACGCCCCTAGGGACACACACAGCCCCTCCCTTCCAAATAAAGTTAACCCCTTCACTACCAGTGTATTTTTACAGTAACAGTGCATATGTATAGCACTGATTACTGTAGAAATGTCACTGGTAACCCCAAAAGTGTCAAAAATGTCAGTCAAGGGTCCGATCTGTCCGCCGCAATGTCGCTGTACCGCAAAAAAAATCGCAGATCGCCGCCATTACGCGTTAAAAAAAAAAACAACAAAAATGACAAAAATCTTTCCCTTTGTTAGTAAACGCGATAACTTTTGCGCAAACCAATCAAAATACGCTTTTTGCGATTTTTTTTACCAAACATAGGTAGCATAAAATAAATTGGCCGAAAATTTTTAAAAATTTTGATTTTTACATTTTTTTTTGGGGGAATTTCATATAAAAAAATGTGAAAAATATTGCTATTTTTGCAAAATTGATGCTCTTTTTTTGTTTATAGCGCGTGATCAAAAAATCGCACAGGTGATCAAATACCACCAAAAGAAAGCTCTGTTTGTGGGAAAAAAAGGACGTCAAATTCGTTTAGGTACAGCGTCGCACGACCGCGCAATTGTGCGTTAAATTCACGCAGTGCCGAATCGCAAAATACCCCCTGGTCGGAATGGGGGTAAAATCTTCCGGGGCTTAAGTGGTTAAATTTATGACCTGTAAACCCTTTGAAAGCATCTCCATTCTCCAATAGACAATTTTGAGTATTGAAGTTTGTTACCATTTCATGGCCATGCTCATATTAAAGACTTGGCATGGTGGTTATCTGTTTATTGATGCAACCTCATCTTTTATATTTTTTTCCAAAACCTGGGTAATGCATTTTGTTTGTGTGCACTAAAATTAACTTTAATTAATTTTTTTCCAAAAAATATATGTGTTTGATAAACCTACCCTCACATCAACCCTAAGCCACTCATTTCTGGCTATCTCACCTTACAAAGTCTCTATCAAAATGTAAAGCCAGATGGATTGGTAAGCTGGAGCTTTGTGCATTGTAGTCATCTAAGCCAACATATTCCCATAAGAACATATATTATGGAAATAGGAGCAGAGAAGAAATAGGACAATAGTAAACTTTTCTTTATACTTGTCAAAGCAACATATAAAGGAAACTGGGTATTTTGAACAACGAATGGTGAGATTCTATAAAAAAAAAAAAAAAAAAAAAATCTGATTTTAAACAATTAAAATGGTAAGGTCAATGTGGATGAAAAAGGAGTGACTTTTCCAAGATTTCCAATTAGGGAGACATTAAAAAGTCCAAGTAAGAATAAATTACTGGGAGCATACTGTACATAACACATACTTAAGAGCAAGACTGCATATCTTTTATGAGTGCAGCTGCTGAACCCTATTGCCTACTACTTATTCCCATTACACTGAAAATTACAAAAACCCACTCTACTGTAGAAATGATCGTTTGCTGCTTATGAAAAGGTTCTAAAACGCAACTAGCAAAGGAATAATTTAGACTATCCAAAAAGGTTTATAGTGGAGTTTCCACAAAGTCACCTTTTAAAAAGACTTGCTATGGAACTTATAATGCCTGTAGTAACTTTGGCTAGATGTTTAATGATTTAAAATGAGTACCAAAGTATTATGTTATAGTATTTCATATTTCAACAAACGTAATACCTACGCACAATGCTCATATTTCAAAGACATATTTACAGGTGATACCGCTTTAAGTTAAAAAATAAAACGCCTGTCAAAACTTATGTTTTGAAAAATGTTATTAGATCAGGGAAAGGTTGGAAAACATGCTAGTTTCTATTATCCGCTGTCCCTGTTGGGGACATCCAACTCTACTATTTGTCTTGGAAGCCACTGCTACCAGGAGAGAAAGTGAGGGGGGAATCTAAATGTGTTTAGTTGTACTTGGACCATAGGTAAAGACACTGGTTCTGAGGACTTCTATCAGAGGTGTTCATTCCTCTCATTTTGGAGATATTTCCATTTTTTCATGTCCTCAGAGGGTGGAAGTGGGAAAACACAAGAAAATAAAAAACTGAGAGATTTTTTAAACTTTTGTTTTGCTATGGCTATTTTAATGATTTTTATAGCATACATGTACTCTGTATTTGACTGGTTCATGGAACTCATGGACAGGAAATGATGTTGGCAGGAAGTAGGAGAGGGAACAAAGGACTTGAACTCAGCCATGTGCTGAGGATGAAGAGAAGTCGTTTCTGGAGGACTCTGAGAAGCAAGGATTCTGGAAGAGATGCTGGGTAGAAGGAACACTCTATATTACTAGGAAAACTGAAAGAATGGACTTTATCTGGGGATAACACAAAATCTACAATCCAAGTTAAGTAACTTTTAGTGTATTTCCTATTGCATACATTGTTCCATGCTCCCTTGCTGGAAAGCATAGATAGCTTGTGTTTTTGTATATCGTATGCATATTGTGATATTCTGTATGTTGTGTATTGTTTTCTAAAATTGGACATAATTTGTAGGTACAGGTTTTTAGTTTAGTAAGAGAACATTAATACACTACATGTTTTTATGCTTCCTTGCATTACCTCAAAGTGACCTTAACAAAAAAAGCAAAAACACTGTTCCCACTGCAGCTCAAATATGGCAGAAACCTGGAAAATGTAAAATGGGCCTAAAATAAAATATGCACATGAAGGAGTAGGTTATATTAACCACCTGCCATCCGCGCTACAGCCTATATACGGCTGCAGCGCGGACTTGAATTTTCGGGAGGTCGTTTTTAAATGGCCTCCCAGAAGCAGGCTCCCCGCGCGCTCCCGCGAGCGCGCATCGGGGAAAATCTGTGTCGGCCGTGTCCCTTGGACACAGCCGATCACAGATCGTGGTGAATGGCCAATGACAGCGGCCATTCACCACGTGATCGCACCGTCCAATGAGAGATGATCTCATATGTAAACATATGAGATCATCTCTCATCGCCGGCGCGCCTTCCTCACACGGAGCCTGCAGTGTGAGGAAGGAGGGGGAGCCTCACAGCGCCAGGGACACACAGGAATGTAATCAGGGCACCGATCACCAGTGCCCTGATTACTAAAGGTAAATAAAACATACACACACTGCCCACAGTGCCCGCCATCAGTGCCCCCCATCAATGCCCACAATCAGTGCCCATAGTGCTGTCAGTCAGTGCCCATCAGTGCCTGCTCATCTAGGCACTGATGAGCACTGACTGGCAGCACTATGGGCACTGAGTGTGGGCACTGATGGTGCTGCCCATCAGTGCTCATCAGTGCCGCCCATCAGTGCTCATCAGTGCCACCCGTCAGTGTCCATCAGTGCCATCCGCCAGTGCCCATCAGTGCCGCCTATCAGTGCCCATCAGTGCCGCTCGTCAGTGCCGCCTCTCAGTGCCCAGCAGTGCCACCTCTCAGTGCCACCTCTCAGTGCCCAGCAGTGCCACCTCTCAGTGCCCAGCAGTGCCGCCTATCAGTGCTCATCAGTGCCGCCTATCAGTGCCGCCTATCAGTGCTCATCAGTGCGGCATATTAGTACCTCCTCATCAGTGCCCATAAGTGCCACCTCATCAGTGCCCATGAGTGCCACCTCATCAGTGCCCATCAGTGCAGCCTATCAGTGCACATCAGTGAAGGAGAAAAAATTATTTTCAAAATTTACTCGCAGAAAATAAGAAAAACTTTTTTTTTTTCAAAATTTTCTGTCTTTTTTCTTTTTTTTTTTGTAAAAAATAAAAAACCCAGAGGTGATTACATACCACCAAAATAAAGCTCTATTTGTGTGAAAAAAATTATAAAAATTTCATATGGGTACAGTGTAGCATGACCGCGCAATTGTCAGTCAAAGTGTGAGAGCGCTGAAAGCTGAAAATTGGTCTGGATGGGAAGGGGGTTTAAGTGCACAGTAGGCAAGTAGTGAAAAAAGATAGAGATACAGGAACATTTTGAACATTCCTGTAAAATCAGGTATGGCTCTATCTTCTTCCACTGGAATCTCTCTTTTGGCAAGTTAATGTGATTTGTGGTAATTGACAAATTACAGGGTTTGGAATTGGGAATGGGTGTAGATGAGCTGTAATTTTTGTATAAAAAAATCTGAGATTTATATATCATTTTAGGTGCCTATAGTTCTAAATCTACATGACATGCGATTTCCACTGAACATAATACATTTTTATCATTCTAGCAACAGTCTGAAATGCCTACATTTTGACAGGTTTTATATAATATATATAAATAACCATTTTCCAAATGAACTACAATTTTCTCTGTAGATAAGTTGCCTTCGAATGGAACAAACCCACACTTAGATTCTGTCACTTAAGTCACAATAGGCATACCATAACTTGAAGGGCATTGTCAACCTGTCATGGAGCTTACACAGGGTAAGGACTATAGCGAAAAGTGGCAGGGTGAGCATAAAAAGGTAAATCATTGAGTTAGAGGATGTTTCTTTGTCACTTTACCAATTTAAGAGTCTTTTAAACAACCACTTTAGAATACAGCCATTAGAACTTTTCCTCACCCTATTGTTTTGAAGTAGTCTCTCTTAGCAGAGAAATTGAAGCTACTCTAATTACGCTATACAGGGCGCCAATAAAAGACTGCACATAATATTTAGTGTACACAATGTTACAGGAAACTATCAGACAGTGAACTTGCAACAGAAGAAGGCCCCAATACAGCAGACACACTACAGAAGATGGCCTGAGATTGCGAGCACGCTACAGAAGATGATTCGAGATTGCAGCCATGCTACAGAAGATGGTTTGACACTGCAGGCATGCTACAGAAGATGGTCCAAAACAGCAGACCTGCTACAGAAGATGGCCCAAGAGAATGCATGCTACAGGAGATCTTAAGATGCTATAGAACAGGGATCCTCAAACGATGGCCCTCCAGCCGTTGCAGAACTACACATCCCATGAGGCATTGTAAAACTCTGACATTCACAGACATGACTAGACATGATGGGAATTGTAGTTCATGAACAACTGGAGGGCCATAGTTTGAAGACCCCTGCTATAGAAGATGGCCCAGAACAGCGGGCATACCTGCAGAAGATGGACTGAGACTGCCGGTATGCAGCAGAAGACAGTCTGAGACTGGAGCATGCTACAGAAGATGGTCCAAGACAGCAGGCATACCTACAGAAGATTTTCTGAGACTACAGGCATGCTACAGGAGACAGTCAGGCACTGCATATACTACATAAAATGGTCAGGGACAGCAGACATGCTACAGGAGACAGATACTGGGAAATTGTTATATGAATGGTTGGAGACTGAGGACATGTTTCAGGAGCCAGAGTCTGAAGACATGTTACATTAGATAGCTAGGGATCACTGCTATTACGTCCCCTCTAAAAACCGATAGCTCCCACAGCCCTCATTAGATGTGATTGATGCCATATTTGAAACTCCTCTCAACAATGTCTATCCACCTTAGAGAAAAACTAAAACTGGCCATAAACAAGTTAAAAGTCACCCAGTTTAGCAGGGACTGGCCAAATTTTGATCAGTGTGTGGCTGTCCCTGCTTGGCAAAAGTTTATTTGTTTGATTGACATTTGTCAAGGGAACATGCTGAAAAACTTTTGTGGAGCGAGTTCCGAGTCACAAAACAATGTCAACCTCATTTGTGTAGATACAGGATTCTGTTAGTTTTTCTGTTTTTTGTTTTGTGCTCTGGCTGAAAAAAAACCCCATCTATGGCCAGCTTGAAAAGAGAAAAGAGAATGAATAGCACAAAAAACAAAGTAAGCATAAAAAAACTATTTAACATAAGACACTCTAATGAATATTTTTCAGTTACTGGAGCACCTAGGTAGGTGATTACTACTTTCTTTTGGGGCCCTGAGGGCCAAATGCTGGGGAAAAAAACTTAAGGTTCAGGGAAGTTCTACCTCTTAGATCATTGCAGTGGCTACACTTTCCACTAGTTTGAAGATGCAGTCTGTCTGTCTTTATAAAACAGGAACATTCATCTCAACACTCTACTGACACATTTGGACATGTTGTCACAGCAATGCTTCCACATGTAAACATACTGGAGGTAGAAGGCATTGATCAGATTGGCATGCAAAATTAATTCAATAAACCTTTGACAGTATGAAGAGTTAAAAAAAAAAAAAAAGGAGTACCACAATGTATCTGCATTCGCCGCAGTCAATGACAGCACAATTTTACCTTAACAAGCTCTTCTCTAGAGGCAAAACTTGAAAACAGGGAATTTTCCCAGCTTTTGGTGTTAGTGACGGATATGTAGAGACGGTTCTGAGCTGCATCATGAGCATTAGCAGGGAGAATAGTTTCTATGCCTTCCCTGTGGCAAAGAAATAATAAACATTACTCATATTTAATTATTCAGCATGCAATAAATAAATTAACACACATTCTGCATTCCTGTATGTTTAGGAGGAAAGTCACATGCATTTGTATCACTGTACAAGAGACACAGAGATTAGTGTTTATATAGTCATAAAAGATAAACCTTAGTCTTAGAGTAAACACTCTCAAAAATAAGTAGTTGTCATATATACCTCAAGTATTTCATAAAATCGTATCTTGGTGTAAGTGCTCCAAATGTTTGTTTTCTAACATCTTCAGAAAACTGGTAAATGAAATCCTTACTTTCCTAAAAGCAGAATAACAAATGATTGAAATTCATAGAATTTGGAGAATAGAATTGAAAAGTTACATGCAGATAATACACGACAAATCTTCATCTTCAGTATTTTTAAGTAGAGATTGGGACAATTTTTAATTATTTTTTTTAGCTTTGAACAGAATACAGAAGTGTCAGGTTTTCATTGCACTTTCTGTTGCTACTGGGGAGGTTTCTCCTTACCTCTTGCATAGTCACCAGGATCGGAAGTAAGAAAAATCTCTAGGAAGCATGAGAAGTAAGAAAAAATTTTTTAAAGTGGAGTTCCGGCCTATTTTGCAACTTTAGTGATTCCCGGAGTGCTCACTATGCTGATCAACAATTGGGCATTTTCATTTTTTTTCGGGGGTCCCTTACCTTATTTTCAGGGCATTTTTTATTGTACTTCCTCCTTCTGTGGCCGCGGCCACTGAAATCACTTCCGCCTTTGCATTGCATCCTGGGAGCTGTTTGTCATCACTCCCAGGAGGCTGAAATCAGGAAGAAGTCCCAGAACACTCCCTGGAATCAGGAAGAAGGACACAGCAGATTACACTGCGGCTTCAGATGCCCACATCCAAGATGGCCGCACCCAGACAGCGTTTTTAAAAGTACGATTTTGACTAAAATCCAATACTGTACACCTTGTAAGTATGAGAATAGCGGTTCGGTAAGGGGTGATGGATTAGTATTATAGGCGTATTTTTAGTTAAAAAAGGTATTTGAGGCCGGAACTCCGCTTTAAGCAGAGGAAGGCAGGTTATAAACTCTAAGTTTTGTACTGCCATCATTGTTTTCGCTGTGAGATCTTCTCAAGTTACCAGGACAGGAAGTGGGAAAAGGTTCCTATACTTCTAGATCTACTCAGCATTTTCACAAGTGTCTTTACTAGCCCCTTTTTTTAAATGAGACTTCTTTTTTGGGGCAAGACGTGCATACTCTTTTTTCTTTTTTTGGTCTTTTGATGTCTATGGAATAGTATACAGAGACAGTAATCCTGCATATAGTACACATTTTTTAAGACCATGGGTATTGCAAAACCAAAAAAAAAATACAAAAAAAGACTAAAAGACTCCAATGGATTTAAGTTTTTTTAGAAGGTGATGAGCTTTGTTTGCAATAAGGTGTTTTTTTCTTTCTATAGTGAAGTAGAACAGTACACAAGCTTTCATTGTCTGACTGCAAAATGGTTTACTAACCCAAGCCTAAGTATATAAATATCCGAAAAGGGAGGTTTTATAAGATAACAGCTAATGTATGTGTTCCTTCACAGACATAACCCATGAGCATCTAGAATGGTATGCTGTTCATTTAATAATTGAAAATGGTTTATTGATTGAAAAAAGCACATAGTGTACAGACAATGAAATACCACTTCAATACTACATTAGTGCTGAAAAAAATGTCCATAACTTGTCCATAACATAACTGGTATGAAAGCCAGCAAGGCCAGCCTGGGTTAAACCTTGGTTTTGTTCTTTTTGCACAGGATTTAACATTACTCTTTCCATAAAGGCAATTTTTGTTCTTTTTTTTTGGTGACGTACATCACTTGACTTGTTTTGCACTACCTAAAGTGATTTATAAATAGACTGAAACATTGTATCTGCACATAGATTTTTTTGTTCTTGTTTGAACGTACAAAGTAAACAGCTTGATTTTGTCTAAGCTTACTTGATGTTTACCTGTTAAAGGCCAAATGGCAGTGAGTACAAATGAAGATTTTGCAGTAAATCCTTACTTACAGGAGTGTCAAATTTGCAGCAAATATACTCAGTGATGCGGGTCTTTTATAGGACTCAATGATGAGTTACTAATAAAATGTGATTGTTACTGTGACAACTTGAAAAATCTATATGTCTGGTAAATGATGTCGATACAACAATGTACAAAAATTTATTTAACGGTCCTCAAAGTTGTCAGCACACCAATGAGGAATGCAGAAAATGATTATTTTATTGCATAATAGAAACTCCTTCACCAATACATGACTTGCACCTCTTGTGCCATCCCCACAACCTGTTTGTTTTATCACAGTTACATTATTAGATCCCTGCTCAGCAAATTATGTTAAGCCACAACAGCGTAAAAGTAGAGCCAAAGCACATTGTAATGCAACAGCAAAATATTTTATCTAGTAAAAGTATGCAGTATATATATATATATATATATTGGCAACAGCACATTGTGTTGCAGCATAATTGCACCTTGTATATCACATTACAAGTATATAAAGGGTAACTGTACATTAGTACAAATAAAATGTAAAGAATCAATGTGCTACCCATAAAAAAGTAAACCTAAAAATAAAGTGTATGTGTAATAGCAAATAAAGGAAAGAGCCGCCAATCTGTGTAGGGTCACAACATACCAATAGAAATTCTAATAATAATATAGACCGGCGCTGATTCTAATGTGTAAAACAATAAAACAATCTCTGAGCATATAATTAAAATGCATAACACGTTTATATATGAATTCATTGATAGCGATAAATAATAAAAGTCCATAAAAGGTTCCTGTGGATGTGCAATAGATAACTTGATCGTAATAAACAGTGGTAAATAGTAAAAATCCATTAAAAAGTTCCTGTGAATGTGCAGTAGAGGTATAATAAATATAATAGTGATCCAAAACGTGATCATCCACATAGTGCCATATGTGAGAAAATCCCAACACACAATCCACCGATAAGTGCAATGGCCGCTCACCTCAATGGTAAATAAATCAAGCAATCATCTAGGGTATAAGGTTCATCCGTATGGCTGGTAATGACTCAGATAACAATAGAGGTGTAGATGGATTTGCCAGATGACTCAAAACTCATCTGGCAAATCCATCTACACTTCTATTGTTATCGGAGTCATTACCAGCTATACGGATGAACCTTATAACCTAGATAAATGCTTGATTTACCATTGAGGTGAGCAGCCATTGCACTTATTGGTGGATTGTGTGTTGGGATTTTCTCACATATGGCACTTTGTGGATGATTTTATGATCACGTTTTATGTTCACTGTTATATCTCTACTGCACATTCACAGGAACTTTTCTATGGACTTTAACTATTTACCACAATCAAGTTATCTATTGCATATTCCACAGGAACCTTTTATGGACTTTTTATGTACTTTAGTACAGTTATCTGTAAATTGGGCAACAGGGTTTCTTCAAAAGAGGATGCAGGATTAGGCAGTTTTACTCTACTACTGGCAAAAGTGTGCTTACTCATTAAAGGATAACAAAGGGAAGAGCACATCATGGCAGTAGTGAAAAGCACACAAGTATGCGTTTGTACAATGACAGTAAGAGCTGAGGCATGCAAACTATGCAGTAACAAAGAGTGCATAAGAAAGCAAAAATTTGCAGCACTGCAAATTTTTGCTTTCTTATTGTTTTCACAAATTGTCATTTTTTGTTGCTGGCTGCTGTATATTAAAGGTTGGCGCAGTATATATTACAACCAAAACAGAGAGTGCATAGACAGGTGGTGGTGACATTGTGAATGAAGAGGGGCCATGTGGGAAAGGTGGTAAGAACAAAGAGAGAGAATGACAGACTGTAGGTCAAGGAACAGTAGTGGGAGGAATAGAAGGCATCTGCAATGGTAAGAGTGAAAAGGAATGGCATAAAGGAGCAGTGGCGGGAATATTTCAGGCATGGTCATAAGAAGGGGAGGGCAGGCACAGCAGAAAATAGGTGCAGTGGGGTACCGGCGTATTAGTGGTGAAAGGAGGTGTTAGTGAAAGCAATGGTGAGTGCCTTTTAGGCCCTGGATATCTCATTAAAGAGAACCTGTCACCCAAAAATCATCATGTGATGAAAAAAACTTTAATAGAAAAAAAAAAAATAATGTTACACCTAATGAGTACCCCCACATACAGTATACGTACATATGAATGCAAATGCATGCGTCGGGGGTGCCTATGCATGAAAACATTGATTGCGATGCACGTTAAGCCAGTCAGGCCAGACAGTCAGCCTGACATCAATAGTAGGTAGATTATAGGAGGGGATGATAAGGGACTATATCCAAAAATTTACGGAGGAAAACAATATTAGTAGTAATCAGCTTTACAAAGGGACGTTCTTGCCAGACCAATCTGTTAACACATAGGTGAGCTGTGATCTAGATAGGGGAAGGCCTGTGAATGTGGTGTATCTGGATTTTGCAAAGGCATTCAATACAGTTCCCCATAAATGTTTAATCTTCAAGCTAAGGTCTGCAGACATAGATCACAACTTTTCTTCTTGGATAGAAAAGTGGTTACAGGGGCGTGTCCAAAGGGTGGTGGAAAAAAATGTGTACTCAGACTGGTCTAGATTGCTATGCGGGGTACCCCAAGGTTCTGTCCTGGGACCAATTCTGTTTAATTTATTCGTAAATGATATAGAGGGTGTGGTTAATAGCTCAATCTCAGTTTTTGAGGACGACACAAAAATAGGCAGGGCAATAGCTTCACATCAGGATATAGAAATTTTACAAAATTACCTGATCAAAATAATGGAGTGGGCAACTACATGGCAAATGAGGTTTAATGTGGAGAACTGTAAGGTAATATACTTGGGGGCTAAAAACAAAGGCAAACTACTCACTAGGAGGGGAACCTCTGGGGAAATCAAGGATGGAGAAAGATCTGGGGGTCCTAGTGTAAGACAGACTGAGCAATAGCATGAAATGTCAAGCTGCAGTTGCCAAAGCCGGCAGAATATTAGCATGTATAAAAAGGGGATTTACTCCAGAGATAAAACTATAATCTTGCTACTTTACAAAACTCTGGTCCGGCCATATCTGGAGTATTTTGTCCAGTTCTAGTCACCAATCCTCAGAGGGGATGTGCTGGAGCTGGAGAGTCCAAAGAAGGGCAACAAAACTAATTAGGGGATTGGAGGACCTTAATTATGATGAGCGACTACAAGCGCTAAATTTATTTTCGCTGGAGAAGAAATGCCTTAACCACTTAAGCCCCGGAGGATTTGGCTGCTAAAGGACCAGGGTTTTTTTTGCGATTTTTTACTGCGTGACTTTAACGGACAATTGCGCGGTCGTGCGACGCTGTACCTAAACGAATTTGACGTCCTTTTTTTCCCACAAACAGAGCTTTCTTTTGGTGGTATTTGATCACCTGTGCGATTTTTTGATCACGCGCTATAAACAAAACAAGAGCGTAAATTTTGCAAAAATAACAATATTTTTCACATTTTTTTATATGAAATTCCCCAAAAAAAAAAGTAAAAATCAAAATTTTTTAACATTTTTCGGCCAATTTGTTTTATGCTACCTATGTTTGGTAAAAAAAAATCGCAAAAAGACCCTTGACTGACATTTTTGACACTTTTGGGGTTACCAGTGACATTACTGCAGTAATCAGTGCTATACATATGCACTGTTACTGCAAAAATGACACTGGCAGGGAAGGGGTTAACTTTATTGGACAGGGAGGGGTTAAGTGTGTCCTAGGGGCGTGCTTTCTACTGTGTAGGGACATTCCTATTGGTGTAAAAGCAAAGATCAACCGTTCTACATAGTAGAACGGTCAGATCTTTACTTTTACACAGGGAGAACTGACAGGCAGCTTGTTTACACAAGCTGCTCTGTCTTTCTCCCTTCACAGGAGCGATCGCAGTGTGACTGGCGGACATCGAGTCCGCCGGTCACACGCACTGACTTGCCTGTGAACGAGCCGCGGCGGGCGCGCGCCTCGGCGCCCGCCCGCGATAGGCTCGCAAGTCAGTGACAGGCGAGTGACGTACCGATACGTCACTCTGCCTGGCCGGGGCTGACCGCCGCAGTATATAGTCGTGCGGCGGTCGGCAACCGGTTAAAGGGGACATGATAGCAAATTACAAATACCTCAATGGTGATCCCAGCATAGGAAAAAAAAAAATATTCAGTCCCAGGGAGTGTAAAAGGACACGTGGCCACACAATGAGATTGGAGGAGAAGCAGTTTAACCTTAAGCTGCGTAGAAGCTTTTCACTGTCACGGCGGTAAGAATGTGGAACTCTCTTCCACAAATGGTGGTATCAGCTGGGAATATTGATACTTTTAAAAAGACTCTTGGACGTGCATCTCAAACAACATAATATACAGGGATATGGGAAATGATTATCGCCACTGACACACACATCTACACAGGTTGAACTAGATGGACTATTGTCTTTATTCAACCTTAACTAAGATGTAACTATGTTACACATCGCCACGCACGCCAGAGTGAGAGCATTGTTTCTAGTACCTCCTCTGTAACACTAAACTGATGACCTATAGGGGTTTTTTAAAGTGTTGCCTATGGAAAATATAGTATACTGTGGCCATTTCACGCAAATTGAAGGTTTCACATGTTGGGTGTCTATTTACTTGGTGCAACCTCAGCTTTTAGATTTTACCAAAAAAGTGAATAATGTATTATGTTTGTGTGCCCTAACATTAACTTTAGTGTATTTTTTACAGATTTTTGTGTGTCCTAGACTTTTGCGGTAATATTGTATGACATAAAAAATGAGAGTTACCATTATTTCAGTCTCTAGGGTGTTTGCTTTCAGAAAATATATTTGAAGGGTTTTATGTAATCTTTAGGGCTAAAATTATTTTTTAAGTATGTGTGCAAAAAAAAAAAAAAAAAAAAAAAGCCAAAATGGCGCTGGCAGCAAAAGGGTTAAATAAAATAACATGGAAATCAGAGTGTTGTATGTTAAAGCATTTCAAATCGTTCAGGTGTGCTTGGGGGCTAAAACTATTCTTGTATTCGTCGTGCAAAATTATTTCCCCACTATTTTGTATGTGATCTTTTGAAGGGAGAGCTCAGGAGAGAATGCTATTTAATACTCAGGGGTTCTCAACTGTGCAGGATGAGAGGTTCCAGGGTAGTCCAGATGGAGAGGAGTAAACAGATTTTCAGTATTCTCTCTTTCAGTTGTATTAGAGACCCAGAATTTTGGAGGTTCAAAGAGTTTTTGGGAGAGAAAAATGTCCAAATCCTAATTACAAAGACTTTGGTCCTGAATGGGTTAGCCCAGTGCAACCAGAAAAGGAAGAGGAGACAGTTGGCACCTGTCTGTGAAGGAGAGAGCAGGACACAGTGAGCAGGGTGGGTCATGCCTCGTACACACGCAATGATTATCGGCCGACCGATCGTCCGACTTTTGTCCAGAGTTGTGTTTTGTTGGTTGGAATGTGCCTAGACTGCACACAAATTTTCTCTGCCATCAAAAATCTACTTCAGAAGTGATGTCATGTGCTGGTTTACTTTCCGTGTGTTTTTTCTTCTCTGAGCATGCCCAGTCTTGCTCATCAGATTTTTGTCTGATGTTATGTTGACGGCCAACAAAAATTTTATAGACTGCACACCAGATTTTATTCGGCCGAAAAGTCGGAGTCGGTTGTCGAAAGCATCATACTAACAAGCCGAAAATCGGCCGATCGGACGTTGGCCGAAAATTCCCGGCCAATAATCGATGCGTGTGTACGAGGCATTAGGTTGGGACTGAGCCAATGTTGCTGAACTGTGAAAGCCTCCTCTTTAGCATCCATGAAGCAGACAAGAAACCAAACCCCAGCTGAGTACTGGTATAGTGGCGGTGAGACAATCTTTTGTTTTCCGTTGCGCCAGAATTCTAAACTATTTTGTGTTTGTTTGCTGAAGTAAAAATGATGTTTTGTTTTTCTGGATTGTTTGCAGGTTTAACAAAGGCTGTCACTTTTACAAGTGACTGGGGGTAATCATGTGCTCCCACATCACTATGAGCAGAGACTGTGAACCAGGCCTTCTCGTCCAAATCAGTGCCTGACCTCACAAATGCACTTTTGGAAGAATGGTCAAACATTTCCATAGACACATTCCTAAACAGCCTTCCCAGAAGAGTTGAAGCTGTTATAGCTGCAAAGGGTGGGCCAACACAATATTGAACCCTACGGACTAAGACTGGGATGACATTGAAGTTTATGTGCGTGTAAAGGCAGGTTTCCCAATACTTTTGACAATATAGCGTATATATATATATATATATATATATATATATATATATATACACACACATATATACACACACATACATACATACACACTGTAGTTCTTGTATTTAGGCTTCATACAATGACCATACATAAAGACAGCTCTCACAGATGGAAAAAACATATTAGTATAATCTTAAGAAATATACGCTTCCTTTCCTGAACATCTTCAATCATCTCCAGGGATTTTCCAACAAGTCTGAGAATCTCTGTAGACTTTGAAATGCTCATTTTTACTTGGTATGTAACCCACACATTATCATAACCTCTGCCTGAAACCTTTGCGCCACTTGCAAATATCAGGCCTTGCAACAAGAGGCAAGTCATTGAACAGCATACATCTATTCATCTCTGAAGATATTAACAGAAAATCAAACTTTCAACATTTGTAATTTCTTCTGACACCAATGCCTGCCTGGGGACAATCAATGTAACTGTTTGCACTCATTAAAGAGGGAGGCAATTGCAAAATTGCTTTAGAATTGCTACAATCTCCTATTTCATGGCTTATTTTCTGCCTGCAATGATATCCTTTTTCATGGCTACCCAGACAATTCAAATAACGATCTCAACAAACATCACATTTTAAATCAAAATTGTATGTATTGTTAGAAAGTTCCTTCTTGGGTGAAAGTTACCAGTAAAAGCAATCTGTAGAATTTTATTTTTAGTCATTTTTTTGTCAAACATGCTATTTTTGAAGGTCTTTTTTTCTTACATGAGTGACCAATACACAGTAAACGCAATGAAGCAGTTGCAATAGTATTTGGCTCGCCACACTTGTATTTTATAAGATAATAGTTTATTCTGGCAAAAGAATTAGTTACCGTTTTCACAAACCACTTTAGTACAAAAGAACGTTCTCTAGCAAGCACTTTATTGCATATGGTCATCTTGAGATAGGATCTGATTAAATAATGTCTAACTAAATTGAAATAAAATGTGATTACACTGAAAGAGAGCAGCTGTATGCAAATGATCTTATCAGACTGTGTTCATCTTTAAAAAAAAATACTTGTACATGTTTTAATTATAATTGTATATGGGAACAGTAGTATTTGCTCATTACATGTGCAGCCTTTGCTTCATGCTCTGCAGTGCTGTACAACAGTCATGCCATGCTATTCTTTTTCTGGGCTGGATTCACACTAGTGCAACGCCAGACATTGCATGTAATTTGCACCGCATTGCTGTGCAGATCACATGCGATGTCTGTGCGATGCAATTTCAACCATACAAATTGTATGGCTAAAATCGCATCACATTCGCACCACAGTGGTGCAAGACCCTTTTTTTTAATCCACACTGGAACCAGATCACATGGGTGTTCACACCGATTCCTGCACCATTTCACAGTTTGCACTGCGATCTGCGAACCGATCTGGGGGTGTCATTAACTTTACATTGAAACCCCCAGCGATTCGCAGATCTCAGTGTGCTTCAGGTGCGATGCGGGAAACGGAACTGAATCGCTGGGTTTCCTGCATTGCACCAGTGTGAACCGGGACTTACAGTCCGTCTACTCACTGAAAACAAAGAATTGTGGCTGATATATTATAACAGCCTTAAGGCCTCATTCACATGAATGCTTTGGCCATCTCTCCTTGATTCCTTTTCTCCTGGTGTTTTGGAAGACAAAAAAAGCTTGATGGTTGTAAACACATGTAATGCATTTAAGGGTTTCGAGCTGTAATGAACCGTACACACGTGCAGATTGTCGGCCGACCGATCGGCCGTCTTTTGTCCCCGGGCTGTCGTGTCCGCTGAAAAGTGCAAAAGACTGCACACAAATTTTGTCCGCCGACTACAGCCAACTGCAGAAGTGATGTCATGTGATGGTTAACTTTCCGTGTGTTTTTTCTTTTCTGAGCATGCCCAGTCTTACAAATCTGCTGTCTGTCGGCCGAATACTGTATTGACTGGCGAACAATCGGCCGCTCTGGTGTCGGCCAACAAAAATTTTAATGCTTGCACGACAGATTCTTTTCGGCCGAAAGTGCGCTGCCGGCTGTCGGAAGCATCATACTAACAAGCCTACAATCGGCCGATCGTTCGGCGGCCGAATCTTTTCGGCCGACAATCTGCACGTGTGTACGAGGCATTAGGCCTCATGTACACTGCAGCTGCTAAATTAACGTTTAGGAGCAGTTGAGCGTTTATTTTTCGTAGCACCTGAACTCTACGTTATCTTATGTGTACACCCAGTCGTTTATAGTAGTTTAGAGGCAGTTGTGGTTACTGGCATTTTTTTGAAAGCAGAAAAATCGCATTCAGGACTGTAGTTTACCAGCATTTCAAATGCCAAATGCTTGTAAACTCGTGTAAATGTGGTATCCCGTATTTATGCGCGTTTGCGTGTATAAGTGTTTTTAAAGGTGAAAACATTTCTGCTAATTTGAACTCTGGTCCTCTCACACAAATTTCCTAGTCTTCGGAGCCTCAGCAACCGCAATATCAGGGGCTTTTCCTCACACATGCTCATAAGGGGATCCCATTTAAAAAAAATTAAACAGTAAAGTTAGCCCATTTTTTTGTATAGTGATGTCACCCTGAGTAAATAGATACCTAACACGTTACGGTTTAAAATTGTGCACACCCACGAAATGGTGACAAACTACGGTCAATAAAAATCTCCATAGGCGATGCTTTAAAAATTTTTAACGGTTACCAGTTTAGAGTAACATAGTAACTCTTTTTTTTTTTTTTTTTTATTATTACTCTTGCTTTGGTGATCGCGGCAATACCTCACATGTGTGGTTTAAGCAGCGATTTCATTTGTGGGCGTGACTTCCGTATACATTTTCTTTTGTGCTCGAGCTACGGGGAGCTTACATTTTTTTTTCCTATTTATTTAATTTATTTTTTTTAATTTTAGCACAGGTTTTAAAAAAAAAAAAAAAAAACAAATCTGATCACTTTTATTGCGATCACAAGCAATGTACACATCCCTTGTGACAGCAATAGGCAGGTACTCTTTATGGAGGGATCGGGGGTCTAAAAGACCCCAGACCCCTCCATAGTTACATAGTTACATAGTTAATGAGGTTGAAAAAAGACATCCGTCCATCCAGTTCAACCTATGATGTGTGTGTGTGTGTTTGCTGTTAACCGTACATTGTATACCCCTGTATGTTGTGGTCTATAAGGTGCCCATCTAATAGTTTTTTGAAACTATCAATGCTTCCTGCTGATACGACTGCTTGTGGAAGAGAATTCCACATCCTTACCGCTCTTACAGTGAAGAACCCCTTACGCATTTTAAGGTTAAACCGCCTTTCCTCTAGTTTTAGTGAGTGGCCACGTGTCTTATTGTATTCCCTTCCTCTGAATAGTTTGTTCCTTATGCTAGGGTCGCCAGTACAGTATTTGTACATTGATATCATATCCCCCCTCAATCGTCTCTTCTCCAGAGAGAATAGGTTCAGTGCTTGTAGTCTTTCCTCATAGCTGATGTCCTCCATTCCCCTAATTATCTTTGTGGCCCTTCTCTGGACTTTCTCCAATTCCAGCACATCCTTCCTGAGGACCGGTGCCCAGAACTGGACAGCATACTCCAGATGTGGCCGGACCAGAGTCTTGTAGAATGGGAGAATAATCTCTTTATTTCTGGAGTGAATCCCCTTTTTTATACATCCCAGTATTCTGTTGGCTTTGCTTGCAGCGGCTTGGCATTGCATGCCACTGCCAAGCCTGTTGTCTACCAGTACCCCCAAGTCATTTTCCATCCTAGACTCACCCAGAGGTTCCCCCCCTAGTGAGTAGCTTGCTTTCTGGTTTCTGGCCCCCAAGTGCATTACTTTACATTTTTCAACATTAAACCTCATCTGCCATGTAGTTGCCCACCCCGTTATTTTGTTCAGGTCCGCTTGTAAGGTTTCCACATCCTGCATAGAAGATATTGGCATGCTTAGTTTAGTATCATCCGCAAATACTGAGATTGTACTAGATATCCCCAAATATCCTCCACTGCACTTGACTGTATTCATGCCAAAAACTGCATTTTTGAATACTATCACTTTTTAAATTCGGCGCCTTTAGCCGCTGAGTAACCCGGACGTGACATCATGGACACCACTTTCAGGTTACATCATCTCAGACCCGATTAAAGCCCAATCTGGCTTTGATTGGGACTCCAACCAGCCGGCGGATGTGCCGGCTAGTTGTTAGGGTCTCCCGGTGGGACGGGAGACATGGGCAGAGCCACGGAAGGTGGCAGGAGGGGGGGTGGGAACGTCCCCTCCACTCGCTGGGGTAACAATCGAGTGGCTCCTGAGCCACATCGGCCACTACCGCCTGAAAGTTGACTGCCGGCTCTAAAAAATGGTACCAGGATGATGCCTCTAGCTGCAGGCATCATACCGGTACAACCACTTCTTGCAGCCGATGTAGGACTACATCGGTTTGCGGGAAGTGGTTAAAAACGCTTCTAACCACAAATGCTCATAACTGCTGCTAAACTCACATAAACTCAGTATGTAAAAGCTGGAAAACTGACATTTTTCACCGTCAGTTTCCAGCATTCAGAAGAGGTTTTCAACTGTCCTGTGTACATGACCCCCAAGGCATTAATTTCATCGGCCAGAATAATAATTTATTCTGGCTATTGAAATAAATTAACGCTAAAGCGCTAAATGCACCTAGAATTAACGTGCATCCACACACATCATGTTTTTTTTTTTTTTGCCAAACGTTGCTGCTCCTGGACCGGCAATGTTTTTTGTTTTCCTGTCTCTAATCGCTCCTACCGCTAAACTCCTCTAAGTGCCTATGCATGCATTGACACATAGACCAACATGCAGAGGCAGTTGGAGGCAGAAAGAAAAAATGTCTGATGCCCGTAAGAGCAGCATTAAAAATGTCCTTTGTGTATGAGACCTTCAAGCTGAGTCATTGTAGCTCATATACTCATACTACCTCTAGTGGCTAATCAAAACATTTACTCAAATATAAAGATTAATGTGTAAGCACTTATCAGAACTGCAGCCCAAAATAAGATAAAAATGAATAACCCATTAAAGAAAAAAATAACAAAACCAGCTAGTGTTGCAATTTTCAGCTTCAATCCAGAGATTTCCCTTGCAATGCTTTTTTTCTGCCACTAGATGTCCTCAGTCTGATGCTCAGCATTATTCAACCCCTTCCCCTGAGCCCAGGTTGTCCTGGACCTGCCCCAACCTGTGAATGAAGAAGCAGCACAGTGATGAGCTCATCTCTCTGTCACTCTCCTTCCACTTCCTAGCAGGCTTCTTGTCAGCTAGTGAACTGATTGGCTCCTGGTGCTGCTTCCTTTTTTCACACTCCAGCCCTTTGGCACAAGGACTGCAAGAGTCTGATACCAGATCACAATCAGATACTTATACTGCTTGTGTTTAAAACACATATTTGAGATTGTATTAGGCCTTTTTCACACGGGCTTTCCGATCAGGTCTGCCTGTCAGTTTTTCAGGTGGACCTGATGAGATGCTCCATGCATCTCTATGGAGCAGCTGATGTCAGCGGAGACATGTCCGCTGACACCCGCTGCTATCCGATCTGATCATCTCCTTGAAATCCGGATGGATGGAAACCCTATTTTCCATCTGTCTAGAGGATTGGATTGTATGGGATCGGATGAAAAACAGACAGGCAGAGCAGGGATCTGATAGCTCGGTCTCTGCAAAGTAAGCGGAGATGGAGTTGTCATGCGCCTGCTCAGTGGGGATCGGTGGAGTCTGCCGGGCGCACCACTCATGTGAAAGGGCCTTTAAGGGTTACAGAGCTGTATTCATTTGTGTCATTTATATCAGCTTTAAAGTCATATTGTAACTACTGAAGTCCTTCATAATCCTGACCCATCTATTTCACCCCTTTTCTGGCAATGTGGTTTAGACATTGGCTCACACTTCCACATCTTCTGGCAGTGGAAGTTGATACAACCCTTCTGGGCTAATGTTATGGCTCTAATTCAGTATTAGAAAAATTCTCCTGCACTCAAGTATAACATAGGCCAGAGGGAAGAGAGATACTTCAAACTTGAGTGGACAAAGCTTGTGGTCTTGCTGCCCCTTCAGGATCAAGGGTATCCAAAACCAACTAGGAAACAACGACAAAAAAAGAAAAAGGGCGCACCGACCTAATGCATTACCACTAAAGATTTATTAAAAATATGAAAAAGTATACATTATACTAACAAAGCAGGTGTGTATAAACACACATCAACATAATACACATATAGTCTCCAAGGTAGCCAAGGGACCGCACTGTGCTGAATGGTATGCAGTGTGCCGCGTGAGGCTGCTATGTCTCGGCTGACGCGTTTCAGGGGCGAGCCCCCTTCCTCAGAGCCAAAAAGGTTGCTGCTGACAGTAAAACTGCGGCAAAATCATTTTGCAACGTTTTGTGTTTTTCCCACGGCCAGTGGCAGCCAGTTCGTTGGGGGCGCAGGGGCGCCACCCCCCTATCCATGCGTCCGGCCCCCTAATCTACATGCAGGGGTGCCAGACGCATGGAGTTCAATGGGGCTTTTTTTTTTTGGCATCACCGGATTAGAGCCAGAGGTATGCTAGGGCGATGCAAAGGGTGGACCCGGGGGGCAGAGCAGTGCGCCCCGAGCCCACCCATTGTGTGACAATAGCAAATGGAAATTCGCTATTGTCACACGGATCCTCCTCCTGGCCAATCAGGGAGCGTGTCCGATACGCGCTTCCTGATTGGCCACAAGGCAAACCCCATGCCATTGGCCGAGGAGGAGACGGCAGGAGCGGGAGAACTCGTGGAGACGCACCGCCAGGGGACTGAAGAGAAGCCGATGCCGGGACTGCTCCAGGGCTCCAGGTAAGTGTACTGGTCTGTATGCTGGTCACTGCATTGAAAGGGGGCATGTACGTTGGTCACTGCATTGAAAGGGGGCATGTACGCTGGTCACTGTTTTGAAGGGGGCACGCTGGTCACTGTTTTGAATGGGGCACGCTGGTCACTGTTTTGAAGGGGGCACACTGAATACTGTGCATTAAAAGGGGGCACGCTGGTCACTGTGCATTGAAAGGGGGGTCACTGTGCATTGAAAGGGGGCACGCTGGTCCCTCTGCATTGAAAGGGGGCACGCTGGTCTCTCTGCATTGAAAGGGGGCACGCTGATCTCTCTGCATTGAAAGGGGCACACTATACCTTAATTACTGAAGGCCCCTTTCACACTTTTGCGACCTCAAAGTCACGCAATTTTTTACAGCGTTTTTTGCCGCAAAGCAATGCCTATTACATTTTTCTGTTTGCGCCCCCCCCCAAAAAATTTTGAGCACCAGCCGCCACTGGCCAGTGGTCAAAGTAGGCTGAGTTTACATGAAGCTGGTGCATTTTTGGTTCAATATACTTCCATGGAGAAGCTACAGAAAAGCATGTAATGCATTTTCGCTGCAATTTTGCTGTGATGTTTGTTTTTTTAAATCCACTTAACAACAAATTGGCCAAAAAAAATTAAAAAATGAAAAATGCGTCAAAAAGCACTGCAGAAACAGATCAAAAGCAAGCTGCATGGTTGTGAACCAAGCCTTAAACCTCTTTAACACAGAATCTGACTTTGTCAGTGTGACTTCAGGTGTGACTTAGCTGACATCTGTGCAATTTATTTTTTCAAAAGGTAGGTGCTAGTGAGAGAGTATAGTTTTTGGCTCTGTCTGCCTATCAGAGGAGCAACAGGCAAATCTATATGGCTTTCTGCCTACCAGAGAGCAAGACCTGTGAGTTAGGTCTGCTTAGTGTGCTCAGTGTGTGATTCATTGGGTCTAGATAGTATTTCACACTGGTCCAATAGGGAGTTATGTTGAACACTGGAAGGAAATCTGACCAATGGATGCACGGGCTTTCATAGAGTCCCGGTGATTGGCAGAGACTGACTGTCTCGGTGCATTGTGGGATACTGCATAAAAGCCAGGAGCACATGTGCTGCGGGGTCTTTGGCTGGAGATCAGAGTCCCGGAGGGAGGGTGGTGGCTGCCTCCTCCTCTGTAGCAGTGGCACGTGGCATCAGGGGGTCGTCCTGAGGGCCAGAGGAACAGAGCTGAACCCAGAGGTCCCGGAGCTGGCGTAGTATCGTGAGTACAGGGGATTGTGTCAAGGGGCCTGACCTGGGGGGGGGGCACCCCAAAAGTAGAATAGTCAGTAGAAGGGTGTCAGCAGTCCAGAAAGGGGATACTAAGGAGAGTTTCCTGAAGAGAAATGTAGTTCACCAAGTCTTCTGGCAAGTGACTTAAACACAAATCTACCCAAGTGACAAGGTGGATCAGCAGCCTGGCTGCATCATCAGATAGGAGTCCTCGCAACTTGTGAATAGTTATTTTGGAGAATCCCACTATTCCCTTCTCCCATCCCTATTTAAAATAAAACACCAAAAAACAACTATATACCCCTGGACTGATCATTGACTGAGCCAAGTATTAAAGTGTTAAATTGTGAATGATGGTGTTGCTAATGGTAACCCAGGGGGACCCAAAAGTGTGTTATCCAGCAGTCCTCAAGGGGGCAGTCCAACAATTGCAATACATGCTTAGGCTGGCCAACTGCGTTAAAGCAATTGATGCAATTTGGACCTGTCAAACAGGGACTTATTGTCAAAGCTTAATTGAACAAGCCGGAGTTAGAAGCTGATTGGTAACTATGCACAGCTGCATCAGATTCTGTGTACACCAGTTTTAGTAAATCTCCCCCACTGCTGAAATGGCCAAAATTAAAGCTTTGGGTGGCCCTGTTGGCACCACCCCACCTCCCTACCCCAGTCAATTCTTTGTTAAAAGAGCTAGTTTGAAAATTCTTGTCCAAACAGCCCTTGCATCCAGGCAGATGTAAGCACAATTCAGGTATTCAGCATTCATACAATAGCAGGCATTTGATATTCCTCTATCCATGCTGCTTAATGTGAATTGGGAAAATTACAGATTTCTCGAATGAAATTCAAAGTGTGTATGGCTTTCTTGAGGCTAAAAAGGAGGGCTAGGAGTAAGGGAGATTATAATAAAAACATAACTGCAATGTGAAAGCTATACAAAATTTGCTTTAGGTGAATTCTGCAATATTATCTCAAAATATACGCTTACTGCAAAAACATTACATGTTTGTTTAAAAGGATAATCGTTAGAATTCATACGAATCTCTTAAGAATGCATTCAAATCTGTTTCAACGTTTAGCAAATACCTTGATCTTGTGCGGTGCGGTTAGTAGAACTGCAGCAACCAGGGATCCTGCAGAAGCTCCAGCGAAAAACCTGACAGTATTCAACATTTTCTGACCATGTTTTAAAAGTGCAGATGCTGCCCCCAAGTGGTATATCCCAAGAAATCCACAGGCCGCAAAAGACAGATTTAAATGGTTCATCGTGTCCTATGAAATTACATTAAAACAACACAGTCACCGAGTGTAGTACATTTAATAACTGCGTATCAGCAGGCTGGATGAGGTGGATCAGGATTTGCCCTGGGTCACTCCGAACCGCTCACTTGCAAATTGCTTTTTGAGAAAGCTTGCTTAACCCTCTTTAGGACAAGTATAGTATTTAGCAGCGTCTTTGAAGCCTTAATAGCAAAAAAGTAATTAGCAAAGAAAAGCTTTAGAACTGCACATCATAGGAAAGATTTGAATGTCCTCCTGAGTGTGCAGCTTACCGAAATATTACAGATATTGATCAGAGATGAATAGGGGTAAGCAGAAAGGGGACCCTTTCATGTAAAACACAAGAAAGTCTAAATAGTTTTTGCTTTTTTTCAGTCTCATAAACTATAACTTTTGTAATTAATCGTCATCTGATCCTGCTAAGCAACAGCAGGAACCTCTGAGGTCAGTTTCCATCTACAGTGCCCAAGGAGAGCCAAAGGCTCACCACACACGTTCCAGTCTGATTGTATAATCTCCCTTAGGGCCTGTTCTGGCCTGTGCGTTTTCAGCATGCTAAAAAGCACCTGCTCAGTGCTTCTCGTGTGCATGAAAAATAATTCCCTTTAAATGATGTGATACTGTTTACATTCATGCACTGAGTTTTTAGGCCGTGTGCTTCGCTTTCATAAAAATGCACCTTCCATTATAGCCAATGGTAGTGCACCAAAAACACATTAAAAGCGCAACATGTGTTTTTATTAGTGTGTTTTTTCGAGTCACAAGTTAATTTTTCCCAGATGACTAAAGCCCCGTACACACGTACCGATCGTCGGCCGAACGATCGGCCGTCTTTTGTCCAGGGCTGTCGTGTCTGTTGAAAACTGCAAAAGACTGCACACAAATTTTGTCGGCCAACAACAGCCGACTGCAGAAGTGATGTCATGTGATGGTTAACTTTCCTTGTCTTTTTTCTTTTCTGAGCATGCCCAGTCTTGCTAATCGGCTGTCTGTCGGCCGAAATCTGTACTGACTGACGAACAATCGGCTGTTCTGGTGTTGGCCAACAAAAATTTTAATGCCTGCACGACAGATTCTGTTCGGCCGAAAATGCACTGTCGGCTGTCGGAAGCATCATACTAACAAGCCTACGATCGTCGAATATTTACGGCCGACAATCGGTACGTGTGTACGGGGCTTAAGGAAGCAAAACACATGCAAAAACGCATATAAAAAGGCCCCATCCTTGACAGTTCAATAGACATGGATGAGCAAGTTTGGGTTGGAGGAACCCGACTGGCCTGCACAGAGTCCTAATTGCAACCTGATAGAACACCTTTGGGATGAATTAGAGCAGAGACTGAGCCAGGACTGTGAGGCCAACATCAGTGCCTGACCTCACAAATGCTCTTCTGGAAGAAGTCAAACATTTCAATAGAAACACTCCTAAACCTTGTGGACAGCCTTCCCAGAAGAGCTGAAGTTGTTATAGCTGCAAGGGGTGGGCCAACCCAATATCGAGCCCTATGGACTAAAGCCCCATACACACGCAACGATTATCGGGTGACCGATCGTCAGTCTTTTGTCCAGAGTGGTGTTTTGTTGGTTTGAATGTGCCTAGACTGCACACGAATTTTCTCGCCCAACAAAATTCTACTTCAGAAGTGATGTCATGTGTTGGTTTGCTTTCTTTGTGTTCTTTCTTCACTGAGCATGCCCAGACTTGCTCATCAGATTTTTCCCTGTCGAAATCTGTACTGACTGCACGAAAATTGGCCGTTGTGTTGACGGCCAAAAAAAATTTTATAGTCTGCACACCAGATTTTTTTCGGCCAAAAAGTCGGAGTTGGTTGTCGGAAGCATCATACTAACAAGCCGAAAATCGGCAGATCGATTTTCGACGCGTGTGTACGGGGCTTAAGACTGGGATGTCATTAAAGTTCATGTGCGTGTAAAGGCAGGCGTCCCAATACTTTGACAATAGAGTGTATATAAACATGTATGTAGTGCAAGATTTTCATATTCTATAGATTTGGTAGATCTAAATGGATTGCAGAGATTGTACAGTCAGATCATAACATATATAGTGAGCCTAAAAGTAGAAGATTTAGTTGCAAATACTGACTTCAAATTGGAAATTAAAGTTTGCCCCCAACCTTCTTGGTCAGTGAGGCCATCTATCAAAATGATGGGTTAACCTGGAGTCAGAATTTTCAATAATAATCTTCTCCGGGTCTTTGGGTTTCTAAGGAACTTTGGAGGATATCTGACATTATGGGGGGCTCTGAAGGTGCCTGTTATTGTCTTCCAGAAGCCCCGGTTTTATCCTATTACTGAGTTGGTGGTGAGGCTTGCTGTATCCTAATCACTTTGCCTCTGGCATAAGTTTTAATATTTGGCACACATTTTAAACCTGCATTTTTTTGCTGGAGAATAACTTAAGACCCCAAACAATTATAGGGGGCTCAGCTTTCGCCAACCCTGTATAATTGATCAGGCTGGTCTACAACAATGAGCTTGTTTTAACCCCTTGAGTTCTAAAGGCATTTATAAATGGCCTGTATATTTTAGAATAGATTCATTTAGACAATGCCACAAAGTTCAAAAACAGTTACAGTTTTGTGTGTCATTTACAGCCACATCTGATGCGCCGCTTCCCAAAATTTACGGGTTTGGAAACACTCCCTCATAATGTCATTTGTTACAAATCCATACCTCCCAACTTTTTGAGCTGAGAATGAGGGACACCTATTAGCAAAAGTATGGAGGCATAGGGCACACCCCCTGCCATGCCCCCTTAAAGGAGAATTATACAAACATAATGATTAGTTAAACCCACAAGTGCTTTATTTTACCACTACTATTCCTTTATACTGGCTTTTGAAATTTACAATGAGGAAGGACAGAGGGACTTTGTTCCAAATCAGGCACAGTCCCTTGAAATCAGGAACAGTTGGGAGCTATGCAAATCTGGACTACATGTCCCATCATTCTTTGCACTGCCCAGCATTTATAAAATTTGCCCAATGTGGGGATGCTGCCCTTGCCAACTAGTACAGGCAGCCTGGACTACACACTCAAAACACACCTCTCCACCCCCAAGGTAAGCAATTGACAGTTGATCCAGAGGCAGCGCCTTGGAAGTCTTTGTCAAACACTATCCTTAGAGGGGAAGCGGAGGAGTGTCTTATGTATTGTCCTCTCGAGCTGCCTGTGCTCAGACAGCATCCGCAAATTGGTCTATAGTCAGATCACTGGAACACGCACAAATGGGTAGCTTCATGGGGCCCTGCAAGGTAAATCAGCCACCTCAAAGTGATTGTAAAATCAAATTTTTTCCCCTATAAAAATAACAAACATGTTATACTTATCTGCTATGTTTTAATGGATTTGCACAGAGCAGCGCAGATTCTCCTCTTCGTGGGTCCTTCTTCTGAGATCCTGGCCCCTCCTTCCTGTTCAGTGCCCCCACAGCAAGCAGCTTGCTATGGGGGTGTTCTGCCGAAAACTCCAAACACTTCACTTCCGTTGACTCTACACCAGGAATAATTGGAGATTTCGACCACTTGGTGTTTTCACATAACATCGTCAGCCTATACAGTCCAGAACATGCTATAAAAAGTTGACATTGTTAGTCCGCCTGATAGGTGTCACTGCCTTGGAGGCAGCCATGTTGTTGGTTACTAGCAGCTGGACTAAAAATGTCCACTCATTATAGCAGCTATGTCCAAACTAGTGATCGACCGATATTGGTTTTTCATTGCCGATACCGATATTTTGGCCATTGCATATCGGTATCGGCCGATATTTTCGTACATTTACATTTTTTTATTTTTAGCACTTCACAGGTACTTTTGTGGAGGTATCTGGGGGTCTAAAAGACCCCGAAACCCCTCCTCTGCACTTAAAAGCATTCAAAATGCCAAGTTTGGCTGGTTTGAATGCGGTCATTTTTTTTAATCTGCCGCAGAGTACCCGGAAGTGATGTCATGACATCCCTGTCAGTGAGCTGAATGCAGCTTTAATCGGGTCTTCCGGCTGGTTGCCCGAGTCTCCCTGGTGTAGAGTCACCGGAAGTGACGTGATTGGAGTTCTCGAAAAGTTGGAGTTAACAGGGGCACCCGAGCCAAGTCACAGCTCCCTGCTACCACTCAGACACTGAATCCTGATCTGGCCCGCCCCTTCTCTCTCCTGATTGGCTATCTGACTTTGACTGAATGGTGCCACTGCTGTGTCTCCGCAAATTAGGAGGGAGAATCTTAGATGGCTGAGACACTCGTGGACATCGCTGGACAGAGGGACCTCAGGTAAATATTAGGGGGGCTGGGGGGGCTGCTGCACACAGAAGGCTTTTTATCTTAAAGCATAGAATGCATTAAAAAAAAAAAAACTTGTGACTTTACAACCCCTTTAAAACAGGAAACCTGGGCCATCGCTAAGCGGTACAGCAGAATCAAGATGAAAGGTCAATTCTGCTACATCAAGAAGCTATGTCCATTGCAAATCTTCACCTCAGCAGCAGAAATTACAAAAGAAAAAAAAAAAAGAAAAAATTTGGGAGGTACTTCCAGCTGCCTGCTCTTCATACCTATGGAGAAAAGAAAAGGTATTGGCACACAAAAGGGCTGTGTGATTACTCCTAGGATGTGAAAAATATACAAAGGTCCATAAAAGTCCATAGGTTCCTACTGCATAAGGCACTTCTCTTTTTCCTTATGCTCTTCATACCTGCAGCAGTTTGCTCCCCTTCCCTCTCTTTAAAGCCGAATGCCTGTCAAGCAACTATATAAACAGTAGAAATACATACATTTAAAATACTGTATTTTAACCAATAAAGGATTTCTATTTCTGAAATTTCGATCTTGTATTTCAGTCACCCCTGCCAGATTTTGCATGGCTGGATCTAGAACACTGGCCAAAACACACCCTTAGCCTATTTAACCAATAAAGCAGCACCACAGTTAGGTATTACTCTGCTTTATCCTCCTATCAGCATGCCCACCAGTCAGTACGTATATAAAGCAGCAGAGCCTGATTGGCCTAAATATTATTGTACGAAGGGTTACAGGAAGCTAGTATGAAGACAAATTCAGTACTTACACTAGCTGCATGTAAAATTACAGAAAAATATGTACAATTCGAAATAATTAATGTGATCTGCTACAAAGGATAGGTCCTCCTCAACCCTTAATACCCAGAAGGGACATGATTGACCCAAAACAGCATAACTGTTGAAGATCCTTTATATGTGGTCACACATCTCAGCTCTGATCCATTACCATTTTTACAAAGGAACAAGTTAGTGTGGCCCAGGCTACACAGCTAAGGTTGCCACCATGTTGGATAAAAAATACTGGCCTTACAGTTTATTTCCTATTAGAGCAGTAGTAAGCCTCAAAAAAATAAAAAAATATCCCCAAAATGTAGGCCCCTGGAGGATAATAGCACAATGTCCTAGTATACATTGCATACTAGCACATTATGAAAGACCTACCTTAGAACAAAACCCTCCAGCAGTGACTCTCCAATGTTTCCATCTTCACCCGGTCTTCCTTCTGGGTTCTTAGGCTTCAGCTGTTTGACTGGCTTAGCCGCTATAACGGCCTATGCAGGGAGTCTTGGCCACGGCATGGCTCTACCAATGGACAGCACACCATCCATTGAGAGCGCAGTGTTCATGTGCTGGTGACATCACCGGCTGCGACTATAGTACCTATCCCCTAAACAGTGCATGTAAACCATAAAGACTTAGCCTCGGTTCACACTAGGGCGACCTGTGAGGCGACCTGGTCGCCTCACAGGTCGCCGCAGGTCGCCTCCCATAGGGAAGCTGCGGACCCGTTCTAATAGGAGCGACACAAGTCGCTCCGACCTAGAAAAAGGGTCCGGAGATTCTTTGGGGCGACCAGGAGGCGACCGCCATAGACTTCAATGTTATGAAGTCCGTGGCGGCCACTCCGAGGTCGCGGTGCGCTGCTCGCACCGCGATCTCGGAGGTCGTCCCTGGAAGTAGCGTCGCGGTAGTGTGAACCGGCGCTTAGTTTACAACCATTATAATGGCTTTGAAATGTAACAATATATCTCTTTTTACCAGCCTAAAAAGTAAATTACTGGGCAGGAGGCATATATTATTTATAAATAAAGTTAGTAAGGGGTCTCATATTACAGAAAATAAATCAAATCAAATCTGATGTGAACCCTCACTCACACAAGCTCAGAGAGCCATATACCATGAAGAATGAGCCGTATTTCTGCACCCAGGAGTGACAGGTGTTTGCATACAGCCACCTGTACAGATCAATGACAGGCTGTGGATGGACATTGGTAATCACACATCATAGCCTTTACTTGCATGCAGGGATGGATGAGCATTCATCCCTGTATGCAAGTAAATGCTTGGATGTGCAGTTACCAGCGCACAGCTGCAGCCATGGTGTGTGTGTGTGTGTGTTGATGTGAAAGGGGCAGAAGACACAGCATTGGGGGGTATAGGACACTACAGATGGGGGGGGGGGGGGGTTGATGTGAAGGGCGCAGAGGACACTGCATCGGGAGGGGTACAGAAAACTACTGTGGGGGGAGGGGGCAGAGGACATTGCTTTGGGGGGCAGGGGACACTACAGTGGGGGGAGGGGGTTATGTGAAAGGGGCAGAAGACACAGCAATGGGGGGTATAGGGCACTACAGTGGAAGGGGGGGCATTGCTATGGGGGGGAGAGGGGACACTACAGTTGGGGGGGTTATGTGAAAGGGGCAGTTGGGGGGTATTGGGCACTACAGTGGAGGAGGAGGGGGGGGGGGGAGGTAATTGACTTGCATGCAAGAATGAATGAGCATCCAGCGGAGCACATCATCATACCCTCCCGACTGTCCCTGATTTGGAACAAAGTCTTTGCTCTACATTTGTCCCTCATTTTAATTTGATCTATAAAGATGTATATAAAATGCACTACAGGCGGTCCCCGGGTTACAAACATCCAACTTACAAATGACTCCTGCTTACAAACGGTGGTAACCCTTCCCTATCCTATCCAAAAAATGTAAAATATATTTATTTATATATATATATATATATATATATATATATATATATATATATATATATATATATATATATTTGTAGCACTACTCCCTTGGGAGCTGCTGGTTACGGGTTCCCCTGGGTTACAATTAGCAACAGCATGATAGTTCAACATTTTGCCAAGTGTTTTAGCTCAGTCAGGAAACAGTCCAGTAGCTTTGGTTTTTGTGGTTTAGGAGAAGAGAATGAGTGGGATACTCCAACTTGTATAACTATGCACAATTAGCTGAGACGTCAGAATAATCCTGATTAACGCTGAGGAATGCTGAGTAGCACTGTATAACGCCAGGCCGCTGCTTCACCTTGTCATAAAAAGTGAAATAGAACTGAGTGAACTTGCTGAGGTAAACTGTACTGTACTGCAGAACAATCTTCAGGGCCCTTCCTGACACACCCTTTGTTCCTATTCTTCAGGGTCAACTACCCGGCACCCCC
The DNA here is from genome assembly GCF_965119305.1 of Pelophylax lessonae. Classification (NCBI taxonomy): domain Eukaryota; kingdom Metazoa; phylum Chordata; class Amphibia; order Anura; family Ranidae; genus Pelophylax; species Pelophylax lessonae. The sequence goes on from NC_138769.1 coordinate 196,008,619, forward strand.
TTTACTGTCAAACTTCCTGTATGAGCTAGCTCCTTGGTCCCCCTGACTTCTCTGGAGTGGTCCCCTCTCCTAGGCAGACCCTGTGGTGAATCCCCGAGTACTCACGAAACTGTTTTTCCTGAGAGACTCTGCCACCAGATCCACTGTCAGCACTCTGGATCCTCTGCAGCTCAGCTCCACACCCGGTTCACTAGGCCGACTGCCTGAACCACTTTCCTCACACCTGCAGGAGGAGAGCCCAGCCGTCTGCCTCCTCCTGGGACTCTGCTTCCCACCAAAGACGCCCTGTCACATGTCCCCTCCGTATTTATGGTCAATCCCAGGATGCAGTGCAGGAATGCCTTCCCACTGGGACTGCCATGAAACACGATGTGCCACTGACTGGGTTTCCTCCACTGTCAAGCTCCCTCATTGCATACAGTGGGGACACTCCCTCAGACCAGTAGCGGAACTATCAGAGTCGCAGCGGTCGCGCTTGCGACCGGGCCCTGGAGTTCCGCCACTGTGGGGGGGCCCGCCGGCCTCCGCTCTTCTATCGTGGGGGGCCCGCCGGCACCTGCCAGTTCTGGATGTGCGAGTGAGTGCCTCCCTCCCTCCTCAGAATCAGTCTCAGTCATATAGTTGTGCCGCACGGGGGGGGGGGGGAATGCTGTGGCCGTTTGTCAGGAGGAGGCTGAGCTGAGCTCTTACTGTGATGAATGAGAGAGCCAGCCAGCCAATCCATGTAGAGAGCAGGGAGCAGAGAGGCGGAGTTTCACAGGCACTGGAGAGTCAGCCGTCCAGAAGGGGGTGGATCTCTCCTCCACATGTGATTCACAACATGCATCCCTGATCCCTGGACTGTGGAGGCACTTTTCGTGACCAGTGAATGAGGGGAATCGACTGAAGGACATGTAAGTGTCAGTGACAAATTGCTAACCTCCACCACTGATCTCAACCACCACCATTGCTGCCTCTTACTGATCCCACACTACAGATTTCATCCCTATCCCCCCCCCCATCACTTCTACAACAGAGATCCTTGGTGTGGGGAGGGGGGGGGATGGGTGGAGATGGGATCAGTAAGAGGCAGAGGTGGGGGAGGTTGGCACCACCACTAATCCCACCCCTCCTTAACCACTGATTCCCCCCCCCTCACCACCATCACTGATCCCCCCTCTCACCACCATCACTGGTCCCCCCCTCCCCCATCACTGATCCCCCCCCCTCACCACCATCACCAATCCCCCCCTCACCACCATCACTGACCCCCCCCTCCCCATCGCCGCCACTGATACCACCCCCCTCCCCACCATCGCCGCCACTGATATCACCCCCCCACCATTGCCGCCACTGATCCCCCCCTCACCACCATCACTGATCCCACCATCACTGATCCCCCCCCTCCCCACCATCACTGATCCCACCATCACTGATCCCCCCCCTCCCCACCATCACTGATCCCCCCCCCTCCCCACCATCACTGATCCCCTCAGCACCATCACTGATCCCCTCACCACCATCACTGATCCCCCCTCTCACCACCATCACTGATCCCCCCCTCACCACCATCACCGATTTCCCCCCCTCACCACCATCACTGATCCCCCTCCCCCCTCACCACCATCACAGATCCCCCCCATCCCCCTCTCACCACCATCACTGATCCCCCTCTCACCACCATCACTGATCCCCCCCTCCCCATCGCTGCCACTGATCTCACCCCCCCCTCCCCACCATTGCCACCATTGATCCCACCATCGCCGCCACTATTACTGGTCCGATTCCTCAGGTCATATTTTACCAATCCTGAGGTGGAAAATCAAACATAACATAACATTAACCACTTAAGGACCGCCCACCGCAGTTTTACTGTGGCAGGCAGCCCCTCCTGCGCAAACCAACGTAATACTACGTCAGTCACTCGCCTGGTGCTAGGGGCGAGCGGGGATGCCAATTCACGGGGGCCTGCAGCCGTGATTGCCGCTGACCACCCGTGATAGGTCCCCGCTGAGAGAGAAGGACGTCGGATGTTGTAAACACATCTGACCGTTCTTCTCCCTGAAATGATCACAGCGCGCCTGTGATCCTTCTATATAGAATCACAGGTCTCTATGATCATTTCACAAGCCCCTCCCCCACAGATAGAAACACTCCCCTAGGCTTACATTTAACCCCTTGATCACCCCTCGGTTATCCCCCTCCCTGCCAGTGTCATTATTACAGTAACAGTGCATATTTTCAGCACTGATTACTGTAGTAATGACACTGGTCCCCCCAAAAAGTGTCAAAAATGTCAGTCAGGGGTCCGATCTGTCCGCCGCAATGTCGCAGTCGCGCTAAAAAGTGCAGATCGCCGCCATTACTAGTAAAAAAAAAAAATTACATAAATCTTTCCCCTAGTTTGTAGATGCAATAACTTTTGCACAAACCAATTAAAATACACTTATTGCCATTTTTTTTTTCAAACAAAAATATGTAGCAGAATAGAAATTGGCATAAAATGATGAAAAATTAGATTTTTATAGCAGGGGGATGTTATATAGCAGAATGTGAAAATAAAAAGTGTAAAAATCATGCTTTTTTGGGGGGGCCCTTCATGATTTCTTGCACCTGGGCCCTGAAAGTTCTAGTTACGCCTCTGCCTCAGACCCAGTGAATCCCACCTGGAAACATGTGACAGGCAAACTAATAGATCACCTCCTCTGATAAGCAGCAGGAGCAATATATGCTTTTACATAGCACCTACCTAACTAGGAGGGTGCTACATATTTATAAAAAAATTTTGACTGGAGCTACACTAAAAAAATTTACCTTTTTCCGACTTACATACAAATTCAACCTAAGAACAAACCTACAGAACCAATCTTGTTTATAACTAGGGATGCACCGATCTGACTTTTTTGGACCCGATACTTGTATCTGGCGTTGTGAAATCGCCGATACCGGAACCGATCCGGAGCTGCACACAAAGCATGCGGCTGCAGTACAGAGCAAAGCCGCTGCTTCATGTGTACGGCTCCTCCATTCACAGGCAGAGTGTATCTGATATCACTCCGCCTGTGAGCCGGGACTATACTGGAAGTAGCAGCTCCCATCCCATACTACTACTGCACCAAGTAATGAAAGGCTGAGTTACCAAGCAAAAACCGGATCGGCCAGTGGATCGGTCAATGTTACCGATCCCCCGATCCAGCAAAATTGGCCATATCGGCGCCGATATCCGATCCGAATATCGGATCGGTGCATCCCTATTTATAACCTGGGGACGCCTTATCTATCTATCTGTCGAAAAGTGTTTCCCGGTGCTAAACCTTTCATCCAATTTTAAATTGCTGCATTTGTAAATTCCAAAATCCAGTATAAAGACATAGTAGTGGTAACAAAAAAAAAAGCACTTGTGGGTTAAACCTCCCTGGCGGTATTCCCGAGTGTGGCTCGGGGTTAACTTTCAGTAACAAAAGCGGTAACCCCGAGCCACACTCGGGATTACACCAGAACGTTACTCACCTTCCCTGCGATCACCCGCCGTCTTACCCATCCTCCTCAGTCTCTCCCCGCTCTGTGCACGGTCGATTGCCGGCACTTGCCTTCCGGTTCCCTCCCTGCGAGCGTTGCGACGCAGGGGGCTGGAACTGGTGGCAAATTCAAAAGTGTTAATACACAAATGACATGATACAAAGCTGTTATCCTAACAGATTACACTGTATCATGCCATTTCAGCACAGGATTGCACCTGGTGACTTTTTCAGTGTCCTGCCTGTGCTTTTCCAGTTCTTTGTGCCTGGAAATTTTCGAACGATCATGGCGTCCAAAAAACGTTTTTTTTGCGCAAAATCGCTTTTAGACGAACTGGAAAATTGTGACAGCGAAACGAGTTGCTTGAAGAACTGAGCGATAGCAATTCGTGGGAAAATTCGTCATCAGGTACAAAAAGTGATGACAGCGACGATTCTGATGTCTCTTTCTGGCACATAGCTTGTGGAATTTGGGAAGTATATCAAATGATTCTTCAGAATTTCCAACGGAGCGATGTGCCAGAAAGAGACATCAGAATTGTTGCTGTCATCACTTTCTGTACCTGATGATGAATTTTCCTACGAATTGTTCTCGCTCAGTTCTTCAAGTAACTCTGTTTCGCTGTCGCTGTTTTCCAGTTCGTCTAAAAGTACTTTTTGGATGCCATGGCCGTTCTCTATTTTCCAGGCACAAAGAACTGGAAAAGCACAGGCGGGACACTGGAAAAGTCACCAGGTGCAATCCTGTGGTGAAATAGCATGATACAGTGTAATCCGTTAGGATAACAGCTTTGTATCATGTCATTTTGTGTATTTACACTTTTGAATTTTCTGCTGGTTCCACCCCCTGCGTCGCAGCACTAGCAGGGAAGGGAAGCGGAAGGCAGGTGCCGGCATCTGTTGAGCACACAGCGGGAGGACAGCGGAAGGACGGCGGGGGATCGCAGGGGAAGGTGAGTTTTAAAATGTAAAACAACAGATTTCCATGCAAAACAATGTACCGCTTCTAGCACAGAAATCTGGACATAATCAGACCGCCAGGGAGGTTAACCAATACTTTTTTTTTAACAATTCTCCTTTAAGGAGGTGTGGCAGTGTCCTATGCTACATACTTTTGGTAACAGGTGTGCCTCATTCCCATTGCAGAAATTTGGGAGGTATGCATCCATCTCTATATGTACATAAACACTCGGATTTACGGTTACCAGATTATAGCCATAGCTGAGGTGTATGGCTCGCTGCACACGTGTGAATGAGGGTTCAAATAAAATAAAGTGTCAATGAAACACTCATTCACATGGGTGCAAAGTATCATACACCATAACAAAATAAGCTGTATCTCCGAGCCGGGGAGTGACGGGCGTTGCATATACATACACAAATCAAACACAGACTGTGGCTATACACTGATCTGAGCTTTTGCTTGTGTACAGGGATGGATGAGCCTTGAGGGGCGCGCATACATCCCTATGCGCAAATAAATGCTCAGATGTGCGGTTACTAGTGTACAGCTCCAACCTGTCATTAATTTGTACAGACAGCTGTACTCAAACACCTGTCACTCCCAGGCACAGAGATGCGATCGTTTCTCACAGCGTACAGCGCTCTCCACCCACGTAAATGTAAAACTTCAGAGGCTATAGGCAATTCGCCTCTCAGTACTGCTTCATCCTATTACCTTGCGTCAGTTTTTAAAATATTACCTTTTGATCCTGCCAGGTACTGTCACTTGGCGTTACAATACAGCGATGGCATTGTCATACCTGTGTGCAAGCAGCCCGCATAAACCTAGGCATAAAAGATAATCATTACTCAAATCTTATTTACATTTACGGCCATTCTAAATATTAGAACCCCCAATTTATGTTTAATTTCAATCTTTTTATTTCTTTTAAACAAGTAGAGTACAAAAATACAGACAAAAGTGAGGGCAGAGCGCTGGCAGACCATAGTAAAGACGCAGCACGATGCAGTACCAGGACAGAGTAAAGAAAGGCAACAGACCTGAAAAATGCCCAAGTAGCATGTGGTTGGTAAATAACCAAAGAATTGGCAAAAGGACAATCCATGGCAAGTTGGAAAACATTTGTACCATGGCCTCCTCATGCAATAGATGAGATTTAGGCTGGGTTCACACTTATGCGACTTGATGTGGGTTTCCCCGCATCCAATTCCCATGACAGGAGCTGGTTCACACATCTCTGGAGTGGTGGCGGAGTGCACTGCAGAAGAGTCCTGTGTGACACTGGCTCCGTTTCAGGTCAGAATTCAGGCAAAAAAATGCGGCCTGATTCACCCCTGAAACAGGGGACGCACTGGACCCTCTGCTGCGAGCCATGCCGCAGACACTGTGAACCCAGCCTCAGTCCTGGTTCACACTAGTGCGATGCAGGAGACCCAGCGATTCATGTGCGGGTTTCCGAATCGCACCTGAATCACACACTGGTTCACACTGACATTTGTGAACCGCTGGGGGTGTCAATGTAAATTTAAAGGAGTTGTAAAGTCAGGTTTTTAATTCTAATGCATTAAACTCCACTTTTGTTGAGAAAAAACATTCCCCTCTGGATGATCTATGTACATTACAATGATTATAACAAACTTTGTTGCAGATTCCTACCTTTTGTTATTCTGAAGAAAGCTCTGTTTGATTGTCTGTATCCATGTGGGAAAATGAATCTAATGGGAGTGGTTTCATTATTATCAATCAGTTGTAGCAACTGCAGGTCACTAATGAAGAAATCTGCCTGCATCCCTTTAGACGTGTTCCTATTGGGAGTATCTCACCAAAAATTATATTTTTGTTGCAGGGGATGCCTATAATCTGATTCATATCTTAATGCAGACTTCTGGGAAAATCAGTAAGCCAATCACACAAGCAGGAAATGATGTTTCTGGGGTGTGGTCAGTATACATTCTGTGTACAGAACAGCTCCAGGTAGCCATATTGCATTGCATTTTCAGAAAATGACAGCGGCCGCAGATTGAAACGGAAAGGTCATTTTAAAAACATTCAATTGCAATTCGACTTGTGTTGCAATTGTATATATGTGTATGTAATTCTTTATTTGCTATACCCCCCCTACGAAAGTGGAGTTACGCTTTAAGATAAAAAGCCTTTTGTGTGCAGCAGCCCCCTTAGGGTCCTTTCACATGGTCCGCTGTGCGGTGCGGACAGTTCTCTGCTCAGCGGGGATCGATCTGCCGATCCCCGCTGAGCAGGCGGATGACAGCTCCGTCTCCGCACTGTGTCCCAGGAGGGAGGTGTCAGAGCCCCGCTGCTCTCTATGGGGGAATCAGATGAGAGCGGACCGCCTGTCCGCTCTCATCCGATCCCCTGGACAGATGGAAAATAGGGTTTTTATCTGTCCGGATTTCACGGACAGGATTGGATCGGATGTCAGCGGACATGTCTCCGCTTACATCCGCTGCCCCATAGGGATGCATGGAGGATCTGATCAGATCCGCTTAAAAAACTGACAGGCGGATCTGATCGTATCGTTCGTGTGAAAGGAGTCTAATACCTACCTGAGCCCCGCTCTACTTAGTGATGTCCGTGAGTGCCTCAGCTGTCCAGGATTCTCTCTCCTGATTGGGTTAGACATTGGCTCCCATTGCTGTCAATCAAACTCAGTTAGCCAATGAGGAGAGGGAGGGGGCAGGGCCCAACAGCAGCACTGTGTCTGAATGGGCACACAAAGCTGCAGCTCAGCTCGGGTGCCCCCATAGCAAGCTGCTTGCTGTTGGAGGAACTTAACAGGAGGGAGGGGCCAGGAGCTCCAGCCAGGGACCCGAGAAAAGGAGGATCTGGACTGCCCTATGCAAAACCACTGCACAGAGGAGGTAAGTATAACATGTTTGTTTAATAGAAAAAAAAAAACAGATTTTACAATCATTTTAATGACACCCCCAAATTGGTTTGCAGATTACAGTGTGAACTATGAAATTGTACAGGAATCAGATTGCATGGGTGTTCACCCACATGCAATCTGATTCCAGTGCGAACCAAAAAAAAAGGGTCCTGCACCATTTTGGTGTGAAGGTGATGCAATTTTAGCCATACAGTTTGTATGGCTGAATTTGCATCGCACAGACATCCCGTGTGATGTGCACAGCAATGCGGTGCGAATCACATGCGATTTCTGTGATCGCACCAGTGTGAACCCAGCCTAAAACTTGGGTACAAAACAGTGCTCTGTGCTCTCACAAAATATACCATAACAAAAGTTTATCTGAAACACCACAAAGAGAAAGGAAGAGAAGGAGCATGAGAATCCCCAAAGGTACAGATTCACTAGGATTGGTGCCCCCGTGCATAGTAACCATTCAGATTAACGTCCCTGTTCACTTCAGTGCGTTTTGACATGTCAAATCGCAGCCTATTACCTGGCATCGGTATTACCGGCACTGTCCCAATCGGTGTGACGCAAAACATTTTACAACTGCTTTGCTAATTGTCCCCTGATGCATGAACCCACAAAGATGTCATTCAAATCACACTGAAATGCAGCTTTGAAATCGTGCAAGCTCAACTAAACTCGCACAATTTCAAACCCGCGTCCAGTGTGAATGTACCGTCTAGGTTTGATTAAAAGCTTAATTGAACAAGCTGAAGTTAGAAGCTAATTGGTTACTTTGCACAGCTGTACCAGTTTTACTAAATCTTCCCCAAAGTATGGTGTAATTCATAGCAACCGATGAGAATATATATTTCCCTGATCATCACTCACCACTACACGGCTGCAGTACGGTGCACATCATCACAACCCTATGTATTATTAATCCAAATTAACATTTCTCTCATTGCATTTTTTTTTTTTTTCCATCGTCTAAGTCTTCCTGGCTATAAGGTTGTTTAAATATTGCTTACTTTGTCCCTATCCCCCCCCCAATTGATAATCCAGGACACCGGTGGAAGCATACAACACAGCACAGCACAGTGATGAAGCCAGAAGACAAATGCAAGCAGGGGGTGTACAGCTCCCCTGCCATCTTTCCTTCTCCAGCAGCCTATGGAGAGAAATGTGTCACTCTACAGAGCCATGCCAGCTCCCACACAGCCCGCAGCTCTATTTCCCAAGCTTGCTGAATGCAGTAAACATTTGTTATTTCAGCACTCTGACCTTTTCTGCCTTGCCATAGAAACCAGGAAGGATATTTCTTTTTACTCGCCTTCCTTCCTATGTCAGCAACCAATAACAAGGATTATAATAACAGCCAATAGAGACTTCACACTCGTTCACTACACCAGTCAGGTTTTTTTTTTTTTTTTTTCTCTTCGCTGAGCAAAGCTGCTTATTCAAATGGCTGAATATCGTGTTACCTCACACTAGTTCCCCTTTTTTCTTTTCCCCTTTTATCGCATGTTTGGTCCCCCTTTCATCGCGTTTGGTCCCTCCTTTATCCCATGTTTGGTCCCCCTTTCATCCCATGTTTTTATCACACGTTTGATCCCCCTTTGCAGGACAAACACATACAGCTTTCTTTCCGCAGTTCTTCATTGATATATAATTCATGATCATGCAAAGCTGCTTATTCAAATGGCTGAATATTGTGTTATCTCCAAAGAGTTCCCCTTTTTCCTTTTCCCCTTTATAGTGCATGTTTGGTCCCCCTTTTATCGCATGTTCTGTCCCCCTTTTATCACATATTTGGTCCCCTTTTGCAGTACAAACGCATACAGCTTTCCTTCCGCAGTTCTTCATTGATATATAATTCATGATCATGCAAAGCTGCTTATTCAACTGGCTGAATATCGTGTTACCTCCAAAGAGTTCACCTTTCATTGCATGTTTGGTCCCCCTTTCATTGCATGTTTGGTCCCCCTTTTATCACATATTTGGTCCCCCTTTGCAGTACAAACACATACAGCTTTCCTTCCGCAGTTCTTCATTGATATATAATTCATAATCATGCAAAGCTGCTTATTCAAATGGCTGAATATCGTGTTACCTCCAAAGAGTTCCTCTTTTTCCTTTCCCCCTTTTATCACACATTTGGTCCCCCTTTTATCACATGTTTGGTCCCTCTTTTATCACATGTTTGGTCCCTCTTTCATCACATATTTGGTCCCCCTTTTATCACGTTTGGTCCCCCTTTTCTTGCATGTTTGGTCCCCCTTTTCTTGCATGTTTGATCCCCCTTTTATCACATGTTTGGTCCCTCTTCTATCTTCTTGCTCCCCCTTTTATCATGTTTGGTCCCCCTTTGCAGTACAAATGCATACAGCTTTCCTTCCACAGTTCTTCATTGATATATAATTCATGATCATGCAAAGCTGCTTATTCAAATGGCTGAATATCGTGTTACCTCCAAATAGTTCCCCGTTTTCCTTTTGCCCTTTTATTGCATGTCTGGTCCCCCTTTTATTGCATGTTTGGTCCCCCTTTGCAGGAAAAATGCATACAGCTTTCCTTCCGCGGTTCTTCATTGATGTATAATTCATGATCATGCAAAGCTGCTTATTCAAATGGCTGAATATCGTGTTACCTCTAAATGGTTCCCCTTTTTCCTTTTCCCCTTTTATCGCATGTTTGGTCCCCCTTTTATCGCATGTTTGATCCCCCTTTGCAGTACAAACACATACAGCTTTCCTCCCACGGTTCTTCACTGATATGTAATTCATGATCATGCAAAGCTGATTATTCAAATGGCTGAATATCGTGTTACCTCCAAAGAGTTCCCCTTTTTCCTTTCCCCCTTTCTATCGCATGTTTGGTCCCCCTTTCTATCGCATGTTTGGTCCCCCTTTCTATCGCATGTTTGGTCCCCCTTTCTATCGCATGTTTGGTCCCCCTTTCTATCGCATGTTTGGTCCCCCTTTCTATCGCATGTTTGGTCCCCCCTTTTATCGCATGTTTGGTCCCCCCTTTTATCGCATGTTTGATCCCCCTTTGCAGTACAAACACATACAGCTTTCCTTCCGCAGTTCTTCATTGATAGATAATTCATGATAATGTAAAGCTGCTTATTCAAATGGCTGAATATTGTGTTACATCCAAATAGTTCCCCTTTTTCCTTTTCCCCTTTTATCGCATGTTTGGTCCCCCCCTTTTATCATGTTTGGTCCCCCTTTTATCGCATTTTGGTCCCCCCTTTGCAGTACAAACGCATACAGCTTTCCTCCCACGGTTCTTCACTGATATATAATTCATGATCATGCAAAGCTGATTATTCAATATTCGTGTTGAATATCGTGTTACCTCCAAATAGTTCCCCTTTTACCTTTCCCCTTTTCTATCACATGTTTGGTCCCCCTTTCTATCGCATGTTTGGTCCCCCTTTCTATCGCATGTTTGGTCCCCCTTTTATCGCATGTTTGGTACCCTCTTTTATCGCATGTTTGATCCCCCTTTGCAGTACAAACACATACAGCTTTCCTTCCGCAGTTCTTCATTGATAGATAATTCATGATAATTTAAAGCTGCTTATTTAAATGGCTGAATATTGTGTTTCATCCAAATAGTTCCCCTTTTTCCTTTTCCCCTTTTATCGCATGTTTGGTCCCCCCTTTTATCATGTTTGGTCCCCCTTTTATCGCATTTTGGTCCCCCCTTTGCAGTACAAACGCATACAGCTTTCCTCCCATGGTTCTTCACTGATATGTACTTTGCAAAGCTGATTATTCAAATGGCTGAATATCGTGTTACCTCAAAATAGTTCCCCTTTTTCCTTTCCCCCTTTTATCACATGTTTGGTCCCCTCTTTCTATTGCATGTTTGGTCCCCTCTTTCTATTGCATGTTTGGTCCCCCTTTTATTGCACGTTTGGTCCCCCTTTTATTGCACGTTTGGTCCCCCTTTTATTGCACGTTTGGTCCCCCTTTTATTGCACGTTCGGTCCCCCTTCTATCGCACGTTTGGTCCCCCTTTCTATCGCACGTTTGGTCCCCCTTTCTATCGCACGTTTGGTCCCCCTTTCTATCGCACGTTTGGTCCCCCTTTCTATCGCACGTTTGGTCCCCCTTTTATCACGTTTGGTCCCCCTTTTATTGCACGTTTGGTCCCCCTTTGCAGTACAAACACATACAGCTTTCCTTCCGCAGTCCTTCATTGATATATAATTCATAATCATGCTGTCACAGACATCCACTTTTTCTATTTCCGAGCTCCCAAATACATATCACGTTTTGCTATTATACAGAAAGGATCCTGTCATACTGTATACATTATTCACAAACATCTATGTTACTTAGCTATACTGACAGATAGAGCTAATCCCACACACTTTATGATTTTTTTTTTTGCTGCCGCTGTGTCAATACAATGTAGTGAAAATCCCAGGTATACGTTATGAATTTTTCTGCTACCGTGTCAAGATAGCGTAGCGCCAATCACTCATATATACTTTATGAGTGTTTCTGCTACTGTGCTAGGCCATGTTAGGTTTACACAAGATAGGTTTCAGACAAAAGTATTCCTTTTTATCTTGACCTTGACGGATTTACTCCAGCGGTATTTATAAAAATGGCAAAAAAGAGGTCCAAAGGATTGCTTACTGGTTCAATACTGACTGTAGAGTGCTCAGCAGATGCTTAAAGCGGTAGTAAAGTCAAAATTAAAAAAAAAATAACGGGTCCTCTGGCAGCCTTAAAGTGTAACTCCACTTTTGTTGAGGAAAAAAACATTCCCCTCTGGGTGATCTCTGTACATTGCAGGGATTTTAACAAACTTTGTTCCTGATTCCTACCTTTTGTTATTATTATATTATATTATATTATATTATATTATATTATATTATATTATATTATATTATATATACCTCATTTGTTATAAGAAATCATTGTTCCTCTATGCTGAGTGGGTCTAATGGGAGTGGTTTCATAATTATCTATCAGCTGTGGCAGCTGCAGGTGAGGAAATCTGCTGGGCCTGCATCCCTTTTAGACTTGTTCCTATTGGGAGTATCTCACCAAAAATAATTTATTTTATTTTTTTTCCGGGGATGCCTGAAATCTGACTTTTGTGATTTTGGCTGGCCATACATGTTCAATTTTCCTGTACAATTTTCTGTTAGATTTACCACAAACCACATAATATGAGATCAAAGCTTAACAACAATTTCACTTTTTTTTCCGCGTTTTTTACCGCGATTTTTACCGCGATTTTTGTGCAGGCGTTTTTAGATTGGAAAACGCCTGTAATCTGCCCAAAAAGAAGCTCATGTACTTTTTTGAGCGTTGGGCGTTTTGCTCACAGCGTCAAAACGCTCAGATGTGAACAGGGGCCATTGAAATGAATAGGATTTGTCTTTTTGGGCGTTTTGAGAGCTGATCCTAGAGCAGAAAAACTCCCCAAAAACGCCCCAAAACGCCTACATGTGAACGGAGCCTAAAGGTAAATTGTAAAAAAAATTTATAGAAAATTGGATAATGTATGGCCAGCCTTAAGCTGGATACTCAGTATACAATTTTCTTTAGGTTTTTTCCTTTAGATTTACCAAAACCATATAATATGAGGTCAAACCTAAACCCTTTCACGTTGTATGCAATCAGGCAGGCCCTCGCACTACATAGTTAAAGGTAAATCTAAGGCAAATACTACAACAAAAGTTGTATAGTGTGTATCAGGCTTTAGGCAGACTTCTGGGAAAATTGGTGAGCCAATCACACAAGCAGGAAATGATGTTTCTGGGGTGTGGTCAGTACACATTCTGTGTACAGAACACTTCCAGGTAGTCATATTGTATTGCATTTTCAGAAAATTACAACAGCTGCAGATAATAATAACATTCAATCACAATATGATTTGTGTCTCAATTGTATACACTATATTCTTTCTTTATTTGCTTTTTTTTCCCCCCACAAAAGTGGGAGTTACCCTTTAACCACATCCATACTGACACTTCTCTCCTACGTGTAAAAATCATCATGTTTTTGCTAGTAAATAACTCAGAACCCCACAAAATAATGTATATGGTTTTTAGCAGAGACCCTAGGGAATAAAATGGTGGTCGTTGTCTTTTTATGTCGCACAGTATTTGCACAGCAATTTTTCAAACATGTTTTTTTTTTTTTTAAAAAAAACACGTTTCATAAATTTAAAAAAAAAAAAATGCTACCTTTTATCCCAATTTTTTTTTTTTTTTGTATAATGTGAAAGATGATGTTACGCAGAGTAAATAGATACCTAACATGTCACGCTTAAAAATTTTGCACACTCGTGGAATGGCGACAAACTTTGATACCTAAAAATCTCCATAGGCGACACTTTAAAATTGTTTACAGATTACCTGTTTAGAGTTACAGAGAAGGTCTTGGACTAGAATTATTGCTCTCATTCTAACGTTCGGGGTGGTTTAAATGCTGTTTACATATTCGGGCGCAACATACGTATGTGTTCGCCTCTGCATGCGAGCACGTGGGGACCGGGCTCTTTACTTTTTTTTTTTTATTTTTATTATTGTTTATTTTACTTTTATTTTTATATTTTGACACTTTCCTTTTTACATTTTTTTTATCACTTTTATTCCTTTTACAAGGAATGTCAACATCCCTTGTAATAGGAATAGGGCATGACAGGTCCTCTTTACAGAGAGATCTGGGGTTTATAAGTCCCCAGATCTCTCCTCTAGGCTGAAAAGCCTACAATAAAAAAAACAAAGAAAAAAAAAAAATCTCGGCTTCCCAGCCAAGGCAACGGCAGTGTTTACAGTGACATTGCGCCCGACCTCCGAAGGTCATAGAGATGACCAGGGACCATCTGGTCCTCCGCCAGCTGTACAGTAAACAGTCGCCGCTGATTCATTCTCCGCCTCGCCGATCGTGCGGGAGAGCTAGTAGAAGCACCAGAGGGCAGTGGGAGGGGGCTGTCCCCTCCCACCGCCTGTAAAAATTATCAAGCTGCTGAACAGCTGCTATGAGTGTTTTTATGGTGCAGGGAATCGCTGGCTGAAAAAGAAGATAACTGAATGATGCCTGTAGCTGCAGGCATCATTCAGCTATTCCCACTCAAAAGTTTGCGACATCATATGACATTGTTGGGCAGGAAGTGGTTAACGAATTTACTCCAGTGGTATTTATAAAATGGCAAAAAAAGAGGTCCGAAGGATTGCTTACCGGTTCATTACTGACTGTGAAGTGCTCAGCAGACTCTGAAGCCCCGTACACACGCGACGATTATCAGCCGACCGATCGTCCGTCTTTTGTCCAGAGTTGTGTTTTGTTGGTTGGAATGTGCCTAGACTGCACACTAATTTTCTCGCCCAACAAAAATCTACTTCAGAAGTGATGTCATGTGTTGGTTAGCTTTCTTTGTGTTCTTTCTTCACTGAGCATGCCCAGACTTGCTCATTAGATTTTTCCCTGTCGAAATCTGTACTGACTGCACGAAAATCGGCCGTGTTTTGACGGCAGACAAAAATTTTATAGCCTGCACACCAGATTTTGGTGTCGGTTGTCGGAAGTATCATACTAACAAGCCGAAAATCGGCAGATCGGTCGTTGGACAAAAATTCCCTGCCAATCTTCGACGTGTGTGTACGAGGCTTTAGGCTCCATTCACACCTGGGCGTTTTTGAGTGTTTTTTTTCGGCTCCAAAACGCTCAAAAAAAAACGTTCCAAAACGCCCAACAAGTAAAACCCCATTCATTTAAATGGCCCCTGTTCACATCTGAGCGTTTTAACTCCTGAAGCAAAACACCTGTAGCTGAAAAAAGTACATGAGCTTATTTTTGGACTGATTACCAGCGTTTTTGATAGATGTCAATGCCTGCCTCCAAAAACGCCTGAAAAAAACACCTGAAAATCGCGGTAAAAATCACGCGAAAACGCTACGCTCAAGTGTGAATGCAGCCTTAAAGCGGTAGCAAAGTCAAAACTAAAAAAATACAGAAATAAAATAGGTCCTCTGGCACCCTTAGCCCCCGTTGACACTGAGGCGACCTGGTCGCCTGACAGGTTGCCGTAGGCCGCCTTCCATAGAGAAGCTGCGGACCCGTTCTAATAGGAGCGACACAAGTCGCTCCGACTTAAAAAAAGGGTCCGGAGTTTCTTTAGGGCGCCCCGGAGCGTCCTGCATGGACTTCAATGTTATGAAGTCCGTGCCGGCCGCTCCGAGGTCGCGGGGCGAGCAGCGTGCCGCGACCTATGAGGTCGCCCCGGCAAATCGGGTCGCTGCAATGTGAACGGGGCCTTAAAGTGATACTTAAGTCTTGTATTTTTGCTTTTGTTTTTTTTTTTAAGTTAAAAATAACAAACATATTATATTTATCTGCCCTGTGCAGTGGTTTTGTACAGAGCAGCCCAGATCCTTCTCTTCTCGGGTCCCTCTTCGGTGCTCCTGGCCCCTCTCTCCTGTTTGCCCCCAACAGCAATAAGCTTGCTATGGGGGCACCCGACCTGAGGCACTGCTCTGTGTATCCATTCAGGCATGGAGCCGTGCCCTGGCCCTGCCCCCTTTCTCTCCTCATTGGCTGACTGACTTTGAAAGCAGTGGAAGCCAATGGTGCCACACTGCTCACTCAGCCAATGAAGGGGGGGGGGGGGGGTACCGGAAAGCCAAGACACTCATGCAACATCGCTGATTCTAGATTGGCCTGAGGGGGGTGGCTGCACACAGAAAGCTTTTTATTCTAATGTATAGAATGCATTAAGATAAAAAAAACTTCTGCCTTTACAACTACTTTAAGCCATAAACTACTAGTATGCACTTCATACTAGTGCATTATGACAGACTTACCTACAAACGCAGCCCTCCAGCGCTGCGCTTTTGCCACACTCCTTTGTCCCCGACAGCTTCCATCCTCCTCCGGTCTTTCTTCGGGGTTTGTGATCTTTGACCACTTGGTTGGCTGTGCCGGGGCGAAGTCACTCCTGTGCATGCGCAGCAGCACACAGAGCAGGCCATAAATGTGGTCTGAGGTGTGCATATGCAGCTCAGATCCCATTACTCGCTGACAGGCAGGGGGGAGATTTATGATATACAAGGAGAGAGGTGCCTCTAAGCGTATGAGCATAGTACCACTTTAATAGGATAAAAACAAATGGCAACTCACATAGCCACCAGTAAAAAGTTACGCCTAGGGTTAGTGAGTGAAAGACCATCATGGCGGGAGCCGGCGCCATGACCAACGGACACTGATGACAGTTTCTTTAGGATACCTACTCTCTGTTGTGCCTTTTAAGGCTCCATACACAGTAGTTTTTTTTTTTTTTTTTCATTATGTTTATTGAATATCATAATAAAAAAGACATACAGATAATAAATTAGCCTGCAAGGCCCAAAGGTGTAAATGAACAAGTACAATATAAATAATTAAAACCCTTTAGAGTGGTTTGTGTAATTATGTGGAGACAGAGAGGGTATTATTCAAACTAAATGTATGACCACAACAAGTAGCAAAAGCCTCTTAAACCCTCTAAGCCTCTTGTCGTAGAAGGCCCAGGAGATCCCGGGCTAGGGGAAGGGAGCATCGCCAGGGCTCCTTCAACCCAGTGGGAGTCAGGCACGCCACCCCAATGGTATCAAACTGTGGATGTGGAGACCCCATCAAGGGTATCTGGAAACCTGGAAGCCTCCCCCCCCCCCCCCCCCCTCTAGCCCCTGTCTAGAGCCACTGGTCTAGCTAATGTAAAAGCCGGGGCCGCTTGTATCGTACAGAGAAGAAGAGAATTCAAAGAACCGTTCTTGTTTCCAAAAAACCTTGTGCTTGGCTGTCAAAGTATAAGAAAATGAGAGGGGGGAAAAAAAGGGGTTCCCCTTTGGAAACAAGTGTTTAACCTTCTGAACACTCTATATATGGTAGCATGAGGAGCAGAATTTCACAATTGAAGGAAAAAGAATAGATGAAAAGTGAAGAGAGAGAGATGAAAGGGGGGAGAAGCCAAGTGGCTTTTAGAGAAAGAAAAGTCAACGAGCAAGGGAAGGGGAAGTAGGTCTGCCAGGAGGATCCTTTTTGGGAATACCATGCCCGGGTACAAGGGTACTACAGCTTAAAGCACCCAAGGTTCCCAGACTGCCTCAAACCTTTGCACTCTATCCTGAAGTTTAGCAACAAGTTGTTCCTGGGACATGGTCCAGGAGACCTTCCGTTTTTTTTTTTTTGCTGATCTTGAGACTAAGGGCTTCTGCCAAGCTCTGGCTATTGTAATTTTAGCTCCCAAAAACGTAAAAAAGATCAAGGTATGAGTATGTTTAGGGGCTTTGTCTACCCTGTGGTTCAAGAGGGCTATAGTGGGATCCTGAGGAACAACAGCCCCAGTAACTTTCCGCACAGTTGTTTTTAAGCTACAAAAAACACTTATAAAAAACACTGGTAATAGCTTTTGGTAGTAGTGTTTTAATAGTGTGTTGCGATGGACTTCGGACACCCCGACTGGGTATCTCTGCCAAGAAGCTGCTTCCTAAGCTCTGGAACACAAGATCCGTGAATCTGGCTACTGTTACCCCAAAAACTAGAAAGTACCAGTTTTGGAGTCAACCAGAATAAAACTGTTTATTCAAAAACAGGCCCAAAGAGATCTACACTGTGGGACAATCCCCCCTTCCCCTTAGCAGCCAATCCACATACACATATACATCCCATATTAGGTTGATCTTAAGGCAGACCGAAACAATAGAACAATGGAATACAGGTGTTTAACAATAACAAACCCCACCCCACCTCACCTCACTATCTAGCAAGGGTCTATGAGAGACTCCAACAACACTCAAGCAATCTGAAAAGTCAAATTGTCTATCTCTATATATCTCTTGAAGGACATTGTCCAGAAATATTATTGTCCTTAGCGAAACAGGCCCTTCACTCTTTCTACACAAACCACACATATAGAACCCAGGATAACCGGAATAACAGGAAATGCTGAGTCCGGTGTGGTTGTACAGCGACTGGGGTTCTTGGTCACCCTGTGCCCCTAATAGACACAGGGTGACTTACACATAAGAGGAGCTGGGGAAGCTGCACAAGGAGTTTCCTGACCTCTCTAAAGTAATCTGGGTTCCACGAGTCCCCCAGCCAAAGTGACTCCTGTCCCATATCTCCCTTTTTGGCAGGAGACTAACACAGAAGGAGACCCCAAATGGGTTGACTTCGAAGTTAGTCCATAGTTCCAATCCCCCAATGTCTGCACCCACACAGTACCCCAAAGAAATTGTCCAGAACAGATCGTTACTCACCCAGCCAACCTCAGCCTCTCTCGTAGAACATAACCTCTGCTGGGGAGAAGTGTGGACTGGTCCTTCTTCCTGGAGTCAATTTAGCCGCTGGAGAGAAGACAGAGTGGCTGGGCTAACTCCTAATGCTGTTGAGGATCTGTGCTGACTGCCCAGCATCCCTGGGCTATGCAGGTATAGACCGTAGTCTCATACTCTTTTTCTTAATGAAAATCCGCCAGTGCTTGTACAACCATCCTCCTGTCCCAATGCCAGACCTTTACCTGGGGTTGTGTTAGTGGAAACCAAAGTCCCATCCACTACCACAGGAAATCCATCTTCTGTTAGTTGGGGCAGAGGCCAGCAGCACTCTGCCCTGTTGTCAGCTCTTCTGCTGGATTTCTGTCAGTGAATACCGCAGTCCCATCCACTGATATCAGCTCAAGCTGCAGTTGTGACCAAACTGACTCCTGTCATTTTTGTTAAGAGCGTTTAGGAACATTTTATTAGCATTTTTGCAGCTCCTTTAACCACTTAAGCCCCGGAAGATTTTACCCCCATTCCGACCAGGGGGTATTTTGCGATTCGGCACTGCGTGAATTTAACGCACAATTGCGCGGTCGTGCGACGCTGTACCTAAACGAATTTGACGTCCTTTTTTTCCCACAAACAGAGCTTTCTTTTGGTGGTATTTGATCACCTGTGCGATTTTTTGATCACGCGCTATAAACAAAAAAAGAGCGTCAATTTTGCAAAAATAGCAATATTTTTCACATTTTTTTATATGAAATTCCCCCCAAAAAAAATGTAAAAATCAAAATTTTTAAAAATTTTCGGCCAATTTGTTTTATGCTACCTATGTTTGGTAAAAAAAATCGCAAAAAGCGTATTTTGATTGGTTTGCGCAAAAGTTATCGCGTTTACTAACAAAGGGAAAGATTTTTGTCATTTTTGTTGTTTTTTTTTTTAACGCGTAATGGCGGCGATCTGCGATTTTTTTTTTGCGGTACTGCGACATTGCGGCGGACAGATCGGACCCTTGACTGACATTTTTGACACTTTTGGGGTTACCAGTGACATTTCTACAGTAATCAGTGCTATACATATGCACTGTTACTGTAAAAATACACTGGTAGTGAAGGGGTTAACTTTATTTGGAAGGGAGGGGCTGTGTGTGTCCCTAGGGGCGTGGTTTCTACTGTGATTGGCTGTGGCTCTAGCTGTAAGGACACTGATCAACGGATCTACATACCAGATCCGTTTTATCAGTGTCTTTGCAGCGAGGACAATGACAGGCAGTTTGTTTACACAAGCTGCCTGACATTCTCCCTCTCCCCCGCCGATCGCCGAGTGACCGGCGGACATCGGGTCCGCTGGTCACACGCGCGGGGGGGTCCGTGACCACGCGGGAGCGGGAGCGCGCCCCCGGGGGCGCGCGCTCGCTCCCTAGACCCTCACAAGCAAGCAACGTAGCCCTACGTTAGTTTGCCTGTGAGGGGCTGACCGCCGACGTAGATAGTCGTGCGGCGGTCGGCAAGTGGTTAACCACTTCACACCCGCCCTATAGGCGATTGATGGCGGGAAAGTGGTTGCATTATCCTGACCGGACGTCATATGAAGGCGGCAGAATAATGCGCTCTGCGCGCCCCCCAGGGGCACGCAGAGTGGCAACCGGTGCTGCCGCGTATCACTCTGACATACCGCATCTCCGATCTCGGTAAAGAGCCTACTGACGTAGGCTCTTTACCATGTGAACAGCTGTGTCCAATCACAGCTGGTCACATAGTACACAGGAAGAGCCGTTGATCGGCTTTTCTTAGTTCGTGCCTGACAGGCACGAGTATAGGAGAACCGATTTGCGGCTCTCCTGACGGGGGGGGGGGGGGGTCTGCACTGTTTATCAGAGCATTGATTACCAGTGCAGATCATTAGAGGGGGGTGCCACTAGAACCACAAGGGATGCCCACCCATGACCCCAGGGATGCCCACCATGGCCACCAGGGATGGCAATCGGGGCTCAGGGAACCCGCCAGTGCCCTCCCCATCAGTGCTGCCCGCCAGTGCCCTCCCCATCAGTGATGCCCACCAGTGCCCATCATTGCCATCTATCAGTGCCCCCCACCAGTGCACACTATTGCTCACCATCACCAGTGCCGCCCAGCAGTGCCGCCTATCAGTGCCCACCAATGCTGCATATCAGTGCTACCTATCAGTGCCCATCAGTGCTGCCTATCAGTGGCACCCCATCAGTGCCTCCTCGTCAGTGCCGCCTCATCAGTGCTCATCAGTGCAGGAAAAAAACATATCTATTTACAAAATTGTATAACATAAACAGAAAAACTTTTTTTTTTTTTTCAAACTTTTCATTTTTTTTTTTTAATTTGTTTAGCAAAAAAGACAGACATTTATGACAGAAGAGACATCTAGGGTCTCTTCTGTTATAAAAACCCTGCCTGTCAGAGATTTTTTTTATAACTGACTGTGCTGTCACTTTAAAGCCCAACTCTGGGCAAAAAATGTTTGGGGCTGTGTCCACACTGCACGGGTCAACTGCTCATTTTTGTCTAGGGAATTGGAGAACAGAGAAATACCTACCTAATCCTCTGATCCTACCCCCACAAAACCGGCCTCTACAGCTCTTGGTAAACTCATTCAATGAATCCAAGCTCTGCAAGCTAAGATAGCATGCACTGCATTGATGCATTCACACAATTTCACAGTAACCATGAGATAAAACAAAGTTCAGGAATATTCCTTTATCCCATTGTTTTGCAAATCTATGTACACTACAAACTGTATGATTAAATAGGTTCTGATATTGCTGTTTTACTAACTGTCAACTTACTGTTTGCAAATATTAAAGATTCTAACTACCAGCAAGAATAAGTCCTTACATTTAAAGGGCACCTGTCATTTCAAATCCATAATGGCAGCGCCTGCTAGCGCCTATCCGTTCACCTGCTGCCGCCACATCCCTCACCTTGTTGTGTTACTGCCGTATCACCAGCCGCCCCATTAAAGTGAATGGGACTGTTGGTGGGTCAACAGCAGGTCAGAGGAGGAGCCACTGCAGGACAGAGATAACAGTTGCTCTTTTAAAAATGATGATTTAGAATGGGGGTTATTTAAATCAAGATTTTTTACTAGTGATTTAAATCTTGATTTAAATCGACTTGATTTAAATCAAATCCACCCTGGTGTTTTTTTATGAGTTTTGCATTCATATTCATTTGCTTCCATGGACTTCAATTGGGCCAGAAAATGCAGTCAATTGCATATAATATCAGACATGCCTCGTTTTTTACAACTCAGCGTAACGCAGTTCACAGATGTGAATGGCCTTTTTGGAAACCATGTTCACTGCTAAAAAAAATTAGAGGAACACTTTGAAAACCCATCAGATTTAAATGGGGGGAAAAAATCCTACTGGATATTTATACTGATATGGACTGGGTAATGTGTTAGGATCGAAAGGATGCCACATCTTTTGATTGACATGAAAATTGACCTAGAGAGGGCTGAATTCAAAGACACCCCAAAAATCAAAGTAAAAAAATGCTAAAGCAGGCTAGTCCATTTTGCTGAAATTTCATTGCAGCAACTCAAAATGCTACTCCAGTAGTTTGTATGGCACCACATGTGCTTGTATGCATGCTTGACAATGTTTGGGCATGCTCCTAATGAGATGGTGGATGGTGTCCTGGGGTATTTCCTTTGAGATGTGGACCAGGGCATCACTGAGCTTCTGAACAGACTAAGGCAACCTGGTGGCCTCAGATGGACAGAAACATAATGTCCCAGTGGTGTTTTATTAAGTTGAGGTCAGGCGAGGGTGGGGGGCATTCAATGGTATCAATTCCTTCATCCTCCTGGAACCGGCTGCATACTCTCACCACATCAGGCCTAACATTCTCGTGCACCAAGAGGAGCCCAGGGCCCACTGCACCAGCGTAGGGTTTGACAATAGGTCCAAGGATTTCATCCTGATACCTAATGGCAGTCAGTCTAGCCTGTAGAGGTCTGTGCGTCCCTCCATAGATATGCCTCCCTAGACCATCACTGACCCACCACCAAACCAGTCATTCTGAATGATGTTACAGATGACATTCTCCATGGCTTCTCCAGACCCTTTTACGTCTGTCACACGTGCTCAGGGGGAACCTGCTCTCATCTGTGAAAAGCACGGGGCGCCAGTGGCGGACCTGCCAATTCTGGTGTTCAATGACAAATGCCAATTGAGCTTTACAGTGCGGGGCTGTGAGCACAGGGCCCACTAGAGGAAGTTGGGCCCTCAGGCCACCCTCATGAAGTCTGTTTCTGATTGTTTGGTCAGAGACATTCCCACTAGTGGCCTGCTTTGGGTCATTTTTTTTTTTTTTTTGGCTCTGGCAGTGCTCCTCCTGTTCCTCCTTGCACAATGGAGCAGATACCGGTCCTGCT
Organism: Pelophylax lessonae; assembly: GCF_965119305.1. Taxonomy (NCBI): domain Eukaryota; kingdom Metazoa; phylum Chordata; class Amphibia; order Anura; family Ranidae; genus Pelophylax; species Pelophylax lessonae. The sequence goes on from NC_138769.1 coordinate 196,031,646, forward strand.
GATAGGTTAAGGACCTTCTACGGCCCTGTCCAGCTCTCTTAGAATAACTGCAATGTCCTCCATGCTCTTGAGACTGTGCTGGGAAACACACGTTCTGGCAATACAGATATTGATGTGCCATTCTGGAGGATTTGGACTGGCTGTGCAACCTCTATAGGGTCCAGGTATCGCCTCATGCTACCAGTACTGACACTGACCCTAGCCAAATGCAAAACTAGTAAAAAACAGTCAGAAAAAATGAGTAGGTAATAAAAAATTTCAGTAACCTCCACCTGTAAAATCATTCCTGTTTTGGAGATTGTCCCATTATTGCCCATCTAGTGCACCTGTTAACTTATTAACACCAAAGCAGCTGAAATTGATCAACAACATGAGGATAGCTGAACCAGTCCCCCCGCTGTATGTAAGGGAGTTCTGTTTTTTGAAGGATTATGTGAGTAGCCTTTCGGCGCACCTCTAGACAAAATGAGCAGTTAAGCTATGCAATGCGGGGCACAGTCCCAATGCAAAGGAGAAATAAATATTTTAATAGCATTCTGCTTTAAAGCAGTATTAAACCCAACCAAGGGTTGCCCTAAGTGATCCACCCTTTGCTGCCTGTTTCAACTCCCTAAAAGCTGCACTGCCATCTGCATTGTTTGCTGGGCAGTTGCAATGGGGCCCTATTCACTTGAATAAGCCCCATTCAGGGGCCAAGGCATATGTACACCCCCAGTCGACCTCCCCAACTGCAAGTGTAAATGAGCCAGTACTGAGTATACAGCTTCTTTATCTTTAATTCTTGCCGTAAGCTGGTCAAAATGTGGCTGGTTCAGGAGGGAACATCCGAAATGTAATCAGTTTGTGGTCATCCTCATTAGACTGAAGTTGTTCTGCCAAGGACACCTATTGGAAAATTTCCTTTTATCAGCGGCTGCAACTAATCAGTGTTTTCTGACAGCGATGAGTGCCTCTGTCAGAATACAATGTACCAGTGGACCTTGTTTGAGTGAATGGAGGCATCTGTTAGCTTTTTGGTTTAGCCAGCGGGCATGTATGGCCAAGTAGTAGCTTCTGAAGGCATCTGCTATAACTTTTGAGGATCTACAAGCTTGTCCCAGGTAGGTTTGGTTTTATGTCTGGCTCCCCGTAAGCAAGCCCCAAGCTCTTTACCAGCTTTATTGTTGGTTTTGTAGTAAGTGACATGTAGCTTACATTGTGCTTTCTTGAAGGAGTCCAGCAGAAGGGCTCTAAACTCCTGACGGAGAAAAAGCAAAAGATGTTTATGGGTGGGATGAGGTTTGGATTTGTTTTGTTCCTCTAGACCAGGGTTTCTCAACCAGGGTTCCTCTTGAAGTTGCTAGGGGTTCCTTGAGCAATGGGCAATTTCTGCCTCTCAGATAAGTTCCCAATGACACCATTGTTCCTTTTAGCTATCTGTAAGGGGGTAATTCTTCCCACTGATGACAAGAGTAAGGAGCATCCATCTCACTGACTGTCACACTACGTAATGTGTCATGAGTTGTAGGTTTTTAATTTTTAGCAGGGGTTCCCCGAGACCAGAAATTTCTTTCAAGAGTTCCTCTGTGTTAAAATGGTTAAGAAAGGCTGCTCTAGACTATGGATAGAGGAAAGTAGTTGGTCTAGACACTGCATTCTCTTTCTTAGCCTGGGAACTCAATTGGGTGAGTATCCCCTTATAACTGCCTTGTGTGTGCTTCATAATGTAGAAGAAAGAAGTCCTTCAATTGTCTATTCCGGGACTCGGCTTAGGGAGAGGATCGTAGAATGAACGAGTTGGCTCTCCATATCCTGGTGCAGAACGGCTGTCCGAGCTAATGGGTATACTGACTGGAACGTGGTCAGACTACGTGATGGTGGAGATGTCAGATTTGCAAATTCTTTGAAGAAGCCACTTGTCCACTAGGAAGTAGTCTGTTCTTGAGTAGGAATTGAGAGTAGATGAGAAAAATGTGTAATCATGCTCTGAAGAATGGTGGCATCACCAGACATCAAAGAGGCAATTTGTTAGAAGGAAGTGAAGATAAGAGACTGCAGACTTGCAGATCAATATAATGTAGGGACCAATCTGACACTGTCTAGTAACTGAAAGTTAACTGTATCATTAATAGCGATGGGCACACCCTTCTTCTTCTCCTGACATTTAGTTATGAAAATGTGGGGAAAGGCCCTGCGTGAGCAGAGTGGAGCCAGGTCATTAAGGCCTTTAGTGGCCAGGTGATTAAGGCCTTTAGTGTTAAGTGAGAGGATTTTAGGACCCATGTCTAAGAGAGTTTAGCTGTAATCGGAGGGCTTCACTTACATTCAAAGAGCTCTGTCTAGGGACATCGTTGCCTCAGGATAGTTAGGTCCTTGTAATTCAGAAAGTTCAGGCCAGGTGAATCATCTCTGTAAATGGCAGGTGGTGATGAGCAGTGCTTCGCAAAGGGAAAAAACATAAAAGGGAAGAAAGAAGAAAAGGAAAACCAAGGCAAAACAAGTAAAACAACGCTATGCCAGTATTGGTTGTCATGCTGCAATTTTTATCCTGTGGGGGATAAGTCTGGGGTAAGAGGACCCACCATTAGCTCATCTGTTCCTGCGTTGAGGTTTAGGTGAGGTTTTGTGCCAGGGAGGGGATATTTTCCCTGGGGGGTTGTGCGAGGTTGACGGCTGTGGTGGCTCAGGGATGATGCCCCATGTGTGAAGGAGTGCGATGCCCTTGTCGACTGAAGTGATGGTGTGGGTTACCCTATTTCTCTCCACTATCAGATTGGTGGGATTTCCCCACTTATAGGGAATATTGTGGTTGCAGAACGCTTTCCTCACTGTTGCTAGCTGACGCCTTAGATCCAGAGTACTATTGTATATTTGCATAGGGAGCCGGGAGTTGGCCAAGTGACCATGATTTCACCAGGAGTTCCTCGTTAGTGTGGAAAAAAATGAACGTGCATAATACCATCCCTTAGGATAGTCTCAGGTAGATGGGAAGGCTTGGGTAGCCAAAGGTACGTGATCGATGGTCAGATCTAGGGGGGTTGCCTCTGGCAGAAGGGCACTAAACAGTTCTTTGGTGTATCGTTGCAAATCACTTTGCTGAACTGATTCAGGAACCCTCCTGAGTTTCAAATTATTCTGGCATGACCAATCCTAAAGGTCTGCTATTTTTGCCCTTAGCTGCCATTGCTCCAGATTCTCATCATAGGCGTTCACTAAATGAGGACACTGCTGGATTCCTGGACAGGTAAGTGCCCTAATAATAAAAATTTCTCTGTGTGGAAAATCCTCTGCCAGCACACGCAAAAGCAGACTGCAGCATTTCTCGAAGCAAGGCCTGGAAGTGCTGCATTCTGACAGCCCTCTGTGATGGTGGTAACATTTCCAACATTTTTTGTTTATACCGGGGGTCTAAGTACGTTGCCACCCAGTACTGGTCCTTGGCCATTATGCTTTTTATACGGGGGTCCCTCTTAAAACACTGGAGCATGAAGGCCCCCATTTGCACTAAACTGGAAGCGGTATAGTGGCCTGGCTCCTGCTCATCATCCAGGATAATGTTGTCCTCGTTCTCCTCCCTTCATCCACGGACAACACCATGGATCCCAGAAAAGTTTAAAGCATGCTCTTCTTGCTCCTCCTCATCCGCCCTCGCACCATCCTCTGACTACTCTTCAGACTCCTGTTGTTGACTTGTCTCAGATGGAGTAGCCGTCCCTGGGAATTCATCCAGCATTGCGACTTCCTCATCTTCTGGCTCCTGTTCCTCGACGGCTTGATCAATGACACAACGCAATGCACGCTCCAGAAAGAAGGCGTAGGGTACAATGTCACTGATGGCGCCCTGGCTGCGACTGGCCAGTTTGGTGATCTCATCAAATGGCCGCACAAGTCTACATGTGTAGCGCATGAGCAGCCACTGGCGTGGTGAAAAAAAAATCAAGCTCCCCAGAACCTGTCCTGCTGCAGAGTTCGTACAGGTAGTAGTTAACTGCACGTTTCTGCTGGAGCAGCCTGTCAAGCATATACAATGTTGAGTTCCATCATGTCGGCCAGTCACAAATAAGATGTCTGACAGGCAGGTTGTGTCACCGCTGAATGTCAGCAAGGCGAGCCATGGCTGTGTAAGATCTTCTGAAATGGCCGGAGATTTTCCTGGCCTGCCGCAAGACGTCCTAGACCCCAGGGTATTTGACAACGAATCGCTGCACTACCAAGTTCAGGACATGTGCCATGCATGGCAAGTGTGTAATTTTGCCCTGTTTCAGCATGCTCAGTAGATTGGCACCGTTGTCGCACACCACTTTGCCAACTGTCAAATTGAGCGGTGTTAGCCACTAATCTGCCTGTGAACGCAAAGCTGAAAGGAGTGCAGGATCAGTGTGGCTCTTGGCTTCCAGGCACAACATAGGCAGCACAGCATGGCAACATCTCATCTGGCATGTCGAATAGGTTCTGGGGATCTTGGGTGGTGCAGCGGAAGAGACGGTAGCAGCGGAAAAGGAGGAGTCAGCCGAGAAGGAGAGGGATGATGGAGTAGGAGGAGGAGAAGAAATGGCAGGCCTGCATGCAATCCGTGGTGGTAAAGCCAAATCTACACGGGTGCCACGGGTTACATGCTTGACGGCCGTCAGTAGGTTTACCCAGTGGGCAGTAAAAGTTATATACCTTCCCTGCCCGTGTTTGCTAGACCAGGTGTCTGTGGTCAGATGTATCTTGGCACTGACACTGTGTGCCAGAGATACATTCACTTGCCGCTGAACATGGCCATATAGCTTTGGGATGCCCTTCTGCGAGAAATATTGGCTGCGCATCGCAAATGTCTTGTGATGGATCGGAAAATAATTCCTGTGACTCAAGCGGAGGGTATATGGTGGTGGTGGTGTTGGTGGTGTCTTTGCGGGTGCACACAGCAGAGCGTGAAGAGGGTGCAGATAGAGAGGATGAGGAGAGTGCAGAAGAGGAAGGCTGAGTGAGCCACTCAACCAAGTCTGGTGCTTCCTTTGACATAATCCAACGCACCTTCTGCAACTTCTCACTTTTGCTCCGGCCAGGTGCTCCTGCCCTACCCCTACCACCCCTGCGAAAGAGCCTGCCATTTTTTAAGTGACCCTGTGACAAAAGTCTATAGAGAAGTGCAGTATATGTGGAAGAAGGTATATAACACCCAGCTTCAATCTGTCATTTTGGGGGGCCACTGGTCTATCACACCAGTTCTAAAAAAAAATTTCTAGTAACTTTTGTCACTGTGTGTAGCAGAGTTGACACAGTGAAAGAGGCAACATTTCTGCAGTACCCAAATACACTATTATGAAAGTATATTGTTATATTACCCCCCGCTTCAATCTGTCCTTTTGGGGGGCCACTGGTTTATAACACCAGTTCTAAAAAAAAATTTCCAGTAACTTTTGTCACTGTGTGTAGCAGAGTTAATGCAGCGAAAGAGGCAAAATTTCTGCAGTACCCAAATACACTATAATATGCTTTCTACATTAGAAAGTATATTATAAGTGTATTACATCCCTATATACTGCACACCAAACAATAGTAAACCTATACCAGTCCTTAAAAGGACTTTTGTGGACCTATTAGCTAGCGATTTGTGTCACTCATACAGTCTGTCCCTGCTCCACACAGCAACCTCTCCCTACACTGACAAAAGGCAGAATGCAAAATGGCAGCCAGATCAAGTCTATTTATAAGGTAGGAGGTATGTCCATGTGCTTAAATGTCTCAATTGGCTGTCCTGTACCACCTGATTGATGTGTCATGGGTCAAAGTTCCTCACAATGTAAAAGAATATGGCGGTCGCGAACATCGCCATATGTTCGCATGATCTGCGTACGAGCAAAGTTCGCCGTGAACCGACCACTGGGCGAACAGCAAGGCCATCTCTAGTCACGTGTGTCGTAACAACTGTGCGGTTCACGGATGGGCTCAGAGCGAGGCAGCGTGCGTATCAACTTAAAGCGTTTCGTCAGAGATGTGACGTCTTCTTATCAAGCGTGATGCACTATAATTACTCTATCTTTAAAATTTTCTTTACATGTAGCATAGCACCATGCAATTATTTACTAAAAAAAAATCTCCAAGAGAACCTATATGATACATTATTAACGGTAAAATATTTTTTTGTTTAGTGTGGCTTTTAAGTTTATGAATACCTTGAGCAGGGTCCTTGGGGTTGCATTTGCATTTGGTACTATAATTCTCATTTTATGTATGGCATTATTATCAGTAATATTTGAAAAGACATTGAACCATTAATTAAAATAAGGAAAGGTTGTAAAACATGAATAGATAAAGCTGGTGTTTTTCTTAATTCTTTCTGGTTTTTATTGTGCAGTTATATGAATTTCTGAAAATTGGCAGCTTACACAAGGAACATTTTTGGGGGGATTAGTCCAGATCATACTTTCCTACCATGGAGATACACAAATTATATATATATATATATATATATATATATATATATATGTACCTAAATGATTCTTCACGAATGCAGAACTCATCTAATCACTGAACACACATTCAAACATGCTTATTTTGCTTCTTTAACAGTCAAGGTCACTGAACATTTCCTAAAACACGAAAATGACATGCGGTTTCCCAGCTGGGATGTAAAGAGAGTTTTAATGCGTGATACATGATACCATTAGGTTGGTCTACTAAAGGCAAAATAGGCTGTTCATTTTGCATGGGATTTTTCCCTAGAGCTTATTGAATGAAGTAAAACTCTGCTGACTTCCACCATTTAATGGGCAATAAATATAAAAGAGCTAAGATTAAACCTGGGTGGTTAAACTATTATGTAAGAATGCTTGGAAAAAGGCCTTCAAAAAATATAAGGCTGATGGGTCTGTGTCAGCATTCCAAGAATACAAGGAAAGCAACAAAAAATTTCTGTGAACAGCATGGTTTTCAGAAAAGATGAGACTGTCATCCAGATAGATGACAACAAATTAATATAGCAGATCCCTTAAGATTTCGTTGACAACGTTTTGGAACACAACTGGGGCATTACACAGACCAAAGACATAACTATGTATTTGTAAGGTCCATCTCTGGTGTTAAATACCGTAAATACCGTTTTTCCATTCATCGCCTTCCCGTATCCGGATCAGATTGTATGCACCCCTGAGATCCGACTTAGTAATAATGGAGGCACCTTTCAATCTGTCGAACAGTTCAGATGTTAAGGGTAAGGGGTATCAATTTTCGATTGTCCCCGCGTTCAAGCCTCAATTGTCAAAGCAGGGTCTTAAAGTACCATCTTTCTTGGCAACAAAAAAGAACCCTGCTCCTGCAGACGAAGAGGATTTCCAGATGAATCCTTTTTCCAGATTTTCTGCAACATACTCCGACATGGATTGGGTCTCTGGGAGGAACAGGGGGTAGGTACGCCCCCTGGGCAGAGTTGCTTTGGGAACAAGGTCAATAGCACAGTCAAAGGACCTATGAGAAGGATGAGCCTCAGCTGATTTTTTTTCAAAACATATCACTGAAATCGCTATATATGCAGTGGGAAGAGCAGAGGATACTGATGTGGTGGCAACAGGAAGTCTCTCCTTTGGGGCAACCTTGAGTAGGCAGGACGAGAAACAATTGGGACCCCAAGCCAGGAACTAGTCAATGTGTGGAGAATGGAGCTGTAACCAAGGAAGGTCCAATACGATAAGGGTTGAGGCCTTAGGTAGGATAAGGAAGAATATCCACTTGTGGTGGAATAGCCCTACTGACATCTTAACAGGGAGGGTATGGAAGCAGATAGAGCAGACTGGAAGAAGAGTGCCATCAATCGCCGAGACCACCAGCAGAGTGGTGAGGGGCGAAAGGGAAAGTTTTTTTTATGGAAGATAATCCATAGCCCATAAAACTGCCAATGGCTTCGTAAACCAGATATGCTGGGACCGAATGAGAGGAAGCGTTAAAATGGGGAAACCCAGAAAGAAGGAGGCAAGAAGGTGAATAGGATATTTCTGGGTCCAATACCCCACCTTCCAGATGTATTAGACCCGAGCTTTTCCCGGACAAAGTGAGCAGGTGTCACGAAAATTACCTTTTCCCCCACAATAGAGACACAGGCCCAGAGTTCTGCGCCTAGCACGTTCTTTTTTAAGATATCCTGGTCAGGCCCAACTGCATAGGTTCCTTAGCTGGCAGGAGATGCCCCAAGGTTCGAAGAAAGGGGAGCTCAGGCTAACAAAGAGCCAAGGAGTGCTTGTGTCTTTTTTTTCTAGGGCCCTCTCCTGAAAGCGAATATCGATATGGTTACACAACGAGTTGACATTTTCCAGTTCAACAGGGATGATGCACTGGCTAAGGAACCCCCTGCATGTCTTGGAGTCCCCAGAGTAACGGGACAGATGTATGCAAAGAATTTGCGGCTGCGACTGTGACTGAAATAGGAACGGCAGCAGATTATGATTGAGGTTGTTAAACCAGGGGTCCTAAGGAGGCTTAAGCTGTTCAAAGCGGGAGGCCAAATGCTGGAGGAATCCCATCACCTGGGTCTGATTCGATTCCTCGGTCTCCAGTCTGCGGACTATACAATGCAGCTGATCATTGTGGGGTAGAGGCACATCAGCCGGGTCCATGGTCTGAGCAAACTGTCTGCGTTACCTGCGGGAGCAAGTGATGGGGAGCGCACCACGGAGGTTGTGAACCCAACGGCTGACTGCTAAGGGTTGATGGTTCAGTGAAACAGCTACACAAGGTCGCAGCCACGGTCCTGGACAGGGAGCTAGAGCATAAGATTCCCCAGGGTGTAGAGTCTAAGAGCCAGTAGGTTTTCACCAGAACCTCTGAAGGTGAGGATGGACTTGGCTGCAGCTGACTCCAGGTCACGGCCCCCAGGGTCTCTCAGTTCACGCTCACGGCTGGCTCTGGTAGATGGAGAGGAAGCAGCAGTACAGGATTACAAGAGATAGTCAGGTTAACAAGCTAAAGGTCAGGGCAACAAGCAGACAGGGATGGTCAGAAAGACAAGCCAAAGGTCGGGGGGACAAGTAGACAGGGATAGTCAGGTTAACAAGCCAAAGTCAGTACACAGAGATCAGATGTAGAGCACACTGCAAGAAACACACAAGGAAGTCTTCACACAATTGTTGATCAGTCAAAGATGGCGGGTTAACCACTTCAATACAGGGCACTTTCACCCCCTTCCTGCCCAGGCCAATTTTCAGGATGATGGGCAGCACTGATGAGGAGGGCACTGAAAGGCTCCCTGAGCACTGATTGGCATCCCTGGTGGCATGGGTGGGCATCCCTGGTGGCCAAGGGGGGACATCCCTGATGGCTCTAGTGGCATCCCCAAGGGTCTGCTCTGTAATGATGCTACCACCTGAACCCAGGGTTCCTACACCTGAAAGGTTCTCGGGGGATCGAAGCAAATTCAGGGCATTTTGCAATGCATGCCAGTTATACTTCGCCCTGCAACCCCCGGGCTCTCTCTCTGGAATCCACTAAAGTAGGATTCATTATTTCCTTACTTCAAGGGGAACCCCAAACCTGGGCCCACCGGCTGCTCGAGGAAAATAGTGCTCAGATTCATGCTATGTCATCTTTCTTTGACGCAATGGCCCAGCTGTACGATGACCCCCTAACGAACTGTCACGGCGGGGGCTGCTCTCCATGCGCTCCAGCAAGGCCGCAGAGCGGCTGAGAACTATGTCACGGACTTCAGACGCTGAAGCACGGATACACAATGGAATGACGCAGCTCTTCGAAACCAGTTCCGCCTTGGATTGTCGGAAGTTCTTAAAGATGGGTTAGCCTAGGTTTGAGTACCTAATACCTTGGAGGGCCTTATCGCCCATATCGGTTCCGCGAGCTTCGCTCTGAAAGATCTTCCCAGCAGTTTCTTTCTACATGGATGATGCCTAGAGCTCCAGTTCCTGCTCATCCTACGTTTACCACTTCAGCTCCAGCCAGTTCAAGTTCTATTAACCCTGCATCAAATGTCCCTGAACCCATGCAACTTGGGTTAATGCGCCCTGCGCTATCTCCTAAAGAGCAACAACGCCACAGACTAGGCAACCTATGTCTTTACTGCAGGGAAGCCGGCCACTATGTGCGGACCTGTCATATTAAGATGCGCAAGTGTCCACGTGTCTTCCCTGCTAACCTGTCAACTTTATCTGCTAATGCAACTCACCTAGCTCTCACCTAGCAGACTAGGTAACCTATGTCTTTACTGCAGGGAAGCCGGCCACTATGTGCGGACCTGTCCCATTAAGATGCACAAGTGTCCTCCTGTCTTCCCTGCTAACCTGTCAACTTTATCTGCTAATGCAACTCACCTAGCTCTCCCACTCTCGTTCCAGCTTCCGGAAGGAACTATCTCAGTTAACGCCATTATTGACTCTGGAGCATGCAGTTGTTTCATTGACTTAAACTTTGCCACTCTGAAGCGAAATCCTCTGCGACCCAAGACTCAAGGACTTTCTGTCTACCTGGCAGATGGCTCATGTATTAGATCAGGACTAGTTACTCAGGAAACACCTCCATTACCTGTGATTACTCCTACTAAACATAAGGAGTTATTGAGCCTGGATGCCAACTCTTCTCCATTATTTCCCATCATCTTGGGCCTACCTTGGCTTCAAGCCCATAAACCTCAGATTGATTTGAGTTCCGGAGAGGTCAGTTTCCAATCACGTTACTATCAAAAACACTGCTTTTCTGAATTCCCTGACGCCTCATTAATTCTGTTATGCACGGATCCTGAACCTGAAATACACCAGTTGGTGCCTAAGGCCTATCATGGGTTTGTCGATGTTTTCAGCAAAAAGGGGGCTGACCCTCTCCCCCCACAATCGACCATTTGACTGCCCGATTTAACTATTTCCCGGGGGCCGAGATCCCCTTCGGGCGAATATTTCCACTCTCTGAACGTGAACAAGAGGCCTTAAAGGAATATGTTGATGAAAATCTAAAGAAGGGATTCATCCGCTCATCTACTTCTCCTGCAGAGGCGGGAATATTCTTTGTTACTAAGAAAGACCAGTCTCTGCGACCATGTGTGGATTACCGGGAATTAAATAAAATCACGGTTAAGAACCGCTATACCCTTCCCCCTCATGCCTATTTACCAAGTTGGACTTGCGAAGGAGATGAATGGAAGACAGCCTTTCGTACCAGATTCGGCCACTTTGAATATCTGGTCATGCCATTCGGCTTGTGCAATGCCCCTGCCACCTTCCAGCACCTTTATAAATGATGTGTTCAGAGACTTTCTGGATATCTTTGTAGTCGTGTACTTTGATGACATCTTGATTTTTTTTTTTCTACGTCCCTTGACCTGCACCGTAGACATGTCAACCACGTTTTGGGCCGACTCCGCCAACATGGGACTGTATGCTAAACCTGAGAAATGTGAATTCGAGCAGCAGAGCATCCAGTTCTTGGGGTTGGTAATTTCCGCAGCAGGAATTTAGATGGACCCCCAAAAGGTTTCTGCTATATTGGACGGGCCTGCACCTACAGATAAGGGGATACAGCGTTTTGTGGGGTTAGCAAATTTTTACCGGAGATTTATTAAAGGCTTCTCTGCTATCATTACCCCAATCATGAAACTGACCAAACAGAACCTAAGGTTCCGCTTGAGCCCTGAGGCTCAAGACGCCTTTGAAACTTTAAAGAAATTATTCACTTCAGCCCCTATTCTCAGCCACCCTGATCCATCGCTTCCCTACATACTTGAAGTGGATGCCTCTGAAACAGCAGTAGGGGCAGTTGTTTCACAACGTCAGGGTCTTAAAGATTTAATGCATCCTGTAGCCTTCATTTCACGTAAACTCTCCCCAGCGGGAAAGAACTATGATGTAGGTGATCGAGAACTACTAGCCATCAAAACAGCTTTGGAGGAATGGAGGTACCTGTTGAAAGGCGCAGCACATCCCATATTAATATACACGGATCACAAAAATTTGGAGTACTTGAGGTCTGCTAAGTATGTACTGAGAGTATGGACAAGTTTTTATGTTGCTTTTATGGTTAATCTTGAATATAAAGAAATCATCCTTTAATTTTATTATCTAATATTGGGTTATTAGGAGAGGTGTGACTATGACCTCACCAGTTAATGGGTAGAATGTCCCAACCAATGGGGATAATGTTCCTCCCTCTGGGTTTAACTTATGGTAATTTTAATAGTCCTTTGTTCATGCCATATAAAAAGGAGAACCCAGATGTAATAGGACACATTACATACTGACAACACCCCTTACACTTACAACATACACACTACTACATCCCTCAATATACTCATGTAGACATACTCCATCTTGCTCCATCATTTATCTGAAACTTTGAGGGAAGCCAAATGAAACTCCTCCCTCACTGGCCACCACCTTGGGAAGGCATCCATCTTAGGACTCTGGTAATGACCATTTGAAGCTAGCAGCCATCTTAAGTGTGGTAAATATACCTTGTGTGTTATTTGATTTTATTCAATATTGTTTATTTCCTTCCTTATATGTTTTATATTGCATATCTAAGGGTAATAAGATTACAATCCCAGCCGTATAAACCATAGTCGATTTTTCTCTAAAAAACGGATTTTTGTTTTTATACATTTTTATTAATATCAGATTTAGCGCATTAATTGCGATTTTAGGCTTCCGTTTTGCATAGCTTATTCTTGCTCCATCTGCAGTGGAGTGACTGTCGGTTGCTCCATTCGTAGACATTTGTGGTCTGATTATTTAGAACACTTACCTATGGTTTATGCTATACCTGGAGAAAAGGTAATCTTGCTTTATTTTTGCTTTCATCATTGAGCTACATTTCACATTGCATTGATTGTTTTAAGTTTGTATTTTATGTAAAGTTGTTTCTTTGTGTCATTTCCATTTTTGATCATTTATTGTGAATACATGTCTTGTGAATAAATATTCTTATGTATATTCCTTACTGTAGACTGTTTTCACTAAGATTGGTATATGCTTTTAAAAATAAATTAATCAATTAAAAAGAATTCGCTACATATTGATTTGTGGAAATTAGTTGATATTCTCCTACCTCACAGATCTTTGCTTTATTGACATAAAAAGACACTGTTATATTCAGAGCAGTATAAATATTCTGACAATATATGTGTCATGCCTGAGGGATCCCCATAGGAGTTGGAAACCTGATTTCCAAATCCAACAGCCAATTTTGGGGTAATTAGCATACATGCTATATTTGCAATACTCTAAGTAAAATGATTGCCTCAAAACAGAAAATTAGTTTTAAGCATTAACTTCTGTAACAATATCAAGCAGATACCTTTCTTCATATTAGTGAAAAAAATAAGTAGCAATTTGAAACTGATTGCGATGCACAAGCCGAAAATTGGTCCCTATGTAGTCCTATTTATTTCCTAAAAGCTTTTGCAGATGGTAGGCTGCTATGTTTGCTATAATAACAAATAAATGAAATAGTTTTGTCTTATTTGTGCAGATTATGATAAAAATTTAAATTTCTTCTTTCTACATAATTGTTTTGTTTTTTTCTTATTTGACATCTGTGTAAAGCAGCAAGCTTTTGCAGCAAAGATTTTCAGTTTAATGCAACAATTTGGTCTAACGTAATATTTGGTAACACCTAGGAAAAGAACTGTTTTCATGTTTTACTTCCCACTTTGTTTCCAAAGGAACAGGAATGTTCGGTAAAATAAATTTGCTAATTTAATTTTCTCTTAGTTGCTGAGAGCACTTTATAGAAAGCCATAAACAAACAAAAAAAAAAGACTTGCGTAATAACAATGTTCCAAAAACACCGTTTATTGTAGACAATGAAGAGCACAAACTATAAAGTGAACCAGTGTGAAAAAACTTATGAAGCCCTATGTACTGTAAATAGTTTCCCTGTAGAATACATTGGCAGGCTGAATCTCTAACCTCTCTGTGATCTATTTCCTGACCTGTTCTATGGTTGCTGCTCTGATTCTGCCCCCTCCAACCTTGTGTGTGTTTGTATTGGTTGGTATAAGGGCTTTGTCAGAGTAGCAATTATGGAAGCTGTGCATTACGAAGCAGACAAGGTTCTGTTTTGCCTATAGGCAACTGGAATAAGTAGGGTTTTTTTTTTTTTTTCATGCCATAGGTTTGCTTTAAAGGGTAACTAAATCCAAGATCAAATAAAATGAATTGCAGCTTACAGTCCTTAGATGTAGTGGCTGCATCCGTTTGCTATTTTTGCAAGCTAAAGATATTTCCAGCAAATAAAGAAAATACTGTACCTGCTGATCCTGCCAGAAATGCTATGTCCTTGCCACATTCTGTTAAAGTATTTGCCACCCCAACATTCCATATTGCTGATATACAACTGTTGTTCCATGTACAAATACACTAAATTGTCAAAAGTATTAGGACGTCTGCTTTTTCACGCACATGATCTTTAATGGCAGCCCAGTCTTAGTTTTAAGGGTTCAACATTGAGTAGGCCTACCCTTTGCAGCTATTACAGCTTTAGCTCTTATGCATCTTTGTGTGGTCTGGTTTCCTGGCACCCTGACACTTCCTCACTACACTACCTATGTGTGAGAGATAATATTACACATGTATGGGGACATTTGTCATGAATCAGTTAAAAATATCCACAACTGATACAACTGGAATGTCCTTAAAGTTCATTTGTGTGTAAAGGCAGGCATCCCAATGCTTTTGACAATATAGTGTATGCACAAAAAACAGTTTTTTAAAATGTGTTAAATAAAATGTATCCTGTTCTTTGCATTGCTTTCTTTGTGTGAAATTTCTGGCAATCCTGCCAGTCCCCTTGCTTTCCTACATCTAATTGACCGCACTAGGCATGGAATTCATCCCAGCATGGTCAGTTTTCTGGCTGAACTGGGTGCGCAGCCTGCCTGTCCTCCAATTGTCAGATTTCTGCTGACGTGGCCACTGCTCAGTTATTCACTAGAAAGATCAGTGTACTGCTGCTTCTCTGCCTCTTGGTGACATGCCACCCTGCAGTCTTCACCCCCTACCTCTCCAAGCCCCTTTGCAGCTGAGAACAGAGATTATGCAATCAAAAAAGGAAAAAGGTATTTATGCTTTTTTTTTTTTTTAAATACTGTATATACAGAAGTGTTTTGCCTTTTCACTTTTCAAACTGAATGGATTGTTTTTCAACGTAAAGGTTCACATATACTTTTAACTGTACCACTGTACCAAGAATATCTTCCTTCCTAGGTATCTTCTGTAAAATACCAAATGCCCCGCCCCCAATGTAATCAAAAAGAACAGATATGGACAGGTTTGTAGTCTATATCAGGAGAGCAGCCTATGGAGGAGTGGAGCAGTGATGCAGCAACTCAGAGACAAGAAGTAAATTATTACCTGATGAAAATAAAGTGAAAGAGGTTTGGAAAAAAGAAAGCAAATGCAGCCATCACACCAGTTAACTACAATATTTTATATTTTTAGTTTTCGGTTTAGATAAACTTTAAATCTAAGTACAAACTGTGTGTATACTGTTTACATAAGCATGGCATAACCTATTTAAAATATGTAAAAATTTAGTATTTCGGTTTTATTGCATACCTTATTATAACAAAAATATTAGTTATTATACAAATAAAACCCTCTGTGATGTATTTTAAGTCAAAGCCAAATTTCAGTCTCTCCCTCTGCCCCCCAGCACAATCCCACCTTTGGGTCCAACAGCTAAACTACAGAAAAACTGAAAGCAGACTTTACACTTTAATACAAAGTAGAGGTAAAGCGCAATGTACAAAATGTGCGCATGCTGTTATTTTGATTTTTAACCACTTGACCTCCAAAAGATTTACCCCCATTCATGACCAGGCCATTTTTTGTGATACGGCACTGCCAGCGGTTTTGACAATAATGGCTGTGTGTTGAGTTATTTTGAGGGGACAGCAAATTTACACTGTTATACAAGCTGTACACTCACTACTTTACATTGTAGCAAAGTGTCATTTCTTCAGTGTTGTCACATGAAAAGATATAATAAAATATTTACAAAAATGTGATCGTGTACTCACTTTTGTGAGATACTATAGATACTATATATATATATATATATATATATATATATATATATCACGATTTTGCACAGGAGAGCCACCCTATAGCAGTAAAACAGCTATGGGGCGGACGGCAAGTGGTTAATATATTAACTTCTTGCCACCCAAACAATGCATATGTGCAGCGGCAAAGAAGGTGGGCTTTTGCACCCACATACTGCACATATGCATCTATGGGTGACATAATGATGATTAATGATCAGGAATCCTGATCACGTAACCACCGTGACAGCCAATCACAGTGGTAACATGATTAGGCAGACCTTCCCGCAACTAGGGTTTCAATACCGTTGAAGGACGCCAGGGCTAGTGGTAAGGGGTTTTCAAGCGAACCTTCTCTGAGACAAATATAGGAGCTACTCCTGATGACCTCTGCAAATTCTAGTTTCCTGACTGTCATGCTTATCTAGTGGCTTCAATACTATGAAGACACTGGAGCAGTCATGCAGACAAGCTCTACCGACATTTCTCACTTTCCTGATCCTGACATTCCTTCATATTTTTGTTGGTCAATGACTTGGAAAGTATTGAAGCCACATATAAAACCAGGTAACTAGCATTTTCAAAAGCAGGTCAGCAATGGCTGCCCCCATATTTCTCTTTGGAAACTAATGCTAAGTGAAATCTGAAAACTTTAGCATTTGACTATAGGGCAATAAGGAGTAGTGTTGAGCGAACACGGACTGTATTATTCGTGTTCGTACCGAATAATTGGATTTTTTTTACCCGAACACGGACACGGACACTTTACTGTATGTTCGGGTAAAAATCCGTGTTCGGTCGTTTTATTTCCGGGTTTTGCATGCTTTGGCGCTCTTTTCATGGCGGGCTTTCAACAGCCAATCAACAATCGTTTAACTGGTGTGCCTTAAGCCATCCCAGCCATGCCTGCAAATGTCTTAGTAGCTGTGATTGGCCGTCTGAAGCATGTGACCAAGTCTTTATAAGTTCGAGGCAGCCGCCGCAGCAGCGTCATTCTGCTGCTTAGCTAAGGGACAGAGCACACATCAATGTGCTGGCTGCTGATTAGGGAAAGATAGGCAGGAAAAAACCATTTGTGTCTGGATAGAATTGAGGGACAGGTCGGAGTGTTTAGGCAGGGCGAGTTGTAGGCATTTTAGGGATAGAGTCTGCTGAATTATAGGGTCAGTGTCTTCTACAAACTACAATCGATATTGCTGTGTGGGGGGTGGGGTGAATCTGCACTCAATCCTGATCTACGATCTCTTCTCAATCCTGTTAGGGACAGAGTCTGCTGAATTTTAGGGAAACTGTGTTCTACAAACTACAATCGATATTGCTGTGTGGTGTGGGATTGGAGATAGGCAGGTGTCAGTGATCCACATCCATTTTTCTGTGTGTGAGCTGCAGTGAACACAATCTTTTTGGGCTGCAGTGAACACAATCTTTTTGGGCTGCAGTGAACACAATCTTTTTGGGCTGCAGTGAACACAATCTTTTTGGGCTGCAGTGAACACAATCTTTTTGGGGTGCAGTGAACAAAATCTTTTTGGGGTGCAGTGAACACAATCCTTTTTGGTGTGCAGTGAACACAATCTTTGTGGGGGGCAGTGAACAAAATCCTTTGTGGGGTGCAGTGAACACAATCTTTTTGGGGTGCAGTGAACAAAATCCTTTTTGGGGTGCAGTGAACAACATCCTTTTTGGGGTGCAGTGAACACAATCTTTGTGGGGGGCAGTGAACAAAATCCTTTGTGGGGTGCAGTGAACACAATCTTTTTGGGGTGGAGTGAACAACATCCTTTTTGGGGTGCAGTGAACAAAATCCTTTTTGGTGTGCAGTGAACAAAATCATTTTTGGGGTGCAGTGAACACAATCTTTTTGGGGTGCAGTGAACACAATCTTTGTGGGGTGCAGTGAACACAATCTTTTTGGGGTGCAGTGAACAACATCCTTTTTGGGGTGCAGTGAACAACATCCTTTTTGGGGTGCAGTGAACACAATCTTTTTGGGGTGCAGTGAACACAATCTTTGTGGGGTACAGTGAACAAAATCTTTGTGGGGTGCAGTGAACACAATCTTTGGGGGGTACAGTGAACACAATCTTTTTGGGGTGCAGTGAACACAATCTTTGTGGGGTGCAGTGAACACAATCTTTTTGGGGTGGAGTGAACAAAATCATTTTTGGGGTGCAGTGAACAACATCCTTTTTGGGGTGCAGTGATCAAAATCCTTTTTGGGGTGCAGTGAACACAATCTTTTTGGGGTGCAGTGAACAAAATCCTTTGTGGGGTGCAGTGAACAGAATCTTTGTGGGGTGCAGAGAACACAATCTTTGGGGGGGTACAGTGAACACAATCTTTTTGGGGTGCAGTGAACACAATCTTTGTGGGGTACAGTGAACAGAATCTTTGTGGGGTGCAGTGAACACAATCTTTGGGGGGTACAGTGAACACAATCTTTTTGGGGTGCAGTGAACACAATCTTTGGGGGGTACAGTGAACACAATATTTTTGGGGTGCAGTGAACACAATCTTTGTGGGGTGCAGTGAACACAATCTTTGGGGGGGTACAGTGAACACAATCTTTTTGGGGTGCAGTGAACAACATCCTTTTAGGGTGCAGTGAACACAATCTTTGTGGGGTGCAGTGAACAACATCCTTTTAGGGTGCAGTGAACACAATCTTTGTGGGGTACAGTGAACAGAATCTTTGTGGGGTGCAGTGAACACAATCTTTGGGGGGTACAGTGAACACAATCTTTGTGAGGTGCAGTGAACACAATCTTTGTGGGGTGCAGTGAACACAATCATTGTGGGGTGCAGTGAACTCAATCTTTGTGGGGTACAGTGAACACAATCTCATACTTCTGAAGATTTGAGGGTGCTGCCTGTTCCATACTCCCCCTACTCCTCATCTAGCCTTTTAGGGGTACAAACAATAGTAATTGGGGCCTAGTGTGGTTGTGTACGTGTGATATACATACACTTTTTTTGGATCATATTTTCTATTCCGCTATTTAATCAAAAACCTTTGGGGATCAGTTAAATTGGGGGATAGTCTGTGTTGGTACGTGTGAGAGAGATCCACCTTTCCAAGTTGTTGGGGTTCATCTCATACTTCTGAAGGTTTGAGGGTGCTGCCTGTTCCATACTCCCCCTACTCCTAGCCTTTTAGGGGTACAAACAATAGTAATTGGGGCCTAGTGTGGTTGTGTACGTGTGATATACATACACTTTTTTTGGATCATATTTTCTATTCCGCTATTTAATCAAAAACCTTTGGGGATCAGTTAAATTGGGGGATAGTCTGTGTTGGTACGTGTGAGAGAGATCCACCTTTCCAAGTTGTTGGGGTTCATCTCATACTTCTGAAGGTTTGAGGGTGCTGCCTGTTCCATACCCCCCCTACTCCTCATCTAGCCTTTTAGGGGTACAAACAATAGTAATTGGGGCCTAGTGTGGTTGTGTACGTGTGATATACATACACTTTTTTTGGATCATATTTTCTATTCCGCTATTTAATCAAAAACCTTTGGGGATCAGTTAAATTGGGGGGATAGTCTGTGTTGGTACGTGTGAGAGAGATCCACCTTTCCAAGTTGTTGGGGTTCATCTCATACTTCTGAAGGTTTGAGGGTGCTGCCTGTTCCATACTCCCCCTACTCCTCATCTAGCCTTTTAGGGGTACAAACAATAGTAATTGGGGCCCAGTGTGGTTGTGTACGTGTGATATACATACACTTTTTTTGGATCATATTTTCTATTCCGCTATTTAATCAAAAACCTTTGGGGATCAGTTAAATTGGGGGATAGTCTGTGTTGGTACGTGTGAGAGAGATCCACCTTTCCAAGTTGTTGGGGTTCATCTCATACTTCTGAAGGTTTGAGGGTGCTGCCTGTTCCATACTCCCCCTACTCCTCATCTAGCCTTTTAGGGGTACAAACAATAGTAATTGGGGCCTAGTGTGGTTGTGTACGTGTGATATACATACACTTTTTTTGGATCATATTTTCTATTCCGCTATTTAATCAAAAACCTTTGGGGATCAGTTAAATTGGGGGATAGTCTGTGTTGGTACGTGTGAGAGAGATCCACCTTTCCAAGTTGTTGGGGTTCATCTCATACTTCTGAAGGTTTGAGGGTGCTGCCTGTTCCATACTCCCCCTACTCCTAGCCTTTTAGGGGTACAAACAATAGTAATTGGGGCCTAGTGTGGTTGTGTACGTGTGATATACATACACTTTTTTTGGATCATATTTTCTATTCCGCTATTTAATCAAAAACCTTTGGGGATCAGTTAAATTGGGGGATAGTCTGTGTTGGTACGTGTGAGAGAGATCCACCTTTCCAAGTTGTTGGGGTTCATCTCATACTTCTGAAGGTTTGAGGGTGCTGCCTGTTCCATACCCCCCCTACTCCTCATCTAGCCTTTTAGGGGTACAAACAATAGTAATTGGGGCCTAGTGTGGTTGTGTACGTGTGATATACATACACTTTTTTTGGATCATATTTTCTATTCCGCTATTTAATCAAAAACCTTTGGGGATCAGTTAAATTGGGGGATAGTCTGTGTTGGTACGTGTGAGAGAGATCCACCTTTCCAAGTTGTTGGGGTTCATCTCATACTTCTGAAGGTTTGAGGGTGCTGCCTGTTCCATACTCCCCCTACTCCTCATCTAGCCTTTTAGGGGTACAAACAATAGTAATTGGGGCCCAGTATGGTTGTGTACGTGTGATATACATACACTTTTTTTGGATCATATTTTCTATTCCGCTATTTAATCAAAAACCTTTGGGGATCAGTTAAATTGGGGGATAGTCTGTGTTGGTACGTGTGAGAGAGATCCACCTTTCCAAGTTGTTGGGGTTCATCTCATACTTCTGAAGGTTTGAGGGTGCTGCCTGTTCCATACCCCCCCCTACTCCTCATCTAGCCTTTTAGGGGTACAAACAATAGTAATTGGGGCCTAGTGTGGTTGTGTACGTGTGATATACATACACTTTTTTTGGATCATATTTTCTATTCCGCTATTTAATCAAAAACCTTTGGGGATCAGTTAAATTGGGGGATAGTCTGTGTTGGTACGTGTGAGAGAGATCCACCTTTCCAAGTTTTTGGGGTTCATCTCATACTTCTGAAGGTTTGAGGGTGCTGCCTGTTCCATACCCCCCTACTCCTCATCTAGCCTTTTAGGGGTACAAACAATAGTAATTGGGGCCTAGTGTGGTTGTGTACGTGTGATATACATACACTTTTTTTGGATCATATTTTCTATTCCGCTATTTAATCAAAAACCTTTGGGGATCAGTTAAATTGGGGGATAGTCTGTGTTGGTACGTGTGAGAGAGATCCACCTTTCCAAGTTGTTGGGGTTCATCTCATACTTCTGAAGGTTTGAGGGTGCTGCCTGTTCCATACCCCCCCTACTCCTCATCTAGCCTTTTAGGGGTACAAACAATAGTAATTGGGGCCTAGTGTGGTTGTGTACGTGTGATATACATACACTTTTTTTGGATCATATTTTCTATTCCGCTATTTAATCAAAAACCTTTGGGGATCAGTTAAATTGGGGGATAGTCTGTGTTGGTACGTGTGAGAGAGATCCACCTTTCCAAGTTGTTGGGGTTCATCTCATACTTCTGAAGGTTTGAGGGTGCTGCCTGTTCCATACTCCCCCTACTCCTCATCTAGCCTTTTAGGGGTACAAACAATAGTAATTGGGGCCTAGTGTGGTTGTGTACGTGTGATATACATACACTTTTTTTGGATCATATTTTCTATTCCGCTATTTAATCAAAAACCTTTGGGGATCAGTTAAATTGGGGGATAGTCTGTGTTGGTACGTGTGAGAGAGATCCACCTTTCCAAGTTGTTGGGGTTCATCTCATACTTCTGAAGGTTTGAGGGTGCTGCCTGTTCCATACCCCCCCTACTCCTAGCCTTTTAGGGGTACAAACAATAGTAATTGGGGCCTAGTGTGGTTGTGTACGTGTGATATACATACACTTTTTTTGGATCATATTTTCTATTCCGCTATTTAATCAAAAACCTTTGGGGATCAGTTAAATTGGGGGATAGTCTGTGTTGGTACGTGTGAGAGAGATCCACCTTTCCAAGTTGTTGGGGTTCATCTCATACTTCTGAAGGTTTGAGGGTGCTGCCTGTTCCATACCCCCCCTACTCCTCATCTAGCCTTTTAGGGGTACAAACAATAGTAATTGGGGCCTAGTGTGGTTGTGTACGTGTGATATACATACACTTTTTTTGGATCATATTTTCTATTCCGCTATTTAATCAAAAACCTTTGGGGATCAGTTAAATTGGGGGATAGTCTGTGTTGGTACGTGTGAGAGAGATCCACCTTTCCAAGTTGTTGGGGTTCATCTCATACTTCTGAAGGTTTGAGGGTGCTGCCTGTTCCATACTCCCCCTACTCCTCATCTAGCCTTTTAGGGGTACAAACAATAGTAATTGGGGCCCAGTGTGGTTGTGTACGTGTGATATACATACACTTTTTTTGGATCATATTTTCTATTCCGCTATTTAATCAAAAACCTTTGGGGATCAGTTAAATTGGGGGATAGTCTGTGTTGGTACGTGTGAGAGAGATCCACCTTTCCAAGTTTTTGGGGTTCATCTCATACTTCTGAAGGTTTGAGGGTGCTGCCTGTTCCATACCCCCCCTACTCCTCATCTAGCCTTTTAGGGGTACAAACAATAGTAATTGGGGCCTAGTGTGGTTGTGTACGTTTGATATACATACACTTTTTTTGGATCATATTTTCTATTCCGCTATTTAATCAAAAACCTTTGGGGATCAGTTAAATTGGGGGATAGTCTGTGTTGGTACGTGTGAGAGAGATCCACCTTTCCAAGTTGTTGGGGTTCATCTCATACTTCTGAAGGTTTGAGGGTGCTGCCTGTTCCATACTCCCCCTACTCCTCATCTAGCCTTTTAGGGGTACAAACAATAGTAATTGGGGCCCAGTGTGGTTGTGTACGTGTGATATACATACACTTTTTTTGGATCATATTTTCTATTCCGCTATTTAATCAAAAACCTTTGGGGATCAGTTAAATTGGGGGATAGTCTGTGTTGGTACGTGTGAGAGAGATCCACCTTTCCAAGTTGTTGGGGTTCATCTCATACTTCTGAAGGTTTGAGGGTGCTGCCTGTTCCATACTCCCCCTACTCCTCATCTAGCCTTTTAGGGGTACAAACAATAGTAATTGGGGCCTAGTGTGGTTGTGTACGTGTGATATACATACACTTTTTTTGGATCATATTTTCTATTCCGCTATTTAATCAAAAACCTTTGGGGATCAGTTAAATTGGGGGATAGTCTGTGTTGGTACGTGTGAGAGAGATCCACCTTTCCAAGTTGTTGGGGTTCATCTCATACTTCTGAAGGTTTGAGGGTGCTGCCTGTTCCATACCCCCCCTACTCCTCATCTAGCCTTTTAGGGGTACAAACAATAGTAATTGGGGCCTAGTGTGGTTGTGTACGTGTGATATACATACACTTTTTTTGGATCATATTTTCTATTCCGCTATTTAATCAAAAACCTTTGGGGATCAGTTAAATTGGGGGATAGTCTGTGTTGGTACGTGTGAGAGAGATCCACCTTTCCAAGTTTTTGGGGTTCATCTCATACTTCTGAAGGTTTGAGGGTGCTGCCTGTTCCATACTCCCCCTACTCCTAGCCTTTTAGGGGTACAAACAATAGTAATTGGGGCCTAGTGTGGTTGTGTACGTGTGATATACATACACTTTTTTTGGATCATATTTTCTATTCCGCTATTTAATCAAAAACCTTTGGGGATCAGTTAAATTGGGGGATAGTCTGTGTTGGTACGTGTGAGAGAGATCCACCTTTCCAAGTTGTTGGGGTTCATCTCATACTTCTGAAGGTTTGAGGGTGCTGCCTGTTCCATACCCCCCCTACTCCTCATCTAGCCTTTTAGGGGTACAAACAATAGTAATTGGGGCCTAGTGTGGTTGTGTACGTGTGATATACATACACTTTTTTTGGATCATATTTTCTATTCCGCTATTTAATCAAAAACCTTTGGGGATCAGTTAAATTGGGGGATAGTCTGTGTTGGTACGTGTGAGAGAGATCCACCTTTCCAAGTTGTTGGGGTTCATCTCATACTTCTGAAGGTTTGAGGGTGCTGCCTGTTCCATACTCCCCCTACTCCTCATCTAGCCTTTTAGGGGTACAAACAATAGTAATTGGGGCCCAGTGTGGTTGTGTACGTGTGATATACATACACTTTTTTTGGATCATATTTTCTATTCCGCTATTTAATTTAACTGGGCCTCCATGCGAGACCTGTGTGCCTTGTTGCGCTGTTTTGAGTACTCCACCAACATGGCCAGTGGCAATGACGCCGTTCTCAGCTTAACTATCCCACTTCTATGCCTCCTTGAAAAAACAATTCGGGCGATGATGGAAGAGGATGTGGCACAGGATGAGGAGGAGGAGGAGGATGAAGAGGTAACATTTCCAAGGCTTTCAGGGCAGTCATTCGCAAGGGGCTCCGAGGGTGGGTTCCTGCACACGCAAACGCCAGGGACGCAATTGTCCAGCAGGGGCACAGTTCTGGAGGATGAGGAGGATGAGGAGGAGGAGGAGCTGGAGGAGGAGATGGAACCATGTTCACAGCAGGGTGGCACCCAGGCCAGCTCATGGCCATCACTGGTGCGTGGCTGGGGGGATACAGAGGACACGGACGATACACCTCCCACAGAGGACAGCCTTTCGTTGCCTCTGGGCAGCCTGGCACACATGAGCGATTACATGCTGCAGTGTCTCCACAACGACCGCCGAGTTGCCCACATTCTAACTTGTGCTGATTACTGGGTGGCCACGCTGCTGGATCCCCGTTACAAGGACAACGTACCGTCCTTAATTCACTCACTGGAGCGCGATCGCAAGATGCGCGAGTACAAGCGCACGCTGGTAGACGCCATGCTGCTGGCATTCCCATCTGACAGCGGGGCCACAGTGGAAGCACAAGGCAGAGGAGGAGGAGGTCGCCAACGCAACCAGGGCACCGCCAGCACCTCAGAAGGCAGGGTTAGCATGGCCGAAATGTGGAAAAGCTTTGTCAGCACGCCACAACAAACAGCAGCACCAGCAGCTCAGATGGAACGTCTTAGCAGGAGGCAGCATTTTACCAACATGGTGGAGCAGTATGTGTGCACACGCCTACATGTAGTGAATGACGGGTCTGCCCCCTTCAACTTCTGGGTCTCCAAATTGGGCACATGGCCTGAGCTTGCCCTTTACGCCTTGGAGGTGCTGGCGTGCCCTGCAGCCAGTGTATTATCTGAACGGGTATTTAGCACGGCTGGGGGCGTTATAACAGACAAGCGCAGCCGCCTGTCCAGAGACAATGTGGACAAGCTCACGTTCATTAAAATGAACCAGGCATGGATCCCACGGGACTTTTCCGTACCTTATGCAGAATAGCAATGGATACCGACCTTACCCACCCATTGTTCCATTTTTGCTCTTTCTCACTCTTTTGGGGTGTACCCTCATTTAAAATTTTTGAAAAGAAGCAGTGTTGGCTACCTCATCCTCCTCCTCAGGGCCAGATTAATGTAGGGGCTATTGGAGCTGCAGCTCCAGGCCCCTACCTTTTATATAGGCCCCGGGTTGGCCATATTCACTGTTACCGCTCTTCTGTCACTTGTAAACACAGAAGTCTGGCTTCTATGCTCGCTTCCCCAGGCAGCACCCTCAGAACCTCCCCACACAGCGTGAAGGCCGGACAAGGAGGGACAGTTGGCGATGCATGGATGTGTTTATGGGCTTCAGAGACAGCATCCCATGTTGAATTAGGCATGCATGGCTGCACCCTTCCTCCTCTGGGTGCATGGCAAGGCACGGCCCTTAAGGCCCTTCAAAATCCTCAGCACCAAGTCCATGATGCTGTTAATCCGGCCCTGGTCCTCCTCCACCGCCGCTTCCACCTACACCGCCCATAGGTGTGCGCAGCCTATTGCATTAAGGTGTGCACCCCAAAGTTGAAATACACATGCATGTGTTTGCCAGCAGGGAGAGTAATGTATCGGGGCCATGTACCTGTAGGCAAGGAGAAATAGAGCAGAGCAGGTCCCAGGGAGATCTTTCCCATCTCCTCACTGGCAATGCTATGTGCCCTAGGTGATTAGGGTGTGCCCAGGCACACCCAGCACACCCTGTGCGCACGCCTATGTCTTTTTTTAAAGTTCGGCCGAACCCGTCGAACACGGACATCTAGGTGTCCGCTCAACCCTAATAAGGAGCATTCTGAAAAGTATAAAAATATGTTTGGTTTCAGTTGTTAATTGTTCCTTTTCTTCTAGGCAGTTTTATGCATAAACAACAGATGTGTCTATATGCTTAAGGGAGATTTACAATACAGACTATTCAAAAACAACAATAGCATATTGAAGTGAGAAAAGAAAACATTGAACTTTGTTCTGTAAATTTATTGTCATGTAAAATCATTATTCAGACAATTGGCCATATGGGTTAGGGAAATGGCATTACACTGGCCTTTTGTTTTTATTTAGTTTGTATTGTTTTGTATTGTATTGTACCAACACATTAACCTATAAACTTTACTAGTGTCACATTTACACCCTGAATGATAACAAACTTATAGGAACTCACCTGCATTTATAGCTGCTGAAGCTGCTTCAGGAAGGAGTCGCAACAAAGATTTATAGAGCTTCCTTCCCAGAACACTAGCCCACTGCTGAAAAAAGTACCATACCTTTCCCCACCACTGTGAGGAATACATTTAGCTTATCTGCCCCCAAAGAAGATTTCCTTATCAATGTATAAAGTTTGGAAAGCAAAGTTTTATGTCGGTTAACTGTAGCTTCCAGCTTTATAATGGCTGAATCTTGTTGAGATTCCCTGTAGTCCTAACTGCTCTCTCTTCTGATAGCCTACTAACAATAGCAGTCAAAATTAGGGATAGACCGATATAGTTTTTTCAGGGCTGAAACCGAAACCGATATTTTGGTCACAACGTATCGGTATCGGCCGATATGCCAATATTTTGTACATTTAAAGTTTTGAAAAATAAAGACAATTTTTGACACAAATCTGGTACTGAACATGTTAGTTTTTGTTTAACGCTTAATGGCTTGCTGGCACCCTGTGGTGGGTGGCTGGCTTGCTGGCACCCTGTGGTGGGTGGCTGACTGGCTGGCACCCTGTGGTGGGTGGCTGGCTGGCACCCTGTGGTAGGTGGGTGGCTGGTACAGGGGCTGTGGGTAGCTAGCTGGTACAGAGCCTGTGGGTGGCTGGCTGGTACAGTGCCTGTGGCTGGCTGGTACAGGGCCTGTGTGTGGCTGGCTGGCTGGCTGGCACCCTGTGGTGGGTGGCTGGCTGTCTTGCACCCTGTGGTGGGTGGCTGGCTGTCTGGCACCCTATGGTGGGTGGGTGGCACAGGGGCTGTGGGTGACTGGCTGGTACAGGGCCTGTGGCTGGCTGGTACAGGGCCTGTGGGTAGCTGGCTGGTACAGGGCCTGTGGGTGGCTGGCCGGCTCGCTGGTACAGTGCCTGTGGCTGGCTGGTACAGGGCCTGTGGATGTGGGTGGCTGGCTGGCACCGGGCTGCTGTGAGTGGGTGTATGGCTGTGATACACTCCCGCAAGACTAATCCCGACTCCAGACAAGGCTGTCCAAGGCGAGGGAAGCGGCCTAAGAAGGCAGAATGATGTCACAAAAATATCGGCAATATCAGCCAGTTCCAGGGCCGATACTGATATATCTGGGAAA
The DNA here is from genome assembly GCF_965119305.1 of Pelophylax lessonae. Classification (NCBI taxonomy): domain Eukaryota; kingdom Metazoa; phylum Chordata; class Amphibia; order Anura; family Ranidae; genus Pelophylax; species Pelophylax lessonae. The sequence continues at coordinate 196,059,416 of NC_138769.1, forward strand.
GTGCATAACAGCCCCCGATAATCGGTCTATCCCTAGTCAATATAGCCTGTCTGAACCATAGCCCTGAATACATCGTGGCAGAATATCTCCTCTGCTCTTTTCCTTTTCTTCTCCTTTTTTGCATATAAGGCTACAATATCTACAATCTGACAGGGTAAATTTTACCCTTCTTTTCCCTGTATCAGACAAATGTCTAAGCCCAATCTACGAGAGTATTAAATCCATGATTACCACACTATGTGAAATCTCTCCTTCATTTTATCCTATCAAACCCTGATTTTATTCACTTAAATGTGTATATATAACCCACACACCTTGAACTTGTATGACTTTATCCGATTGTCATTAAGGTTCTTCTATGTAAGATCCATACTTTATTTCTGTTCATCCGGATCTCCTTACTGCAACCATGCATACCTACCATTATGTTATTTACATGTTTTTAGTCCATTTTTGGATCATTGTTTGTACCACTTATACCTCTCAATACAATCTTTGAATGAAATTCCCTGTAGCATTTGGGATTCGCAGGGATTCCAATGATTCAAGCTTTGTCTTTTTTTAACATTGCTTCCTATAAAGTATCAGGTAATTAATTAGTCACAAAGAAACAAGTCCAAAACAATAAGGTGATACCACCCTTCTCCTGCGCTTAGAATCCAAGCTCCCCGAACCACACTCCCCACGGGACTCACAACTGGCATCTCAGATGGCTAAGGTCTTGCTGCCCAAAACGGACAGGGGTAGTCCAATGGTACTAGAGGCAAAGAGAAACAAAGAAAGGGCGCACCGACCTAGCGCATTATCCTCAATAATAGGCTTTATTCATGCAACATATAAAATGGCTACTCACAAACACAGGTGAAAAAAGATCATATCAAGCTCAGTTGCTCCAGTGTCAGGAGTAGTCCATAAGTTAGTCCATAATCCAATGAGATGACGTCTGACGCGTTTTGAGGCTCAGCCTCTTCCTCAAGAAACAAGTACAACCTTAGAAATCTGAATTCCAGTTACAACTGCATTTTGGTGCATTGGGTTTTTAAATTTGCCGAACGCGTGACTGTAAATATACGTCATGTTTTTTTACGTAAAATACCAGGGTTATGGCAGCAACTAACTGCCATAACCCTGGTATCTTTATTTACAGCAGGTGGCCGGCTTTCAGCTAAAAGCGGTCCTGGCGGCGGACTCGTCACTGGATCACTTTTATAGGCCACGGAGGAGGTGCCCCCCCCCTCCCGCTGCTTCCCGGTGATTCCCGAGCTTACCGAACCTGTCGAAATTCCGGGAACCAATCTGGTGCAGCCGATTTCTAGGCAGGAAGCCAAGTGAGGACAAGATAGCCCCCAAACAGCTCTATGCCCTTGGAGGACCTGACATCACTTCCACCTCTCGGTGTTAAAAAGGGCAAATTTTTTTTGTTAAAAGCAAAATGTTTTTTTATTTTTTGCTTTTAAAGGTAAATGAGGATAAATAATGAGAAATAAAAAGGACCTGCCATGCTAATTTATATATAATTCATATATGTGACAATATACGTCAGCCGTTTAAACCTAAATATCGGTGTTATGGCAGCAGATGGCTGCCATAACCCTGGTATTTTTTTAAACGGCGGGCGGTTGGCTTTCTGATCAGGGTGGTCCCAGCAGTGGATTCGCCGTGGGATCACCCTTCCGGGGCGGCGGAACAGGTGCACCCCCCCTCCCGCCGCGTCCCCGCGTCATTCATGCCTTACTAGTGATGATTTATTATTATCCTATTTTTGCGCTACTGCTATTTGTTTATTGATGGTTTACCTTCATGACCAAATTTCCTTTTTACTGTGTATATGTTGCCTATATCGGGCAACAATTAATCTATATACATATAAACACAAATCAAATTATATTACTATACAGTACAAAAAAAACACATCCAACCTGTGTGACAGTGAAAATAAAATAAATTGTATCTGTTTCAAATAAATTAGTGAAACAAAATATCTTCTGTGAAACATCATAGGATTAAATAGTGAAATATAGAAAATAGTCCAGTTCTATATGTGAGAAAAAAAGATACCACAACCTGTGGCACGAGGTGAGCCGTGCTGAAATAAACTTCTCCAGATGCTCACAAATCCACCCAGGTGTAAGGTGAGATAATGGCCGCTTACAAAAAGGCTGCGAACAAGCATCAGGATATAAACTAACTCTTTGACTCAGGTTGAAGCTCCAATGTATGTCATGATCCAGCACCAAAATGTACAGCAGGGCAACAGGTACTCTCCATAAAGGGTGAAAGCATATACAAAAAAGGAGCTGATCGTGCATTACCCCCAAAACAATCAAATGTATTGCTAAAATGTTGCACTTACATCCATCACATGGTATTAGGGCACTCACGAAAAATGACAGACACGGCCGCCTGCAGTGCAGACCGTGCAAGAGTGACGAGCGCGGCTGTGACTGTACTCACCGTCACTGGGAGTACTTAATGGTTTGGATTGCTTCAAGTGGGACAGTAATATTTGTCAGCCATGTATCTCGAGAAATATGTGAGGACTATTCCTGTTTGATTCTGAACATACTCATTGAAAGAGCTAATCACATTGGCTTCTGTTCCATGCCCTTCAATGTTAGATTTGTGTATTGAGATAATGTGTATTGTATTGCAAGAGCTTGAGGACGGAAAGTCTGCTAGTTAAGTGTCTCAGGTTGATTGAATCATTGTCCTCTATTAGTTGTTGAGTGGAAATAGTATACTGTTTGTGTTGGTTGTTCTTTAGATATGTTAATTATATTTCTGTATACAATTTCATCTGCATATGATAAAGGCATCCCCTGACCAGTGTTTAGTAATCTGATCAGTAGGGGGAGGTCCATGCTGTATATAAATTCTGTGTGACTGTTCAATAAAGAGAGATTTCCAGTACAAGCTAAGTTATTGGCTAGCTTTGTATGAGGGTGGCTAGGATTTGATATCTATGTTCATGACTGCAAGGAAGCCATATACTGACGGAAGACCACAAGTACAGTGTGGGTTGAGGTTCTGTTACAGCGACTACTCCATCCGACGCGTTTCCGTTTCTTACAGGTTTCAACTGGGAATGGAGTGTTTTTTTCTTTATTCATTAAAGTTTATATTTTCCAAAATAATTGGGTTTGAAAGACCGCTGCGCAAATACAGTGTGACATAAAATATTGCAATGATTGCCATTTTATTCTCTAGGGTCCCTTCTAACAAAATATGTAATATATAATGTTTGGGGGTTCTAAGTGATTTTCTAGAAAAAAATTCTAACTTAAGCTTGTAAACAAATGTCAGAAAAAGCCAGGGTCAGCAAGTGGTTAATACATTGGACTGTACAGGTGAAAGCAGATGTTTGAAGGGTGCATTCTGAATTGGTGAGGCTGTATAAGGTAATATGCATAATAAAAAACATGCACACAATAGATCAGTAGATTTTTTATGCACAGCCTTTTATCCCTGCGGGTATGCTTGTCTAAAAAGAAAGTCTACATTAAAATAGGTTGGACTATTGAAAAACGCACAGGTGTAAATGGTACCATTGAAAATAATTGTCATATCTCATCAGAACTATAATGCATAATAGCCAATTTATTTTATGAAATTGAGCACTTCACTACCATAGAGTCATTTCTGTCATTAGCCAAGGTGAATATTTTCTCTAAGGTAGTGCCTTCTAGACTTGGTATACAAGGGCATCACCATAGCTCACCTTATAGTCCCCAGCCACCTCCTATTAGTTTGTAATTAAAAAGTAGCAATGCAGCAGTTGTGTAAGTTATGATTGTATTTTTAATGAAACAATATACTTCTGTACATCTTTTCTTGTGAATAAAACACCCCAGTCACACTGCATAACAAGCAGGTAAATACTGTTATTTTCTTTTGCAAAACTGCAGCTTTTTGTGTCACCTTGCTACTAAATAGACTATGAATTAGAATTATCACCTTGAGAAAGCTCTCTATCCATTTGTCGGCATCTGTGGGATGCCTAAGCAACTCTCTTCTATCTTCCAGTGTTAAAAATGTGTTGGGCTGATTACAATGCAATGCACAGTATAGAGTCCGGGATAGCTCACAGTGCATAACTTTTTATTGTTTGTCATATATCTCTTGTGTAGGCTGTTATAGGGAGATTATATTAAGATTTATTGTTGTTATATTAACAATATTTTAAAATGTTTTCTATTAAAATATTACTTATACCGCATATGCTATGTAAGGTATTTACTTATTTCTCAATATATTTAGAATGACAATGTTAAAGTTCCTATAGATGTACGACAGACTTATAAATTAAATTGTGAAATCCCTTATAGTATAATTTAGCATGATTTCTGTTTTGTGATTAGCAATATCATTGCTCAAATATATAAAACAGTTGTAAAACCTTTACAAATTTTCAGGAACGTGGTAGCAGCCATCAGGCTAGGACATGTTGTTTGGCTAATTTGCGTGCGCATAGGCATAAGCATAGAAGACCTATTGCTGATTTGCTTGCACGTTTGAGCATGCGTGTGAGCATGTGTGCACAAACGTGCAATATTGCTGACACTGGGCCTATTTAAATTTGAATCCTGCACTGGTGCTGTGCTGTATGGTCTTCAGCCTTATCTCCATGATCCAGTCTTGATGTGCATCCGTGATCCTATTACCGACCCAGCTTCAGCTCTGATATAAGGGAGCCTTTCATCCGATGCACCTCATGGACACCCAGTCTAAGACTGCCTGCTTTTCCAGCCCTCACAGCTCATGTGCTTTTTATGTAAGTGCATTACTGTTATGCTTTTGCTAATGAATTACATACTGAGAGAATAAGCTCTTCTCATTATCTATCCTGCATCCACACCGAGGACTAAGAGAGAGCAAGAAGAGTGGTCTGTCTTTGTCTTCCTTCAGTTCACTGATACCTGATTGCTTTTATTCCCTGTGGGGAACTGCTGGTCCTGACCCGCTGGTAACACAGGGGTCGGAACGGGAGGTGAGCAGCCATTTTTTCCGGTGGAGGACAGCACAAGCACTTTATTTGTTTATTACTACAAGCACTTTGTTATTGCACGTTTTAGCACAGTTTTGCTTACTTTGCACAATATGGATTTTTTATATTGCATGTGTAGATTTACCAATCTATTACTATTTGCATTTATATATGTCTATGTTGATTATTTACACTCACCTGTTTTATAATGTTGTCTGTGGCACAGCACTGTTGTTGTTTTGAGTCCCGCTCTGACCTTGCCCTTAGATTATCCCTACCTAATCAAGTTTGCTGTCTGGCTCTGCTAATGCCCCCGGCCTGGACTACTGAACTCGCTTCTGCTTAGTGATTCTGTACCTTGCTCCCTGACAATTGCTGACCTTTGCCTGTTCCTGACTCTGATTCTGTGTACATCTTGGTACTTGGTGCATCGCCAGTTGATACCAGGGCCCTCAAGTTCTTGTTTACAGTGGCTGCACCCTGGCACTTGTGTCTTTGTTTTCCCCTGCAGTCTCTGTCTTGCTACCCAGGGCTGCTCGGACAGGAACTGTGCAAGAGGCCACCCTTGCCATCTCAGCAAACAAATATGTGACAAAGTTACTCATTTTGAAAGAATTGCATTGTGGAACCTCTACATTTTAAAGCTGAACTCCAGGTAAACCTCAAAATAAAAAGATTAAAATAAAAAGATTAAATACATTTAGAAGCTGTCTTTCTTGGTAAAGAATTTGCTTTTTGTCCAATCATTCCTGAGATTTACATAATCCTCCTACACAGCATAGCAGGAAAAATGACATCACTTTATTTGTTACAATTAAGGAATATTCTGATGACACCATTGTGCCCATTGAGCAAAGCAAGAGAAGCAGTGCATGTGTGCAGGGCATGTAACACATGGAGTGCTGGGACCCCCCATTAACTCATTGCACATATGAAAAATAAAATCTGCTCCGGGTAGCAACACTTACAGGGTACCCCACTGCATTATACAGAGGGGGAGTAATATAACACTTACTGAATTCCAGCACTCTGCACTGAAAGAAGCCTCTGTCCAGCATCTAGGGACATTGGCAGAGAAATGTGGGTGCAAGCAGCTGTGTGTTGTAAGGTGTGCTACTAGACACTTCACAGCTCAATCATCAAAGCTGCTGCAGTCTCCCTCTGTTACCTGGATGCTTGGTGAAACTGGTACCATAGTGACGGTGCACTCTTGTGCTTACTGTCACTATATGAAGAGAGCTGTGTGGGATTGCAGGGCAGGTAAGTAGTAGATTTTTTTTTTCTTTACAGAGTGCCTCACTAGATCACCAGGAAATATGTTGTACAAGGGACACCTTAGAGTCAGCCACCAAACACCAATACTTCTGACCAATGTGTTTATTGTCTCAATAGTTAGGCCCCTTCACACTGACTTTCCGATCAGGTCTGCCTGTCAGTTTTCCAGGCGGACCTGATCAGATGCTCCATGCACCCCTATGGAGCAGCAGATGTCAGTGGTGACATGTCCACTGACACCCGCTGCTATCCGATCCGATCCTGTCCGTGACATCCAGACGGTTGGTAACCCTATTTTTCATCTGTCTGGAGGATCGGATCAGATAGGATCAGATGAAAATGGACAGGTGGTCTGTTTTCATCTGATCCCCCATAGAGGAGAGCGGAGCTCTGACAGGTCTGTCCTAGCACAGTGAGCGGAGACGGACCTGTCATCTGCCTGCTCAGCGGGGATCTGTGGATTGTTCCCCGCTGAGCAAAATGGAGTCCACTGGGCCAAAATCCCATGTGAAAGGACCCTAACTAGTTACTAAGTTATTCCATAAAGGATAAGTACACCTTCTGTAACATTTTACACCCATATTCAGGGTGCAACATGTAACATTTTACAGATGCACCAGTCTCTTTATTACTGCTAGTAATTTTTTAAAAAATATACAGGGGGTTGGATTGTAGCATGGTTCTCCTTTGTTGCTGGCCCATGGGAAGGCCCAACTTATTATTACTGCACACAGGCCCACTGCATTCAGAAAATGCCCCAATCTACTATCTCCTCTGATCAGTATGTTCCTCCTTATTAGCATATATGCATGCATCTGATCTGATTGGCTTCCAGTACTGACCCTCCTTCTCCCAGTCTGCTATTTTACAGGGTATTAAAAAAGGGTGACACCAAGTCATTTTCAGGCACTTACATTAGTTAGATTTGAAAATAACTTTAACTGAGTTATTAATAAATAGGGACGATCTAATGGTTTGGGTCGACCATCGGTTCGACCCGAACATTGACTGTTCGAAATTCGGCCGAATTCCGAACTTTATGCGGAAAAAGTTGGGAATTCGGCAACCAGAACCGCCCAAAATGCAATGGGACAGGAACTGGGCTTTAACAGCCCGTGATTGGACCAGAAACATCAGTAAAAGCCAATTGAGGGGGCGGGAGGATGCTAGGAATGTGATTGGAGTGACTAGGAGGTCCAGAGGCCAATCAGTAGTGAATACGCCCCCCAGTATATAACATAGCCCCGCCAAATCTCTAGCACTGTAATACAGGGGCTGTGGAAGAGAGTGGAAGCAGTTCTGTTATTCCTGCTGCAAAAGTGTCATTTAGCAATTATTAGTGTGAGGAAAGGGATATCTAGTGTAGTTAGGGTACTATATACCACTATAGTTAGATTCAATAATCTAGTTTCTGTAGGGAAAGTGTTAAAGTGTCAGGGTGACCGTAGTGTAGTTTAGGGTGAACTGACTCTGACTGCTATGCCAGGGTGATAGAACTCATCCATGTCAGGGTGACCGCCATAAGAAAAAGATAATTTTTCTTAGAATTAATAGCAGAGCAGGGATGGGGCTCCGCTCCTTGTATGCCAGGGTGACCGAATTCATCCATGTCAGGGTGACCGCCATAAGAGAATGATAATTTTTCTTAGAATTATTAGTAGAGCAGGGATGGGGTTCCGCTCCTGTCACACCTGGGCGTTTTTGTTTCAGGCGTTTATTGGGCTTTTTTGTGGACGTCTTTGGAGGCAGGCATGACATCTGAACTTCTGTGTAGGGGTATATATACACACACACATATATGTATATATACACATACACAGATATAGGTGTGAAAGTAGCGGAACCCCATCCCTGCGCTAATGAAATTATTTGCAGGGATGGGGTTCCGCTCCTATCACACCTATATGTGTGTATGTGTATATATACATATGTGTGTGTGTATACAGTGGGTACGGAAAGTATTCAGACCCCCTTAAATTTTTCACTCTTTGTTATATTGCAAAAATTTGCTAAAATCATTTAGGTTCATTCTTCTTCCTCATGAATGTACACATAGCACCCCATACTGACAGAAAAACACAGAATTGTTGACATTGTTGCGGATTTATTAAAAAAGAAAAACTGAAATATCACATGGTTCTAAGTATTCAGACCCTTTGCTCAGTATTTAGTAGAAGCCCCCTTTTGATCTAATACAGCCAGGAGTCTTTTTGGGAAAGATGCAACAAGTCATTCACACCTGGATTTGGGGATCCTCTGCCATTCCTCCTTGCAGATCCTCTCCAGTTCTGTCAGGTTGGATGGTAAACGTTGGTGGACAGCCATTTTTAGGTCTCTCCAGAGATGCTCAATTGGGTTTAAGTCAGGGCTCTGGCTGGGCCATTCAAGAACAGTCACGGAGTTGTTGTGAAGCCACTCCTTCGTTATTTTAGCTGTGTGCTTAGGGTCATTGTCTTGTTGGAAGGTAAACCTTCGGCCCAGTCTGAGGTCCAGAGCACTCTGGAGAAGGTTTTTGTCCAGGATATCCCTGTACTTGGCCGCATTCATCTTTCCCTCAATTGCAACCAGTCGTCCTGTCCCTGCAGCTGAAAAACACCCCCACAGCATGATGCTGCCACCACCATGCTTCACTGTTGGGACTGTATTGGACAGGTGATGAGCAGTGCCTGGTTTTCTCCACACATACCACTTAGAATTAAGGCCAAAAAGTTCTATTTTGGTCTCATCAGACCAGAGAATCTTATTTCTCACCATCTTGGAGTCCTTCAGGTGTTTTTTTAGCAAACTCCATGCGGGCTTTCATGTGTCTTACACTGAGGAGAGGCTTCCGTCGGGCCACTCTGCCATAAAGCCCCGACTGGTGGAGGGCTGCAGTGATGGTTGACTTTCTACAACTTTCTCCCATCTCCTGACTGCATCTCTGGAGCTCAGCCACAGTGATCTTTGGGTTCTTCTTTACCTCTCTCACCAAGGCTCTTCTCCCCCGATAGCTCAGTTTGGCCAGACGGCCAGCTCTAGGAAGGGTTCTGGTCATCCCAAACGTCTTCCATTTGAGGATTATGGAGGCCACTGTGCTCTTAGGAACCTTAAGTTCAGCAGAAATCTTTTTGTAACCTTGGCCAGATCTGTGCCTTGCCACAATTCTGTCTCTGAGCTCTTCAGGCAGTTCCTTTGACCTCATGATTCTCATTTGCTCTGACATGCATTGTGATCTGGAAGGTCTTATATAGACAGGTGTGTGGCTTTCCTAATCAAGTTCAATCAGTATAATCAAACACAGCTGGACTCAAATGAAGGTGTAGAACCATCTCAAGGATGATCAGAAGAAATGGAAAGCACCTGAGTTAAATATATGAGTGTCACAGCAAAGGGTCTGAATACTTAGGACCATGTGATATTTCAGTTATTCTTTTTTATTAAATCTGCAACAATGTCAACAATTCTGTGTTTTTCTGTCAGTATGGGGTGCTATGTGTACATTCATGAGGAAGAAGAATGAACCTAAATGATTTTAGCAAATGGCTGCAATATAACAAAGAGTGAAAAATTTAAGGGGGTCTGAATACTTTCCGTACCCACTGTATATACCCCTATACAGAAGTTCAGATGTTATGCCTGCCTCCAAAGACGCCCAAAAAAAGCCCAATAAACGCCTGCAACAACACACCTGGGCGTTTTTGTTGCAGGCGTTTATTGGGCATTTTTTGGGCGTCTTTGAAGGCAGGCATAACATCTGAACATCTGTATAGGGGTATATATACACACATATATATATATATATATATACACACATACACACATATAGGTGTGATAGGAGCGGAACCCCATCCCTACAAATAATTTCATTAGGATGTGTATATATACCCCTATACAGAAGTTCAGATGTCATGCCTGCCTGCCTCCAAAGACGCCCAAAAAATGCCCAATAAACGCCTGAAACAAAAACGTCCAGGTGTGGAAGTAGCGGAACCCCACCCCTGTGCTAATAAAAATTCTAAGAAAAATTATCTTTTTTTTTCTGGTTCTGGACATGCTACAGAGCTGAAACTTCACAGTTACACTTTTTCAGACACTAAATCCAAAGAAATCTCTTTTTTTTTTCAATAATTTTTTCAATAATTGGCTCTCTATCAAAAACGACAATTTCTAAGAACTTTTTTTTGTGTGATGAATAGTCCCTGGGGCATGACCCAGAACCCTAGGAACTTTTTAGGGGCATTTATTGGGTTTTAGGGCTTCAAAATGATGTTTTTTGATTACCGAAGTTCGGGTCCCATTGATTTCAATGGGGTTCTGGAATCCGGACCCGAACTTTCGGAAGTTCGGGTATTCTGTTCGAACCAAACTTTTCAAAATTTCGATCATCCCTATTAATAAATACAAATCTGCAAACAGAGAATGAGAGCACTGGAATGTGATACTGTAAAGATATGGAACCAGCTACGTGTAACCATTTGGTGTTTTGGGAGATCTTGCAAGCTAATGTATAAGCAACAAAGAATAGCTACCCTTGTGTAGGCTGACCATGTTATACGCTAATGTGTGAAGAGTGAATACAGTGTGCAACATAATAGTGCTACAGCCCCATACAGGAATTTATAAGTATTGTCAGTTGGGACAGAGAGGTCCTGTGACTTTTCAGTTGTTGCGATGGTTGTGTGAAAAAGTGCCAAGTCTGGCAGGTGCAATCTCATGCTACCTCTAGTGAGCCAGAAATCACATTAATGCTGAAGTGCATCAAGAATTGTGTTCTACAGGTGCACTGTTATCCAACAGGGTATAGCAAAGCTCACTAATGCTAAAGCCTCGTACACACGCAACTAATTTCCGCCGACCGGTCGTCCATCTTTTGTCCAGAGAGGTGTTTTGTTGATTGGAATGTGCTCTAGACTGCACACGAATTTTCCTGCATGACAGAATTCTACTTCAGAATTGATGTCATGTGTTGGTTTGCTTTCTTTGTGTTCTTTCTTCTCTGAGCATGCCCAGTCTTGCTCATAAGATTTTTCCCTGTCGAAATCTGTACTGACTGCACGAAAATCGGACGTGTTTTGACGGAGGACAAAAATTTTATAGCCTGCACACCAGAATTTTTTCGGCTGAAAAGTCGGAGTCGGTTGTCGGAAGCATCATACTAACAAGCCGAAAATCGGCAGATAGGTCGTTGGACAAAAATTACCGGCCGAATTTTGACTCGTGTATACGGGGCTTAAGTTTCTCAAACTTAGATGCTAGTATTTGGTGCTTTATAGCTGTGTTGTTGAGGCCAATGTTCAAAGTTCCTCAGCATTTGCTTAGGCAGAAACCATGTCAAGTTTTCAGAAGTTCAGGAAAAATTACTTCAAGCTGTAAAATAGCATTAATATGATGATGTAACTTCTGCATCCAAGAAATAAGAATGATATATGGGACCATGGCTGCTGGATAACTAGTAAAACCAGTTAGAGTGTATACATGCCTTGACTTTGCCATTGTTCTTGCATTTCCAAGCTGTATCAATTTGACTAGCGGAACCATTTGGTATGATGCATACTCTCTCCTTTTTTTTTTGGACTGGAGTGAAGTCATTGGGTAGTTTGTCCAGTAACCCATTGGGTTTATATCAGATTCTGTGGAAAAAAAAAAAAAAGAGTATGCATCATAGCCATCATAACTTTAAAAGTCTTTGTATACTTGTGAGTTGTCAAATAAAGTAAAGTATGTAGCTAAAAGTTTCCACCCAGTGACAAAACTTAAGGATGTGTGTATCATTTGTTTTAGAAAGAAGTTATTGAAATAAATCTACAGCTACATTGCTGCATCTTACAGCGAGATAGAACTTGGTGATCCATATAGTTCCCAGCTCAGAGATAATAAATTACAATATCTAAGCAATAAGTCTTGATAGACTCAGTTTTATTTCATTCTTACACATAGCTACAAGTCTAACGAGGCTTTGGCTCGACGCATCTATCTCTCAAGTTAGGTTGTAAAGTAGCAACACTTTCCTACCTTAGTAAATTTATTTCTCAAAGAATTTCAGTTTTGTTTTGGTCTTTTGCCAAATGCATAAGCCTTTATTTATTTAATACAGAAAGGAAAAAAAATATCCATAGTCTATAAATATGACACTTGCTGGGTATTGTTCAATGTTGAATACAATCCTGAACAAAACACATGCAACTACACATAAGAGATCAAAAGCAATAATGACTAACACTTTGATTCCTCGTAGCACAATAAAATATAAATTTTATTATTAATATTTGATAGGTAATTTTTTTTAAAATAAATGATGGTTCTCCTTGATCACAAGTCATCTTATATTTGTATTTATTTTTGGGGCAGGAAACATGTGCTTGAAATATTGGCCAACGGTTTGGGTTCATTTATTTATTTTATTTATTTATACAATACAATTTTACAGTTTTTACTTTTTTATAAAGGAGAATTTGACAGTTTTTATTTATTTACACAGGACCATTATTGGTTCATGTTAGAGGCACACAAAATTAAAATTATAGACATTGTGTGGCAGTTGCAAAGTGCACAAATTATTGGACACGCCATGATAGCATTTGAAAAAAAAATGCTTGCCTGTGTGAAATGAGTATAAAGAGAAACAGTGTGATTGTTTTTGGTTAGAAACCAACTGCATGCTGAATAGTGTTAACACAGGACACAGTTTACTCTTAAAGAGAATCTAGCGTGAGCAGGTAATGGGTGATGCTTATGGGTGGTGCATTTTTAGTTTTGAAACAGAATTCCCCAGGCTTGACATGAGGCTAGAAGTCACTTAAAAAATATGGAGATCTGGAGCTTTCAAAATGGCACTGCGTGTCTAATAGCCAGCCAGACAGGCTTGACACCCAAGAGCAGGGATATGCAAATTGTGGCCCTGCAGATGTTGCAGAACTACAAGTCCATGAGGCATAGCAATACTCTGACAGCCACAAGTATGACACCCAGCGGCAGAGGCATGATGCAACAGCTGGAGGGCCACAGTTTGCATATCCCTGCCTAGAGGGTTGCAGCTCATGTGCATGCAACAATGTCTCTGATAGCTACTCTCATCTACACGTTTCAGAGATTCATGGTCCCCTTTCTCAGGATGTGAGATGTCAACATTTTAAGATTTGTACCAAGATATAACTGATTTTGTTCCAAGATATAACTATAGAAGCCATATGAGTAATAACGTTCTTATTAAATGGTGGTCACTGTGTATTTTCAGGTTGATAACTGTACATAGAGTTGTTTTCTACTGTTATCTTAAAGTGATTGAAACATCTAATTTCTAAAAACAAAAAAAAAAATTAAAATATCAAACATGCTATACTCGCCTGCTCTGTACAGTTGGTTTTGTACAGAGCAGCCCGGATCCTCCTCTTCTCGGGTCTTTCTTCTGTGCTCCTGGCCCCTCCCTCCTGTTGAGTGCCCCCACAGCAAGAAGCTTGCTATGGGGGCACCCAAGCTGAGTCACCGCTCCATGTGTCCATTCAGACATGGAGCTGCGACCCAGCCCCGCCCCACCCCCTCTCTCTTCTGATTGACTGACTGACTTTGACAGCAGCAGTAGCCAATTGCACTGTGCTGCTGTCTAAGCCAATGAGGAGGGGAGTCCTGGGCAGCTGAAACACTCCTACAACATCCCTGAATAAAGATGGGCTCCGGTAAGAATTAGGGGGGACTGAGGGGGGCTGCTGCACACATAAGGTTTTTTAACCTAATGGAATTAATAAAATGCATTAGGTTAACAAACCTTCTGCCTTTACAATCCCTTTAAAGCCAAATCCAGGTTTACTTTCCCTCAATTTATTTATTGGGGGGCCAAGCTATTCCATGCAACCTATGTCTTTACTAATTGGGTGTTTCTCAGCCATTCACAGGAAGGCTTGCATTTTATGAATAAACACAAGGCTTCCTCTGACTGGCCGAGGTGGAGAGGTGGGCGGATGATGGCACAATCTCTATCTCAGTCAATCAGAAGAAGCCCTGTATTCAGCGCTGACTGTAGCTGCATCAATTAGTAAAGGCAAATAGTTTGTTTGGACCAGGTGATTTAAAGTAATAGTAAACCTGGAGTTCAAATTTAAAATATATCTAAATCTCCTAAAAAGAAAAGATTACAGCTTACCAGTTGTTAGATGCTGTGGCTGCATTCATTTTCTTTTCTTTTTAGGTTGTATTTTCTTCATTTTCACCTGGCAATCCTGCAAATAGCACACTGGCCACAGCCCCCTCCTCTATATCATAATTTCATAATTTCACCTAAGTTTGACTACAAACATGTTGTCCTCACTTCATCTCATTTACATGGGGGGGGGGGGGTAGTCGTTTAAAGAAGGCATATGACATTCTTCTTTCTATCTTCTTTCGGTTCAGTTCACAGGAAGTAATAAGAACGCTGCATTTCTGGCAAGATCAACAGGAATGTTTTTGTACTGTGCTGAAAATGTTTATTCTGAAACAAAAGAACTAATGCAGCCACCACTTATAAGGACTGGAAATTTACAATAAATTTTGTTTTTTCTTTGGGTATAGATATTCTTTAAAAAATTGTTATGTCACTTTCACATTTTTCGCATGCTTGCGCTTTCATATGTTTTTGGTATTGAATTAAATATAGAAATCTGTTGATTATCCTCTAGGGGGAGCAATCAGAAGCTCAGCTGAATCTACCTGACTCTGCTTTACAACTGTTGATATACAATATTAGCAAGACAGTGAAAGCATTGTTTCACGCAACTGGTGGCAGTTTACTTAGCATATAGGTAACTGTGGGCTTTGTTGTTAGAAAGGACTTTAAAAACCTAAATGCACCTTGTAATGTGTATTTGTTAATAAACTGTTTTTTAAATGATTTAAAGACGTATCAAACATGAGTGGATGAACACAGATGTAATGAAATCCCATTTATTGATTACATTTTATAACCCTGTACACAGGCCGCCAGTACAATATTTGTTCTTGTGTGTAAGCTTTGAAGTTTGAACCCTACACTGTGAATGTCAAACTTGCCTTTTTGCTAATGTCAGGAGATAATAAAAAGTCAGTGCACTGCCAATCAGCCATAATATCTTGCAAAGTGAGAACTGTACTTTGCTTCCCCACAGCCACAAATTATGCAAACACTTTATATTCAACTGTCGTGGTTCAACATAAAATATACTGTATGTCCCTTAACCACTTCAAGACCACAATATGTATATATACGTGATGGTTTTGAAGTGGTTTTCTGGGGTTTTGGCTAAAGCTGCCAAACTATATATATATATATATATATATATATATATATATATATATATATATATATATATATATATATATATATATATTACAGTATCTGACAAAAGTGAGTACACCCCTCACATTTTTGTAAATATTTAATTATATCTTTTTCATGTGACAACACTGAAGAAATGACACTTTGCTACAATGTAAAGTAGTAAGTGTACAGCTTGTATAACAGTGTACATTTGCTCAAAATAACTCAACACAGCCATTAATGTCTAAACCACTGGCAACAAAAGTGAGTACACCACTAAGTGGAAATGTCCAAATTGGGCCCAATTAGCCATTTTCCCTCCCGGTGTCATGTAACTCGTTGGTGTTACAAGGTCTCAGGTGTGAATGGGGAGCAGGTGTGTTAAAATTTGGTGTTATCGCTCTCATTCTCTCATACTGGTCAACATGGCACCTCATGGCAAAGAACTCTCTGAGGATCTGAAAAAAAGAATTGTTGCTCTACATAAAGATGGTCTAGGCTACAAGAAGATTGCCAAGACCCTGAAACTGAGCTGCAGCACGGTGGCCAAGACCATAAAGCAGTTTAAACTGACAGGTTCCACTCAGAACAGGCCTCGCCATGGTTGACCAAAGAAGTTGAGTGCACGTGCTCAGCGTCATATCCAGAGGTTGTCTTTTTTTTTTGAAAATATTTTTTATTGATTTTCAAAGCATAAGCACAAGAAAGAGATAACATATACTTGTAGGAAGTAACAGTGTTCTAGCATTTACAAGGCAAGAACTGTGTATAACATTTTCAACTATGGCAATGAAAGTGCCAGAAACACCAGTGGCAATAATTGCAACAGACTCTATATTTCATATTACAAAAAGATGTATGATGTATGTGGTAAGATGTATGTGGTGATGGCTCAAGGACAAAACATACTATAGTATACTGTAATATATCCATTTACCAGTTAGAAACCCAGAAGTCCCAGTGGGTACTAAATTTCTTCAGTGTGAGCGAGTTTATAGCCAATGACTTTACAAATTGGTAATTTGTTTTCAATAGAGATATGACCTCAGATATAGTAGGGGGGGGGGGGGACAGTTTTCCATTTACGCAGTATAAGTGTTCTGGAGGACAGTAGAACATGTGTGATCCAGGGTCTGTACCAGTGCCGTATATTTCCTATACCTAGGTGGAGAAGTGCCAGGGCGTTAGGGGTTATAATGCAACCTGTGTGTGTGGCAATATAGCTGAACACTTGGTTCCACAAACCTGTAAGGGAAGAGCAGTTCCACAGCACATGGAGTAGTGTACCTGTCTGGGAGCATTCTCTCCAACATAATGCGGAGTATGATGTTGAAAAAACCTGCCAATCTATACGTCTTCTAGGACGAAACGTCGTTAGGTCACGGCGTGCTGACTTCATCCCTGGAGGTGTTTCAAGCGAGCGGATGTGCCTTGCCGTCCGGCCGGCGGCTTCTCATACTCCTTTGCTTTTAACAGATTGTAAGTGTCTCTCTTTTTATTTAATAAACTAGTGGTATGTTTTACACTATTGGCGCTTTTCTTTTTATTTGGGATTGCTTTGTCCACCCACTGGAATATTGACTCAACTTTTGGGATCATCTCCATCCGGACTCTGCTATGTGAGTCATCTACTGGTGGTGAATATCGGTGAATTGGATCGGTCAATACCATACATTGTGCAAACATTATCTGAGTTCGGTAAGGGGCCTGGAGTGTTAGTGTTGGTGGTCCAGGAATATTTGGGTTTTGTCTATATCTGCCTATACCCTCCTTCCATCCGGTAAGCCGCTGTCATATTGGTGATGGTTTCTTCCAAATTCATTTCTCATCCTTCTCTATGATCACTCATTGGGAGAGTGTATATGTCTGCACAATTATTATTTTTTCTGGTAAGCAGCCTCACAATTGGTGACGGATTATACACCTTTTGCACGGTGTAATTTAGGGTGTATAAGGTTTCATTATCGTTGTGGTATTATGCTATGGCGATTCCTTTCTTTTCCAATAATTTATGACCTATCTTTGGGAGTTCATCATATGAGTTTTCTTCAATCAAGTTCACTCTTTGATGATTTTTTTCTGCAATCCTTTATTGTTAGTCCGGTAAGCACATTACCTATCAGTTTTTGGATTCCTAAGTGTGGATTTATTAGTAACATCAACTTGGAGTTCACCTGCTTCACTAGGACTTTTGCACTGGGAAAATTTTTTTTTGTTTTTTGTTTATTGGACATTGATTTGTTCATCTTTCACTCAGCGCGACTTATTTTGTACGATATTTTTTAGGGTGTGGTCACACTTGAAGTTGCTGCTAATTATTTATTATTAACCTATAGCACAGTTAACCCCCTTTTTCTAAATCTCTACGGCGTGTAGTACCATCTATTGGTTATTTTCATCTACATTTCCCAGTGGTTGACACAATGCAAGAATCTGTGCACTACAGATAATGCTTGTTGCCACTGAGGGATGGTAAAGGATTCCTTAAGGTCACGCTCCCACTTGAACATGCTTGCCATTTTAAGGAAGGAGGTATCGTCCATTAGTATGTGGTAATACTGAGAAAGTTTTATGGGCGTTGGCTTCTGCGTTACAAACATCCCCCATATTTTGCCATCTACCACTAAATTTTGTAGTGGATAATGTTGTAGGAAGTGTACTATACGCAAGATATGGAAGAAGGCTTTTGGAGGTAGACCTCTTTCCTGCATGGGGTCCCCCAAGAGTGGTTAGGGAACCTTTGTTATAGAATTTGTCAAATGTGTGAATATTTTGTTCTCGTAGGAGGGACATCGGAACATCTGGTATGTGTCTGCTGAGTATCGAGATTGGGAGAGGGTTAATGGGAAGTATATCAATATTATTTAGTGGTACTGTGGACCTCCGCCATGCCCGCAGAGAGGCTTGCATGGTGAGAGATAAATCTTTTAGGTCCCATTCAATCCATTTATCGCTGATGAGAAAGTTGCGAAGATCAGGAATAGGGGCAATGATAGATTTTAGATCTACCCACAGCGGGGCTGCTCCTCCAAAATGCCGTCGTCTAGTTAGGACAGAGATGGGACACCTGGCTCTTTCACCATTCCACAGATATTGCCACATACTTTTAGTCAATTTGGCAAGATTCGTCAAGTTGAATGGGATGGGGAGAGCCCTAAAAAGATATGGAAGCTGCGGAAGTATAAACATTTTATAAGCTGCTAATCTGCCGCTCCATGAGAGACGCAGCGATCTCATTCGTGTAAGCTCTGCATTTGTTTTTTTGAGGAGTCTAGTTAAGTTGGTGGGAAGGAGCTGGGAGGGGTTGGCAGGCAAGTCAATACCCAGGTAATGTACATTATACTGTCAGAGGACCAGGGAATAGGTACGGAAGATTGCAGGTGAGATTGTAGTTTGGGATTCACTCAAAGATTAAGAATCGTAGATTTAGAGGCATTCAATTTATAGTATGAAATTTTACTAAAATGTTGGAGAACACTATAGGCTGCGGGAAGAGATGTAGATGGATCGGTCAGCATTAGAATTATGTCGTCAGCAAATAAATGTATTTTGTGATGGGAATTTGGGAACGAGAAACCTTTGATACTTGGGTTGGCTCCAATGGATTCTGCTAAGGGTTCTATAAGTAGGTTAAATATGGTCGTGGGAAAGCGGGCACCCTTGCTTGATGCCATTTGTGATCAAGAATTTTTTTGATAATAAGGCAAGACGTATAAAATATAGGGCTTGGATGGCAGAAAGGATAGGGCCGGAGAATCCAAACTTCCTCAGGGAGGACTGAATATAGCCCCCGTGAACCCTGTCAAAGGCTTTTTCTGCATCAAGTGTAAGGAGAACGGAGGGGGTTTTGGTGTGATTGGCTATATGAATTATGTAAATTATTCGTCTAGTGGCATCGCAAGTCTGTCTACTGGGAGTGAATCCCATTTGGTCCTTTTTGATTAAAGTGGGGAGTATCAGTTGGATTCGTTTTGAGAGGATTCTGGCGAAGATTTTTGCGTCCGTGTTTAACAAGGATATTGGGCGGAAGTTCGCCGGAGTGACCGGGTCCTTGCCTAATTTGGGGAGTGTGACTATGTGCACACTCAGAATCTCTGGTGGGAGTGAGGATTCACTCATAGCCTTGGTAAACACGTTGGTCAATGCCGGACAAATGTTAGAGAGAAATAGTTTGTAATACTCATTTGTTAGGCCGTCTGGGCCAGGGGTTTTATCGGCTGGGAGAGATTTTATGCTGGCACCAACTTCATCAGAGGAGATTGGGGAGTTAAGTGTATCTAGCTGGGAGGCTGAGAGAGCAGGTAGGGAAATAGAATTTAGGAAACGGTTTATGTCCTCCTCCTTCGGTTGGTATTCAGAAGG
Source organism: Pelophylax lessonae (assembly GCF_965119305.1). Lineage (NCBI taxonomy): Eukaryota > Metazoa > Chordata > Amphibia > Anura > Ranidae > Pelophylax > Pelophylax lessonae. The sequence continues at coordinate 196,079,284 of NC_138769.1, forward strand.
ATCATTTTTCAGGTTGTAAAGTGAGCTGTAGAATTTGGCAAACTCATCGGCTATTTCTTGAGGGTGAGATATTTTGTTTTTGGTCAAGTTGTCTAGGAGGAAGGGGATTCTGGCTTTGGCTTGTCTCCGGTTAACTTGGTTAGCTAGGTGTTTCCCCGCCTTGTTCGCCTGGGAGTAGTAACGTTGCTTCAGACAGTTCAAATGCTTGTCTTATTGTTCCAGGAGGAGAAGGCGGAGATCCTGTCTAAGTTTAATTAGTGACAATGATGCCTCATTAGACGGCCGTTGCTTGTTGCTAGCTTCTAAGGCGTGGATCTGGTCTACGAGCACTGTCAGTTTTGCACTCCTCAGTCTCCTGAGCCTCGCCTTCTGCTGGATGCGCACCCCTCGTACGAAGGCCTTGTGAGCACCCCACAGCACCCAAAGGTCAGAGACCGACGGAGTGTTGATTTCAAAGAACTCCCGCAGCTCCCCTGTTATGCGAGAGTGGCATTGTGTATCTTGCAATGTTCTAGTGTCACACCACCACACCGATGGTTTCGTGACCGGTGTCCCCTCCTCGATGACCAGTTCCACCGCTGCATGGTCAGACCAAGTGATGTCTTTGATCACCGAGGACGACACCCTTCCTAACAAAAATAAGTCAGTGAGAAACATATCCAATCTAGAATATGAATGGTGCCTGGAGGAGAAAAAAGAGTAATCCCTCTCGGAAGCATGGTGACACCTCCAGGCATCATACAACCTCTCAGTGTGTAAAAGGTTGCTCAGCGTAGGCTGTCGGCCCCAGGGGGAAGCCGAAGAGTCCAGTCCGGGATCAACAACCATGTTAAAATCGCCACATTGCAATAACTGTCCATATTTGATACGGTATACTTGCTTGAGGAATCTCCTAAGAAACCTGAGCTGGTGTGTGTTGGGGGCGGAGAGAGCCACAATGGTCAGCGGTAGTCCATTCACATCGCAGGTGGATAAGATAAAGCATCCTTGCGGGTCTAAAGTCGACAAATGTAGTTTGACTGTAAGGGAACTGTTGAATGCCAGCATAACCCCCCCTCTTCTTCTCAGGGCTAGAGGCCAGTAGAATATGTGGGAAGTCTTTGTGGGAACAGTACGGATGATTCCCTTCCTGGAAGTGCATTTCCTGAACGGATACAATATCAGCCCTGCTTGAAACAATGTCCTTCCATAAGGAGCATCTCTTGGCCGGGTGATTAAGACCATTTACGTTTATTTTTAAAAATGTTATGATCATATTGGTGGAGGCGGTTGTAGTCTGCTATGTGGTCGAGGTGTTTCCATTTTCCATCGAACGGAGAGATGAGTTCTTCCTGTCCTTAGTATGAACTGGTAGTGGTCAGAGTCCGTGAACCTGTGAGTTTCATTGCTGCGCCCATCTTGCGATATAGAGAGTACAAGCATATAGAGAGCAAAGTTAAAGATCAACTAGAGTAAAAAAAGGACGGTCACAGCAGTCCGTGAACGAGTGCGACCGTTAAGAGGTGAAAGAAGGGCCAAAGAAAGGAATTATCCTCCGTGGCCTAGGACACTTAAAGACTCTTGTGAGTTAGAAATTGGGGCCTGCGTTGGTGGTGGCAGGTTTTGGGGGCCTTTTGCGAGAAACCACTTGCCATTCACTTTCCAGAGGTCACAAGGGGGGAGATTGAGAGAAGTTGGAACTGGTGGGGGCAGGATGATCCATCGCTGCAGTGCTTGCATCCCTTCCTCCATGGTTTTGACGTGGACTGTGGTTCCTCCATGGGTAACTGAGAGAGTGGCCAGATATTTCCACTTGTGTGGTACATTGTGGTTCCTCAGGGCCGTGGTGATTGTGGCCAGGTTCCTCCTGGATTGCAGCGTATGCCTAGATAGGTCAGGGAGCACTTGCAAGTTGCCATATCCTTCAGGTAAGTTAGCAGCTTGTCTGAACGCCTGCATGATCTGTTCTTTAACATGGTAAAAGTGCACCTTCATGAGCACATCCCTGAGAAGATCTCCAGCCAGGAGGCAGTTTAGGAATCCTGTCTATAAGTAAGTCAGAGCTGGACAGAGATGGGACCAGAGTGGTAAATAATGTGTGGACATAAGCCGTGAGCTGGGATGGCAGAACAGATTCTGGAATGCCTCTGATTTTGACATTGTTCCATCTGGAACAATCCTCCAGGTCCGCTACCTTATTTTTTAGCCACGTGATTTCATCTGTATGCGTATTCAGGGAACCCATCACACCATTTAATGAGGATACGTGTGTGTCCATGTGTTGTTCTATGGTATCTACTCTAGTGCCCAGTGATGCAATCTCAGATTTAAACTGCTGCATGCATGCACGAACATCCGCTTGCATGGATGCTCTTAAGGAGTGCCGCATGTCCTTCAGGACTGTGTCAGACACTGGGTAGCCCATAGTTAGAAAGGAGGCAAAGTGGTCAGTGGGCTGGGGTGGTGCCGAGGTTGCAGTTGGCAATGCGTATTGAAGCTCCATACCTGGGGTACACTGATGGCGCTGCGTAGACTCCCTCCTCTGTCTGTTCTTTGCAGGACTTCTTGAGGATGGCGAGAGGGGCGATGGAGACCCTGAGGAGTTGCCACTATCCAGATTCCCTATGATTCGGTGAACCAGGGGGATGGATGGCAATGGATGTAAGGTAGTCAGCGCAGATCCTCCCGCCTTGTGGTGTTGCTGGACTATCGGGCTGCCGCCATTTTGGTGGAGACCGGGCCTTGTGAGATCAGGAAACCCGCCAGCTTGTTCTGCTGCTAGGGTTCCTTCCTGCGGCGGGTCATCGGCGGTGCGGTTGCGGGGATCTTTCCTGACTGTCAGCGGGTCTCAACGAGTCGTGGGACCCCTTTGCTGCGGCTGTGTCCTGGGTGGCAGAGTGGAGCTCTCATAGTGTGCGGCCATCTTCCTCAGCAGTAGCCACGCCCTCAATCCAGAGGTTGTCTTTGAGAAATAGACATATGAGTGCTGCCAGCATTGCTGCAGAGATTGAAGGGGTGGGGGGTCAGCCTGTCAGTGCTCAGACCATACGCTGCACACTGCATCAAACTGGTCTGCATGGCTGTCATGCCAGAAGGAATTCTCTTTTAAAGATGATGCACAAGAAAGCCTGCAAACAGTTTGCCTAAGACAAGCAGACTAAGGACATGGATTAATGGAACCATGTGCTGTGGTCTGATGAGACCAAGATAAACTTATTTGGTTCAGATTGTGTCAAGCCTGTGTGGCGACAACCAGGTGAGGAGAACAAAGACAAGTGTATCTTGCCCACAGTCAAGCATGGTGGTGGGATTCTCATGGTCTGGGGCTGCATAAATGCTGCCAGCACTGGGGAGCTACAGTTCATTGAGGGTATCATGAATGCCAAAATGTACTGTGACATACTGAAGCAGAGCACGACCCCCCCCCCCTTCCGAGACTGGGCCACAGGGCAGTATTCCAATATGATAACGACTCCAAACACACCTCCAAGATGACCACTGCCTTCCTAAAGAAGTTGAGGGTAAAGGTGATGGGACTGGCCAAGCATGTCTCCAGACCTAAACCCTATTGGGGCATCCTCAAACGGAAGGTGGAGCAGCGCAATACCAGCTCCTTGATGTCATCGTGGAGGAGTGGAAGAGGACTCCAGTGGCAATTTGTAAAGCTCTGGTGAACTCCATACCCAAGAGGGTTAAGGCAGTGCTGGAAAATAATGGTGGCCACACAAATTAATGACACTATGGGCCCAATTTGGACATTGTCACTTAGGGGTGTACTCTTTTTTGTTGCCAGCGGTTTAAACATTATTGGCTGTGTGTTGAGTTATTTTGAGGGGACGACAAATATACACTGTTAAACAAGCTGTACACTCACTACTTTACTTTGTAGCAAAGTGTAATTTCTTCAGTGTTGTCACATGAAAAGATAAAATAAAAGATTTACAAAAATGTGAGGGGTGTATTCACTTTTGTGAGATACTGTATGTATGTATGTATGTATGTATGTATGTATGTATGTGTGTGTGTGTGTGTGTATATATATATATATATATATATATATATATATATATATATATATATATATATATATATATATACACAATATCTCACAAAAGTATACCCTCACATACCTCATATATATAATGTTTGGGGTTCTAAGTAATCTTCTAGCAAAAAATACTGATTTTTATTTGTAAACAAAAGTGTAAAAAATGCCCCGGTCTTAAAGTAGTTAAAGAGGTGCTAGAGTCTGGAAGCTTTTCTCCTAAAACAGCAGGTGAGGGTCAATATATTAGTCACCAGTATTACATGTGGTCTTCCATCAGCTAATATTTCCTTTATTATTGACTTGCCATGTCTTGTTCTGCATGGTGTTTTGGTGCAGAGACAGCCATCCTGGTAGAGGCAGGTTTTTGGTACTTCATGTCAAACCCTTCAACAAGGAGAACCGTGAGCAGCACAACAGAGATATCACCAAATCTCACTCTGAAGCTGGCCATAGATGGTTTAAAATTTGGCTGGTTCAGCAGGGACTGGCTGATTTTTAATCCATCTATGGCCATTCCTGTTCCAAAGAAGTTGATCGAATTATCAACTTTTATCGAACCAGCTTGTTAGAACATTTTTCTTTGATCAGTATAACCTCACTTGTGTGGATAGGGAAATACCCTCAATTTTTTTTTCAGCCTGCTGGTTGATTGAAAAAAAATGGATCCATTCATGGTCAGCGTAAATCTCCTGAGACTAGCAGTGGTTCCTTAAACCTAACAGCATATATAAAGCTATGAGGTTAAAGCCCATGCACATACACCAGGGTGCACTGCTATTTTTCAAATGCTAGATACCCGGCTGTCACACTGACTCTGAGTTACTAAAACAGACTACGCATTTAAAAAAGGGCATGTGACTTTTCTCTGGCTTTCCAGATCTGCATTCTTGTCCTGAGTCAATGACTTAGAGGGGATTGAAGCCAGTGGGTCACTATAACAGTCAGAAATATTTTCAAAAAAAGGTCAGCAGTGATAGCCCTCCTAACTCTTTTAGTAAAGATTTACTTTAAGCTGGAAACCCCCATTCCTGCTTGTGGAATCCTTTAAATGCCTGTGCCTGCATGGGTTTCCTCTGGGTACTCAGGTTTCCTCCCACACTCTAAAGACATTCTGATAGGTTATTTGACTCCTGTCTAAATTGGCCCTAGTATTTGTAAATATGAATGTGAGTTAGTGACCTTAGATTGTAATCTCCTTGAGGGCAGGGACTGATGTGAATGTACAATATATATGAAAAGCACTGCGTAAATTGCCAGGGCTACAGTAAGTACCTGTAATAAATAAATAACATGTACTAATAACAATGCAGCATTATGGCCACCCTGAGCATTCTATGCAATGTGTACCCAAACAGGTAGGCCCTTATATTACATAATTTTTGGAAAATTTAAAGAAGGTTGCTCATTCAAATCAAAATGTGTGGTCAGTGTTAAAGAAACCCCATCACTAAGCAATACAACAAGACATGGAACATCACCAAGCAACAAAACAAGTTTTATAATCAGCACCTTTTACCAAGCCTGTGTATTCTAACATTATCCTTATATTTACTGTGGGCACAGGCGGCTCTATTTTCTACCATGTCCAGTGGAATCTTGGGAGCTCCTAATCCCATGTGGAATTTTATCTACAGAATTAAGAATTGATGCTCAAGTATGGCAACATAACTGTAGCATTGACAACATGAATTCTGACAAGTCAAGTCAATTTCTATCTTGATTCAGAGGGCTTTTCAAAACTATGATCTAATTGTATACTTGGCCGATTTGGTTTATTTTATTAAGCCAAACCTAATGACTCGCCAACTGCTTGGGCACTTAGCATTGTGAACATCCACTTAGCTTAGTAAATTAGGTAAAGCTGTGTTTACTTCAACCACCCGATCACATGCAAGTGAAAATGTAGTTTTTTTTTTTATAATTTCTCTTGCACATGACTGTGAAAGTGAACATAGCTCCACCCTTTTTTATAAGCTAAGTGAATGGTCACTTTGCTAAGTTCACAATCTTTATTCCTTTGGCAAACCCCAATGTCTATAAAAAAAAAAGTTTTCAATCAGAAGCAGATATATATATTCCACTGAGCCACTGAGCGTTCCATCTGGTGGCTAATCAAAGAACCTTAGTCAGTTTAGTATTTCAAGCATTTTTTTTAGGAAAAATCAAGTTAGTAACAGTAACCTGTTGGCATATATTATTACAGATATAAATGTATACAATATATTCAATTCTTTCCTGATTACCTATCATTAAAAACCTTAATACAATATTTATTACAGATGGACAGGTGCAGTAAACCAAATTTGCCACATTTAAAATACAATCATAGTGTTATAAGCTGATAGTTTTGTCCATCTGTAATAAATATAGCGTTAAGACTTGTAAATGATAGCTATAGTATCAAGAGGAAATTGCCTTAATGGGTGTGACCTATATAATCAGGAGACCTCCAATCCCGTTAACAAATAAAAGAAATAAGGGATCCTGATCCATGCACCCTAAGGGTGATAGGATACTGGTACCTCAAGATAAAATGATGGATATGTTGAGGAAGGCTCCTGATGGGTGAGCATAAGACCAAAAAATGATTCACATATTTGAAAAAATACAATTCATTTTATTGAACATTAAACATTTAAAATGAACAAACAGGTAAAAGAGAAAACATTTCTCGGGGTATATTGACATACAACATGTCCAGATAAGTCTCACCCAGGGACAGGTCTGACGCGTTTCAACCTTGAGTGGGCTTTCTCAAAGACCATATGAAGTCCCAAGTAGACTATTACAGAAAGAAAAACATGTCGTTAGTTTACAACAAAAGATACACAGATTCATGACATTTTAATACATCAAAGGATACTACTTAAAATGTAGTTCCTACACTTATATTCAAGAATTCAAATTGTGCTCACCCCATTGAAAACAATACTGAGAATAATTGCTGACGATTCAGGAGGTTCGGTCAATGGCCATGAACACAGCTCCGTACCCGTATTCAAAAGGTTCAGACTGGATGCTTCCGGCCCCACTAAAGGAGGGCCAAAAGGTTATCCCAAAAGATGGGGTGTCGAGCCCGGCCCCTCGATCAGACGTCACGCGTAGCGCGCCTTTCCATCAATCAGCGCCCGCACCGGAAGTGGTTGCTATCACTTCCGGTGGAGCCTGGCGTACTTGTAGAGGGGGATGCGAATGGCCGAGTCACGGTTCTCCAGCCTCCGTTCTTGGAGCAGCGGCGATGGCGTCCTGGCTTGGCTGTTAAGGAAGGGTAAGTATTTTGGACTCTCCGCTCCCCATTTTTCTATCCAGGCTTGATTTTAAGAGGAGTATTACTCTCTTTCTCTTTCTTGTATTCCGCTGCTGTGTTATACCTGTACCCTTTTCCCCTTCCCTCCTCCCATTGCGGTAAAGTATCTGCTACTGTGTTGTATCTGTGCTGGGATACAGATAGTACTGGGATGCAGGTAGGCCTCTTCCCTCTTGTTGGGATCCATTGGATGCAATTCCCCCATTTATTAACCTTTTGTTGGGGGATATCTTGGCCTTACCTTTTCCAGCTTGTACTATGGGCTGATATGGTGGGATGGATGGGGAGTGCGGGCTGTGATGTGTGTGGGATCCCATGGAATGGCGGGGCGGGCCCCCCCTCCCCCACCTTTTTCCCCCCCTTCCCCCCTCTCTCCTTGTTCCTCTCCCTCCCCTTCCTTATGCCCTTTTTCTTTCTGATTCTCTTCCCTCTTTGGTGGGGGTGGGCTCTCTTGGTTGCCATCCTTCTGGGATTGCTGGCTCACCACTGCATACACCTTTGTTTTATTTTCCAGAGCCTGAGCGAGTTACCCTTGTCTTGGGAAAGTGAATTCACACTGGGTAGCCCTTCTCCCTGATCTTATATCTATGTACGATCACCTCTGATCGAGGGGCCGGGCTCGACACCCCATCTTTTGGGATAACCTTTTGGCCCTCCTTTAGTGGGGCCGGAAGCATCCAGTCTGAACCTTTTGAATACGGGTACGGAGCTGTGTTCATGGCCATTGACCGAACCTCCTGAATCGTCAGCAATTATTCTCAGTATTGTTTTCAGTGGGGTGAGCACAATTTGAATTCTTGAATATAAGTGTAGGAACTACATTTTAAGTAGTATCCTTTGATGTATTAAAATGTCATGAATCTGTGTATCTTTTGTTGTAAACTAACGACATGTTTTTCTTTCTGTAATAGTCTACTTGGGACTTCATATGGTCTTTGAGAAAGCCCACTCAAGGGCGAAACGCGTCAGACCTGTCCCTGGGTTCATGTGAGACTTATCTGGACACGTTGTATGTCAATATACCCCGAGAAATGTTTTCTCTTTTACCTGTTTGTTCATTTTAAATGTTTAATGTTCAATAAAATGAATTGTATTTTTTCAAATATGTGAATCATTTTTTGGCCTTATGCTCACCCATCAGGAGCCTTCCTCAACATATCCATCATTTTATCTTGAGGTACCAGTATCCTATCACCCTTAGGGTGCATGGATCAGGATGCCTTATTTCTTTTATTTGTAATGATAGCTAATTAAAAAATACATTCATTAAAAAAAATATATATTATTTAATTATTCAGCATATCGTACATTTTTTTTTGTAATTATCTATGCCAGATTGTTTCTGTTATCAACTTATGAACTTTTTGCTTGCGGAATGCTTGAAATACTATATTGGCTAAGCTTTTTTGATTGCTGATGTTTAATCAATAATGTGATAATATATTCAGTGACTCCTTTGAAAATGTCCCCTAAGACATAGAGGGTTCAAGACCATTAGCCTTAAGAATTGACTTTAGCACTGATGATACCAAGATAGATATTAGAACATTACCAGTGTAAAAAATGAATCCTTACAGCCCAATTTATCTTTGAGACAATCAGATATCTACTTATCTCAACCTGTTTGCTATTACCCACTCATATGTAACATTGCTGTACCATAATAATCTTTGTTAAAGAGAAATTCAATGGTTTTGTATTATAAAACTACATATCCCCAATTGTTTTATTTTATATTTAAAGTACTATCTTGTTTTATTTCACAAAGAAACTCAGTTTGTGTATTTTAGTGAGTTTTTACTACCTGTCTGTATCTTTTCAGTTGTATGTCAGGTGTTTATTTAACCACTTCCTGGTTGTTCACTGTACATAAACAGCCATGTGGCAAAAGCGTAGATCAGGGAGGATGTACCTCTGCAAACTCCCAGAACTGTACGCATGCATCGCTGTTATCCTGTGACTTCTGTGTCCACTGGACACAGCAGATCACTGATCAGAGTACCGACCTGGTACTATGTGCTCGCTGTGACCAATCACAGCAATCACATGTCCAGCAGTAAACATACAGTATCTCACAAAAGTGAGTACCCCCCTCACATTTTTGTAAATATTTTATTATATGTTTTCATCTGACAACACTGAAGAAATAACACTTTGCTACAATGTAAAGTAGTGAGTGTACAGCTTGTATAACAGTGTAAATTTGCTGTCCTCTCAAAATAACTCAACACACAGCCATTCATGTCTAAACCTATGGCAACAAAAGTGAGTACACCCCTAAGTGAAAATGTCCAAATTTGGCCCAATTAGTAATTTTCCCTCCTCAGTGTCATGTAACTCGTTACTGTTACAAGGTCTCCAGTGTGAATGGGAAGCAGGTGTGTTAAATCTGGTGTTATCGCTCTCACTCTCACATACTGGTCACTGAAAGTTCAACGTGGAACCTCATGACAAAGAACTCTCTGAGGATCTGAAAAAAAGAATTGTTGCTCTACATAAAGATGGCCTAGGCAATTAGAAGATTGCCAAGACCCTGAAACTGAGCTGCAGCACCGTGGCCAAGATCATACAGCAGTTTAATAGGACAGGTTCCACTGAGAACAGGCCTCGCCTTGGTCGACTAAAGAAGTTGAGTGCACGTGCTCAGTGTCATATCCAGAGGTTGTCTTTGGGAAATAGACGTATGAGTGCTGCCTGCATTGCTGCAGAGGTTGAAGGGGTGGAGGGTCAGCCTGTCTGTGCTCAGACTATACGCCGCACACTGCATCAAATTGGTCTGCATGGCTGTTGGAAGCCTCTTCTAAAGATGATGCACAAGAAAGCCGGCAAACATTTTGCTGAAGACAAGCAGACTAAGGACATGGATTACCGGAACCATGTGCTGTTGTCTGATGAGACCAACATAAACTTATTTGGTTCAGATGGTGTCAAGCATGTGTGGTGGCAACCATGTGAGAATTACAAAGACAAAATTTCCAATGGGACAAACTCCAAATTGTTTCTCGTACGGGAACAGAATGAAGAATTTTTGTTTAATGTGTACTATTTTCGTATGATTTTCGTACAAGAAATATCAGATATGAAAGACTGCGCATGATCAGAAACAACAAAATATAAGCCTTTGTCCTGGGAGAATTTAAGTACAATATTTCTATCCTCGGTTCTGACTTGCTGTGAAGCATCGAGGAAAACCGCCAAAGGTTGAGTCATGAAATACCTCAACCACTCTGACATACCCTTTACACAAATAAATCACACCCGTTTAAAATGAAGTAACGTCAGGGAGCTAGGCTACAGTATGTTGATAACTCAGGGATGGCCCTATTTTCCTGCAGGGCTTTGATATACACTTTATTGTCAAAAGTATTGGGAAACCTGCCTTTGAACTTGAATGGCTTCCCAGTCTTAGTCGTAGGGTTCAATATTGAGTTGGCCCATTCTTTGCAGCTATAACAGCTTCAACTCTTCTGAAAAGGCTGTCCACAAGGTTTAGGAGTATATCTATGGGAATGTTTGACCATTCTTTCAGAAGAGCATTTGTGAGGTCAGGCGCTGATGTTGGAGAAAAGACCCGGCTCTCAGTCTTCGCTCTAATTCATCCCAAAGGTGTTCTATCGGGTTTAGGTCAGGACTCTGTGCAGGCCAGTCAAGTTCCTCCACCCCAAACTAGCTCATCCATGTCTTTATGGACCTTATTTTGTGCACCGATGTACAGTCATGTTCGAACAGGAAGGGGCCATTCCCACAAAGTTTGGAGCATGAAATTGTCCAAAATGTCTTGGTATGCTGATGCTTCCCTTGACTGGAACTAAGGGGCTAGGTCCAACCCCTGAAAAACATCCCACACCATAATCCCCCCTCCACCAAATGATTTAAACCAGTGCACAAAGCAAGGTCCATAAAAACATGGATGAGCGAGTTTGGAGTGAAGGAACTTGACTGGCCTGCATAGAGTCCTGACCTGAACCTGAGTTTAGGAAGCATGCACGCCCCCCGGCCGGCACCCACTGTGATTATACACAGTGGGAGCTTGTCAGTAAGTCGCGGCCAGTGATCCATGGCTGGGACCTGCTGATCAGCTGTGTACAATCACAGCCCAGAGCTCTGTGTTGCCAATCAACACAGAGCTCTATACAGAGGGAAGAGTCTCACTGTTTCTTATCCCTGCAAAGCAGAGATAAGAAATTGAAAGATTAATTAGTAAAAGCAGCACACTTTACACACATTACACATCGTTAGGCACACATTTAACCCCTTGATCACCCTAGATGTTAACCCCTTCCCAGTCATTAATTCAATGACTGTGTATAATATTAGCACTAATCACTGTATTGGTCTCACTTGTGATGTCAGTGGCAGTTATCGCAGTCCCATCATGAGTTGCAGATCACGGATATTAGTAGTATAAAAAAAAATTATAATTTAGTATATATATGCCATAACTTGTAGATGCTAAAACTTTCATGCAAACCAATTAATATACACTATTAGGATTTTCTTTATCAAGGATACATAAAACAATACATTTTGGCCAAAATTTATGAAGAAATTTACACAATTTGTATCGGATGTGTTTTATAGCAAAATATAAAAAATGCAGTGCTGATCAAACACCACCAAAAGAAAGCTCTATTTGTGTGAAAAAAATTATATAAATTTAATGTGGGTACAACGTTGCATGACCACACAATTACCAGATAAAATAGCGCAGTGCTAAATAGCAAAAAAAATGGCTTGGTCATGAAGGGGGTAAAATCTTCTGGAGCTCAAGTGGTTAAGAAAACTTTTGTTTGGCTTTATGTTTATAGGCAATGTGTAATGCCTCAATGGTTAGGGATCACTAATATAAAGAGGTCTGTATTTATATAAAGTTGTTATCCTTACAAATAGACATTTCATTTAGGTATCACATGACACCATCAGTTTACAAGAACGGCTGCATTCTTGTTGGCAAAATGTTTGGACTAATTTAGCCAGACATGCCCAGACTGGCCATAGGGCACACTGAGGATGTGCCCAGTGGCCGGGCCTCGGGCTGCATAGCCTTTTGGGTTCTGACACCCTAGCCAACTTGGCTGCTCCTTGGGCCGACGCCGCTCACCTGGCCTCTCTGTGGCCGGCGCCGTGGCAGCCTGCCTTCTATTAAGTTCAGGCCGTGAGAGCCATGGGCGGAAATTATGTGTCAGCTGACTGTGAAGGAGGAGGAGCTGGAGGAGACCCCTTCGGCCTGATGTCAGAAAAGGTGTCTCTGGAGCGGCACAGGCACACACACCAGGGCCTGAACCGTTGATAAAGTGAGTGCCACTATGCCAGACTGCCTATTTTCCAAATGAGATGATTTTTGCACATTGTTTAGCTGTGATGAGAGGGGATTAATTTGGAATGTCTCTTTGCTGGACTGGGGATGTCTCTTTGCTGATCTGGGGCTGTCTCTTTGCTGGACTGGGGATGTCTCTTTGTTGGCCTGGGGGTGTCTCTTTGCTAGACTGGGGGTGTATCTTTGCTGAACTGGGGATGTCTCTTTGCTGATCTGGGGCTGTCTCTTTGTTGGTCTGGGGGTGTCTGTTTGCTAGACTGGGGGTGTATCCTTTGCCAAACTGGGGATGTCTCTTATTTGGACCGGGGATGTCTCTTTGTTGGTCTGGGGGTGTCTCTTTGCTAGACTGGGGATGTCTTTTTGCTGAACTGGGGATGTCTCTTTGCTGGACTAGGGATTTCTCTTTGTTGGACCGGAAATGTCTCTTTGTTGGACCGGGGGTGTCTCTTTGCTGGACGGGGCTGTCTCTTTGCTGGACGGGGCTGTCTCTTTGCTGGACTGTGGCTATCTCTTTGCTGCTCTGTGGCTATCTCTTTGCTAGACTGAGGATGTCTCTTTGCATGACTAAGGCTGTCTCTTTGCTGGACTGGGGGTGTCTCTTTGCTGGACCAGGAGTGCCTCTTTGCTGGTCTGGGGATGCCCCTTTGCTGCTCTGGAACTGTCTCTTTGCTGGACTGGGGGTGTCTCTTTGCTGGACCATGGATGTTTCTTTGGTGGACTGGGGCTGTCTCTTTGCTGCTCTGAGGATGTCTCTTTGCTGCTCTGGGGCTGTCTCTTTGCTGGACTGGGGCTGTCTCTTTACTGGATTGGAGTGTCTCTTTGCTGGACTGGGGATGCCTCTTTGCTGGATTGGGTAGTCTCCTTGCCATTTGGGGATGTCTCTGCTAGATTGGGCCATCTCTTTGCTATATGGGGCTGTCTTTTTGCTGGATGGTGATGTCTCTTTGCTATATGGGGATGTCTCTTTGCTGGATTAGAATGAATATCTGGTCACCAGCCACCCCCAGGAATGCCCGCCCCTGGGCTGCCCAATCTAAAATGCCTGGGCCTAATTTTGTCCCAGTCTGGGCCTAACCAGACAGTATTGACTCGGGAATGGAATGGTTATAATTTGTGACTCAGTCTGCAGTCTGTGTAGCCTAATTCACCTGCTATTTAGATCTGTTGTAACCACTTGCTGACCGCCCTATATCCGAAAGATGGCTACAGCGCGATTGTCCAGTTCTGAGAGGGTGTCTATTGACCTCCTTCCAGAACCTCGCTCCCCTGCGCGCCCCTGGGGTGTGCTCTAAAAATCACTGCTGATCACAGATCAAGGTTAAGGGCTAATCACAGTGGCCCTTTACCATGTGATTAGCTGTATTCAATCACAACGGATCCCATTTAAGAAAATGCCGGATATCAGCGTTTCCTTTCCTCAGCACTGTCACTGTGTGAGGAAAAGAAAGCCGATAACCGGCTATCCTGTAACAGCACACATTTACAGTGCCCTGATGATCAGTGCAGCCCCATCAGTGCAAATCAGTGTCCATCAGTGCAGCATATCAGTGCCATATATCAGTGCCCAGCAGCGCCGCCTTATCAGTGTCTTTTCATCAGCTCCCATCAGAGAAGCCTGATTAGTGCCCATGACTGTAGCCTTATCAGTGTCCATCACTGCAGGCTCATTAGTGCCCATCACTGCAGCCTCATTAGTGCCCATCAGTGCAGCCTATCAGTTCACATCAGTGCAGCCTCATCAGCACACATCATTTAGAGCCGGTTCACACTACCGCGACCAGAAAGTCGCCTCGTGACTTTGAAGAGACTTGTTTAGAGACTTGGAAGAGACTTGGAAGAGACTTGTGCACTACTTTGAAGAGACAGGCAACTTTGTCTGTGGGGAATGCCTGGCTAATCTTTTTCTTCTTCCTGGAAAGTCTGATAACAAGTCGCTTCAATTAAGATAAGGAGGCGACTCCCATTGAAGTATATGGGACAAGTCGGATCACAGGTCGCCTCAAAGTAGTACAGGACCCTTTTCTGAAGTCGGAGCAACTTCAGTAGTGCCAATTAAGACGGCACTGATTAATTAACATTGCTTTTGTTATGTCAAGCGACCTGGGGCGACACAAGTCGCCTCACAAGTCGTGCTAGTGTGAATGGGCTCTCAAGAAGAAAAATGATTTATTTGCAAATTTTATAATAGAAACAAAGAAACATTTTTTTACTTTTCGATCCTATTTTCCTTTGTTTAGCAAACAAAAAAAAACAATGCTGAACACCCCCCAAAAGAAAGCTCTCTCTGTCTCAAAAACAATAGAAATGTCATATGGGTACAGTGTTGCATGACTGTGATTGTCATTCAAAGTGCGATAGCACTGAAAGCTGAAAATTGGTCAGGAAGGGGGGGACAGTGCCCAGTATGCAAGCAGTTAAAAAATCAGCTATACATACATAAGCCTTTAAAGTCTTCTGTTCTTAATGCTCTCTATCTGCTGAATTGGAGATTGTTGAATACTGAACATCTACCTGAATACAAAGAAATAAAAGGTAACAATAATATTACATTTCCATTCTGATATTTTTGAGGAGACTCATTCAAATGACAATATATACTGTATATTTAATTAGAGAGAAAGTGAGTCAGGCTAGCCATACACACTTTGATTTCAACACACTTTTCATTTCAACCTGAAAGGCTTTAACATTTTATAAACTTTATTCAATGCATTCTATAAAAAAATGTTTAAAAATAGCCTTAAAGCAGAGGGCTATTTTTTTTTTTCTTAATTACAATTTTTTATTGTTATTGTATTTCAACCTAAAACAAGGAAAATGCAAGGAATTCAGATTGGCAAAAGACAAAAAGTGCCAGCATACAGATAATAAAAATGAAGAAACAAGTATAGAGTAATTGGACCTCAATATAGGATACAAAATCTATTATCACCTTACGCTGTGGTGGCATAATGAGATCAACAAACCGGCTTCCAGTAGAAGAAAAAAAAAATTACATTAGGTCAACTAGATCTTACCTGTGCTATGGTACGAAATCACATATCCAAAGGCAGTACCAGACACAAAAATATGAAACAAATATGCGTGTGATCCTTGCTCAGGGGCCATGCTAATCTTCTCTGTATCTTCTAATTTTAGCATATGTCCTGCCGAAGGGAGGATCCTTTGGGGCTGTTTTTAAACAATTGTTAAAAATGTTATAAACTTTATTCAACACATTTCATAAGTACTTTGGTGTGGTACCTACAAAATCCTACATTAGTTGTTTAGGGATTTTTCGCTTGGCTTCAATATATTAGTATGGATGGAGGAATCTTCTCTGCCTGCTATTGTATTCTGACAGCTGCCAAGCCAACACACATGGCTTTCTGAATACCCAAACAACAATTGTTTGAATGCAGTCACCACAGCTGACAATTTTCCATCAGGTTACTTTGATTATTCAGTCAAAGCTTACTGAGCCAACTGGTGCTGACGCTGCCAACTACAGCTTAAATGTCATCAGATTCAGCAGGAATCCGCTGAAATTGGAGCTATGTATAACTTGCATTGATATTTAAAGTGGTTGAATAACCCCTGACATAAAATATGAACAAAATATATCCCTCTAGTGTGTGCTTCTCACAATCCCAAGCACTAAGTGTAATTTCTGTCTGCTGCCTGTTTCCTCTGCTATAGGCATGAGTCACTTCTAGCAAAATTTCCTAAAACCAAGAGATAAAAAAAAAAGGTAAAGGGGAGGGACCAGCACATAGTCCTCCAATCCATTTAGCTCTCAGCTATTCTCGCTGAACTTCAGCTCCCCCCCCTTGCTTTGTGAAATCTCAGACAAGTTGTAAATATTCTAGACTGTACAGCTGTAGAGAAGGGAATACTGCAAATAAACAGGTACAACTTACACAGGAGGATTTGTTTCATCTTTCTGTAACACCTGGGACTAGTAGCTTCACTGGGTATATGTAAGTGTTTACAACTATTTTAACCACTTGCCAACCGCCCGCCGCAGATATACTGCGGCAGGCTGGCTCGGCTGCGCAAACTGATGCATGGGTACCTCGGTTCATAGGAGCACTCCTGGGGGTGCACACGTGCTTCCAGAGGCACGCGCGCACCTCCATTAGGCAGCAGGGAAGCTAATCCACAGGGCCGATGGCCGCGATTGCCGCCGGGCACCCGCGATCGCTCCCCGTGGAGAGAGAACAACGGTCTGCTGTTGTAAACAGAGCAGACCGTTGTTCTCTCTGGAATGAACACAGAGTGCCTGTGGTCCTCCTATTTAGGATCACAGGTATCTGTGTTGATTCCACAAGCCCATCCCCTCGCAGTTAGAAAACACCCCCTAGGCTCACACTTAACCTTTTGATCGCCCCTGGGTTAACCCCTTCACTGCCAGTGTCATTATTACAGTAACAGTGCATTTTTTTAGCACTGATTACTGTAGTAATGTCACTGGTCCCCCCAAAATGATAAAAAATGTCAGTTAGGGGTCCGATCTGTCCGTCGCAATGTCGCTGTCCTGCTAAAAATTGCAGATCACCGCACCCTTACCAGTAAAAATAAATAAATAAATAAAAATGATCTAAATCTTTCCCCTAGTTTGTAGACGCGATAACTTTTGCACAAACCAATCAAAACACGCTTATTGGGATTTTTTTTTTTACCAAAAATATGTAGCAGAATACAAAATTATGACAACATTTGATTTTTACATTTTTTTTATTGGGAATGTTATATAGCAGAAATTGAAAAAAATTGATTTTTAATTCATACTTACCTGTAAAATCCATTTCTTGAAGTACAGCACGGGACACAGAGCCATAAATCATAACATATGGTTGACGGCTTGACTATTGAAGCCTTAATCTTGGAAGAGCAGGGTGTGTCTGGCCCAGCAGTTCATACACTGATAAACGCCTGGAAGCCAGTCTCTAGAAATATTTATTAAAGGGTCTGGAAATCCTACATTGCCTGGTGTGAAGCCAGGAAATGGCATCCCCGCACATATATCATTGGGAGAATTCTATCCATCCTACTAGCGGGGATAGATATGAAATTAGCCCTGAGCACAATTAAAGGGCAGATTTCAGCTTTATCAGTTTTTTTCCAGGAACCGATCTCTTCCCCATTTGTTGGTTCAAACCTTCATCCGGGGAATATTGCGTTTGCTTCCTCCAGTGAAGCCACCGTTGAGTCCTTGGGACTTAAATTTGGTGTTGGCAGTTTTGCAAAAAAAAGCATTTTGAACCTGGGGTCTGAAGCCTTTTGAAAGTGGGGTCCCCCAAGGTTCTGTCCTGGGACCAATCCTTTTTAATTTATTCATAAACGACCTAGAGGAGGGGATATCTAGCACAATCTCGGTATTTGACGATGATACTAAACTAAGCATGCCAATATATTCGAAGCAGGATGTGGAAACCTTACAAGCAGACCTGAACAAAATAATGGGGTGGGCAACTACATGGCAGATGAGGTTTAATGTTAAAAACTGTAAAGTAATGCACTTGGGCGTCAGAAACACAAAAGCAAGCTACTCACTGGGGGGGAACTTCTGGGTGAATCTAAGATGGAAAGAGACCTGGGGGTCCTAGTGAACAACAGGCTTGGCAGTGGCATGCAATGCCAAGTCGCTGCAAGCAAAGCCAACAAAATACTGGCATGTATAAAAAAGGGGATTCACTCCAGAAATAAAGAGATTATTCTCCCATCCTACAAGACTCTGGTCTGGCCACATCTGCAGTATTCCATCCAGTTCTGGGCACCGGTCCTCAGGAAGGATGTGCTGGAGCTGGAGAGAGTCCAGAGAAGGGCAACAAAAATAATTAGGGGAATGGAGGACATCAGCTATGAGGAAAGACTACAAGCATTGAACATATTCTATATGGAGAAGAGACGCTTGAGGGGGGGGGATATGATATCATGTACAAATACTGTACTGGTGATGACCCTAGCATAAGGAACAAACTTTTCAGAGAAAGGGAATACAATAAGACACGTGGCCACTCACTAAAACCAGAGGAAAAACGGTTTAACCTTAAAATACGTTGGGAGTTCTTTACTGTCAGAGCAGTAAGGATGTGGAATTCTCTTCCACAAGCAGTAGTATCAGCAGGGAGCATTGATGGCTTCAAAAAACTATTAGATGGGCACCTTAAAGACCACAACATAAGGCAGTATACAATGTACAGTTAACATCAAACGGACACACACACATCATATGTTGAACTAGATGGACTGATGTCTTTTTTCAGCCTCACAAACTATGTAACTATGTAACCTCTGGGGCAGGTTCCCCTGGTTCATTTGACCAAAAAACTTATCTTTTTGATTGCGATAACTTCAGCTAGAAGAGTATCGGAACTAGCAGCTCTGTCTTGTAAAGAGCCATTCTTGATATTTTATCAAGACAGGGTGATTTTACATTCTCACCCAGATTTTTTGCCCAGGGTAGTGTCCGCCTTTCATTTGAATCAGGACATTATACTACCTTCCTTTTTTCAAGATCCTCAATCAGAGGAGGAAAATTTATTGCATCCCCTTGATGTAATGCGTGCAATTTTATTTACAGGAAACAGCTCATATCCGTAAAACCGAGACCTTGTTTGTGCCCCAGGAAGGGGTTGGCAGCATCTAAATCTATGATTTCCTGTTGGATTGGCCAAGTTATTACCCAGGCATATGGTTTAGTAGAAAAGGTTCCACATTTTCCTGTAAAGGCACATTCTACCAGAGGAGTACATGCCTCTTGGGCACATCGCCATCAAGCCTCTATGGCTCAGATTTGCAAGGCCGCGACCTGGATGTCGGTGCATACGTTGACTCGTTTCTATAGAGTGGATGTTGGGACCCAGGAGGAGTATGCTTTTGGCCGCAGTGTACTGCAGATGGCGGTGTAATCCTTCTGTTAAGGGTCAGATGGCGGTATTTTTTGGTGTCCCCCTCCGCTCAGATGCATTGCTTTGGGAGGTCCCATTTGTTATGATTTATGGCTCTGTGTCTCGTGATGTACGAAAAGAAAAAGGGATTTTTAATTCATACCTACCTGTAAAATTCATTTCTTGAAGTACATCACGGGACACGGAGGTCCCTTCCCTCTTCTATGGGGTCTTTTATTGCTTGCTACAAAACTGAGATACTTCCTGTGTGTGAGGGGTTATATAGGGGGTCATCAATTTTGATTAGATTTCCAGTGTCCTTCACCTATAGATGGCATATATAACACATATGTTATGATTTATGGCTCTGTGTCCTGTGATGTACGAAAATAAATATTGTTTTTTTTTTTTTTCTCAGAATTGTCGCTCTTTTTTTGTTTATAGCACAAAAAATAAAAATTGCCCATGTGATCAAATACCACCAAAAAAAAGCTCTATTTGTGGAAAAAAAGGAAATCCATTTTATTTGGGTACAGCATCACATGACCACGCAATTGTCTATTAAAGTAACGCAGTGCCGAAATACAAAAAATAGCTTGGGGGCAAATCTTCCGGTCCAGAAGTGGTTAAATAAGAACATAAATACGTACATTGTGATGTGTTTATGTTGTTGTGTTGACGGATGCTAAGCACGTTCATAGTCATTAAGGGTGAGAGCTGCATATTTTTTAGTCAGAGGAAAGGGAATATATGTGCTTTTTTTTAAAGTAGATTTTATACTCTAACAGGTGGACAATAAAATGTCTTACTCGAGAATTCATCTGAGCACAGTATGTGCTGTAAAAAATGAAATATAGAGGACATTGATAATTTGTATTCAAGATGTTTCAGTTGAGAGCAGACATTTCTATTGTTTTCAGTCCTTGTCACAGCCCTTAACACCCACAACAAATGAGTAGGAAAAATAAACAAAACCAATGGTATGGGAATGTTCTACAGAAAAATATAACTACATGACAGTACCCTTAAACAAATTGTTTTCTATTGCAATAGCTTTCAGTTTTTTTTTTTAATTATTTAAAAATATGACCTTCCTCTCATATAAAGATGTGTTTCACACCTTATTTTTACTGTTCTACATTATATGTGGCCTTAATTCACCCAAAATATTCCTACTTACCTCACTTTCCTTACATGCATAATAATGCTTGTCATATAAAACAGTGCTTTCAATTAACCACTTCATTACCATTCTATAGCCAAAACACTGCTACAGTGTTGCTCTGTTGTTCTGGGAGGGAATCCGTGGACATTTTCCAAGACACAGGGCTTGAGTCCTGCAGGAACGCATGGGAACGGCGTTCCTGTACTTTTTCTACAGCAGGAAGGGCGTTCCTGTTAGCAGCCACATCCTGGTCCCCCCCCCCCCAACAGGATCACGACCTGCCATCGCTGAGCATCACTATGAAGAACTGAGCCGGCAATAGAGGAGACAGAGCATATGCTTCCTGAATAGCGTTGGCTCCTGTCAAAGGTGGAGTGATACCTAATGCACTCCGCCTGTGACGAGCAATATAGGAAAGCTCTGCTCTCTACAGCAGCCACATGTTTCCTGACACACTGAGTGAATGGTGGGTCGGGGAACCAGGCAGCAGTACCAATTAACGGTACCAGCCAGCAGTATGCATCAGCAGTACCAGCCAGCAGTACCCACCAGCAGTACGCACCAGCAGTACCAGCCAGCAGTAGCCACCAGCAGCACCTGCCAAAAGTACCCAACAGCAGTAACAGCCAGCAGTACCCACCAGCAGTACCAGCCAGTAGTACCCACTAGCAGTACGAGCCAGCAGTAACCACTAGCAGTACCCGCCAGAAGTACCCCCCAACAGTACCTGCCAGCAGTACCAGCCTGCAGTACCCACCAGCAGTACCTGCCAGCAATACCAGCCAGCAGTACCCACCAGCAGTATCCACCAGCAGTACTCGCCAGCACTACCAGCCAGCAGTACCAGCCAGCAGTACCCGTCAGCAGTATGTACCAGTAGTAATAGAGGAAGGAAGATCCTGAGGAATCCTGAGGAAGAAGTGAAGATTGAAGTTAGTTGAGGTGAAGGTAAACTGCAGTGCATCCATGTGAAAGAAGCCTTAGGCCCCTTTCACACAATCGGTCTGATCCGGTCAGCCTGTCTGTTTTTCATGTGGACCCAACCGGCCCCACCATTCACCTCTATAGAGTGAAAGATATAAACAGACTTGTGTCCATTTACACCCACCTATCTTTAATTCGATCCACTTAAAAAAACTGAAAAAATAACCAGCCAGCAGTACCCACCAGCAGTACCCGCCTGCAGTACCCACCAACAGTAGCAGCCAGCAGTAGCAGCCAGCAGTACCCACCAGCAGTACCAGCCAGTAGTACCCGCCAGCAGTAGCAGCCAGCAGTACCCACCAGCAGTACCAGCCAGCAGTACCCACCAGCAATACCCACCAGCAGTATCCACCAGCAGCTCCAGCCAGCAGTACCCACAAGCAGAACCACCCCTTGAGGACAGCAAGCAGCAGCCACCAGCCATACCTGCCTGGGGGACAGCAGCAGCCAGCGATACCTGCAGAAATCCTGAAGGAGGAAGTGAAGATTGAGGTCAGTTGAGGTGCAGGTAAACCGCAGTGCATCCATGTGAAAGCAGCCTTAGGCCCCTTTTACATGATTGGTGCAATCGGGTCTACATGTCTGTTTTTCATAGTTTCCCCACGCACTGTCACAGTGTGAGGAAAGGTAGCCAGCAAGTGTGACAGGGGACATGTACACAGGTAATTAGGGCACTGATCATCAGTGCCCTGATGATCAGCACAGCCCCATCAGTTCCACCTCACCTGTGCTCGCTAGTACGGCCTATCAGAAACCTAAAAAAATTAAATAAAAATGCTTTTTTTTGTTCAAAATTGTCGATATTTTTTAGTTTAGCAAAAAATAACAAAAACTCCAGTGGTGAGTAAATATCACCATAAGATGACCCCAGTGGTGAGTAAATACCACCATAAGATGACCCTATTTGTGTTAAAAATGATAAAAATGTCATATGGGTAGAATGTTGCATGACCTTGCAATTGTCATTCAAAGTGTGACAGCACTGAAAGCTGAAAATTGGCCTGGGCAGGAAGGGGGTGAAAGTGCCTGGTATTGCAGTGGTAAAAGCATATGGATGTTGTGATGGGTCTTATTCACATCTCCCAAAATTCAATCTATCCCTTCTGGCATATGCAATCATCTGTATTTCTGTATTTAGTACCTTATTGGTATTTTAGCCATCATACCAGCCACTTATTGTTTTTATTATCATTGTAACAATAACATTTGTATTATTGCTTTTTATATAAGCTTTTTTGGTATGTTCTTTGCGTACCACATAATTCCTTTTTTGGGGGTTCCTTTCTCATTTCTGCCTATCCAGGGATGATGGCCCATTTTCTTTCGACCGCACCTTCTCTCCCCTATTAAATATATAAAGATAGGGCTAACTTTACCATGGAACTGTTGGCATGTGCCTGTAGGTGGCAGATGAAAAGAAGTGGCTTTTTGTTGTATTGTTATTGCCCACAATTGCTTCCAGTGTCAGTACAAATAATATTTTCTTTTTAGGTCCTTTACACCAGTGGTGGTGAAATAAATATTGAAAATGGCCTCAAGTGCTGCTCTTGACACTTCCATAGGGCCACTCAATAGCAACGTGTTGTGTGTTGAGGTGCATTGCTGTAGCATACCTCAACATTGGAAAATTTCAGTCTTGCTGTATTTTTTACCATAATGCACACACTGAAGAGAGAGTAGAAGTAAAATAAGCCCCATCGTTGGTGCCATGACAGTAATAGTAACGCTAAGCATTGTCATCAGTGCCCACAATATCCTCTAACTTTGGTGTAAATGGACATGATATTCATTTCCAGCTTTGGTGTCAGTGCAAAAATGGCCTGCAGTTGTGGTGTTCAGTGGCAGTGCAATTTTAAAGCTCCCTTTTGTGGTGGTCAGTGGCAGTGCTGTTAACCCCCCCCCCCCAAATCATCAGTGCCCATGGTAATACCCACTAATGGTGTAAATGAATGTGATAATAATCTCCAGCATTGGTGTCAGTGCAATAATAACCTGCAGTGGTGGTGGTTAATGAAACAGTACATACAGCTTAACAATAATGTTATATGGTATTTCCTAATGAAACTTTTCCTTACACAGCAGTGAATACAAGCATTTCTATGATGCTAAGCCCTCCCTGTCATTTCAATAGCTGGTATTGCTGTTGATAGCAGCCATCTGGGAGAAGAGGAGCAGAGCATGGATAGGAGTACATGGGGGGTTTCCCTGTAGTGAGGACACTGTCTGGAAAGTTGTGGGTGTGATTCTCAGTGGTTCAGATGCAAATCACATCCACAAAGCCAGGAATATTACAAGACCGTAAACTCGCCATTCACTGAAGTGATAATTGAGCTTACCAGAAGAGTGGGGATACAACTGAAACAGCCATCCTGTCTGGAAAGGAAAAGGATCCACATCACCAACTTCACAAGGAGGGTGAGCAGAGGAAGAGTTCACAAAGAAACACTGGCTCCACTGGCACCCTGTGTTGGGACAAGGTCCTATTGCACCCAGAGCAAAGATGCCAAAATGCATGCTCCCAACCCCTTGCTATATATATATTTTTTTTTTAATGTAAAAGTTTAGGTCTTAAAAAATTTAAGTTTGATTGTTGCTGATTAGGATTATTAAGATTTTAAAGAAGAACATATTTAAAAGAAAAAAACTTTCTTTACTGATACGGTTGTTTAGGTGACATCATAGGCAAGCCAAAGATCACCGATATGCACATACAATGTAACATTACATATATATACATTTCATGGTATTTCCTAGTTAAGTTAAAGTGGATCTAAAGGCAGAAGTTTTTTTGTTTATCTTAATGCATTCTATAAAACAATGTATCTGGTTATGTTCTCTAATGTTGTAGGGGTGATTAAAAAAAAAAAAAAAAACACAAATGCTCATAAAAAAATGAATCTGAAAAATAATGGTGAATAAAAAATAATAAAAATTGTCCCTCAAGCTGGTAAATAACCCAAAGTCTGATTGTGAATCCAAGGGAAAAAAATTCCTCCTTTCCAACCAAATACAACTTAATAGTGACACCCTCTATAGCAATTCACTGAGGAGCTTCATGACAATCCCATCCAGCAAGAAGAATGTAAATTAGCCGCTTAGCAGATAGTAACAGCGGGATAGCTTGTAACAATCTACGCTGGTCTTACCCAGTCTTCCGACTAAAGACAGCTCAACACCTGCTGAGTGCTCCTTCGTCTCTCCTGGGACCAGCTGTCAGAACTCAGGACTGCACAACTGAATACAAATTCAACACTCCCCGACTGCTGCAATCTTAATGATGAACGGATGTGTCTCCTACTTCCTCTCGAATATTAACATCCCAGAGGGTTGGATGTAATCCACGTAGGAAGAAAAAAAAGGGACTGGATGGTGCATTAGGATAAAACTTTTATTGAACAACTTACAGTATAACTAAAGGTAAAACGTTTTTTGTTCTAGATAGAGTGGAGAGGTATTGGAATGCATGTCAGTTTTTATTGCTCTTTGTGCCTCCAGTTAGAGAAATTCACCCTCTCTATTTGTCCTGTTTAGTGAAAGTAAAAAAAAAAAAATCCCAAAGTTTGGGTTGTCCCAAAAAAAAGTAATAGAGGAAAAATCTTCCAATGGGGACACTAGTTCTGATGACTTGGGGGTCCCCAAGGAACCCCCTTAATTTGCAGGGATTTCCTCTCACTTCCTGTTTTGGCTATAGGAGAGAAAGTGAAGGGAAATCTCTGCAATGGGAAACAGATGACGAAAAAAAATCTGACAGGGGTTTGAACCCTGCCTTACTCTATCCAAAATAAAAGAAAAAAAAAAGTTGTGCCTATAGTTTTACTTGAATTAGGTTTCTTTTTATACAGTAGTGAATACAGCCATTTCTGTGATGCAGACAAAGTCCTTGCTGTCATTCTGACAGCCAGGAATTGCTGGGGGAACAGAGCCTAGAAGGGAGGCAAGCAGGAGCTGCCAACTTCCCATACATTCTGGATGTGATCAGCAGCTTGTTATCCACCAATCTAATCACAAAAAGAGAAAGAAAACAATCACAAAAAGAAAAATGTGAGGAATTACATGGGTATAATTCATGACTAGTGATGCAACCACTACAGTACTAGAAAACACAGCTCCCTCAAAGTTCACTGAGCTTGCTACAAACTTCACTGTTGCCTTTATAGCAACAGTAGTAAAAGGGTTAAATAAAAGCATAATGCCAAGCAATCATTACACTGGATGCAAATTTTGAAAGAAATCCTTGTTCTCCCCAAAGGTTATCTGTTGGAGTGCCTAAATCTCAGGTGCCATGCTTCTCAACATTATTGTTTATCTGCTAGTACATTTTGCAATGACTTTTACATTGCAAGCACTTGCAGTAATATTACTTGATTATTGTATGTCTTATACAGATTTAAAATATTACCTTAATATTATTTAGCTGCTGCCTGCCCCCTTTTCCTTATATGCCAAGCTATGGGTCCCACACAGTGATGGGCTGCCTCCCTGACCAATTCTGAGGATGGAGCTAAGCTAACTTTAACTGAGGTCAAGAGTAATTTAGCAGTGAAACCTGCATTTGGGCCAACAGAGATGTAAGTATACAAATAGGAGAATGTATCAAAACTGGAGCAGCAGCCAAAATCTGCAGCACTGTGGCATATGATTAGATCTTCAACTTCGGGTAAGTTTTGAAAATAAAAAGTAGAAGTTGATTGGTTGCCATGTACAACAGCCCCAAATTCAGACTACTCTCTTATTGATAGATTCCCATCACTGTGTTTAAATGCAAAGGTATATAGGTTTGACATTTTTAGAGACCAGGCAGGGTCTTATTAAGGGTGCCAGTTGGGTCCCTGCCCAGTCCTGGGGTCTCCATGGGGTCTTGTTGCACCAGTGATCCAAAGCTGGGTCAGAATTTCTTCTTGGATATCATTGCTGCTCCTGTCAAAATAATTTATCATTTTATTGTAAAACCTACAACAATAGCTTTGCCTGGTAATCCTTCGTGCTTTCAGTGTTGTCATTATGTACTAACGAATTAAAGTAACCCTGAAAATGCATGTTGCATTTAATATTTTCTGTCCTGGAGAAAATTGCATATAAATGGAAAAGGCAACCCCGCCTAAGTTCAGATACTGACAAAGCATGTGAATACTTAAGAAATTAGTTGTAGTTGCAAGGATAAACAACAATTTATAACAACATTGGCAAAAGCAGAAGCCGCTGTTTGATTACTTTATTCACAATTTATTTTGCAGATTTATGCTGATGAATTAGAAGGCTCCAGCAAATCAATACGTAGGTCATTTTGGATTTGATCACGCTGAAGTGTTTGAATAATGAATCCTCTGTTATCAGTTGTTTAGAATATACCTTGGGTTATGTGTTACATGCATGGCACTCTGTGGATATTATTTCACATGGAGAGTGCATCATTTGTATTTGACATTTTTTTTATCGTTATTTTGCATGATGAGTTTGGGACCAAATTCATCATCTGTCACTGCTATAGTTATGCAAATAATCATATTGGATTTTTTATTGATTTAGATCATTCTAAGGTTCACTGGCTCATAAATCAGCAGCTGCATTTGCTATATTGCCTGAATACAGAAGTGGCTACCTGAAAATGATTGTACTAGGAAAGACAATTACTTAAACCAGGCTGTTGAAAGAAAAAGAATATACGCAGGCTTTCTGTAGTCGGTGTTTGAAAAAGATTGCTTATACAATTTATGTAAAAGAAACTTTGTGTTTGCAAATTGAAATATTATTTTAAAATATACGTTTGGTGCACCATTTTATGGCTGTAACTTCAGTATTTATTAACCTGCGGCTATATGGTTTTGAAAGACTATACTCTAGATACAGGCATGGTGGAGTATACTTAACCAAGATGGATGAGGTCTGCTTATTTGCAATGCATCAGTATTTTGGATGTCAAGTCTAATTCAGATGTTATGTCCTTTCGTTTCATGCATTGAAATCGAAAGCCACAGTTTGAAATTTGTTTTAAAAGGCTAAGCCCAGTTCAACCATTAGTGGAACAGAGAAGGGATATGGAAAGCCAATGGGTAATAATGTGTCTACTGGCTAATCTTAAACTAAGCAATATTTGTGATAGTTTGAAGCAAAACATAATTACTAACCTAAAATAACCATTTTAAAAGCTGTGAGAGACAGTGGGGAAGTCAGGACACACTGACAGGAGGAGCTACAGGAGGACGTGGGGCACACTGTCTGTAGGAAATTACTCAAATTGTGAGTAGTTTGGAGTAACTTGAAGTACTAGGAGCAATTTGGAGTAACTTGGAGTATTGTGTTTAATTTGGAGTATCTTGGGGCATTGCCAGGAATTTGGAGTATCTTGGGGCATTGCAAGGAACTTGAAGTACTGTAAATGATTTTTGGAGTAATGGGAGTAATATGAAGTAAATTGGAATATTGTGAACATAGGGCATAATTGTGGGTAATTTGAAGTACTGTGGGTATTTTTTGGAGTACTTTGAGTGATCTGGAATATTTTGGAATATTGTGAGTAACTGGGAGTACTGTGAGTAATTTGGAGCACTGTGAGTAATCTGGAGTAAGTGGGAGTACTGTGGGTATTTTGGAGTAACATTTAGTTTTGTGAGAACAGGGAGTAACTTGGGGCATTGCAAGTAACTTGGAGCACTGAGTAATCTGGAGTAACTTGGAGTACTATGAATAATATGGAGTAGCCTGGAGTACTGTGAGTAACTTGGAGCATTGTAACTATAGGGAGTAACTTGGGGCAGCGCAAGCAACTAGGAATCTTGTGAGTAAATTTGGAATATCTTGGAGTACTCTGAACAATTTGGAGTATCTTGAAGTATTGTGAGTAACTTGGGGTCATTGTGAGTAATCTGGGTAAATTGGATTACTGTGAGTAATTTGGAGTAACAAGGAGTATGCGAGTATAGTGAGTAACTTGGAGCATTGAGATTAACTGGGGCACGCAATACTAATCAGAAGGAGAGGACACCATGTGATCAGGGAGCAAGAACAGGAAGAGGGGTCATTGGGGGGCTGTGTGATTAGTGACCAAAATGAGTAGGATAACGAGGGCCAAGTGATCAATCAGGAGTAGAAGATGACATGGGCTGTATGATCAGTGTGTGGTAGCAGGTGGAGAAGACAACGGGGGCTTAGTGATCAGTAAGCAGGAGCAAGAAAAGAGGACCCTGGGGGGAAAGGGAGGTGTGTGTTATCAGGGAGCAAGAGACCCCAAAAGGTTAAGGAAACATATGCTCAGAGTAGGCTAAAGTAAGGAGGTTTAACAGTGAATTATATTATATAACTATTAATTTTTCCTGGATTATACATATTAGGTCAGTGGGTAAAATGTCTTACAGGAGTGGTGATGTGACCCAATGCACATCTTGCTCCAAGTATACATTCCTTGAAGAGCGGTTCAAGGGGGAATACTACTTTGCAAGATGTGAGCTAGTTGTTTCTTTGGAAGCCTAGATCCTGGACCTAGAGAATTAAGATGCAACACTGCAAAGAATCAAGAACCTGGAAAGGAGTTTGGACAGCAGGTGCCAGGGGATTGATTGCTTCCATGAGGATGGGGACACGGGTACAGGCAAGGTTAGGCAGATACTGGTGGATAGGGACTCAATTATTAGAAGGACAGATAGAGCAATCCTTCATAAAGATTGTGATCAGTGAACGGTATGTTGTTTTACCTGGTGCTCAGATTCGGTACATCATGAATTGTATGGACAGATTGTTGGGTGTGGCTGGGGAGGACCCATCTGTTATGGTGCACATTGGTACCAATGACAAAGTTAGAGAAACATGGAGCATCCTAAAGGCTCCATGCACACTAGGAGCTTAAAAAAATGCTGGGAAAATGCTCCATAAAAACACTTAATTTGAAAAATAAATTCTGGCATTTTCCCTTTGTGTGCTGGTGGTTTGCTGGTGTTTAGCAGTTTAGCTGGTTGTTAAGGAGTGGGACTGCAAACCGGTTTCAGTGTCCTTAGCAACCAATGACTCATTAGCTGTCAGTGAGGTTCCATGCTGACATCTGAATGTAAGCAAAAGAATTGTCGGCAATTAAAATTTGAGAAAAACAAAAAACAGCGTGGGGGTCCCCTTTGGGTCTGGTATGGATTTTAAGGGGAACCCCATGCCAAAATTAAAAAATAAGGAGCGGGGTCACCCCCCAAAATCTTTACTAAACTCTTATCCAAGAATGCAGCCTGGTAGGCCAGGAAAGTTGGGGCAAAGCAAGTGAGCTCCCACTCCTGAACCATTATAGGCCACATGCCCTCAACATGGTGGAGGTGCTACCAACTTACATCACCTGGTGACCACGCCTCCTTGTGACATCATTGACTGGTGCATGCTGAGTTGATGATTTCATGAGAGGTTACCTAGTGATGTCATCAGGTAGCCCTGTCCCTTAGTTTATTTAGCGGCGGGAGATGGAAATGCTGTCATTTGGCAGGAGCCCGGCCTCCATCATGACTGACGTTAGATCTACACTAGGAGACATTTTTTAAAATAAAGGACTTGTCAAAAACTACCTTCTGTCTATATTTATACTACTCTTTTTTTTAGTGAATGAGTAGGGTTACAATGTACCCTATACTCATTCACGTAGGGTGGGATGGGATCTGGGGGCTCTTTGTTAAAGAGGGCTTCCAGATTCCAATAAGGCCCCTGCCCGCAGACCCTCACAACCAGTAAAATTCCACAGTAAGTTGTATTCAAGCGCTGACAGGAAAAGGCTAAACAGATAGAATCATCCACTGGAAATCCTGGTTTGAAAAAACTTGAAGAAACCTCTCAAATAAAAAACAAACATGTTTATTGGAAGATAAAAATTATATATAAGTACCAAGTCAGATGTGCAATGCAATAAAGATTGGTGTGATATACAGGAAAGGTTGATACCTTAAAAATAAAATCTTCCTCCGTTCTCTGTGATGTAATCTGCACTGAGGCAACAGCATGAAGATGGAACAAGCAATGGAAGGCTCTCACCGGGTGGGGCAACGGTCCAATTGGAGAGAACGATCTGGCCAGTGGACAGGGTGTCCGGGACAGATGGAAGTAGTCGCGTTCCCCGGCCGTGGAAGGCTCCGGACACTGCAAGGCAGATATGGCACCAGGTGATGATGTCACTCACCACGCCTGATCCCGGAAGGGCCAGAGGAGAAGGTGGAGGGGAGGAGAGCGTCTGAAGGTTGGTCCCGTCGCTATAGCAACATGTTTCGCGCTCCTGCGCCTTGTTAAGCCTTACAACCAGTGCCCAGGGGGAAGAAGCTCTTGTCCTCATCAACATGGGGACAAGGTGCTTTGGGGGGGAGAGCCCCCTACCCCAAAGCACCCTTCTATGTTGAGCGAGCGCCCCCTCTCCTGTCCTGCCAGGCTCCAAGCTTAGAAAGGGTCTGGTATGGATTTGGGGAGGGAAACATGCGTTTTTTTTTAATTGTTGGCATTGGTTTCCTCTTAAAATCCATACAAGACCCAAAGGGCTTTGCATGGATTGGGGGGACTCCCAAACTGTATTTTACTTCCTAATTTTATTGCTGCCAATTGTTCTGTTTACATTTAGCTGTCAGTGGGGAACCCCGCTGACAGCTCATAAAACATCTGTTGTTAAGGACACAGCACACTGGTTGCTAAGGATGCTGGCGAGCCGCCCGCTAAGAAAAAAAAAAACACTGGAAACCAGTTCTTAGCAGCAGTTTGCAGCATTTAGGAGTAGAGATGGGCTCAGGCATGTTTGGGATCCTAGTCTTGACCCACCTGCCCGATCTTGCCAGGAAGCCGACACTGCACACCACTAATCACAGCCATGAGACTTGGGAGTTATAGTAAAGAAAAAGACCTCCAGGGTGGTATTCTCAGAAATACTGCCTGTACCTCAAGCCACACCAGAGAGGAAGCAAGAGATTAGGGCATTTAAGGTTAAGGAACTGGTGCAGGAAGTAGGGTTTGGGGTTCCTGGAGAACTGGGCTGATTTTTCAGAAAAGCTGACACGAGAGTAGGACAAGTAAACTCAATTTCAAGAGAGCAAACTTTACCAAACTTCACTCCATACTTTATGACATTAAATAGGAAGATATTCCAGAAACAAAAACAAGGAGAAAAAGTGGGAGTGCTTTTAGAACATCTTGACTAATTGCATTAGCCAGTGTATTCCAATGGGCAACAATTATAAAAGAATTAAGGCTAAACCTTGATGGCTAAATCCAAGTGTAAAACAGCACATTTAAGAGAAAAAACTGTCCTTTAAAAAATATAAGGCCGAGGGGACATTGTCAACATACCCGCACTACAAGGAAAGCAATAAGAAAGAGCGCAATCAGGGCAGCAAAAATAGACAACGAGAGGAGAGTAAAAAGATTTATTTTTAAATATATTAATAGTAAAAAAGCAAAGTCAGAGAATATTGCTCCCATAAAGGATGATTATGGGAAATTGGTAACAAGTGACAAGGAGAAGGTAACTGTATTAAATACATTCTCCTCCTTAGTTTTTACTATGGAAAAGAAGGAGCATAATAAACAAGACAGTATTGTTAGCAACACAGCAAGGAGTGTGCTCTTGTGGCCCACAGAAGCAAGTGTTCTAAAAATACTAGAAAAACCTAATGTGAACAAATTCTCAGGACGGGGTAGCTTCACCTGAGAGTGAACTTTCCTCAAAGTCCTCAAAGAACTTTACTAGGTCATTGCTAGACCGATATCCCTACTCTTTAAGGAAAGCTTACTGCCTAAATTGGTACCAGCGGATTGGTGTAAAGCTAACATATTACTAATATTCAAGAATGGGCAGAGATATATACCTGGAGACTAAGAGCCAGTCAGCCTAACATCAATAGTTTGTAAACTATTGGCGGGGATGATAAGGGACCATATCCAGTAAATTGCAGATAAGAATAGTATCATTAGTAGTAACCAGTATGGATTTATGAAAGATTGTTCTTGCCAGACCAACCTATTAACATTCTGTGATGAAGTGAGCTGTAATCTGGTTAAAGGAAGGCTGGCAGAAGTAGTGTATCTAGACTTTGCCAAATCATTTGACATTGTCCCCCCATAAACACTTAATCCACAAACTGAGTTCTGTTGACATTGACGATAGTGTATGTACCTGGATAGAAAAGTGGTTAAAGGGGCTTGTCCAGAGGTGGTGATAAATAGTGTATCTTCTGAATGGTATGTTGTTAGAATTGGGGTACCCCAGGACTCTGTCCTGGGACCAATCCTGTTTACCTTGAACATAAACAATATAGAGATTGGCATAAAAAATATAGAGATTGGTATAAATAATTCAGTCTCAGTGTTTGCTGATGATACAAAAGCTAAGCTGGACAATAACTTCACAACAGGATTTAGCAACTCTTCAGGAAAGCCTATATAAAATAGAGTGGTGGGTGAACACATGGCAAATGAAGTTCAATGTAGGGAAATGTAATGCAATGTACTTAAGGGCTAAAAATATGACTGCAATTTACAGGGGGGAGGACAGGAGGTTAGAGGGAGGACATCTGGGGAATCAGGAGAGAAAAAGATATGAGGGTCTAAGTAATTCACAGGCTCAGAAATAGCATTCAATGCCAAGCTGCAACAGGCAAGACCAGTAGAATTTTAGTGTGCATTAAAAAGGGCATTTACTCAAGAGACAAAACTATAATTCTACCAATTTACAAAAGTCTGGTTCGGCCACACCTTGAGTATGACGTCAAGTTCTGGTCTCCAGTCCTCAGAAGGGCTGTGCTGGAACTGGAGAAAGTCCAGAGAGAAGCAACAAAGCTAAATAGGGGACTAAAGGACCTCAGTTATGAGGAACGTTTACAAACATTCAACTTATTCTCCCTGGAGAAGAGATGCATTAGAGGAGATATGCATCTCCCACACACATACCCTCCAAACCGCATCAAATAGTGGGTGTGGTCAAATTTCACTAACAGTAAAGGGGCATAAAATACAAGGAGTGCATTACATACAGAGTGCAGAGTTCGGGGGGATGTTACAGAGTGCAAAGTTTAGAGGTGCGCTATGTGCAGAGTTCATGTTTAAACGCTCACAATGGAATTGTTCAAGCATATGAACTGGCTGCAAAAAGTTTGCGAGGGATGAGCAACTGTCATCTCTTAAAATAACAGTATAAAGGTTGCAGAGGATTATCAACTGTCATGAAGTCTCTTAAAAATGGAAAACACAAGTTCCAGTTCGCAGCTCTTGATATAAAAAAATCAGGGGAAGATCCACAGAGAACTGCAAACAAGTGACCAAGGCACTGTGGCCCTTCTTTCACAGCTGCTTACCTCTGCATCCCCTATCCACATCTCACTTTCACCCTTCTTCAGCTCTGACCTCGGCATGTAACCCTCCGTTTCACTGCCCCACCTTCTCCTTCCCTCCTTAAAAGCTCCACCATCATCCGCGCCTTACTTGTGTTGCTGTATTAGGCTGAAGAACCCAGCCTGCTCTGAGCCCAGTACCTCCTTGCACACTGTAGGTGGCTCTGCCTCTCTCACTTGCAGGGAGATCATCCAGTGGGGGTGTCGGAATCTGCACTGCACCCTGGGCACCACTCCAGGCACCTGGATCTCCCTTGTCCCCATCCTGCACTCAGTGGAAGCCTCTCTGTAGATCAGATCTGTTGGGGCCATTGGGAGACAAGCTGTCAATGGTGAGCACAGAAGCTGGACTTTTGTGTTTACAAGTAATAGTGGAGAGCTGGGAGCAGAGGGCCTGAGCCAGAGGTGGTGGAACTGAGTTCCACCAAGTTCCATCTGAAAAAAAGCCCTGACTGGTGCAAATGACAATGGCCAGAATTTGCTGACCTCTGCAGCTGTTTCTGCCTCCTGTGAGTGGCTTCAATGGCCGGTGGCCACAGGTATCCGTAAATGTCCATGACTGTTCGCACAATCAGTAATCACCACAGCTAACCTAAACTTTTCCTCTCTATATATAAATGAGTGGGAATGCAAATTCAGCTTGAAGCAGGTTAAAGTAGCTTACAGGAAGGTCAACTGCAGGTCAAACGCACCTAACGATAAACTGTAAATGATCTCAGAATCATTGTAAACTATACTAATATATTGCAACAGCATAAAAAGAGCTAGTGATCCTTCAAGTCTGTATTCCCCCCTCTACCACCCGTTTTTCTCTTTTTTAACCTTTTTGTCTGACTACAGATCCCCGTTTGACCCAAGCATGTTTAAATTTACTTACTATTGACTGACTCAGTACCTCTACTGGAAATTTGTTCAAAGACCAACTACTCTTTTGATAATATTAAAATACTTTTTAAGGTTCGTTATGAACTTTCCTGGTCAATGTTCTTCTTCTTAACTTTATATTGAAAATATTTTCCTTCTGAACCGTAGTCATGCCCTTAAAACCTGACTCTTGGCAAAAATCTATTTTTAACCCATCCTACCAGGTGTAATTTTTGGCTTATCTGGTGAAGCCACCTATACTCACCTGAGTCCTCCATCCAGGTCCCCTGCTGATGCAATTTCTGTCCGCTAATCCAATGCCGCAATCTAACTCTTGCTCTCTGGTCCCCATCACTCCCCTCGATCCAATGTCAAAAACTCTTCCAGATCTTAAGAAGACATTTCCACTGGCTGCCCAATGGGAATCGTTCACGTCACCCAGGCAATGATATGGACACCAAGAAAGTTTCAGAAAATAAACAGTGAGATAAAGAACCCGGCACTGAATGATTATGTAGCTGCAGCTGAGACGAGGTTTTTTTTATCCTAGAGTTGAGAATTAATGTATTTAAAAGTTTTAATCATGTTTCCTCTTTCCACTTCTTTCTCAAAGGCTGTACATATTTAGTTCCCACAGTCTCTCCTGATATATTTTGTCCCTCAGACCTTTCACCATTTCTGTGGCTTGTCTCTTGACTTCTTCTATTTTATTAATAAAACAAAAGGAAATTGGGACTTTAAATGAAACATGTGGCTGCAATCAGGGAAAATGTAAAAACCCCAAAATATACTTATTTATATATCCTTTATGTTGGTTCTAGTCTACGATATCCAAGAGGACACCATTGACATCATTATGTGCAATCGCAATACGCTATGCCGTAATGGGCTGACTTTTATGCATTTATCAATGCTATTAAGCAGTAATGATATTATTGTCATTATGTGGTGATGTAACATGTATATTCATTAATTCAATATGTTAATATATTTATATGCTTTTACCAAATGTTATCAACCAACAGGGATTTACCAATGTCAGTATGTTGTGATTTAACATGTATACTTATTAAATGTGATATTATTTATATATGCTGTGTTATGAATTTCATATACATATCTGCAATATCTATGTCAGCCCATTGAGATATTTTTTACATTTTCCCTGATTGCAGCCACATGTTTAATTTAAAGTCCAAATTTCCTTTTGTTTTATTTATGCATAGGGATGGAGGAATATGACCCTACCCTGTCATTTCCTCATCTAAAGTCCCACATTTTTATCCCCCCCTTTTTAATATTTTATTAATAACTTTTTGTAATCAAGGTCTCCAGAACTGGACACAGTATCCTAAATGAGGTCTAATTAAGGATCTATTTA
The DNA here is from genome assembly GCF_965119305.1 of Pelophylax lessonae. Lineage (NCBI taxonomy): Eukaryota > Metazoa > Chordata > Amphibia > Anura > Ranidae > Pelophylax > Pelophylax lessonae. Next base: position 196,115,527 of record NC_138769.1, read on the forward strand.
ACCGCTTTACCACTGCTCACTGTGCTGCTACTGCAACACAGTGGCTCGTTATCGTCTGGCGACGCAGGTCTACGTCACCAGACATTCCCCTCTCTCGGCGGGTTTTCAGTCACAGCGGGAGTCAAGCCAGGGGAGGAGCGGCTGCTCTTCCCCGATCGTTGGGGAATCTAGTTTGGAGATCCGCCCGCCTAAGTGACAGGCAGGGTCCGATTTCAGGGTTCAGCATAGCTGAACCCTCGATCTGTCCTTGTGTCACACAGTCACCTCCCCCCCCCCCACACGTTAGTAAGCACCAGGCATACATTAACCCCTCCCTCTCCAATAAAATTAAGCCCTTCCCTGCCAGTGTCATTTTTACAGTAACAGTGCATATATATAGCACTGATTACTGCAGTAATGTCACTGGTACCCCCAAAAATGTCAGTCAAGGGTCTGATCTGTCCGCCGCAATGTCGCAGTCCCGCAAAAAAAAATCGCAGATCGCCGCCATTACGCGTTAAAAAAAATCTTTCCCTTTGTTAGTAAACGCAATAACTTTTGCGCAAAACAATCAAAATGCGCTTATTGTGATTTTTTTTTACCAAACATAGGTAGCAGAAAACAAATTGGCCAAAAATTAAAAAAAAAATTGGTTTTTACATTTTTTTTGGGGGGGGGGGGGATTTCATATAAAAAAATGTTAAAAATATTGTTATTTTTTTCAAAATAAACGGTCTTTTTTTGTTTATAGCACAAAAAGTAAAAATCGCACAGGTGATCAAATACCACCAAAAGAAAGCTCTGTTTGAGGGAAAAAAAGGACGTAAATTTCGTTTGGGTACGGCGTCGCACGACCGCGCAATTGTCAGTTAAATTTGCACAGCGCCGAATCGCAAAAAGTGGCCCAGACGTAAGACAGCAAAATGCTCTAGTGGTAAAGTGGTTAAGGAATCAAGATCTTCTTCCTTTTCCTGGTAATCCTTTTATTATTGCATCACAGAAATGTATTTTCTTTCCCACTGCCAAAGCTCACCACATTTTCCCATCACTACAAGCTCAAATAAGTTGACCTAACACCTAAATCTGATGATTTTAGGTATCAGCTCAGAATTTTCAGATTGCAGTTATTATTGCAGTATTTAACTAAATGTGATCCTGTAATGTGTTCCTTTTACTTACCTTCAGCTCTTTTTGGCAACTAGGAGTTAAAAGAGGAAAGCCAGTGCCAATAACTAAGCAATGGGGCAGTCATGGGAATTTAGCAATCTACTATAAATCAATAACATGGCTGTGATAGGGACTGTGAGTTTGTTCTTAACTAGGGTTGAGCGGACACCTAGATGTCCGTGTTCGACGGGTTCGGCCGAACTTTAAAAAAAAGTCCGGGTCCGTGTCCCGGACTTTTACCGAACTTTTCCCGGACACCGAACCCCATTGAAGTCAATGGGGACCCGAACTTTAAGGCACTAAAATGGCTCTAAAACACCAAAGGAAAGGGCTAGAGTGCTGCAAATGGCAGCAAAACGTAATCAAGAGCATGGCAAGTGCTCTGCAAACAAATGTGGATAGGGAAATAACTTAAAACAACAAAAAAAACCCAGAAAAATAAAACAATGTTCTTCTTCATCTCTGAAGGACAAGGCCCATATGGAGTAGTAGGGAGGTTGAGGTGGTGGTGGATGTGGCGGTGACATAGGCATGCGCACAGGGTGTGCCGGGTGTGCCTGGGCACACCCTAATCACCTAGGGCACATAGCATTGCCAGTGAGGAGATGGGAAAGATCTCCCTCGGACCTGCTCTTCTCTATTTCTCTTTGCCTACAGGTACATGGCCCCGATACATTACTCTCCCTGCTGGCAAACACATGCATGTGTATTTCAACTTTGGGGTGCACACCTTAATGCAATAGGCTGCGCACACCTATGGGTGGTGTAGGTGGAAGCGGCGGTGGAGGAGGACCAGGGCCGGATTAAGAGCATCATGGGCTTGGTGCTGAGGATTTTGAAGGGCCTTAAGGGCCGTGCCTTGCCATGCACCCAGAGGAGGAAGGGTGCAGCCATGCATGCCTAATTCAACATGGGATGCTGTCTCTGAAGCCCATAAACACATCCATGCATCGGCAACTGTCCCTCCTTGTCCGGCCTTCGCGCTGTGTGGGGAGGTTCTGAGGGTGCTGCCTGGGGAAGCGAGGATAGAAGCCAGACTTCTGTGTTTACAAGTGACAGAAGAGCGGTAACAGTGAATATGGCCAACCCGGGGCCTATATAAAAGGTAGGGGCCTGGAGCTGCAGCTCCAATAGCCCCTACGTTAATCTGGCCCTGAGGAGGAGGACGAGGTAGCCAACACTGCTTCTTTTCACAAATTTTAAATGAGGGTACACCCCAAAAGAGTGAGAAAGAGCAAAAATGGAACAATGGGTGGGTAAGGTCGGTATCCATTGCTATTCTGCACAAGGTACGGAAAAGTCCCGTGGGATCCATGCCTGGTTCATTTTAATGAACGTGAGCTTGTCCACATTGTCTCTGGACAGGCGGCTGCGCTTGTCTGTTATAACGCCCCCAGCCGTGCTAAATACCCGTTCAGATAATACACTGGCTGCAGGGCACGCCAGCACCTCCAAGGCGTAAAGGGCAAGCTCAGGCCATGTGCCCAATTTGGAGACCCAGAAGTTGAAGGGGGCAGACCCCTCATTCACTACATGTAGGCGTGTGCACACATACTGCTCCACCATGTTGGTAAAATGCTGCCTCCTGCTAAGACGTTCCATCTGAGCTGCTGGTGCTGCTGTTTGTTGTGGCGTGCTGACAAAGCTTTTCCACATTTCGGCCATGCTAACCCTGCCTTCTGAGGTGCTGGCGGTGCCCTGGTTTCGTTGGCGACCTCCTCCTCCTCCTCCTCTGCCTTGTGCTTGCGGCCCCGCTGTCAGATGGGAATGCCAGCAGCATGGCATCTACCAGCGTGCGCTTGTACTCGCGCATCTTGCGATCGCGCTCCAGTGAGTGAATTAAGGACGGTACGTTGTCCTTGTAACGGGGATCCAGCAGCGTGGCCACCCAGTAATCAGCACAAGTTAGAATGTGGGCAACTCGGCGGTCGTTGTGGAGACACTGCAGCATGTAATCGCTCATGTGTGCCAGGCTGCCCAGAGGCGACGAAAGGCTGTCCTCTGTGGGAGGTGTATCGTCCGTGTCCTCTGTATCCCCCCAGCCACGCACCAGTGATGGCCATGAGCTGGCCTGGGTGCCACCCTGCTGTGAACATGGTTCCATCTCCTCCTCCAGCTCCTCCTCCTCCTCATCCTCCTCATCCTCCAGAACTGTGCCCCTGCTGGACAATTGTGTCCCTGGCATTTGTGTGTGCAGGAACCCACCCTCGGAGCCCCTTGCGAATGACTGCCCTGAAAGCCTTGGAAATGTTACCTCTTCATCCTCCTCCTCCTCCTCATTCTGTGCCACATCCTCTTCCATCATCGCCCGAATTGTTTTTTCAAGGAGGCATAGAAGTGGGATAGTTAAGCTGAGAACGGCGTCATTGCCACTGGCCATGTTGGTGGAGTACTCAAAACAGCGCAACAAGGCACACAGGTCTCGAATGGAGGCCCAGTTATTGGTGGTGAAGTGGTGCTGTTCCGCAGAGCAACTCAAGCGTGCGTGCTGCAGCTGAAACTCCACTATGGCCTGCTGCTGCTCGCACAGTCTTTCCAGCATGTGCAAGGTGGAGTTCCACCTTGTGGGCACGTCACATATGAGGCGGTGAGCGGGAAGGCCGAAGTTACGCTGCAGCGCTGCCAGGCGAGCAGCAGCAGGGGGAGAACGCCGAAAGTGCGCACAAACGGCCCGCACTTTCTGCAGCAGCTCTGACATATCGGGGTAGTTTTTAAGGAACCTCTGCACCACCAAATTCAGCACATGCGCCAGGCAAGGGATGTGCGTCAAACCGGCTAGGCCCAGAGCTGCTATGAGATTTCTCCCGTTATCGCACACCACCAGGCCGGGCTTGAGGCTCGCTGGCAGCAACCACTCATTTGTCTGCTGTTCCATGCTCCTCCACAACTCCTGCGCGGTGTGTGGTTTGTCCCCCAAACAGGCAAGTTGTAAAACTGCCTGCTGTCGTTTACCCCTGGCCGTGCTGAAGTTGGTGGTGAAGGTGTTACGCTGTCCGGATGAGGAGGCGGTAGAGGATGAGGAAGCGGAGTAGGAGGAGTTAGGAACAGGAGGCAAACTGAAGTGCCCTGCAATCCTCGGTGGTGGAAGGACATGCGCCAAATTGCTATCCGCCTCAGGCCCATCCGCCACTGCAATTACCCAGTGTGCCGTTAGGGAGATATAACACCCCTGACCGTGCTTACTGGTCCTCGTATCGGTAGTTAGGTGGACCTTGGCACAGATGGCGTTGCGCAGTGCACACCTGATTTTTTCCCCCACTTGGTTGTGCAGGGAAGGGATGGCTTGCCTGGAAAAGTAGTGGCGGCTGGGCACGACGTACTGTGGGACAGCCATCGACATAAGGTTTTTAAAACTGTGCGTCTCCACCAGACGGAATGACAGCATTTCAAAGGCCAATAATTTTGAAATGCTGGCATTCAGGGCCAGGGATCGCGGGTGGGTAGGGGGGTACTTCCTCTTCCTCTCAAGTGTTTGGGAGATGGAAAGCTGAACGCTTCCACGGGACATTGTGGAGATGGTTGTTGGTGACCCAGGTGGTGGTGTTGCTGACAGATCGCATGTTTGCGGGGTGGCAGGTGCCGGTATCACTACAGATGTGGCTGGAGCGGCTGAGACTGCAGCAGAAGAGGAAGCAGGATGAGCCAGAGACGTTTCTTGGTTTTGAAGGTGTGTACTCCACTGCAGCTCGTGCTTTGCACTTAGATGCCTGATCATGCAGGTTGTGCTCAGGTTGAGAAGGTTTATGCCTCGCTTCAAGCTCTGATTGCACCAGACTTGTATAAAGTACTCGAAATTTCTACTTGAGTAAAAGTACAAGTGCTCGATCAAAAAGTGACTTGAGTAGAAGTGGAAGTGCTCGCAGAAAAAGTTACTTAAGTAGAAGTACTAAAGTATTCAACATTTTTTTTACTTAAGTATTGCAAGTAGTTTTTTCAAAAAATTTGCTACTTAAGTACTAAAAGTAAAAAGTACCAGTAGTTTTGAAAAAAAAATTCTACTCAAGTACTGAAAGTAGAAGTACAAGTACTGTGTTATGTAGTTATTAAAGAAAGAAGTCAAAAGTTTGAACTTCATATTGTTTTTTATTATTTCAAATGATTTATTCAAATGATTAACCTGTGTTTGTTAGTAGTTTCTTGATGCACTTTAAGCGCTGTAGCACAATTTATTTGTTTGTTTCATATTTTCTTTTTATTGGAAAGATTTGGTATAGCAGCTTTTATTATACACAGCCTTTATTTTCGTATGCGCTGATTTACAAATGACATTATACACATTTTTTTGAGCTTCATGAAACCTGCCATCTACTGTTCTGGCAGTGGTAATTTTTTTAAAAGTAACGAGTAACTATGCAGCACAAAAAAAAAATACTTGAGTAGAAGTATCGAAATCATCGAAAAAATGTAGTGAAGTAAAAGTAGAAGTAGGAGAAAAAAATTCTACTCTAGAAAAGTACAGATACCGCATTTCGGTACTTAAGTACAGTACTTAAGTAGTTCTACTTCGTTACTATACATCTCTGGATTGCACAGGGTGTAAACCACTCGTGTCCTGTCATCAGCACATTTTCTAAAGAACTTCCACGCTAGAGAACTCCTTTGAGCTGACTTTGGTGCGCTCGTTCCCTTGCTGCGTTGGGCAGTAGCGGGCGTAGTGTCTAGGGCACGGCCGCTCCGCTTCTGCACCCTGCTCCCTCTTCTGGTGTGCTGGTGGCTCTGTGCGACCACCGCCTCTTCCTCCAAACTACTCAGGTCACCTGCATGACGTTCATTCCATGTGGGGTCGAGGACCTCATCGTCCTCCACATCATCTTCCACCCAGTCTTCACCCCTGCCCTCCTTGTCGGTCTCCACAATGCTGAACGCCGCAGCAGTTGGCACCTGCGTTTCGTCATCATCGGAGACGTGCTGCGATGATCCTTGCATGTACTCATCTTGAGAAATAAGTGGTTGGGCATCGCTGCACTCAATCTCTTCCACTTCTGGGGCAGGGCTAGGTGGATGGCCCTGGGAAACCCTGCTGACAGAGTCATCAAAAAGAAGAAGAGACTGCTGTATGGCTTGGGGCTCAGACTGCTTGCCTGATTTGCAAGGGGGTGAGGTGAAAGACGGTTGGACATCGGCTGCAGGTGCCAACTGTGACCTTTCTGCAGTAGACTGGGTGGGAGACAATGTGAAGGAACTGGAGGCACTGTCAGCAGCAAACCAATCTACTATCGCCTCCACTTGTTCTGGCCTCATCACTTCTAGGGGCGTATGATGCCCTACCAAATACTGATGCAGGTTCTGTCGCCTGCTCACACTTGAGGAAGGTGTTTCACTTGTGCGTGTAGCTGGCACAGATCGACCACGTCCTCTCCTTGCAACAGGAGCTCTACCAGCAGCACCACGACCCAGGCCACGGCCCTTATTTGACGGTCTCCTCATATTTCTGTAATTTAAGATCTTGCCCTAGAAAGGTTTTTATTGAATAGCGGAATAGGAAATATGATCCAAAAAAGTGTATGTATCTCGCACGTACAAAACCACACTAGGCCCCAATTACTATTGTTTCTACCCCTAAAAGGATGGATGAGGAGTAGGAGGAGTATGGAACAGACAGCACCCTCAAATCTTCAGAAGTATGAGATGAACCTCAAAAACTTGGAAAGGTGGATCTCACACGTACCGACACAGACTATCCCGCAATTCAATTGATCCTCAAAGGTTTTTATTGAATAGCGGAATAGGAAATATGATCAAAAAAAGTGTATGTATCTCGCACGTACACCACCACACTAGGCCCCAATTACTATTGTTTGTACCCCTAAAAGGATGGTTGAGCAGTAGGAGGAGGAGTATGGAACAGGCAGCACCCTCAAATCTTCAGAAGTATGAGATGAACCCCAAAAACTTGGAAAGGCGGATCTCACACGTACCGACACAGACTATCACGCAATTTAATTGATCCCCAAAGGTTTTAATTGAATAGCGGAATAGAAAATATGATCAAAAAGAAAGTGTATGTATCTCACACGTACACCACCACACTAGGCCCCAATTACTATTGTTTGTACCCCTAAAAGGATGGTTGAGGAGTAGGAGGAGGAGTATGGAACAGGCAGCACCCTCAAATCTTCAGAAGTATGAGATGAACCCCAAAAACTTGGAAAGGTGTATCTCACACGTACCGACACAGACTATCACGCAATTTAATTGATCCCCAAAGGTTTTAATTGAATAGCGGAATAGAAAATATGATCAAAAAGAAAGTGTATGTATCTCACACGTACACCACCACACTAGGCCCCAATTACTATTGTTTGTACCCCTAAAAGGATGGTTGAGGAGTAGGAGGAGGAGTATGGAACAGGCAGCACCCTCAAATCTTCAGAAGTATGAGATGAACCCCAAAAACTTGGAAAGGTGGATCTCACACGTACCGACACAGACTATCACGCAATTTAATTGATCCCCAAAGGTTTTAATTGAATAGCGGAATAGAAAATATGATCAAAAAGAAAGTGTATGTATCTCACACGTACACCACCACACTAGGCCCCAATTACTATTGTTTGTACCCCTAAAAGGATGGTTGAGGAGTAGGAGGAGGAGTATGGAACAGGCAGCACCCTCAAATCTTCAGAAGTATGAGATGAACCCCAAAAACTTGGAAAGGTGGATCTCACACGTACCGACACAGACTATCACGCAATTTAATTGATCCCCAAAGGTTTTAATTGAATAGCGGAATAGAAAATATGATCAAAAAGAAAGTGTATGTATCTCACACGTACACCACCACACTAGGCCCCAATTACTATTGTTTGTACCCCTAAAAGGATGGTTGAGGAGTAGGAGGAGGAGTATGGAACAGGCAGCACCCTCAAATCTTCAGAAGTATGAGATGAACCCCAAAAACTTGGAAAGGTGGATCTCACACGTACTGACACAGACTATCACGCAATTTAATTGATCCCCAAAGGTTTTAATTGAATAGCGGAATAGAAAATATGATCAAAAAGAAAGTGTATGTATCTCACACGTACACCACCACACTAGGCCCCAATTACTATTGTTTGTACCCCTAAAAGGATGGTTGAGGAGTAGGAGGAGGAGTATGGAACAGGCAGCACCCTCAAATCTTCAGAAGTATGAGATGAACCCCAAAAACTTGGAAAGGTGGATCTCACACGTACCGACACAGACTATCACGCAATTTAATTGATCCCCAAAGGTTTTAATTGAATAGCGGAATAGAAAATATGATCAAAAAGAAAGTGTATGTATCTCACACGTACACCACCACACTAGGCCCCAATTACTATTGTTTGTACCCCTAAAAGGATGGTTGAGCAGTAGGAGGAGGAGTATGGAACAGGCAGCACCCTCAAATCTTCAGAAGTATGAGATGAACCCCAAAAACTTGGAAAGGTGGATCTCACACGTACCGACACAGACTATCACGCAATTTAATTGATCCCCAAAGGTTTTAATTGAATAGCGGAATAGAAAATATGATCAAAAAGAAAGTGTATGTATCTCACACGTACACCACCACACTAGGCCCCAATTACTATTGTTTGTACCCCTAAAAGGATGGTTGAGGAGTAGGAGGAGGAGTATGGAACAGGCAGCACCCTCAAATCTTCAGAAGTATGAGATGAACCCCAAAAACTTGGAAAGGTGGATCTCACACGTACCGACACAGACTATCACGCAATTTAATTGATCCCCAAAGATTTTAATTGAATAGCGGAATAGAAAATATGATCAAAAAGAAAGTGTATGTATCTCACACGTACACCACCACACTAGGCCCCAATTACTATTGTTTGTACCCCTAAAAGGATGGTTGAGGAGTAGGAGGAGGAGTGTGGAACAGGCAGCACCCTCAAATCTTCAGAAGTATGAGATGAACCCCAAAAACTTGGAAAGGTGGATCTCACACGTACCGACACAGACTATCACGCAATTTAATTGATCCCCAAAGGTTTTAATTGAATAGCAGAATAGAAAATATGATCAAAAAGAAAGTGTATGTATCTCACACGTACACCACCACACTAGGCCCCAATTACTATTGTTTGTACCCCTAAAAGGATGGTTGAGCAGTAGGAGGAGGAGTATGGAACAGGCAGCACCCTCAAATCTTCAGAAGTATGAGATGAACCCCAAAAACTTGGAAAGGTGGATCTCACACGTACCGACACAGACTATCACGCAATTTAATTGATCCCCAAAGGATTTAATTGAATAGCGGAATAGAAAATATGATCAAAAAGAAAGTGTATGTATCTCACACGTACACCACCACACTAGGCCCCAATTACTATTGTTTGTACCCCTAAAAGGATGGTTGAGCAGTAGGAGAAGGAGTATGGAACAGGCAGCACCCTCAAATCTTCAGAAGTATGAGATTGTGTTCACTGCACCCCAAAAAGATTGTGTTCACTGCACTCCAAAAAGGATGTTGTTCACTGCACCCCAAAAAGGATTTTGTTCACTGCACCCCAAAAAGATTGAGTTCACTGCACCCCACAAAGATTGTGTTCACTGCACCCCACAAAGGATTTTTTTCACTGCACCCCAAAAAGATTGTGTTCACTGTACCCCCCAAAGATTGTGTTCACTGCACCCCACAAAGGATTTTGTTCACTGCACCCCAAAAAGATTGTGTTCACTGTACCCTCCAAAGATTGTGTTCACTGCATCCCACAAAGATTCTGTTCACTGTACCCCACAAAGATTGTGTTCACTGCACCCCACAAAGGATTTTGTTCACTGCACCCCAAAAAGATTGTGTTCACTGCACCCCACAAAGATTGTGTTCACTGTACCCCACAAAGGATTTTGTTCACTGCACCCCAAAAAGATTGTGTTCACTGTACCCCCCAAAGATTGTGTTCACTGCACCCCACAAAGGATTTTGTTCACTGCACCCCAAAAAGATTGTGTTCACTGTACCCCCCAAAGATTGTGTTCACTGCACCCCACAAAGATTCTGTTCACTGTACCCCACAAAGATTGTGTTCACTGCACCCCACAAAGGATTTTTTTTCACTGCACCCCAAAAAGATTGTGTTCACTGCACCCCAAAAAGGATTTTGTTCACTGCACCCCAAAAAGGATGTTGTTCACTGCACCCCAAAAAGGATTTTGTTCACTGCACCCCAAAAAGATTGTGTTCACTGCACCCCACAAAGATTGTGTTCACTGAACCCCACAAAGGATTTTGTTCACTGCACCCCAAAAAGATTGTGTTCACTGCACCCCAAAAAGGATTTTGTTCACTGCACCCCAAAAAGGATGTTGTTCACTGCACCCCAAAAAGGATTTTGTTCACTCCACCCCAAAAAGATTGTGTTCACTGCACCCCACAAAGATTGTGTTCACTGCACCCCAAAAAGGATTTTGTTCACTGCACCCCAAAAAGATTGTGTTCACTGCACCCCACAAAGATTGTGTTCACTGCACCCCAAAAAGGATGTTGTTCACTGCACCCCAAAAAGATTGTGTTCACTTCACCCCACAAAGATTGTGTTCACTGCACCCCACAAAGGATTTTGTTCACTGCACCCCAAAAAGATTGTGTTCACTGCACCCCAAAAAGGATGTTGTTCACTGCACCCCAAAAAGATTTTGTTCACTGCACCCCAAAAAGGACGTTGTTCACTGCACCCCAAAAAGATTGTGTTCACTGCAGCCCAAAAAGATTGTGTTCACTGCAGCTCACACACAGAAAAATGGATGTGGATCACTGACACCTGCCTATCTCCTATCCCACACCACACAGCAATATCGATTGTAGTTTGTAGAACACAGTTTCCCTAAAATTCAGCAGCAGCCTCTCCCTAACAGGATTGAGAAGAGATCGTAGATCGGGACTAAGTGCAGACCCCACACAGCAATATCGATTGTAGTTTGTAGAACACTCTGACCCTAAAATTCAGCAGCAGCCTCTCCCTAACAGGATTGAGAAGAGATCGTAGATCAGGATTGAGTGCAGACCCCACCCCCCACACAGCAATATCGATTGTAGTTTGTAGAAGACACTGACCCTATAATTCAGCAGACTCTATCCCTAAAATGCCTACAACTCGCCCTGCCTAAACACTCCGACCTGTCCCTCAATTCTATCCGGACACAAATGGTTTTTTCCTGCCTGTCTTTCCCTAATCAGCAGCCAGCACGTTGATGTGTGCTCTGTCCCTGATCTAAGCAGCAGAATGAAGACGCTGCGGCTGCCTGGAACTTATAAAGACTTGGTCACATGCTTCAGACGGCCAATCACAGCTACTGAGACATTTGCAGGCATGGCTGGGATAGCTTAAGGCACACCAGTTAAACGATTGTTGATTGGCTGTTGAAAGCCCGCCATGAAAAGAGCGCCAAAGCATGCAAAACCCGGAAATAAAACGACCGAACACGGATTTTTACCCGAACATACAGTAAAGTGTCCGTGTCCGTGTTCAGGTACAAAAAATCCAATTATTCGGTACGAACACGAATAATACAGTCCGTGTTCGCTCAACACTATTCTTAACCACTTAAGCCCCGGAAGATTTTACCCCCTTCCTGACCAGGGGGTATTTTGCGATTCGGCACTGCGTGACTTTAACGGACAATTGCGCGGTCGTGCAACGCTGTATCTAAACGAATTTGGCGTCCTTTTTTTCCCACAAACAGAGCTTTCTTTTGGTGGTATTTGATCACCTGTGTGATTTTTTGATCACGCGCTATAAACAAAAAAAGAGCGTAAATTTTTCAAAAATAGCAATATTTTTCATGTTTTTATATGAAATTCCCCCCAAAAAAAATGTAAAAATCAAAATTTTTTAACATTTTCGGCCAATTTGTTTTATGCTACCTATTTTTGGTAAAAAAAATCGCAAAAGTTATCGCGTTTACTAACAAAGGGAAAGATTTTTGTCATTTATGTTGTTTTTTTTTTAACGCGCAATGACGGCGATCTGCGATTTTTTTGCAGTACTGCGACATTGCAGCGGACAGATCGGACCCTTGACTGACATTTTTGACACTTTTGGGGTTACCAGTGACATTTCTACAGTAATCAGTGCTATACATATGCACTGTTACTGTAAAAATACACTGGCAGTGAGGGGGTTAACTTTTTTTGAAAGGGAGGGGCTATGTGTGTCCCTAGGGGCGTGCTTTCTACTGTGATTGGCTGTGGCTTCAGATGTATGAAGAGTGATCAACGGTTCTACATAGTAGAACCGTATGATCATCCTTCATACACAGGGGAGAATGACAGGCAGCTTGTTTACACAAGCCGCCTGACTTTTTCCCTCTCCCCCGCCGATCGCAGAGTGACCGGCGGACATCGGGTCCGCCGGTCACACGCGCGGGGGGTCCGTGACCACGCGGGAGCGGGAGCGTGCCTCCGGGGGCGCGTGCTCGCTCCCTAGACCCTCACAAGCTAGCGACGTAGCCCTACGTCACTTTGCCTGTGAGGGGCTGACTGCCGACGTAGATCGGCGTTAGGCAGTCGGCAAGTGGTTAAGTCAGATTTGTTTGTAAGTCGGGTACATTTTTAAAGTTTAGCTCCAGCCAAAAGAATAATTTCTACGTTTTTTGGATAGAATAGAGAAGGGTTAACACCCATGTACCATTTGTTTTGCTGTCTGTACCTCTGTTTAGAAGATTTCACCTCACTTTCTGTCCCTATGACAACTGTATTTTAAGAAATTTAGGTTGTTGTGGAAACAAGGATTGGTGATAACGTTTCAGTGGAGACACCTTCTTCCCATGAGAACTCTTCCAGGAGTGAATTTCCTTTCCTAGAGCTAGATTTCCTCTCACTTCCTGTTGTCTCTCTCTGTTTGTAAGTAGCAGTCGTTTGTAAAACAGATGTTTATAACCCAGGGACCGCCTGTACTGGGGCCTGGATTTTATGAATGGACATACAATGCAAACCACCATTTGGAGTAACTTTAGTATTGGCTCTCAGCTACATTGCCTCTTTTAGTTACATGCTCTCCTCTAACCTACACTGGAAGCAAAGCGAGATACCCAAAATTTCTGGGTGTATGAGAGTACGTGGCTCAATACCTTTTCTCCCATGTGTCAGTGCTGGAGCTTGATTCTTCTGATACTTGGCACCAGGACCAGGACAAGGGGTGGGCAGGAGGGGAAGCTGCCCCAGGCACAGAGAAGTGAGGGGGAAAAGTATAGATGCAGGTACACCCATTCTGCAGCATGTATTAACAGTGGGGGATGGAGAGGCGCAAATCTGCAACCTTGCCCTGGACGCTGGATGACCCTGTCCCGGAACTGCTTGACACTGTCACCTGGAATAGAGAGTCTTCAGCCTGTGTAAACTCCAAGTTGCAACTTGAAGTTTAAAAAAAGCTTCCTTTCTTTGCCAAACCTAGTGACAGAGGAGCCAAGGAAAGGGGAAAGTATGTGCAGCTGTCAGGGGCCACCGATATCTCTTCTGTTACTGGACCAATTTTTTAGTTTGTTTCATATGCATGCTAAAAAGCTAATTTTTGGCCTGAAAAAAATGTAAAACCCCCAAGATGTTATATATTTTTAGATAATTTTTAAACAAGTGACCTGTAGAATTAGTTTGCAGTTACAAATGTTTATGTTGCAAAATATTTGCGCAACTGTTTATTCAAACATATTTTCAGTAAAAAAATGCATTAATCACTTAAGCCCCGGAAGATTTTACCCCCTTCCTGACCAGGGTTTTTTTGCGATTTTTTACTGCGTGACTTTAACGGACAATTGCGCGGTCGTGCAACGCTGTACCTAAACGAATTTCACGTCCTTTTTTTCCCACAAACAGAGCTTTCTTTTGGTGGTATTTGATCACCTGTGCGATTTTTAGATCATACGCTATAAGCAAAAAAAGAGCATAAATTTTGCAAAAATAACAATTTTTAAACAAAAAAGCATATTTTGATTGGTTTGCACAAAAGTTATCGCCTTAATGCAGACATGAGGAATGAGGATCAGGAGAAACAGGTTTAAATATCGGGAGTGGAGCTGAGTGGATCCCTCGGAACATACCTAGGCAGGAAGGCACACAGGGGACCATCCTAGGGTACATCCACACCAGGACCAGCCTGATCCTCGGCACACGCCCTCCACCCAGGGATAGGAGGATACCGCTAGGTTGCCAGACCCATAAATACACCCGCTCTATACCCCTGTGTGGGGTGGGTGTCTCTGGTAAGTGTGCAATTTTATCAAAGGAATCCCAGCACCTTACCACCCACCACGGGGTCACCTTTTCACCTGAGTGTCGGTTTGTTCCGAGTGCTGTCACCTTTATTGCCTTTGAAGTCACCGCACATGATATAGACTTTTCTACTGGATCTTTCCTTATTGGACATTGCAAGCTGTATTTTTTTAAAATAATAACTTTTTTCTATTTTTGCTCTGTTGGCACTTTTTTATTCCCCATATCAACACGTGGTATGAGTGGAACAGCTCACTTTATATAGCACCATATTTTTTAGCACATTAATATTGCATGTTAAATATTATTTATTGCTCATACAATTATTGCACCAGTCACTTTCCAATCTTTCTGCAGGCACTTTTATACCTTGCACTTGCACTTAATTGAAGTTTTTATGGAATATATTATTGTTTGAATATTACACATTATTGTTTTTAGCTTAAGGCACTTTGCATCACAGCTTATTACATTTTTATTATATCTAAATTATATAGGCAGCGCCATCACCCCTATTCCTTTTATACAAAAGTTATCGCGTTTACTAACAAAGGGAAAGATTTTTGTCATTTTTGGTGTTTTTTTTTTTTAACGAGTAATGGCGGCGATCTGCGATTTTTTTTGCGGTACTACGACATTGCGGCGGACAGATCAGACCCTTGACTGACATTTATGACACTTTTGGGGTTACCAGTGACATTACTGCAGTAATAAGTGCTATACATATGCACTGTTACTGTAAAAATGACACTGGCAGGGAAGGGGTTAACTGTATTGGAGAGGGAGGGGTTAAGTGTGTCCTAGGGGCGTGTTTCTAACTGTAGTGGGACAGGTCTCCTATTGTAAAAACAGAGATCAACGGTTCTACATAGTAGAACCGTCTGATCTCCATTTTTACACAGGGGAGAATGACAGGCGGCTTGTTTACATAAGCCACCCGCCTTTTTCCCGCTCTACCGACGATTGTAGTGTGACCGGCGGACATCGGGTCCGCCGGTCACACGCCTGGACTCCTCTGTGAACGAGCCTCAGCGGGTGCGCGCTCGCCCGCTATTGGCTCAAAACCCGGTGACAGGCTAGCGACATAGACCTACGTCACTCTGCCTGGCCGGGCTGACTGCTGCAGTAAATATACTGTGCGCAGTCGGCAAGAGGTTAAAATTAAATTTAGTTCACATCACACAATATAACTCCAAACTGTTTTGTAAATTTCAAAATAAAAAAATGATATTTTGAGTAAATGGATACCAAATAGGTGAGGAATTAAAATTGTGTACATCTGTGAAACTTCTAAAAACAACAAACCTAAAAACCTTTAGGCCCCTTTCTCACGGGCTCTCTGATCAAGTCCGCTTGTCAGTTTTTTCAGGCGGACCTGATCGGATGCTCCATGTACCTCTATGGAGCCGCGGATGTCTGCAGAGACATGTCCGCTGACACCCGCTGCCATCTGATCTGATCCGGTCTGTGAAATCCAGACGAATGGAAAATGGGTCTGGAGAATCGGACCCGATAGGATCAGATGAAAATGGACAGGCGGTCTGTTTTCATCCGATGCCCGCATAAAAGGAGAGCGGGGATCTGACAGCTCTGACTCTGCAAAGTAAGCGTACATGGAGCTCTCATTCACCTGGATCGATCCCCGCTGAGAAAAACAGAGTCCGCTGAGCGCACCGCTCGTGTGAAAGGACCCTTAATGTTCATAAGACCAGAGTTAACTGTAAACAATGGCCCTAGCTTTGTTCCTCTTGCTCCAGCTTGGGTGACAAGACAATACCTAATATGTCTTGGTAATTGGCTTTTACACAAGCACACATGCCTTATGTTCATATTTGCATTCATAAGTGTGTTTGATTGAGGGACAGGGGACTTTTAATTTTTTATATATTTTAAACCCCTGATTTATACTGTATACTGTATATTGTATAAGGAGGAGTAAAGCAGGAAGCAGAACCTGCATGCGTAATGAGCACATATAATTGCCCCATGTAATTTTCAATTTGTAAATTACACCTAAAAATGTTTTCTGTAAAGCATTGGAAAACATTGGTATGATGTAAATCTTTTTTTTTTTAAATGTAATGTAATAAAATAAAATAATAGAAACTATACATTCCCTTAAAAGGTTGTTTTACTGCAAATTCTCTGTTTACAATTCACAGACTTATTAGCAAAAAACTGACTTTTCTTTTTAGGTCCTCTAATCATACGAGAGAATTGGTTTTGCACCAATTCACACATCTATTTAATTGTACTACTCTACGGTACGCTAACTCTGGCATCTGCACACTCAGTGAGTCATTATTGCCATGTGACACATTGTAATGCGTGCTAATTGGAGAAGCAGAATTAGCTTATAGCACCACATAATGTGATACTGTGTGACAATAATATCAAGGTGCTTTCATGACATTATCCAGTAGCTGAAATTCTAATCATGTCACATAATGGGCCACAGATAAATAATGATATTAATATTTTCTGTGAGTATCTCGAATACCACTTTTCCAGATTTCACTTTTCAACTTGTATGGAATCGTTATATACCATATATACTCGATAATAAGTCGACCTGAATATAAGCCGAGGCCCATAATTTTACCACAAAAAAGTGGGAAAACTTTTTGACTCGAGTATAAGCCTAGGGTGGGAAATGCAGCAGCTACTGGACCCAACAGGACCACCACCAGACACAAAACAGGGGCTGCGGGCATGGTACAGGAGATGGCGCAGGTCATGGTATAGTCATGAACACAGGTCATGGTAAGGGCATGGCACAGGTGATGGTACAGGCATGGCACAGGTGATATTATAGGCATGGCACAGGTCATGGTACAGGCATGGCACAGGTCATGGTACAGGAGATGGTACAGGCATAGCACAGGTGATGGTATAGGCATCACACAGTAGGTACAGACATAGCACAGTGTGGACAGGCATGGCACAGTAGGTATAGGCATGGCACAGTATGTACAGGCATGGCACAGTAGGTATAGGCATGGCACAGTATGTACAGGCATGACACAGGAGATGCAGTGCTGCAGGCATGGTACAGGAGAATGTCCTGTACCATGCCCGCAGCACTGCATGAGGAAATGCAGGGGCTGCGGAGGAGTCTCACTTACCTTTCAGTGAGGTGCCTTAGATTTAAAAATCGCGCCGCCCGGCGCCAATACGTCACCGTGAATGCGCCGCCGAAGCTCGGGAAAGCCCGTACACGTTCGGCTATTCCCGGGCATGCGGCAAATGCGCGGTGACACGTCGGCGCTGGGCGGCGCCATTTTTAAAAATACAGTGACTCGAGTATAAGCCGAGGGGGGCATTTTCAGCATGAAAAAACATGCTGAAAATCTTGGCTTATACTCGAGTATATACAGTACATTTAAAACACAATATGGCACCACCACATTGGATAATTATTCATATTACCTTAATTTCTAAAACCAACTTCCCCTATTTTCTGGGACAATTGCTTTACAAACTGATGTTGGATACAGTGGAAGCATATTCTTAAGAAAAGCCAATGTTTTCTGCACATTATTTTGCTCCTGTGTTTGTTTCCATTTGTATGACAGAAATGCATGCTGGGTCGGTGCTACCAGGTTATGTCACCGGGTGGCCCCCCTTATCTATTTAGGAACTGTCACACAGAGGAGCAGGCAGATGGGGGAGAGCCTTCATCGTGGACGGAGCGTCTTTTTTTTTTTTTTCGGGTCCTGCGGGCGGCATGATTGAAGATGGATCTATATCAGGGAAACATTGTTTTTTTTTTTTTAAAAAAGGATTTGTCAAAAACTGTGTGTGGAAAAGGTAAATCCCAAGCTGATTGGAATTTAATAGTGCTTGCTAGTTGGGACTATGAACAGGGAATTAATATAAAACTAAATGTCACCAAATAATTTATCATTAAAATCAAGTAAAATGCATAAATAGTACCAATAAAATGATTAATATAGGATAGTATACCCAATAAATATAAATATAGTCAAATAGGTGTCATAAAGTGCATAAAAGTGCAAACATTAAATTATATATAGTCCAGTAAAAGTTCATAAGTGACTTGGTGAAAGTTAAATACACTGCTGTGCAAAGAAAAGTGCAGGTGCTCAGTGCTGGATCCTCCTATGGTCCAATAGCCAAACGAGTGATTCTAGGGTAGGTAAGATGTAAGCTTACCAAATGTAGTGGGTCTTAGTTACCTTACGGCACAAAGACCAATACAGCTTGTTGGCCCTCCTGGCCTCAGATGCGGTACCTGCTGGGCTTGTCCCTCACCGACCGAGATCCTATCCTAGACAGGCGATGTCCTCAAGATCCGGGTAGGGAAAAATAAATGGCTCCAGATGGTGAAGTACCGTTTAAAAAGGGTTTATTTCCAAAATTTGAGATCAGATAACACATACAAAGCAGTTAAAATAAAGCCGCGCCCGCTAGCATGAAGTCTGTAGCGTGGAGAGCGGTATCCCCTGTACTGCGTTCCAGCTGACTTCCGGGTATGCGGCGTGCGTTCCACCTGACGCGCGTTTCGTCAGAGCGTATGACGTCTTCAGAGGTGGAGACGTACAGCCGCTCAGGGACTTTAATGCGGTAAACACCGCCCACCACTCCTCCCACCAGGAAGTTCTAAATGCAGCGTCCCACGTCTCCAAGCAACATAGGAACCGTAGGAAGCCGCTGAACCCCTGTGATAAGTATAGGAGGGGACGGACACCTATATTAAGTACATATGTGTATGTGTATGTGTTATCTGATCTCTAATTTTGGAAATAAACCCTTTTTAAACGGTACTTCACCATCTGGAGCCATTTATTTTTCCCTACCCGGATCTTGAGGACATCGCCTGTCTAGGATAGGATCTCGGTCGGTGAGGGACAAGCCCAGCAGGTACCGCATCTGAGGCCAGGAGGGCCAACAAGCTGTATTGGTCTTTGTGCCGTAAGGTAACTAAGACCCACTACATTTGGTAAGCTTACATCTTACCTACCCTAGAATCACTCGTTTGGCTATTGGACCATAGGAGGATCCAGCACTGAGCACCTGCACTTTTCTTTGCACAGCAGTGTATTTAACTTTCACCAAGTCACTTATGAACTTTTACTGGACTATATATAATTTAATGTTTGCACTTTTATGCACTTTATGACACCTATTTGACTATATTTATATTTATTGGGTATACTATCCTATATTAATCATTTTATTGGTACTATTTATGCATTTTACTTGATTTTAATGATACATTATTTGGTGACATTTAGTTTTATATTAATTCCCTGTTCATAGTCCCTACTAGCAAGCGCTATTAAATTCCAATCAGCTTGGGATTTACCTTTTCCAATCAATCCTACACACACTATAGCAGCTGCTATCCCTTAGATTTTAAGAATCCACCCCACCCCCTAGCCTTCCTAGGCGCAGAGAATATACTCTATTGAGTATATATATATATATATATATATTAAAAACTGTGTGTGTTTTTATTTTTTTTATACTTTTATACTTTTTTTGGTGAATGAGTAGGGGTACAATGTACCCCATACTCATTCACATGGGGGATCCCTTGTTAAAGGGGGCTTCGGTTCTGATAAGCCCCCTGCCAAAAGACCCCCACAACCACAGCCCAGGGTTGTGGGGAAGAGGCCCTTGTCCCTATCTACTTGGGGACAAGGTGCTTCGGGGTGGCAAGCACCCCTCCATTTTGAGGGTATGTGGCCTGGTATGGTTCAGGAGGGGGGGGCGCTTGTTTGACCCCCCCCCCTTGCCTGGCCTGCCAGACTGCATGCTCAGGTGAGGGTTTGGTATGGATTTGGTATGGAAATCCTTACTAGACCAAAAAGGTCTGGTATGTGCTGTTTTCACATTTTTGTATTGCCGGCAATGTTTTTTTTTTCATTTTTTTTTTTCATTTTTTTTTTACATTCAGTTGTCAGCGGGAAAACTGATGACTAATTTATTGTTAAGCACACTGCGGGCCAGGAAGCTGCCTGCTTCCTGGCCCGCTCTTAACAACCAGATATTCACTTCCTCAGGGAGATATTCACTCCCTGAGGAAGTCACGTGACCTCGTGACGTAACGCGTAGGAGGAGCCGGAAGTGACGTTACAACGGAGCCCGATCTCCACAGCAGCAGCTGGTTTTTTGTTTACATGCTGAATTATCATGCCCAAATTGTAAGTGCAAATCTTTATATTTTAATAAATGAGTTGGATATACTGCACCATGAATAGTCTTTGTCTCTGAGGCATACTAAAGACCGGACAAGGAGGATAGTACTAGAAAAACGATCAAGACAAACACTTATAGGAATCCAAGAAATCAGCTCCATTAAGAGAGTAAGGATCCGGATTGAGAGAAACTGAGTCTACCGTTGAGCTTGGATAGATACCAAAGGCATATTGATCTTGCCTATAAGGTGAGAGGCTAGAGCACTTAGAGGTGACACACAAGGTGAAGGAGATCACAGTCACTTAATTGCATGAGTGAAGCACGGATATAAGCGAGGAACGTATTCACACAAGCTTTTTTGGATTTTCTCTATATATATATATTTAAAAATTTTTTTTTTTTTTTGGACTATCTCAGTTGATATTGGTATTTGAAGGATTGCAATTGAACTGTTCACAGATATCTCTTCTAGCACCGTTTTAATAGAAATTGCATGTAGCACTTTATTTTGAGCACATATATATTTTTTACTGTTTATGAATCAGATTGAAGACTAACACTGGATTTATATATTTTATTTATTGATGTTCACTGGCAAAGAAGAAGCATTCTGATATTTATTTATTTATCTATTCATTTATTGATACACACATCGAAAACATACACCGTATTCATATATTTATTTATTTGTAAAGAAGAAAAACCTTGATATTTATTGATCTATGTATTTATAGACACACGCATTGATCTGATTGACACACCTGCACTTTCATTATCTAATTTTTTTTGGAATATAAATGTTATATCTATCACGCCGAGCACTTTCAAATCAAGATTTACACACACCACTGCCACCAACCCAAATAGAGATCCACGAGAGCTGATCCTTGAAGCGCACCACTACTCCTTTAATTATATCGTTTACTGCTTTAGTATCAGTCCCAGTGGCGCTGCAGCAGGGATTCTCTTGCCACCTCAGATAGCGCAGGGATCACACACACCCCTTGACAGATATTCACTGGTTGTTAAGATTGCTGGTGGCCCCCATCCTTAATACTGCAGCTACTAAACATAGCTTACATACTAGGCTAAATACTGCTAAACGCCGCCAAAACAATGCTAAAAAAAAAAAAAAAATTCAGGGCTAATGACTATAGCAGCTAAATGAATGTACAGACTGCACTTATTTTAGCTGAACAAGCAATTTGCATGCTTGTTAAAAGCAGAACAATGAGAGGACATGGATGGACACTATGGGCCTGATTCATAGTACGGCGAATTGGCGTTTCGGCGTGATTTTGCGAAGCGGCGATTATTTAAGTCTGAAATTGGCATTCAAAGAACGGCGGGCGGAAAATAGCGCCTAGTGTGAGATTCATTAAGATGCAATATGGTCAGAGCGCGACTTAAAACCACGCCAGCTAAAAGCTCGACTAAAGTTTAGCCAAATTTTCCCCTGTACCCCCAAAAATCCCAAATCACTGTGGAAGGTGTGGAAGTCAATTTGGAGATGACTTGCGTTTAAAAAATCTCAAAAACTGACTTAGAAAGAGAGATATCTGCGAAAGTGTGGAAAGGTTAAACAGCTCCTCCAGCCGCGAGCTGCGAACTCGCGAATGTGCGCATGCGCAACGTCAAATTGGCTCAAAAAATTTCGCCAGCGCGATTTTGGGTCAATTTTTTTTTGAATACCGCTTGCAAATCCGCTGTCTCGCCCATAGAAAATGGCAAAAACCGGCGGAATTGGAAAAACATGCACACTTCCAACAAGGGATCCTTTAGTAAACACCATCACATTCCATACACCTTTCCTGCTAACTCCGAAATCATAGCAGTCAAATCTACAGTGTTTATATAGAACCTCCACATTCTCTGAAAAAACCCACAAAATATTACATTGGGGAATTGGTCGTCAGATAGAAAAAAAATAGATGTAAAACATATTTCAAAGAAAGATTATTAGCATTTCACACATATCAAGGAAATGTCACAATTTTGACAATATTTTATGTGTTTCCAAAGAATGTTTTTAGAAATATATTGCAAATACTACCTTTTCTTCCATATGGGTATGGCCAAGTGTTACCATTTTACTACACATTTAACTGAAGGTATATATATATATATATCCCTTATACTTGGCTAATTAGCAAAGTATGCCCAACAAACAAATAGAGCTTTAGCTCACAATATTGCTACATATTGACTTTATGGGGCATCTTTTGTATTTTGTTCATGTCTTTGGATTAAAAGTTTGCTGATACACATGCCTTTTTCAAAC